>NC_050099.1:226841087-227466087 GCF_902167145.1 Zea mays | reverse complement strand
CGAAGAAGACAACGGGGCCAGGGGCAGTCCTTGCTCCTTTGGATACCAACCAAGACAAAATCCTCCTAAGAGAAGCCCGAAGCTAGAAAAGGAAAGCTGCTAGCCCAACCCCACAAGATGAGGAGCTGGATCAAGAGATCAGCAACCTTGAAGCCATACACCAACAAGTGGAGAAAGGAAGGGAGAAAATACTTCAGTTGTCTAAGCTACAAAAGAAGATTGGTGAAGCAGCTAAAGAAATGCGACACATCGCACTAGATACTGAACAACAAGGTTATCGACTACATGAAAGAGACCTCCGATAGGAAGGCCCCAGCCACGAAGACATGTGGTATGAAGATTTTAACCATAAGAATATTGCTTTTCATGATGCCTCTCCTTTAGCTACAGAGATGCTGGCAGTACCATGGCCACCTTCATACAAGCCACCCCAATTACCCATGTATGATGGCCACTCTGACCCAAAGCAATTTCTCATGAGCTATGAAGCAACCATATCATCCAGTGGTGGCAATACAACTGTCATGGCCAAGTCCTTCATCATGCAGTCAGGAGTGTTGCTCAGACCTGGTACTCCTTTCTCAGGCCAGGAACAATTACATCTTGGCAGAAACTGAAGGACATGTTGATCTTAAGCTTTCAGGGGTTTTAGACGAAGCCGGTAACTGCTCAGGCCTTGTTCCAGTGCACCCAAGACCATGAGGAGTACCTACAGGCTTACGTCCGAAGGTTTCTGCGCCTCAGAGCCCAAGCACCGACAGTACCAAATGAAATCATCATCAAAGCAATGATCAAAGGACTTCGGCTGGGACCAACTACACAGTATTTTGCTAGGAAGCCTCCCCAGACTCTAGAGAAGCTCCTCCAAAAAATGGATGAATATATCAGGGCAGACAATGATTTTTGGCAAAGGAGAGAAGAAGCATACATACACTCTGAAATGATAAGGGGCTTCGGAGGAAGATTCAATCCAAGGCATGTTAGAACAATCCAAAACCAAAGCCATGGTGAAGACAAAAGCAACAATGTTCAGGGACAACAGAGTCACTCCCAATCAATAGGAACTCAGCAAAGTTCCTTCAGACCGCCAGCTCCAAGAGGAGGAAGGGGAGGAAGAAGCTTTGGAGGAAGATACAACACTCAGCCAAGAAGACTATTCTGCTTATTGTGTGGAGAAGATAAGGGGCACACAACAAGGATGTGCCAAGTCACAATCCAAAAGCAGAAGGAACTTGCCGAAGCTGATGCAAGGCAGAATCAGCTGAAGCAGGTTCTTCATACTGCTTCGTACTACTCTCCATATGTCCTAGAGTATGTGCGCAACCAACAACCAATTCAGCAGCCTTCAGCCTTAGTTGCATCAACAAGTCATTCTCCGGTCAGATGGACCTTACCTCAACCACCCACATCAGTTCAACTTCATCATACAATCAGCAGCCTCAAGGGCATTATTAGGATCATCAACAGCGCAATGCAAGGGAACAATCCGAAGCCCGAATAGTCAACAACACTGTTCTTGAATCCAAGCATATCTACTTAAGCGCCTGAGTGGCTGAATGGTGCATCTGAATCTATTTCCAAGGATTTATTATAGTTTTACTTTCTTTTTCCTTATTTGCTCAAAGATAATGTACGAAGGTATACCCTTCGATAACTTGTAATAAATATGAGGTTACACCATCGAGTGTAACAAAAATGATAACGAAGCTCCAAAGTCGTTCCTACGGGGATGCAGAGCTCAAAATACCACCTAAGTAAAGGTGAAGAAGCTCCAAAGTCGTTCCTACGGGGACGCAGAGCTCAAAACCACATAAAGTAAAGGTGAAGAAGCTCCAAAGTTGTTCCTATGGGGATGCAAAGCTCAAAATACCGCCTGAGTAAAGGTGAAGAAGCTCCAAAGTCGTTCCTACGGGGATGCAGAGCTAAAAGTCTCCAAAGACGTTCCTAAGGGAATGCACGGTCTCCATATAATGTTTGAACCAAGCATTTTTTGCATCATATCATCATACCATTATGCATCATATCATCATACCTCATTTCATCTCGCATCAACCAGAAAGGGAAATGAAAGAAAATTATTTTCTTTATGTGTAGTTGACATAATAGCTCCGAAAATAAAAGAGCAAGAAGGATTAAATCTTTTTGTTTCATACATAATTTTTTGTCAAATTAAACAATGCCAGCAAAAGTGAGCAGAAGGGGAGAATACTACGGCTTATGCAACCTTGTTCCTCAAGTTGTGATGAAAAGCTTTAGCTGAACAAGATTTCTTCGTCATTAAAAGAGCAGAAAGCAAGTCAACACTTCGATCTAAGCAATAGGCATTCCTTATGAGACCTTCGGCTCAAAGAGCTATTCTTTACGAAGGGTGGAAAGAAGGGAAGATGTTTTTTCACCGTCGGCTCAAAAAACGGTATGTAAAGATTATTTCACGCTACATAAAGAAATGTAATACACATAACAATCATATACGCAATAAAATTATTTTTACATACAGCATGCCTCACATTCGAAAGTGTTTTTACATAATTTGTAGACATAAAATTGAAAAACTTTCTACACCAATCTATTAGTCCTCCTTCAGAACCTTCTTCGCAGCTTCGTTCAGTAACGTAATGACGGGTTCATCTATTGCTGCGTTTACCACCCTAAATTTGCCGAGAATTCCCTTTAGCGATGGATCTACTTCAGGGTCATATGGTTCTGGTGGTGGAGAAAGTTTCGCTGCATAAAGAGATTGTTTAATGACAAAATTATGAAGGTAATGAATAACGAGGACATAGTTTAAAAAGTAAAAACATGTACCTATAAATCGTTCAAGCTCTGCAGCCTCTTCCTTAGCTTGATGAGCCTAGGAAAGGTGTAAAAAATAAATTGAGCACAAGCAATAAGTTGCAAATACAAAAAGTAGGAATTTATTATCTGGAATGACCTCATCTTTATCCCGTCTGATAGCTTCATCTGCTATCTCCCACCCACCATTGAGCCAAATTTTAGAATAAAAATTTTCCTCCTAGAGAAGTATCTCCACAAAGGGTTCTTTCACATCTTCAGCCAAAACTACAAAATCCGGTTGGATCACAACCTTCGCATCTTCGCAGCCAGCCTTCTCAAGCAGTGACACTGCTCCACAGGCACCTACAAAAGCGCAGAAATCACCTCGACCAGCGAGGACTTCGTCAAAGGCCTCGACTTCGCCTTCTATCCACCTAATTGCCACCTTCGTCTTCGCCGCGAATAAAATTTTGGTCATTTGAGAATGCACCAACTTTAGCAAACATATTCTTCAGCTTATCACAACATTGAATAGCAATGGAAAAACCTTCTTCTTTTGATAGTCGAAGCTCTTCAACATTCTTCTGGACTCTATCACGCTCAGCTTTAGGTATCTTCCATTTTACTTTTTCAACTTCCAAATTTTCATTAAACTCATCAAGCTTTCCTTCTAGTCTTGATACTTCAGATTTTTGTAGCTCTACCTGAGCTGTCAGTGCATATTCTAGATCAGCAATGTGTTTTGAATCAACTTTCTTTTCTTCTTCTAGTTTTGTAACTAATGAGGTCTCTTTAGAAAACTTAGCTAGTTCAGCTTGGCTCTCTTTCAGTTTGTCAACCAAGGAAAGCATAATTTTATCTTTTTCAATAGCCTCGTGCCAAAGGGTTATAACTTCAGAACGTAAATTTCCAAAGGCTATTCGAGCACTTTCATCTTTGGCATCCTTCTGTGCTTTCAAGGCCTTGCTCAGAATAAGCCCCTAGCAGTAGCAAAAGTAATCATTAAAGATAAATAATATAAGAGAACACCTAAGAAATCATTAAAGATAAAGGAGAAGATTGAATACAAACCTTTAAATTATTGTAAGCTAGGCAATCCGCAAGATGATACTTCGGTATTGTGGATAGTCCAAGCTCAAGCTTCGGATAACCCATATTGTCCATCATCTCACGACAAACATCAATCTATTTGTTATCTGGGAGGTAGTACAGGTAATCATCTTCGTCATTGCCCCCGTAAACTAAAGAGCCTCGAGGAAACCTCAGGTCTCTTACATAATATTGCACTTTGACAATTTGTTCTTTCGTTAGTTGTTTCCCCGAAGCATGGCGAATAATGTATTCAAGATCTTCATGTGGCGCCACTTCAGGTTTTGGCAGTGCCATTTTATCTGGTAGGCTCCTAGATTATTCTTTTGATGGAATGGACTCCAAAGGTCCATCCTTGTCCAAGTTGGAAGAAATATCTACGTTAGCGGTCATCTTCGGTTCATCGACTTTGTCCTTGGAAACCTTCGTTGGTGCAAGCGTCGCTACCTTCGAAGGCCTCAAAACAGCTTCCAGCACGTTGGCCATTCTGTTGCATTTCCTAGGAGTTCCCGCTGGAGTGGATGCTATCTTCGACAGCTCTTGCACCCTCGGCAGATCTTATACCTTCGGCTGTTTTTCCACCCCATAGTTCTCTAATGTCATTGTTTCCAAATGAATGGGGGGCATTGCAGCCACCATAGTTGCTTTGATTCCTTTCTTCTCCTATCCAAAAATTCCAAAGAAACATTAGACCATCAACAACTTAACTCAAATCAAAGAAAAAGTAAAATACATTACCTTCAGAGGTGAAGTAGCCTCTTCAATTGCTTCGGTAGTTTTTGCTTTAAAAGTTTCAGTAGCGAGCAATGCAGGTAGTTTTGCAGCCTTTTCTGAGTAGTATGACTTCGAGTAATGGGTTAGAACTTTTGCTTTCTTTTGCTTTGGTGTGGTAGAGGTTGTTACTACAACTTTCCTTTGCACTCTTTTTTTCCGAGCAGGAAAGGTGTAGTCAGGATAAACAAATCCATGACATCAAACACCCTATTTAACCTTCTTTTCCCCCGGGCACTAAAGGTAGTATTCATAGCTTCGTCCTTAGCCTTGGTGTAAACCCCCAACAACTCATCACTAGTTGCCTCAATGGCCTCAAGCATTCGTCATCTAGCTTGCCAAACTGATTCCTATAGTGATAAGTATACTTCAGGTAAACCAGGCCACCTCCACTCGAGCTAGTGTTGGTTTCCTTCGGCATTTCCCACTCGCTAACAAGGGGCCATACCTTGAAAGCTATATGCTCCTGAACCAAATCCCTGGTATCGATGTAGCTGCACACGGTGTTGAAGGCTACCAGGCATGCTTGAGCTTTTTCAATATTCATAATAGTAGGCCTCTTAATGCTGAAGCATGACTGTATGGGCCACGGAATCACGTCCTTGATATCCTCCCTCACAGCCAAGTCATTTTTAACATAGAACCATTGTTTCATCCATGATCCTGGCCATTTTTTCCAAAAAGTTGGAGCCGGTTGCCTCGCGCTAGAGCGATATGTGAAGGATTATGTCACAATCGGATTTAAGGGGTAAACCCGGGTGCGTCTCATATGTGCGCCAAAGAAGAACATCACATACAATGACCAAGTGTATAGAGATAAATATCACAAAAGTTATTACATTGCGAAAGTGTCTTACAAAAATAAATGATAACAAATAAGCGAACTAATAATTATTCCTTGGCGCCATAAAGCTAACTAGGAGACGCCACCTAGAGAAGCTCGTACTCCTCGTAGTAGACCTCCTCCTAGGCTACCTGCTCTTCACCTGTGGGGGGTTATATATCGCAAGGGTGAGCTCACAAAAGATCATAGCACAACAAGTTGTGGGGAATAATGTGCATGAACTCACCAAAGGCGGGAGCTCATGTGAAGTGTAAGGTTGATCAACAAATAATGGTTAAAGCTGAGCATTGCTTTTAATAAGTTGGTCAAATTTTATTAGCAGTTACTAAATGTAAGAATGTACCAAACCAGAATAATAATGGATCAAAATTAATAATAAAACCACAATGCGATGCATATGACAAATTGAGTTTAATTTCATAAGTTAATCATGTGAGAGTCCCGAGCTGCTCATGATAGCGAGCACGACTAGTATACCAGTTTTACACTCTGCATAGGTTGTACCCTTTACCCACAAGTCATGCTACCCATTTGCCAAGGGGTCTAGAGGTCACATTCATATCTACCAAGGAGACAAGGCAGGGTAACACTTCGAGGCCTTTACAAAGTTCCACTAGCTTCAGAAAACCCGCTATGGTTTCTGAGGAGAGCGATATAGGAATCCCCCGTCTGAATAGTCATGCAACACAATCAACCTGAGAATCTCCCTACACTGACAACTACCCGACCGCCCTTGCCCCTTTCGAGTAAGGTATACCTCCACTAGCTTTCCTAATTAGTCAGCCAAGGGCGTCCCATTCCACCCTTGTGGTGGCACGTCTTTCTCAAGTTAAGCTCCATGTTCTAATTAACACAATAGTCTTATCATGAACAGAATAGAACAACAATAATAAAGCTTGATCATGAATAATAATTATCTTAACACCCAAAGCCACATATAGCAATAGCAGATACTACCCAAAAAGTTCAGTGGTAAACAAGGTGTAAAGTTGACCAAACTAGGGTGATCTATTGGGTCCCATCAAAATTAAGCCTAAGCATGCCAAAATGATTATAGAGAACATTATTGGGTAAATAAAAGTGGTCAAGGGCACAAGTTGCCTTCAATGAGCTATTGCTCAGTACTTTCCACCTGCTGGGTACCGGGCTCCTCGGTTGCTTGATCGTCTACTCGCCACAATACAAACCAACATGGTATAGGAGAAATTAACATCACACCAAACATTAGAACCAAATGCATGATAATATTCTACGCATCATAACGAGACCACGAGTTCGAGAACCACTAAATTCAGAGTTATGGTTAACAAATTATGATTTTCTGAAGGTTTTAGGTGTTAGATGTAAAACAATTTAAGTGTATAACTCTAACCTATATTTCATAACAAAATAAAGTTACCAGGTGATAAACAATATTATTATGAATTTAATGCAACTGGAATGGGTCAAACATGAGTTAAAATGAATTAGTTATGAATTAATGAAGATTCTAGAATTATTTTTAAACTAAAAATTCATTTTTTCTGGTTTATTTTACCAACCTGATTTCCTATTTGGACTGCGGGCACTATTATATCGAAGTCCAGGGGCTATTTCATAAGTTCTCAGGGCACAGGTTAAACCTTTCTCTACACGTGATGGACTGCGGGTTGATTCTTGTATATTCTAGGGGTTCTCTTGCAAAGTGGTAAGGTGAACGGAAACTTAGCCGTCCGATCAAAATCGAGTGCCAGGATTAAACCTGCACCCCACGAACAGGTACGCTATGTGGATCCTTGGATCTAGATCCAACGGCCTACAACTGATTTCACGACTTAAATGAAAGGGCTCGATCTTACCCGTCCGGATCAGGATCGACGAATTAGATACAACATAACCCCGCCCGACTTCCTATGCGCTCGATCCCCATCTAATGGCGTAGATGTACTCCCACCCTTAATGGTATATGCAGCCATCGATTCCCCATCCAACGGTGCGCATTAAACTGAGCACACCCTCACCGGAGGGCGGCCGCACGCCCAAGCTCAGTGGCGGCGCCATGGCCGGGGTTCCACCAAATCCGCCATAGGGCTCAAACACACTATCTGAATCTCGCTACCTGATGCCTAGAGAAGGGTGAACTAGAGGGTACACTTGTTATCTTGGTTCGGGGTGGTGACAACTCTGTCCACGTGGTGGTGCGAATCCGCGGCGGTGACGAAGTGTGATGAGCAATTCCAGCCGCCCTGAGACACGATTCCTCCAACCACGCCTGCAAGTATCATTCCCACGTCCCCGCGATGCTTCCCAATCCGTTTTCAGTGTGCCAACGATGCTGCTAACCCACCGATGGCGCGACGGCCCACTCACCCCTTTCTCTCTCTTTCAATGGTGGGCGACCAAATTTTCTAAGGGTTTGGATCAATACGGCTCAGGTAGGACCGCACGCAGGGAACGCTGCGACCACGCTTTATAGGTGCGCTCGGGACCGCGCGGAGTGGGGAGGTCGTTGCGAGCGTGCGGACCGCGGCGAGTGTAACACGTCTGGTGTTACAAGAATTAAAACTTTGGCATGATGTAACACTACAAAACCATCAACTAAAATAATGCATTTAGTTTATTAGTGGTAAATATGGTACTGATTTTTTCTTTCAAGTGTTTGATTTTTATTTGCATTTAGAGTAATTTTGTTTGCTCATATTTGATTTTTGGATGTTTAGTAGAATTTCTTTCATATTGAAAATGCAATTAATTGATATAGAAATATTGGTCGAAAAATAAATTTTTTACTTATAAATAATTTTGGTATAATTATTATGATTTTTGAATTATTTATAAATATATTTATTTATATTTTTAAGTAGAAATGAAAAGAAAAAGAAAGAAAGAAAGAAAACCTAACCCTAACCCTAGCCGGCCAAACCGGCCCATTAGGGGCCCATCAGCCGCGCCCCCATTCCCCCCTTATCTCACTAATCGGCGGGACCCACCCGTCAGGGCCCCGCGACCCCTCCTCTCCTTCTCCCTGGCCACGCCGCCACCGCAAGGCGCGCCTACGCCTCGACCTGACCGACGCTGCGCCCGCTCCTCGGCGTCCGCACCGCGCCGCACTCGTCCGCCTCCCCTCGAGCCGGAATCCGCCACCACAGATCCTCCTCTCCCTCCCCCACGTTCCCTCTCCAATCAATGGAGAGAAACAACGCCATTGATGGCGTTGAAGGCCGACCGTTCCTCCCCAGCGCCCTCTCCTCTCCCTCTCTCTATAAAAGCCCGAGCTCCCTCCTCTCTCCCTCCCCGAGCTCCCTCTCTCTTACGCTCTCCTCTCTTCCTTGCTCGCCGTCGACCGCGCCCGAGCCGCCTTGTCCCCTCGCCGGAGCCACCGTCGACCGCGCCCCGTTGTCCGCACCTCGGCCGGATGGTCCGCGCCCATTCTCGCCCTTTCGACCGAGCCCCCAAGCCGCGCCCATGCCCGGCCAAACCCCTCCCCCCGTCGAGCTCCATTCCTGCGCGTGAGCAAAAGCTCAAGGTAGAAGAAGCACAATTTCCATTTTAGCCCATTATTTTGTATAAAATTAATTCTGAGATTTTTAGTTTAGAAACTATTGGAAAGAGACCCCAAAGTCTACATGTAATCGTGAACTAGCCCCTGCAACAATATTTTGGACAGATGTATTATTTTATATTTCAAAAATAAATAAGGTCACTATTCACTAACTTGGTGATTTACATACCAGAAACGTTTACGATTAACTTCGCTTTAGCACATGGAACAATATTTGTTAGTAGTGATTTAAGTATAATTTTATTAATATAAGAAAGTTGAAGAAATACTAGGCCACGTATTTTCGTTCAGATTAAAAATATAGATTTTACTAGTCATGATAAATGTATTCATAAGTATAGCACTTAATTACTTAGAATTAGTAAAATATCTATTTATGTCATAATAATGATGATTATGTTACTAAAATCCAAAATTAGTAATTTACATTAATTCTTAGAATATTAATATTAGGTGATTTAGAAATAAACATTTTTAGCTATACATAAGATTTCTATTTAGAAAGAAAAGGATAAAACCCAAAAGTCTATTATTAGTAATAAAGAACAATTATTTTCCGTAAAGTTTGTTAAGACATTTTTATCTATATTATACTAGATAAACTAGCGTTGTAGTCACCTACTCATATTTTCACCAATGATAACTCAAAGTAGAAGTCATAGTGGATTAATAAGTATTTATGCTTTAAGACGTATTTATGAGTATAATAGTGTGATGTATGAATGTATATGTAATGGTGAATGATTACCCATGTAATGTTGTATGTTTATTTATTTGGCATACGTATTCTTTTGTATGTACGATACGCAAATCGATGGTAGAAGTTGACTGTGAGGTAGACGAACCAAACTCGTTCGAGGATGACCCACAGGACACTTTCGTGCAAGGCAAGTGGATTCTCCCTTTGTATTTCTATTTGCACCGAAATAATGCATATAATAATGTTTACTTTTAAATATATATTGCATAATTTGATGGGATTTGCCTAAATATGGATTTCCTAGAATTACCAACCCTATTCCTTAAATTACCCTAGGATAAATGCTTTGCTTAACAATTTTTGCTATTGCTCAACTTGATGAATATGATGTCACTCTTTTAATGATACTATGTTCCGGAAATGAAGTTTTATTATGATGTTAACCCGATGGTTAAACAAGAACATTTTGTGTTAAATGGAACATGGGGTGACCACCCAGGATAACAATGCAACCACGAGTGCTATCATGGCTCTGGCTTTGGTAATTAACTCTATAGACTTAGTGCTTAGCAACCCTACTTGAAAGATGGGCAAGAGGGGGCAGCAGTGGTTTGGTGGCAGCTCATGTTAACATGGGGTGGTAGTCTTGGCTAAGTTACCTCAACCAGAGGGACATCAATACTGACGTGGAAAACTTAGCGGGTGGCTTTGTACTAAGGATATTTTGTGAAAGCCTCATAATGGATCCCTAGCCATTCACCTCTGCAGTGTTTACGGGTCCGATCAACCTAGGATAGATGGGATACATGGCTTGTGGGTAAAGTTGTACCACCTCTGCAGAGTGTAAAACTGATATGTCAGCCGTGTCACGGTTAAGAGCAACCTGGACCCTCACATGATAATTGAACTTAAAGATGGAAAATTAATCGTGATCTGATGATCTACTAGTGGTTCGCTTAAGTGATTTCACTTAAGTACTTTTGAAATAATCTTATACCTTTGATTAATTGGGATATTTGGGATACACATTTATTAGTAAGACAGGTGTTGCTAATAAAATATTGACCAACTAAAATGCTTACCGCTTATCCATAACCTACGTTGTTAACTTGCATTAATTTTCCCCCACTTGCTGAGCCCCAACCACAAGCGAGTTCACCCTTGCTAATATTTTGATCAAAGGGTGATGACGAAGACTTTGCAGATGACGTTGATGAGTTTTGAGTCTAACGATGCACCAGTCACCTTCCTGTGGAAGAGTGTCCATGTTTAATTCCGCTGTACTTTGATTATGATACTTGTTAAGATACAATGTTCCTGATGATGTAATAAAGTTACTCTACTCTCTTTATGCCTTTATGGCATTGTCTTTTGATATATTACACTTGTGACATCAACATATGTGTGGAAAATGGATCCTGGCCCACATATGCTATGCATTCGGTTTTGTCCCCAGAACCGGGTGTGACAGAAGTGGTATCAAAGCTATGCTGACTCTAGGTCGTTAGACTAGATAGAAATGGAAAGCCTAGACTGTTCAAAACATGCTAATTTTGTTCTTACAAAATAATTTTATTAACCTTACCTCTTTAAAATTCAACTAAGTTGACAATTTCTCTTGTAGATGGTTCGTACCATTCAAACCACTCGAATCAACACCAACTACATCCCTCTGCCACGACAAGTTCCTGTCTACCCAGTGGTAGTAGAGGAAATTCCTGTGGATCTCCCTCGCATTCGTGTGGGGAACAGAGTCATTCTGGAGGACAGCTCAGAGGAGTTTCTGCCTACGCCCACCCCGTTGACTGAATCACTAGCCTTTACAGCTGGATCGTTAGCTTCAGCACCACCAGCACCAGCAGTCCAAGCCCCTGCTCCCGGAGGCGAAGACCCGGACGACTCTGGTGACGATGATGAAGATGACGAAGAGGAAGAAGAAGAAGATGAGGAAAACATCAACGATGAAGCCAACGAAGAACAGTAGGACCACTATGTGGGGTTATGGACTGTCATTGAACATCATACCTCAATGTTCAAGACAGGGCACTTCCCTAACCTGCTGCAGGATGTCCTACATGCGTTGGGAACCTACGTCCGACCCCTGTATGAGACAAGGCGACTGTACGAGCCTCCTCAGGCTTGCTACTACATCACTCGCATTCATGTCAGGGTGATGGATGCAGGTGATAGAGGGTTCAGGACTCTGTCAGCTCATGAGTCTTTGACGCCGCTATCCACCTACGCTGCTTCGGTCAGCGATGCTGCTAGGCGAACTCTATGGTCCCTCATCCACACCTACCAGCAGCAGCTGCACAACATGAAGTACATGCATCTTCCTCTGCGTATTCATGGAGAAAGCCAGACCAGCATTGTTCCAGGTGGAGTTGATGAAGATCGCCTCAACACCCTAGCTGGTGTGGTGGCAGGTCTTAACACCGACCTGGATAGTGATACCCTAGACCTCTCTAGGGTACACTTGGAGCTGGAGGATGCACATGCAAGGAACGCAACCCGGGAAGCTCAGCTTGATGGAAGGAACCCCCCCTGAAGTTCAAGTCCCTGCCATGGCGTTATCCCCTCCCCGCAAGAGGATCCACTATGGAGAACCAGGATCCATCACCAGGCTGCTTTAAATTCTCCAATTATTATATTGTAATAAGTTAGTTCCCGCGTTAGACGAAGAACACTTTTCTATTACTACACTATTAATAATAATAAGCATGTGATGGTGTTGTTTGCAATGTTTGATTTGGATTTTTGCTTGAGTGCAATGGTCTTATGCAATGATGGCCATAAGAGCATAAAAATAACATTAATAATAAGCCATTCCCCCTAGAATCTTCTCTACTCCTCACTCACCTCAGGATTGCACTTTCTAACCAGCTAGATGGTGAACACTCGATTAGGTCCCAATAACCATCAGAACCAGCGTGGTAAGTAGTTGCCACCACCACCACCCAACCCCACTATGGATCAATTCATCGCAGCGCAGATGCAACTTCTGCAAGGACTCACAGTTTCGGTACAGCAGATTCAACAGAATCAACAGAACCAACAGTACCAACAACAACGCAACACGCACCCCAAGCTAGAGATAAGCATCAGGACTTCATGAGTCATCACTCGCCTTCTTTCTCTCATGCAGTAGACCCTTTGGATGCCGATGACTGGCTTAATGTAAAGCCCTAAAATTGATATAAGGTATATATATATAATAATAATAATAATAATAAAATAAATGGCGGTAGATCTTGGAGTGGGCGACCGAAATCACATACCGCTTCGGGCCCGGATATATCGAATCTAGACCGTCCATATCCGATCGCACGACCATGATAGATTCGTACCCCTTCGGCGTGCTAGTTTTACAAAAGAGACCCCCTAGTTCCTTTCATCAACCCGTCGTCTACTGTAGGTATAGAAAAAATGGCAAAAGATCTACTGTTTCCCTAAGGAATGCCTCCTGAAACTCCAAACCCCAATGCCACAGAACATGAAAGAAAAGAGAAAAAGAAATTTAACTTCTTTTCAGAAAATTGGGATATCACAGTGTCCCAGGTGTTAGCCACCATAACTACTTTAACGGCTTCTCTGGTCCCTTAGTCAAGTCCCAGCACTCATCCTTCATCGCTCCGGGTCCATCAGCACGAACCCACATGACCTTCACCTTCGCCATCGACCACCATCCTTGTGCTCCCACCTGCACACCACAAGCTAACAGACATGGTTGCACAACACAAGCTCTCATACTCTGGTTAGTCCAAGGCTCATACCAAAGAACTACACATGCTGATAATCACTCATCATCAACCCAAACCACAAGAGACAAGTCAACCTTGTTTTCTCAATCTCCCCTTTATGAGTGCATTGTCAACACTACCATCATAAGGACCCAAGGATTAGCAGAAAGAGAAAGAAGAAGAAGAACTCACTTGAATGACCAAAAACTAGAGAAAGGCCAAAATAAGTCATTTAGAGACAGCAAAGCTTGGTCCCCAAAGAAATGGGCAACGGCTCAACACGACCAAGCAAGAGAAGCTAGTACTCAAAAAGAGGCAAAAGAAGGGCTCAACACCACTTGCCAGACGTCAAAACCAAGTCGGAGCACAAAATTAGCAGGAGTGCTACAATCAAAGCTCGTTCCTCCAAAAAGAGGGAAATGGCTCAACACAACAAGCAAAAGCTCAAAATTTCTCCACTGTCAATTTCCTCCCCAAACTCTAAAAGAGACTCCCCGTTGATATGAGCACAAGAATCTTAGTTTCTCCCACGAAGATAAGAGCTCCAAAAACTCTAGAATCCTCAAAATTCTAGAATTTCTCTCCCAATAATCCAAACCCCCATTAATCCAAAAGTTCTCCCCCTTATTAAAAAATGGACTCATCAAGCCTCAAACTTGGGTAGAAATAGAAACTCTCCCTCGACAAGAGATCTCCCCTAAGAAAATGCAGAGATGCAAAAGAGAGATTAGAAAATGGAGAGAATCCAAGAGCTTCACGAGTATACCAGTCAGAGTGTAAAACTGCTCTAAGTGCTGTCATGCGATGTGTACAACAGTAAATGCACATGCTTGCAGACGCTCAAAATGATCATAGGCACACAATATGTTAAGTGTATGCATTTGATTCAATTCTAAGCGGTTAAAAGAGAAATTTTCACCTCTAAAAACATTACTCGACATATGTAAGCTGAAAATCAACCAAATGCTAGTCGAAGGTAAACAAGGTGAACTACCGCAAACAGCGGTCACTCATCATTGGCAGCTCACAGTTGTGTGGTTCATTGTACTAGTTGTAGCAAGTTTGGGTTGTTTGGCCAAATAATGCCATCTCTATTGCATAGGCGGACCTGAAGGTGAAAAAATAGCAGGAACTAAATTTAAGCACAAACAAAAGATGGTAAAAATAAAAAAATAATAAGGGGTGTTGCGAGAATCGAACTCGCGACCTCTCACACCCGAAGCGAGAATCATACCACTAGACCAAACACCCATACACATGCTAGGTGTCAAACTCAATGGTGAACATTTTTTGGATTGAGCAAGTAATAATCATGTTCGTAATTATGAAAATAGGCTGAGCTAAGCAATATTGTATCAATATGAGAAAAAGGAGCCTAAGCATGCCATAACATCATCATGTACACAAAGAACATACTACTAAAAGCATAGCACATTGTTGGCCACTTGTTCTCAAATGCTATAAGTCAAGAACAAGGCAACACAATTGTTAATGATTAAAGACCTTCGTCCTTCGAAGCATTATTTCCTCTCGGATATAATGATCTTCAGACGAAGGTCATGAAGGACATACCTTCATTATTTTAGCATAGGAATATGAATAATTAAACAATAGAGCATAAAGGAATAAAGATCATAATTATGAATCAATAATATATTCGCATTTATATTCTATGAATATGAATAAATATCAATAAAATTCATATTACATTGATACCTTCGGCTTGGCAGAAGGTAAGGATGCAAGAATGACACGAGAGTGATTACAATCTAGCGTGAACAGTACGGGGGTACTGTTCATCTATTTATAGGCACGAGACATAGCCTAGGTAAAATTACATTCATGCCCTCAAACATTTGTTTACAAGTAATTAAAACTAATAAGGTCTATCAAGTCCTTTTTTCTTCTTTGCTTGGTCTGGGCCAAAGCCATCGACCTTCGGCATCTTGCACTGTCGACAAAGCAATTGAGCTTCGTCTCGAAGAATTGAGCCAAGGCTAAAGGTAACTTGGGCAAGCTTTTGTATCATTTTGTCGAAGGTGTTTTTGCCTTGAGTACCTTCGGTGGAGAAGAAGACCCCCAACAGTAGCCCCTTCGCGGTGCTAGATCGTTTTTCGTAACGAGCTCGATCCGCGAAAAACACGAAGGCTTCTGAATGCTGAAGGTCCAAAAAACACCTTCCCTGAGCTCGTTGCCGATAAACGATTAAAATATTCTGTGCCTCGGGCGGTCCACCGCTCAGCCAATGTAAGCGGTTTGGCGGCTCGCCTTCTTCCCCTACAACACTATATAAACAGACGGGTTGGTGAAGAGTTACCACATCATTCATTGCCATTGCACTGTTGTGCTGTTAAAATTTTTTAACCATAGCCAAAGCTTTCTAGAATGGAATTTCAAACAAACGCTTCGTCTCTTGAGATCAGCTTTGGCTTAAAAAGCGTGAACACTAAAATGGCCAGAGTATGATCCACTGCTATGGTGTCTCGTGAGGGAGACAAGGCCGAAGCGACCGAAACAGCACCAATATCAGAAGTGATGAGGCGATCGAGTCTTGTTGTGTCAAATGAGGCTATTGCCGAAGGTACCTCCACTGCTAAAGCTGAACGGATTGTGGCTGAAGGAGGAAGTGCGAACGAAAGTGAGGAGGACAACACTACTCTGAGCCCAATGAAACCTAGCCACATTGAATTTGGGAAATATGCTGTGACGGCAGACGACATGGTTATGATGAAAAAGTTGGGCTACTTCGGGGAAGCCAATAGCAAGCTTGTTTGTCGGGGAGGAGGTGGTTCCACAGCCAAAGGAGGATGAAGTCGTTGTTTTTAAGAGCTTTTCCAGGGTAGGGCTTCAACACCCTCTACATGAGATGATTGGATAAGTTTTAAAGAATTTTGAGATATACCTTCATTAGTCTACATATGGGCTCTCCAAAGCCAAGGTATGAGTGCTAATGCCGAAGCTTTCTGCCGGGTGCATGAGCTGCACTGCCAGACGAAGGCTAGAGCGGATGGTCTTCATAAGAACTTTGGCTGCTACAACTTTGCATATCGGAAAGATACGAAGACCCCGGTAATTGGCTATCGCACCAAGTGGCCGACCGGTTGGACAAGCGAATGGTTTTACATAAAGGCGGACGAGAAGAAAAGGGAGAAGCTAATGACTATGGTCATGAGTCCATTGAAATTAAGCTTCGAGATGACAAGGCCCTTGTGCCACATGCAGCTTGGCTCCCCATGCCAGCTAGCCGAAGTGGAATTCAGAGTGGTAGCTTCTGAAATCAACACTAGAGACCTAGTACAAGAGTACCTAGCAAATAGAACATTTCCGACCTCTAGTGGCTGGGGAATGCCTAATAAAAAGGAGGGGGACAAAAAGTACAAACTTGTTCAGCTCCCTTAACGATTCAAATTTGAGAAGCAATTCAAGAAGCCATGCAAAGAGTGGCTAGAAATGATCAAAACGATGTGTAAGCAAATTCTTGGCAACTACACCAAGAAGGAAGACCAATTAATGACTGCTGCCTTCGGCACCCGGCCAAAACGAAGGCTGAATCGGGTGACGGACGCATTAAACTTCGAATACCCGGATAATGAGAAGCTTGACAAAGGGGCCGAAGGGGTGAAAAGGAAAAGGATTGTCAGTATCCTAAGTAGGCAAGCTGCTCGACTAGTGAAGGAAGATGATTTTTTTTGAAGAAAACAAAAATAGCTCCAGAGCCGAAGGCGACAATCTCAAAAAAGCGAAAGCTTGACATAGTGCCCTCTTCTTAGCCGAAGGTAGGCGAGGCAAAAAAGAAGCTCCTTCAACGCCCACTGTCGCCGAAGTAGCCAAAATTCTGAAGGTAATGACTGAATCCTCGCCCTTCAAGCTGCTAAGTCCTTTGGGAAAAGAACTGATGGAATTTTTACAGAGGAAAAAATAGCCTTCGGCTACATAGGAGAAAATTAGAGACCAAAAGAAACGACGAATTGTAAATGTGATGCAAGCAATTGAACAAACACCGCCTTCAGCTTTGGCGGTTAAATCAGCGATTCCTGCGGGTATCGAAGCTAAAGCTGAAGGTGCTACCGAAGCCAAAGATGCTGGTGAAGCCGAAGGAACCATAATGTCAGAAATTGATAGGCTTGTGTCAGATATATTTGCAGATGTGACCGTGGAGACAAATGTAGCTGCAGAAGAAACCATGGCCACAGTGCGAAGTAAAGGAAAAGAAATTGATAATGCTCCCTCGAACGAGACGAATTTTGATCTTCGGCACCTGGGCGGTCAGGAGCTGTCCGAGGAATACAAGGAGGAGTTGAAAGAATATGCAACATCTTGCAATTACCAGTCGGGATCTTTGCTCTTCGGCAGGGTTGATGAAGAAATTTTAGGATGTATTCGCGACCGTGCCGGGGCGAAGATAATCAGCACTCTGTCGAAGAGTGTCGGATTCCCGAAGCTGGAGGCTGACATCAACGGTTACCGATGGCAACACATTGTTGGTAGCCTATTTTATTCCAACTTCAAGGTGAGATCTTTGTCTAGATTTTCATTACATTTGTGATAGATTGAGTGCTCTAATCTTTAGTTTATTTTGTAGAGGATGCTGCTAAGCAAAGCGCTAAAAGTGTAGCAGGATAATGAGGACAGGAAACATGAAGTCATAGTTAAAGGCTTAGAGGAAAAAATAAAGGAACTTGAGACTTCTTTAGAAGAAAAAAGTCATCCTGTTGCAAACAGCCGAAAGTTCCATCGCCGAATCACGATCCCAAAATACCAAGTTAAGTGAGGAACTGAACGAAGCTCGAACAATTTTGGATGAAAGTTCACGGCGCTTCGACCAGGAGACGAAGGAGCTTAAGACAAGGGTCGAAGCTAAAACTGAAAAGAATGTGAAGTTGTACGAGTCTATTAAGGACCTTCAAAACAAGTGTGTAGACTTTGCGACTCAGTGTGCAGACCGGCTTAAGGGGATATTCAACTCGGTTGGAGCTGCATCTAAAAAGATTGCCCCTTCAGCCGAAGACATCCCCGGGGCCTTTATTCATATTGAAAACGAAGTGGAAGCCCTCGACGAAGTTATAAGCGGGCACGGAGATTTCTGTGCTCTGGTAGCTTCTCGAGGCACAAATGATGCATTTATGAAAGCTGGATGCACTCACACCAAGATGGTTAACAAGCATACTTTCAATCTTTCGACATCAGATATAGTTGATGTCCCAGCCGAAGCCCGAAGCATAGGAAACAGATTCATTACACAAATTTGGGCTAAGGGCGGACGTGAGTTGGTTCGAGATGAAGCTAGAAAACTACTTAATTGAGTATGAAACTTTTACTTGTCTTTTTACCTTGGTTTTCCTTTATTAAATTTCCGATTCCCTTATACCTTTATCTGTCTGCAGGAAGGTGGCGCCGAAGGTTGTTGAGCCGAAGCTTGTTCCGAAGGCCTGAAGATTCTTAGAACTTTCTTTTGTAACTATTTGTAGAAAACTTAGGGTTTCTTTGCGTTATTTGACAAAGAATTGTAATTGTTAATTGAACAAAATGTTGTACTAATCTGTGAATACCTTGTAATATAATTTTACCTTTCCGCTCCTGTATAAATTGCTTTGATATGGATGAAACCAATACTTGCAATATTTTGAGCCGAAGGCGAAAAACACCTTCCCTTCTTTTCGTTCACATCGAAGCATTTTTTTATCAAAGACGAAATACCTCCATATGCCACGAAGTTTTATCTGAGATGAAGCATCTTCGTTTTCAACGAAGCATTTTGTCACCGAAGACAGGCATCTTCTGTCTTCCCTGTTAGTGCTTTATGTCATGATGATGATGATCCTATGAATGACTAATGAATGTCTGTATGAATGCAAAAAATGATGTAATGAGCCATGCAAATGTATGCGAAAAACACACCCAGACTCTGCATCCCCTTAGGAACGACTTTGGAGTCTCTTCACCTTTTACTTAGGTGGTATTTCAGCTCTGCATCCCCTTAGGAACGACTTTGGAGCTAAGCTCTGCATCCCCTTAGGAACGACTTTGGAGCTTCTTCACCTTTTACTTAGGATGTATCTTGGCTCTGCATTCCCTTAGGAACGACTTTTGAGCTTCGGAACTTACTCTGCGCTCCTTTAGGAACAACTTTGTAGCTTCTTCACCTCTTAGGTGACATTTTAGCTCTGCATCCCCTTAGGGATGACTTTTGAGCTTCTCCCTGTTCTTTTTGCACTCGATGGTGAAGATCCTGATGTTACATTTTACATATGGGGGAATTTGGCCCTTATATTGCATAGGCCTAAAAAAAGAATGAAGATTACAACCTATGGCCTTGTTAAAAACCTTTCTCCCCTCTTGAAAGGAAAAGGGTTCCATAAGGAAAAAATAAGAAAATTACATTGTTTACACATAATATGTTCGAAGCTCATCTGCATTTCAAGATCTTGGAATGTCGTTTCCGTCCATGTCTTTCAACCTGTAAGAGCTAGGTCTTGACGAAGATACAACCAGAAAGGGTCCTTCCCACTTAAGCTGAAGCTTCCCCACTATATCAGGGTTGGCCACCCTTCGAAGCACCAAATGACTTGGCTTAATATTTTGCAATCTTACTTTTCTGTCCTGCCACTTGACTGTTTCGGCCTAGTATTTATTAATGTGCTCTATGGCTTGAAGTCTGGTCCCTTCTATGGTATCCTTTGTTATTTGGCAATCACCTTCATCCTCTATCGAAGCTAGAGTTCTTATTGAACCCATTCTTGCTTCTTCTCGTGTAATTTCTTCGTCACCAAACATAAGCTTGAACGTAGTAAATCCTGTCGACCTTGATACAGCAGTGTTGTGGTTCTAGACCACTTTTATTAATTCATCTGGACACTTTCCCTTGGGTTGGTTGAAGATTGACTTCATTATTACTGTTATTATAATTCCATTTGCCCTTTCTACCAATCCATTTGACTCCGGATGCCTCACTGATGCGAAGTGTATTTTTGTACCAATTTGGCTACAAAAGGTTTTGAAAGTTTCGGCATCGAACTGAGTTCCATTATCAACAGTGATAGCCTTCGGCACGCCAAACCGACAAACAATGTTTTGCTAGAAGAATTTTTGTATAGTGGCTGAAGTTATTGTAGCCAAAGGCTTTGCTTCAATCCACTTAGAAAAATATTCCACCACCACCACAATATATTTCAAGTTGCCTTGTACCTGTGGGAGCGGTCCTAATAGATCCAATACCCATCTTTACAATGGCCAAGTTGGTTGTATTAGTTAGGTCAAAGACGAAGGTTGCTTCTGGTCTCTGGTGCATCTTTGGCAATTTTCACATTTTTGGACTAACTCTGCTGCATCCGAAGCTGCCTTCGTCCAATAGAAACCTTGTCTGAAAACATTTCCCAATAGGGGTCTAGACCCAATGTGGGCCCCACATAGTCCTGCATGTATCTCCTTCATTAGTTCTTGTCCTTCGGTTCTGGATAAACATTTGAGCAATGGAGCGCAAACTCCGTGCTTGTATAACTCCCCTTCTATTACTACATATGGTCTTGTTCTTGCTTCCATTCTTTTATTATAAACTTCGTCATCCGAAAGACAGTTGCCCTGGAGGAAGGATACAATCTGAGTCCTCCAATCTTCACTATGTACTGGTGAAATTGTGAGCACTGCTCTTTCCATGAGCTCAACTGAAGGTGATTTTATTGTTTCAAAAAACACTTCCGAAGGTAGTGGGAGCCCCTATGCCACCGATTTGGCCAATAAATCTGCATGCTCATTTTATCCCCTTAGGATGTTCTTTACAAAGAAACCTTCAAAATAGGCTTCCAACCTTCGGACTTCATCTAGATATTTTTCAAGCTTCGGGTCTCTTGTCTTGCTGCTTTTTCCACATGACCTGATATAACTTGTGAGTCAGTCTTGAAAATCACCCTTCTTATACCCATTGCCTTAAGTTTCCGAAGCCCCGAGAGAAGGGCTTCGTACTCTGCAATATTATTTGTGTAGCTGAAGTCCAATCTTACTGCATAACAGGTTCTGACTTTGGATGGTGCAACTAAGACGACACCTGCCCCTGCACCAAAGGTTCCCCAAGACCCATCACAAAATACCGTCCATGTTTCGGCATCATCTATTCTTTCTTCATCCTGAGCCCCTGGCGTCCAATCGACAATGAAGTCTGCTAACGCCTGAGATTGAATCGAAGACCTGTGTACATAATCAATGGTGAATTCATTGAGTTCTGTGGCCCATTTTCCGACCCTTCCTGTAGCTTCTCTGTTCCTCATTATGTCGTTCAGGGGTTGTGATGAAGGCACTATTATGTGATATGCTTGGAAGTAGAGTCGAAGCTTTCTAGAGGCCATCAATACAGCATACAGTACCTTCTCCAATTCTGTGTAATTCTTCTTTGATGGGCTGAGTACTTCGGAGACGAAGTATACCGGTGCTTGCTTTTTTATCTGGCCATCTTGTTTCTCTTGTACAAGTGCTGCACTAACCGCAGCATGGGAAGCAACCACATATAGGAGCAATGGGGTCCCTGATGAAGGTGGAGTTAGAGTTGTTAGATCTATCAAGTACTGCTTCAGCTCCTCGAAGGATTTCTGCTGGGCTGGACCCAATTTGAAGACTTCGGCTGATTTCAATATTTCAAAGAAAGGCAGGTTCCTCTCTGCTGATCTTGAAATGAATCTGTTCAGTGATGCCAGCCTTCATGCTAACCATTGAGCCCCCTTTTTTGAATTTGGCGGCTCCATCCGAAGGATAGCTTCGATTTTGCTTGGGTTAGCTTCAATACCCCTTGTTGATACCAAACAACCGAGAAACTTGCCCTTCTTCACTCTGAAGACACATTTTTCTGGATTTAACTTAAGACCAGCTTGTCTGAAATTGGCAAATGTCTCTTGCAAATCGGCAACATGGTTCTCTTGTTTTGTGCTTTTTACTATGATGTCATCGACATATGTTAGCACATTTCTACCAATTTGGGAGTGAAGAACTTTGGCAGTTATTTTGCTGAAGCTTCCTCCAGCATTCTTAAGCCCCTCAGGCATCCGAAGATAACAATAAGTGCCACTAGGAGTTATGAAGCTTGTCTTCGGCTCATCGTCCTTTTTCATCCAGATTTTATGATAACCTGAGTAACAATCCAATAAGCTCATGAGTTCCGAAGTAGTTGCTGCATCCACTAGAGAATCCATTCTTGGCAATGGGAATTCATCCTTCGGACATGCCTTGTTGAGATCTGTAAAATCATTACACATTCTCCATTTTTTGTTAGCTTTCTTCACCATGACAGTGTTGGCCAGCCACTCTGGGTATGTTACTTCTCTAATAACACCGGCACTTAGAAGTTTTTTTACTTCCTTTCGTGCACCTTCAGCTTTATCATCGAACATTTTCTAAAGTCTCTACTTTCTTGGTCTGAAAGATGGGTCCACATTGAGTGAGTGTTCAATGATGTCTCTATTGACACCACAAAGATCATTGGTTGTCCAAGCAAAAACATATTTGTTGTTAAACAAAAATCTTAGCAGAGTCTTTTCTTGTTCATCATATAGCTGAGATCCCAACAATACTTTTTGCTCGGCTATGTCTTCACACAAGAGCATAGGCTTTGGTTGATCTACCGAAGCAGCCTTTTCTCTTTTGTGCTTATACTGCTGATAAGCTTTGGCTTCATCAATATTATGAATAGCCTTCGAATCCGTCCAACTTCCTTCGGCTCTCCTGGCAGCTTTTTGACTCCCATGTATAGCAATGGGCCCTTGTTCTAAAGGTATCTTCATGCAGAGGTATGTTGGGTGGAGTATTGCTTCGAAGGCATTGAGCGTCCCTCGACCAATGATTGCATTGTATGGGTACTCCATATCAATAATATCAAAGACAACTTGCTCTTTTCTTGTGTTGTTAACGTATCCGAAGGTGACTGGCATTGTTATCTTACCAAGTGCCACAATCTGTCTTCCTCCGAAGCCACAAAGAGGGTGTGTTGCATCATGTATCTTGTCATCTAGCTCTTGCATTTGCCTGAAAGCCTTTGCAAAGATGATATCCGCTGCACTGCCTGTGTCCACTAAGACATTGTGAACCAAAAATCTCTTGATGACACAAGATATGGCCATTGCATCGTTGTGAGGATAACCTTTAAGCTGAAGGCCTTCCTGAGAAAAGGTGATTGGAATATGAGATCACTTGGACTTGATGAAGGGTCCTTGCACTCCAACATGTTGTACCCTTCTCTGTGTTTCCTTCTTCTATCTCTTGTTGGCTGGTTCAGAACTTGAGCCGCCTGTGATTGGGAGCACTAGCTTCGTAGCCGAAGATGCCATAGCTTGGCTACTTTGCGAAGCCATCATAGTTGTGGAAGTGAGTTCACCAGAGGTGGGCGCCAATGTTGGCCACATGTTCTCAAATGCTATAAGTCAAGAACAAGGCAACACAATTGTTAATGATTAAAGACCTTCGTCCTTCGAAGCATTATTTCCTCTCGGATATAATGATCTTTAGACAAAGGTCATGAAGGACATACCTTCATTATTTTAGCATAGGAATATGAATAAATAAGCAATAGGGCGTAAAGGAATAAAGATCATAATTATGAATCAATAATATATTCACATTTATATTCTATGAATATGAATAAATATCAATAAAAATCATATTACGTTGATACCTTTGGCTTGGTAGAAGGTAAGGATGCAAGAATGACGAGAGAGTGATTACAATCCAGCGTGAACTATACGGTGGTACTGTTCATCTATTTATAGGCACGGGACATAGCCCGGGTAAAATTACATTCATGCCCTCAATTATTTGTTTACAAGTAATTAAAACTAATAAGTTCTATCTAGCCCTTTTTCCTTCTTTGCTTGGTCTAGGCCAAAGCTATCGACCATCGGCATCTTGCACTCTCGACAAAGCAATTGAGCTTCGTCTCGAAGAATTGAGCCTAGGCTGAAGGTAACTTTGGCAAGGTTTTGTATCATTTTGTCGAAGGTGTTTTTGTCTTGAGGACCTTCGGTGGAGAAGAAGACCCCCAACACACATTATAGCAGTTATGATAGTAGTGATGACAAACCCTCTTTTGATGAAATTACACCTGTCATAAATTTTTTGGAGGAAGTTTGCACTAAACAAAAGGCTCAACTAAAGTTTCTTAAATATAAGTATGTTAGCTCAAAAAAAATCTTATCAAGATTTGCTAGATGTTGGGGACTTGTTCTCAAATGCTAAGAGTTAAGAACAAGGCAACATAGAAAGTGTTAAATGTTAAAGTCCTTCGTCCTTCGAGACATTATTTCCCTTCGGATATAATGAATTCCGGACGAAGGTTGTGAAGGAAAAAACCTTCGTAAGCACAATAAATGATGAAGAAGAATTCATATGCAAGATACGAAAAATAACATAAACACTTAAACATTATTATCAACTTATTTTTATTTGCATTACCATATCAACAATAACAAATTATAAATGTACCTTTGGTTTGAAGGAAAGAAAGGGTACAAGCGTGATGTAAAAAGCGAATGCTCGGTCCGCGTGAATAGTACGGGGATACTGTTCACCTATTTATAGGCACGAGACGCAGCCCATGTAAAATTACACCCATGCCCTTTACATTTGCTAATAACTCTATAGTAATTCTTCGAGGTCTAATTTGCCTTTTCATCTTTAAGTCGGTTCCCCTTTTCTGCTATCATGCCGAAGCTTTCCTGCGCACAGCTTCGTGATTACCTTGTCCTTCGTCATAATCACCTTTTGTCTCGCTCAGGCTTCGTCCTGACCATGCTCTGTATGCTCATGATCCGAATCCGAAGATACCTGTTCACATATTTCACTTGGAAAACATTGTCAAATTATGTTTTTGAGGACCTTCGGAAGCCGAAGGCCCCCAACACTAGAAAATTTGAAACATTTGCAAATTTGAATGTGGAGCTAACAACTAAAACTGAGAATTTAGAATATAGTTCACCTTCCTCAACTGCCGATGAAAGCTTGATTAAAAAGAATGAAAACCTTAAGGCCAAACTAGCTAGCTCTAAAAATTATATTGGTAACTTCCCAAGCAAGATGGAATTTCTTAGCATAAATAACATGAGCTACCTACAAATCTAGAAACATTAGTAGCACCGAGAGGCACCTAAAATTGTAATCCCTAAAATCATTAAGAAAGATGCCTCTACTTCTTGCTTGGATTTAACTGATATTAACTCTAACCCTTGCAAACAAGTTTTGATTAAGAATGTCATTGTAGAAACATACTCAGATGAAGTTGCAAGCGACAATAAGTAATTAAGGCAAGAAGTGGCTCACCTTATTAAGGTTTTGTCCAACAAGATAGGGAAAGCCATACAAACCCAACCTCATCAAGATAACACCACTGCAGGAGTGAAGAAGCCGGATGAGGGATAAACTGTGGTTTGTTGGTTATGCCACAAAGAAGGTGTTGGGGACCTTCTTCCTTCGAAGGTCCTCAAAAACGTGACTGACCATATTTTTTCAGTGTGACATGGATTATTACAGGGGGGTTTGGCTTCAGGATGAAGGTCCTCTTTCATAATAGGGTGAAGATGTAGCCCGAAGGTGATAAGAATGGACGACGAAGCCGTAGCCGAGGAGCTTCGGCTTGATGCGGTGATGAAGACCGAGTACGATAATGACCGAAAAGAGACAAAGACTACTCATTCCTTAATGTTTCGTGTTATGATAATAGATGAATGTTAGGGATACAGATGTACTTTTACTCGGGTTGCGTCCCATGCCTATAAATAGATGAACAGTAACACCGTATTGTTCACGTTGGATTGTATTCTCTCTCTCGCATCCACACCTTCGAGCAAGCTGAAGGTATCAATGTAATGTTAATTCTATTGATATTCATGCATGTTTCGTGGAATATAAATATGAATGAATTACTAAGATGCAGTTACTGCCTTCATCTTGATGCATTCTTATTCGCATGTTAACTGATGAAGGTATGCTCTTCTTGACCTTCGTTTGATGAGCATTACTAAATTGCTTGCTACCATGTGTGATTAGAAGGATGCTTACCAGACTGAATGCTAAATTAGAGCTTGAAAGCTAAAATTTGACTTAGACTTAGTGATTGCTTTTGGCTACCAAATCCCTGAGCCAAAAAGCCTCATATGACTAGAGGTAAGGGAGTAGTTTCCACATATTAGGTAAGTCTAGCTAAGTATTAGTATACTCAGTCTTGTTTGTGGCACCCTTTTTTCAGGTCCTTCCTTGCAAGATATGGTTGCTAGTTTGACTTGGCCTTCCACCCTGCCATAGGGATGGACGGTAGAGTGGGATGCTACTCCTGCAAGAGAGGATCAAGAGGAGTAATCGTGGCTACGCTTCGCCATACTCCTTTGTTACCATTGTTAGTTATTCTACTAAAATAAACAATGAAACTTCTACTTTTATGATATTAAGAACTCTGATGATATAAGATTAATGCTACTTTTTTAATGATGGTTCTTATGAGTTGTTATTTTACTCTGGACTCACCCTCGTGTGAGAATTGGCAATTGATCTAGTGTAGGTGGTCAATCGAACTAGATCTGACGGACTGACAATTTAATCCAATTTAAGTGTGTCATCGCCCTTGTGGTGGGACCTAAGCACTTAAGCTAGATAAAACTAGGTGGTTCCACAACAACGCGCTCCACACAAAGTTGGTCCACCTTGATGCACCCTTTGTGATGACACCATGTGTTGCCTCTTATTCCAACTAGAAGAGCATCACTGAGTTTTGAGGTCCAAACTCGGCGAAACATGCCATCCATAGCGCTGGGTGGTTTTTGTCACACCCGGGTTCTAGGGGTCCAAAACCCGGGCGCAAAATAATCACCAGGTGTGCTGGGACCAAGTCTCACATATATGATGAATAGTGGTACAGAAACGAATGTCACATTTTTACTATATAATAGGAGTTCTGTACAAAATAAATAAATAATTACATCATAGGGAGACAACGATCCAGCAACCCAAAGTTGACTGGGGGACGACGACCTAGACCACTCACGAACTCATCACAGCATCCTCCATGCGCCTCATCCTGCGGTACTTGTTCTTGACCTGTGGGGGGTATGAGACAACAAGAGTGAGCTCACATACGTTCATCGCTTAACAAGTTGTGGGGAATAATGTGCATGAACTCGCCAAAGGTGGGAGCTCACGTGAAGTGTAAGGCTTAACAAAGAGGGTGGTTGAAGCTAAGCATTGCTTTTAAAGTTGGTCAAAATTTTATTAGCAATTACTAAGTATAAGTAGATACCAACCCAATTAAGTAGTAGAACAAAAGTAACAACAACACCCACAATGCATATGACAAATTGAATTTAGTTCCATAAATTAATCATGTGAGGGTCCGAGCTGCTTATGACCGTGAGCACGGCTGATATACCAGTTTTACACTCTTCAGAGGTTGCACATCTTTACCCACAAGTCATGTTACCCATCTGCCAAGGGATAGCGACTCCCATACACCTCTACCTAGGAGGCGAGGCAGGGTAACACTACGAGGCCTTTACAAAGTTTCACTATCTTCAGAAAACCTGCTACAGTTTCTAGGAAGCTCCAATGCAGGGACCCCTCGCCTGACCGTCATCGCAGCAAAATCAACCCAAGGGCCTCCCTACACTGACCACTCCCCTACTGCCCTTGCCCCTTTCGGGTAAGGTAGTAATCCACTAGCTTTCCTAATTAGTCAGCCAAGGGCGTCCCATACCACCCTTGTGGTAGCACTATTTTCCTGGGTGGTCGCTCCATGTTCCAATTAACATAATGATCTTATCATGAATAGTGTGATCATGAATAATGTATATCTCCATACCCAAAACCACATAAAAGTTCATTATGATTAACCTATGTGATAAAAGTGTGATCAATTTGTGTAGTAATAGTGCTAATTTTGGGTAATAGCAATTACTACATAAAGTTCAGTGGTAACCTTTTTGTGTACTTTTTGGGGTAACCTATTATCATAAAAGTGTGATCATGAATAATTACTACACAAAAAGTTCAGTGGTAATCAAGGTATAAAGATAGTCAAACTGGGGTAACCTATTGGGTCCCATCAAAATTAACCTATGCAGATCATTATGATTAATAAGAACATGACTGGGTAAAAAGAAGTGATCAAGGGCACAACTTGCCTAGGACTTGAGATTTCAGGTACCAACTTGCTCTTCAGATGACACGTGTCCTCACTACTAAACGTAGCAATACAGACAAACATGGTATAGACAAAATTAACATCACACCAAACATGAGTACAAACTGCATAATAATAATGTACGCGCTGCTACGAGATCGTGGGCTCGAGAATCACTACAATCGGAGTCATGGGTGAAAAGGTATGGTTTTCAGAAGACCCATGCAATTTAAGAAGTTAAAACTAGACCTTATGTTGATTTAATAAATCATGTGAGAAAATAATCTAAATAAGTAATTAATTCAACTTTAAGTTAAATTACAATATAATTAGGGATCATATTTTGGTCAAACTATAATTATAAACAGATTAACATTGATTTAGAGAGGTTAATCTACTAAACATAGGTTAAATAAATATCTAACTATAAAAGTATGAGATATGGTATAACTAATGCTATTACTGCATAGTGAATATTTATGCGAAGCAAACGCAACTGGAACTGGTCAATTCAGAGTTAAAATGGATTTAATATGAATTATCTAAATTTCTATACATTTTTATATTTAATTTTTATACCTTAAATAGTTTCTAGGACTAAACTGCAAAAGCCAGGGGCCTAACTGCTAAGTCTTCCTATAGTGAAGGGATGGCGGGTTATTTTCTAAAAACCTGGAGGGGTCTTTTGCAAAACGGACAGATCGAAGGGGTATCACGATATCCCCACCATTCGATCGAACATTAGCCGCTCATATTAGACGCCTTACTACCCAAACCGGTATGAAACTTGATCCGTCCAATGCAAGATCGATGGCCCAGATTTTAAGTCCCAAATATTAAATCTCATCCACACCAACATCGATCAACGACCCAGATTGGATCTGGCCAATCGTTAAGCCCGATCTAATCTAGTCCGTCCACACAGAGATCAACGTCCCGAAACAATCAACCACACATTTTAATCACCACCGTTCACCAGAATCCAACGGCCTCTAGGCCATCTCCCACCACGGCGGTTAAGACGGCGGCACGCGCGCGTCCCACCGCGACGGTGGCCATGGCCAGACCGCGCCATTCACCGATTCTAGGCCTAAAATTCTAATATGAGGTATGTTATACGTAGATAAGACTTAGGGGAACAAGACGAGGGGATCCTTACCGGGTATGATGGTGGCAGTAGGGCCATCCACCGTGGCACGCGGGTCTGCGACGATGCTGGCCCGCCGGTGAGGAATTCCACCCATCGCGCTTCCCCACCAATCGGGATTCTGTCGCGCATCCATCCCACAGGCACCGACGAGTACCATGGCATGATTCCGCGTCCCAAATTCCGACTGGGTCAAGGAATTGCGACCGAGGTCCTTCCTGAAAGGGAAATAGGCTCACACCTTTTCCTAAATTATTTTGGTGGTTGAATTGCCCAACACAAATTATTGGACTAACTAGTTTGCTCTAGATTATAAGTTCTACAGGTGCCAAAGGTTCAACAAAAACCAATAAAAAGTCCAAGAAAGGGTTCAAATAAAAAGGAGCAAAGACAACCGAAGGCTGCCCTGGTCTGGCGCACCAGACTGTCCAGTGTGCCACCAGACAGTGTCCGGTGCACCAGGGAGAATCACTCCGAACTTGCCACCTTCGGGTTTCTGGAATTGCCCTCCGCTATAATTCACCGGACTGTCCGGTGTAGCACCAAACTGTCCGGTGTAGCACCGGACTGTCCGGTGTGCCAAGCGGAGTAACGGCTACGGCGCCAACGGTCGACTGCAAAAGTGAACAGTGAATAGTGAACAGTGTCGACTGCGCGCGCAGAGTCAGGGCAGGCGCCAGATGGCACACCGGAAAGTGAACAGGACATGTCCGGTGGCCCACATGTCAGAAGCTCCAACGGTCGAACCCTAACAGTTGGGTGACGTGGCTGGCGCATCGGACAGTGTCCGGTGGCACACCAGACTGTCCAGTGCGCCCATCGACAGCAGAGTTCCCCAACGCCATTTTGGTGGTTGGGGCTATAAATACCCCCCAACCACCACTCTTCAAGACACCCAAGCATTCACTACTCCTCATTCAATACAAGAGCAATACACAACACTCCAAGACACAAATCAAAGCCTCCGACCAAATCAAAGTCCACAATTCAACTCTAGTTTTTAGGACTTGTGAGAGGATTGACTTGTGTTCTTTTGTTGTTCTTGTTGCTTGGTTGGCTTTCTTCTTTCTCTCATTCTTACTCTCAAAGCCTTGTAAGCAAAGCAAGAGACACCAATTGTGTGGTGGTCCTTGCGGGGTCTAAGTGACCCGGGAAATCAAGGAAGGAAGCTCACTCGGTCTAAGTGACCGTTTGAGAGAGGGAAAGGGTTGAAAGAGACTCGGTCTTTGTGACCACCTCAACGGGGAGTAGGTTTGCAAGAACCGAACCTCGGTAAAACAAATCACCGTGTCATTTGCCTTATTTGCTTGTGATTTGTTTTCACCCTCTCTTTTGGACTCGATTATATTTCTAACGCTAACCCCAGCTTGTAGTTGTGCTTAAACGTTATAAATTTCAGATTTGCCTATTCACCCCCCTCTAGGCGACTTTCAATTGGTATCAGAGCCCGGTACTTCATTAGAGCCTAACCGCTCAAAGTTATGTCGGGAGCTCACGCTAAGAAGGAGATGGTGACCAGTGAGAAGCCCGCCACAAGCCACGGGAAAGCTCCATCGAGAGAGTCCGGCAACAAGGAGAGGGAGGAATCACCTCCCCGCGTCAAGTCACACCGGAGTGGCGACAAGAAGAAGAAAATGAAGAAAGTGGTCTACTACGAGATCGATTCTTCGTCGCCTTCCACCTCCGGCTCTAACACGTCGTCCGTCACTTCTAAGCGCCATGAGCGCAAGAAGTTTAGTAAGATCCCCTTACGCTACCCTCACATTTCCAAACGCACCCCTTTACTTTCTGTCCCACTAGGCAAACCACTGGTGTTTGATGGTGAAGATTATTGTATGTGGAGTGATAAAATGAGGCACCATCTAACCTCACTCCACGCTAGCATTTGGGACATTGTTGAGTTTGGTGCATAGGAACCATTCGTGGGGGACGAAGGCTATGACTCGGATGAGGTAGCCCAAATCCAGCACTTCAACTCCCAAGCCACTACTATACTCCTCGCCTCTCTAAGTCGAGAGGAGTATAATAAAGTGCAAGGGTTGAAGAGCGCCAAAGAGATTTGGGACGTGCTCAAAACCGCGCACGAAGGAGATGAGGTGACCAAGATCACCAAGCGGGAAACGATCGAGGGGGAGCTCGGTCGATTTATGCTCAACCAAGGAGAGGATCCACAAGCCATGTACAACCGGCTCAAGACCTTGGTAAACCAAGTGCGCAACCTCGGGAGCACCAAATGGGATGACCATGAAATGGTCAAGGTTATTCTAAGATCACTCATGTTTCTTAATCCTACACAAGTTCAATTAATTCATGGTGATCCTAGATACAAGCTAATGTCTCCCAAGGAGGTTATAGGAAAATTTGTGAGCTTTGAATTGATGATCAAAGGCTCTAAGAAAATCATCGAGCAAGGCACCTCCTCCACACCCGAGATGCAACCCGTCGCATTCAAGGCGATGGAGGAGAAGAAAGAAGAGTCTACATCAAGTAGACTACCCATCGATGCCTCCAAGCTCGACATCGAGGAGATGGCGCTCATCATCAAGAGCTTCCGCCAAATTCTCAAGCAAAGGAGGGGGAAGGACTACAAGCCCTGCTCCAAGAAAGTTTGCTACAAGTGTGGTAAGCCCGTTCATTTCATTGCTAAATGTCCATTATCAAGTGATAGTGACAGGGGCGACGACAAGAAGGGAAGAAGGAAGGAGAAGAAGAAGTATTACAAGAAGAAGGGCGGCGATGCCCATGTTTGTCGGGAGTGGGACTCCAATGAGAGCTCCACCGACTACTCCTCCGACGAGGATGCCGCAAACATCACCGTCAACAAGGGACTTCTCTTCCCCAATATTGGCCACAAATGCCTCATGGCAAAGGACGGCAAAAAGAAGGTAAAATCTAGAGCCTCCACTAAATATGCAACATCTAGTGATGAGGATAACTCTAGTGATGATGAGGATAACTTGCTTGCTCTTTTTGCCAACCTCAACATGCAACAAAAGGAGAAATTAAATGAATTGATAGAAGCTATTCATGAGAAGGATGAACTCCTGGATAGCCAAGAGGACTTCCTAATTAAAGAAAATAAGAAGCATGTTAAGGTTAAAAATGCTTATGCTCATGAAGTAGAAAAATGTGAAAAGTTGACTAATGAGCTAAGCACTTGCCATGACACTATCTCCAACCTTAGATTTGAGAATGATAAATTGATTGCTAAGGTTAAAAAATTAAATGTTAGTGATGATTCTCTTGTCAACATTAGAAATGATAATGCTAATTTGATTGCTAAGATTGACAAATTGAATGCATCACTCTCTAGCCTTAAAATTGAGAATGAAAAATTAATTGCTAAGGCTAAAGATTTAAATGTTTGCAATGATGTTATTTCCAATCTTAGAAATGAAAATGTTTCGTTACATGCTAAGATTGATGAATTAAATGTTTGCAAACCCTCTACATCTACCATTGAGCATGTTACTATTTGTACTAGATGTAGAGATATTAATGTTGATGATATTCATGATCACCTAGCTTTAATTAAACAACAAAATGATCACATAGCTCAACTTAGTGCTAAGATTAATGAGCATGACTTAGAAAATGAAAATTTTAAATTTGCTAGAAGCATGCTCTATAGTGGGACACGCCCAGGCATTAAGGATGGCATTGGCTTCCAAAAGGGAGACAATGTCAAGCTTAATGTCCCTAAGAAATTGTCTAATTTTGTTAAGGGTAAGGCTCCCATGGTTCAGGATAACGAGGGTTACATTTTATACCCTGCCGGTTATCCCGAACACAAAATTAGGAGAATTTATTCTAGGAAGTCTAACTCTGGCTCTCATCATGCTTTTATGTATAAGAGTGAGGCATCTAGTTCTAGGCAATCCACTCATGCTAAATTGCCTAAAAGGAAATCTCCTATTGCATCAAATAATCATAACATTTCATTTAAGACTTTTGATGCATCATATGTTTTAACTAACAAATCAGGCAAAGTAGTTGCCAAATATGTTGGGGCCAAACACAAGGGCTCAAAGACTTGTGTTTGGGTACCCAAGGTGCTTGTTTCTAATATCAAAGGACCCAAGACCGTTTGGGTACCTAAGAACAAGGCCTAAATTTGTTTCGTAGGTTTATGCATCTGGGGCTCAAGTTGGATAATTGATAGTGGGTGCACAAACCACATGACTGAGGAGAAAAGGATGTTCTCCTCCTACGAGAAAAACCATGATCCCCAAAGAGCTATCACATTCGGGGATGGAAATCAAGGTTTGTTCAAAGGACTTGGTAAAATTGCTATATCTCCTGACCATTCTATTTCAAATGTTTTTCTTGTAGATTCTTTAGATTACAACTTGCTTTCTGTTTCTCAATTATGCAAAATGGGCTACAATTGTCTTTTTACGGATATAGGTGTTACTGTCTTTAGAAGAAGTGATGATTCAGTAGCATTTAAGGGAGTGTTAGAGGGTCAGCTATACTTAGTTGATTTTAATAGAGATGAACTCGACACTTGCTTAATTGCTAAGACTAACATGGGTTGGCTCTGGCATCGCCGACTAGCCCACGTTGGGATGAAGAATCTTCACAAGCTTCTAAAGGGAGAGCACATTTTGGGACTAACAAATGTTCATTTTGAGAAAGACAGGATTTGTAGCGCATGTCAAGCAGGGAAGCAAGTTGGTGCTCACCATCCACACAAGAACATCATGACGACCGACAGGCCGCTTGAGCTACTCCACATGGACCTATTTGGCCCGATAGCTTACATAAGCATCGGTGGGAGTAAGTATTGTCTTGTTATTGTGGATGATTATTCTCGCTTCACTTGGGTGTTCTTTTTGCAGGAAAAATCACAAACCCAAGAGACCTTAAAGGGATCCTTGAGACGGGCTCAAAATGAGTTTGGCTTAAGGATCAAAAAGATTAAAAGCGACAACGAAACAGAGTTCAAGAACTCACAAATAGAAGGCTTTCTTGAGGATGAGGGCATCAAGCATGAGTTCTCTTCTCCCTTCACGCCACAACAAAATGGTGTAGTGGAGAGAAAGAATATAAGTCTACTTGACATGGCAAGGACCATGCTTGATGAGTACAAGTCTTTGGATCGGTTTTGGGCGGAAGCAATCAACACCGCTTGCTACGCCATCAACCGTCTCTACCTTCACCGAATCCTCAAGAAGACATCATATGAACTCCTAACCGATAAAAAGCCCAATGTTTCATATTTTAGAGTCTTTGGTAGCAAATGCTTTATTCTTGTTAAAAGAGGTAGAAAATCTAAATTTGCTCCTAAGGCTGTAGAAGGCTTTTTACTTGGTTATGATTCAAACACAAGGGCATATAGAGTCTTTAACAAGTCCACTAGACTAGTTGAAGTTTCTTGTGACATTGTGTTTGATGAGACTAACGGCTCTCAAGTAGATCAAGTTGATCTTGATGAGCTAGATGATGAAGACGCTCCGTGCGTCGCGCTAAGGAACATGTCCATTGGGGATGTGTGTCCTAAGGAATCTGAATAGCCTCCACATGCACAAGATCAACCATCATCTTCAAATCAAGCATCTCCACCAACTCAAGATGAGGATCAAGCTCAGGATGATGAAAATGAGGATCAAGAAGAGCCACCTCAAGAGGAGGACAATGATCAAGGGGGAGATGCCAATGATCAAGACAAGGAAGATGATGAGGGTCCAAGACCGCCTCACCCAAAAGTCAACCAAGCAATACAATGAGATCACCCCGTGAACACTATCCTCGGCGATATTCAAAAGGGGGTAACCACTCGATCTTGTGTTGCTCATTTTTGTGAATATTACTCCTTTGTATCTTCTATAGAGCCATACAGGGTGGAAGACGCATTAAGGGATTCGGACTGGGTGTTGGCAATGCAAGAGAAACTCAACAATTTCACGAGGAATGAGGTATGGCATCTTGTTCCACGTCCTAACCAAAATGTTGTAGGAACCAAATGGGTCTTCCACAACAAGCAAGATGAGCATGGTGTGGTGACAAGGAACAAAGTCGGACTTGTGGCCAAGGGATATTCACAAGTCGAAGGTTTGAATTTCGGTGAAACCTATGCACCCGTAGCTAGGCTTGAGTCAATTCGTATATTACTTGCCTATGCTACTTACCATGGCTTCAAGCTTTATCAAATGGACGTGAAGAGTGCCTTCCTCAACGGACCAATCAAGGAGGAAGTCTATGTTGAGCAACCTCCCGGCTTTGAAGATAGTGAGTACCCTAACCATGTTTACAAACTCTCTAAGGCGCTTTATGGGCTCAAGCAAGCCCCAAGAGCATGGTACAAATGCCTAAGAGATTTTCTTATCGCTAATGGCTTCAAAGTCGGAAAAGCCGGTCCTACTCTCTTTACTAAAACTATTGCAAATGATTTGTTTGTATGCCAAATTTATGTTGATGATATCATATTTGGGTCTACTAACAAATCTACTTGTGAAGAGTTTAGTAGGATCATGGTTCAAAAATTCGAGATGTCTATGATGGGGGAGTTGAAGTATTTCTTAGGATTTCAAGTCAAGCAACTCCAAGAGGGTACCTTCATCAGCCAAACCAAGTATATTCAAGACATACTCACCAAGTTTGGAATGAAGGATGCCAAGCCCATCAAGACACCCATGGGAACCAATGGGCATCTCGACCTCGACACGGGAGGTAAATCCATAGATCAAAAGGTATACCGGTCGATGATAGGATCTCTACTCTATTTATGTGCATCCCGACCAGATATTATGCTTTCCGTATGCATGTGTGCAAGATTCCAAGCCGATCCTAAGGAAGTTCACCTTAGGGCCGTGAAACAAACCTTGAGATATTTAGTTCATACTCCTAAGTTTGGTCTTTAGTACCCTAAGGGATCCACTTTTGATTTAATTGGATATTTAGATGCTGATTGGGTAGGGTGTAAGATTGATAGAAAGAGCACATCAGGGACTTGCCAGTTCTTGGGAAGATCTCTGGTGTCTTGGGCTTCTAAGAAACAAAATTCTGTAGCTCTTTCTACCGCCGAAGCCGAGTACATTGCTGCAGGCCATTGTTGCGCGCAATTGCTTTGGATGAGGCAAACCCTTAGGGACTATGGTTACAAATTAACCAAAGTCCCTCTCCTATGTGATAATGAGAGTGCAATCCGCATGACAGATAATCCCGTTGAGCACAGCCGCACTAAGCACATAGCCATTCGGTATCAATTTTTGAGGGATCACCGACAAAGGGGGGATATCGAGATTGCATATGTTAGCACCAAAGAACAATTAGCCGATATCTTTACCAAACCACTAGATGAGAAAACTTTTACCAAACTTAGGCATGAGCTAAACATTTTTGATTCTAGGAATTTTGATTGATATTTTGCACACATAGCTCATTTATGTACCTTTGATTATCTCTCTTTCATTTGCTATGACTAATGTGGTTTTCATGTGTATTTCATGCTAAGTCATATATTGAAAGGGAAATGGAGTCTTCGGCGAAGACAACGCTTCCACTCCACTCCATCGTATTATTTCTACTTTGCCGTCACTCCGCATCGTTCTCCAATTCGGTATAATCTTCACTCCTACATTATTTACCAAAGGGGGAGAAAGTTTGAACAAGGGGCTTATATTTCACTCACAAAGTATCCGTTTTTGGCGATTCATGCCAAAGGGGGAGAAAGTATTAGCCCAAAGCAAAAGGACCGCATCACCACCAATTTCAAAAATTATGTTCTTTCAATTTGTATTAAAGAAGTTTTTCAAATGGGTATCTTATTTTTGATATGATTTCAAATTGGTATGACCCCTTTCAAAATTAATATCTAAAACCCACTTGAACACTAAGAGGAGAATTTCATTGAGGGGGAGTTTTGTTTAGTCAAAGGAAAAGCAATTGAAACAGGGGAGAAAATTTCAAATCTTGAAAATGCTTCTCAAAATCTTATTCATATACCTTTGACTATTTGCAAAAGACTTTGAAAAAGAATTTCCAAAACAAGTGGTACAAGCGTGGTCCAAAATGTTAAAATTAGAAGAAAGCATCCATGCATATCTTATGAAATGTATATTGGCTTAATTCCAAGTAACCTTTGCACTTACCTTTTACAAACTAGTTCAATTACTGCACTTAGGCCATGTTTGGTTTCTTTAGTCTAGGGACTAAAGTTTAGTTAGGGGACTAAAGTTTAGTCCCTAACATCTTTGGTTCTAGGGGCTAAAAATAGTAAGAATATACTAAATGACTCATAAAAAGACTAAAATGGCCTTTATCATTCTCCTGCTATTAGTACAATTGAACTAAATGAGGGGTAAATGTGGAATTAATATGATTTAGTCCCTTTTAGCACATATGTGAAGGACTAAAGACTAAATCATTTTAGTCCATATTTTAGTCCTAGTGTTTGGCAAAAAAGGGACTAAATGAGACTAAAAACTAGAGACTAATCTTTAGTCCCTCTAACCAAACACCCCCTTATATATTTGCTTTGGTTTATGTTGGCATCAATCACCAAAAAGGGGGAGATTGAAAGGGAAATAGGCTCACACCTTTTCCTAAATGATTTTGGTGGTTGAATTGCCCAACACAAATTATTGGACTAACTAGTTTGCTCTAGATTATAAGTTCTACATGTGCCAAAGGTTCAACAAAAACCAATAAAAAGTCCAAGAAAGGGTTCAAAAAAAGGAGCAAAGACAACCGAAGGCTGCCATGGTCTGGTGCACCGGACAGTGTCCGGTGCACCAGGAAGAATCACTCCGAACTTGCCACCTTTGGGTTTCTGGAATTGCCCTCTGCTATAATTCACCGAACTATCCGGTGTAGCATCGGACTGTCCGGTGTGCCAAGCGGAGTAACGGCTACGACGCCAACGGTCGACTGCAAAAGTGAACATTGAACAGTGCCGACTGCGCGCGCAGATTCATAGCAGGCGCCAGATGGCGCACCGGACAGTGAACAGGACCTGTCCAGTGCACCACCGGACTGTCCGGTGGCCCACATGTCAGAAGCTCCAACGATCGAACCCTAACGTTAGGGTGACGTGGCTGGCGCACCAGATAGTGTCCGGTGGCGCACCGGACTGTCCGGTGCGCCCATCGACAGCAGAGTTCCCCAACGGCCATTTTGGTGGTTGGGGCTATAAATATCCCCCAACCACCACTCTTCAAGACACCCAAGCATTCACTACTCCTCATTCAATACAAGAGCAATACACAACACTCCAAGACACAAATCAAAGCCTCCGATCAAATCAAAGTCCACAATTCAACTCTAGTTTTTTGGACTTGTGAGAAGATCGACTTGTGTTCTTTTGTTGTTCTTGTTGCTTGGTTGGCTTTCTTCTTTGTCTCATTCTTACTCTCAAAGCCTTATAAGCAAAGCAAGAGACACCAATTGTGTGGTGGTCCTTGCGGGGTCTAAGTGACCCGGGAAATCAAGGAAGGAAGCTCACTCGGTCTAAGTGACCGTTTGAGAGAGGGAAAGGGTTGAAAGAGACTCGGTTTTGTGACCACCTCAACGGGGAGTAGGTTTGCAAGAACCGAACCTCGGTAAAACAAATAATCGAGTCATCCGCCTTATTTGCTTGTGATTTGTTTTCACCCTCTCTTTTGGACTCGATTATATTTCTAATGCTAACCCTGGCTTGTAGTTGTGCTTAAACGTTATAAATTTCAAATTTGCTTATTCACCCCCCTCTAGGCGACTTTCACTTCCTTCGCTCTTCTCTGCGCAAGCTCCCGATTACCCATGGCGACGAGCAATGGCTAGGGTTCCAGGGGGCAAGGCTCGGCTTCATTATGTATGGAGGGGCACGCAAAATCAGAAGGTCAGCAACACCAGAGCGCGGACTTGAGATGTGGTCGGAATCGATCCAATGGAGTGCGCCGCGTCTGTTTAGATCGAATCGGACTTAGGGAGGGGATAACCCTGACGAACCGGGGCCACTAGGCAGAGAGGGCGCGAGCGCGATAGATGAAGAGGTTGGCAAGACGGACCCATCTGTCGGCAACACGTGCCGGGCGCGCCGAGCTCCAAATCGACCCGACCAGCGGGCCCCTCAACACCAGTGACTCAAGCAAAAGAAAAGGAGAGGGGAGATACTGGGCCACGGAAGGGGAAATGGTGAAATGGGCCGAGGCGCGCTCGAGGGAAACCAGGGGGATGGGCCGAATTTCAGGACTGCGGCCCAATACTGGTGATTCCCTATTTTTTTCTTTTATAAAATCTGGTTTATTTTCCAAATTCAAGGATTCAAACTACATTTGAATTACTGTTCTGAAATCATGATTTCCAAATATACACAAAACTCCTAGTGTGAATTTAACACTCATGGTTTGCCTTAACATTATTTATTCATCTTTCTACTTAATTATGGAAGGAATAAATGCTTTTATTAAGATTCCTTTGATGTTTTATATTTTTCATTTATAATTTGAGATCAAATTTGAGTTACGATTTCTTTATTTCAACAAAAGGCCTCACAACAAAATCATTAGCATGAGATGCACATTTCCTAGCTTTTACTCTCTTAATTAATTATGATAGTGGAAGGATATTAATAAATTTCTAAAGGTTTCAAACATTCTCAAAACACCCTTAGAAATATATTTATTTATTTACTTTATTTTTTTCTTCTACCAATTTTTGGGCATTACAGTTTTGAGGCTCATCCGCCAAACTGTCATGAGTAGCATACTGCATAAGTGTCCTCCACATCGAAGACACATGTCCCACCAGTCCTTGACTGCACCGGCGACACGATCCGCTCTACCATATCCTCGTGTCAGTGCGTGTTGGGGGCCTTCGTCCTCCGGAGGTCCTCAAAAACATAATTTAACAATGTTTTCCAAGTATGATTTATGGACAAGTATCTTCGGATTCATGTTAAAAGCACACACGAGGAGAAGCTTGATCGTGACGAGGGTTGCTGTCGCTCCGAAGCTGTACGAAAGGGAGCTTCGGCTAAATCGCAGAAAGGGGAACCGACTTAAAAGGGAAAAGGCTATTCAGTCCTCATAGATTTTTCTATAAATCAATAGTAAATGTAAAGGGCATAATTGTAATTCCTCATAGGCTGTATCCTGTGCCTATAAATAGATGAATGTACTGTTCACGCTATCCTGTAATCGCTCACGTGCAATACTTGAATTCCTGCCTTCTATGAAGCCGAAGGTACATATGTAATTAAATATCATATTTAAATATTCAAGTTTTTGTAACGATAACATATGAATGATATTATGTGTTTGTTCGTGTCATCTTTCATGTTTCATATGTTTCATCTTTCATTATCTTATAATCGTGATGATGAAGGTACGTCCTTAAAGTCCTTCATCCAAAGATCATTATATCCTAAGGGAAATAATGCTTCGAAGGACGAAGGACTTTAATATTTAATACTTTGTGTTGCCTTGTTCTTGATTCATAGCATTTGAGAACTAGTCCCCAAAATTGGCGCCCACCTCCGGTGAACCTTTTTCGACCACCTTCGGCAAGCACTGACCTTCGTCATGCCACCGAAGAAAGCTTCAGCGCCAAGGGCTGCCGCACTGCAGCCACTGGACCCAAACCAGGAGACCCTTTCTCTTCGAGAGGCCCGAAGCCAGAAGAGGAAGGCCACTAGTCCAACACTCCAGGAGGAGGAGTTGGACCAAAAAATCAGAAACATGGAGATAATCCATCAGCAAGTGCAAAGTAAGGAGAAGATGGCCCGACTAGCTAATCTTCAAAGGCAGATCGACGAAGCCACTAAAGAAGTACGCCATCTTGTTCAAGACGAACAAGATCGAAGGCCCCTACACAGGGAGCTTCATCAAGAAGGCTTGTTCAACGATGATGGATGGTATGATGATTTTAATCATGATACCTTTACTTTTGATGATGCTTCTCCATTGGCAGCAGAACTGCAGGCTATCCCATGGCCCGCATCATACAAGCCACCTCAGCTTCCCATGTATGATGGGCATTCAGACCCGAAGTAGTTTTTGATGAGTTATGAAGCAACTATATCTTCATATGGAGGCAATGCAGCTGTCATGGCCAAGTCCTTCGTCATGGCAGTTCGGAATGTGGCCCAAACATGCTATTCTTCTCTTCGGCCAGGGACCATTACTTCGTGGCAGAAGCTCAAGGATATGCTGGTGACAAGTTTCCAAGGCTTCCAGACGAAGCCAGCCACAGCTCAGGCCTTGTTTCAATGCACACAAGATCATGAGGAGTACCTCCAGGCATATGTCCGAAGGTTCTTGCGTCTTAGAGCACAAGCGCCTACAGTGCCCAATGAAATTGTCATTGAGGCCATGATCAAGGGGCTTCGTCCAGGACCTACTGCTCAGTATTTCGCTAGAAAGCCCCCACAGACTCTGGAGAAGCTGCTTCAGAAGATGGATGAATACATCCAGGCTGACAATGACTTCCGCCAAAGAAGGGAGGAAGCATACAAGTTCTCTGAAATGACCAGGGGCTTCGGAGGAAGAATCCATCTGAGGCACGTCAGGTCAATTCACAACTCAACCCAGAGTGATGACAGAGGAAGTCAGCAACAGAGGCCGCAATATTCTTCGCAAGCTTTGGGGCAGCAACAAAGCTCTTTCCGGTCGCCAGCTCCAAGAGGCAGAGGCGCTAGGGGCTTCAGAGGAAGATATGGGGACCAGCCTAGGAAGATCTACTACTTATTTTGTGGTGAAGACAAGGGCCACAATACAAGAACGTGTCAAATCACCATCCAAAAGCAAAAGGAGATTGCAGAAGCCGAAGCCCGGCAAAGTCAACCGAAGCAGGTCCTGCATACTGCTTCATGTCATTCACCCTACATACCAGAATATGTGGGTTAATCATCCCGCATCTTCTGTTGCTTCGGCTAGTCACCCGCAAGTTTCTTGGCCACAACTTCCACCTCCGCCGCCACTACAACCTGCCTACTCACGAGGTCAGTAGCCAGAAGGGAGCCAACAGACCCATCAGCAGCGATACTTCAGGGAAGGGTCCGAAGCTCGCACAGTTAATAGCACTATGCCAGAATCAAAACACATATATTGAGAGATATCCTACCTCTGGCATAGTTTTATATTCACTGTCATTTTCTTTTTAAATAAGGAACTATCAATGTAAAACTAGTTTTCTTGTCATTTTTAATTTCCTGTACTAAGCTTCATTCATGTCAAAATGGAATATACCTTCGTCACAGACTTATGAGAATGCCAAAGCTACAAAGAAATATTCCTTCAGGAATGCAGAGCCAGAAATCGCAGTGAAACTTTCACCAAAGCCACAAAAAGTCGTTCTTAAAGAGCGCAGTGTAAGTTTGCCGAAGCTTCAAAAAGCCGTTCCCAAGGGAGAACAGTGTAAGTTTTCTGCTCAAAAGTCGTTCCTTAGGGAATGCAGAGCCAAATACCGCCGAAATATAAGGCGAAGCGCGAAAAGTCAACGCGAATACCGCCAAAATAGAAGGCGAAAAAGTTCAAAAGACGTTCCTTAGGGAGTGCAGAACTTATACCGAAAAATAAACAGTGCAGCCGAAAAATAAACGGCAAAGAGATTTCAGTCATTCCTTAGGGAATGAAGGTTGTGGATGAAGCTTCGGATAGGTGTGTTTGGGCATTTATTGGCACGATACATTAGCATCATTCTTCGCATCATATCATCGCATCATATCGCATAGCATCACATCATACATCATGTCACATCAATGACATCAATTGAAAACGAGGCCGATCTTCGGGCAATGCTTTACAAAAAATGAAAAGATGCCAAGGCACAAAGTAAGCTGAGAATCACAGCTTCATCAGTCCTGATGCGGAAAAAGGGATTTATTGTTTACAAAGCATTGATGTTTTACAAAGTATGGATGATTTTTACGAAGCATAAAAGCTCTTCTTTACGAAGCATGAAAAGAAGGGAAGGTGTTTTTTCGCCGCAGGCTCAAAAACGGTATGTATAAAAAGTTTCATGCATCGCAAAGAACTGAATTACAAACCACTCATATATTACATTCAAATCCATAAGCACTGAATATTACAAATATAGTTCAGCAAATGTTACATTAACATTCTAGAAAATGTTTTTACAATAGCTACTCTTCCTTCAGAACTTTTTCTGCAGCTTCGGTTAGCAGCTTGGTAACAACTTCATCTACAATAGCTTCAGCTATATTAATAATTTTTATTGTCTTCTTTGTCTCTGGGTCGGCCACTGGGTCGAATGGCTCTGGGGGAGGAGATAGTTCAGCTGCGGTAGAAGACATAAATTAGTTCGAAGTCACAAAAATAAACAACGAAGCTAAAAGCCATTAAGTGATACATATTCGTCTTTCGAGTTCCACAGCTCTTTCAGCTTCTTTTGTTGCTTCTCGAGCATCATGAATATCTTTTTCGCTCTTCTTCATTATTTCATGGGCCATCCCTCGGCCACCATTTTCCCAGATATCAGTGAAAAAATTTCTGCCTATTGAGCTTGCTTCGTCCGAGGGGTCCTTCGTATCGTCGATAGAGAAAGCAGCTTCGGCCTGGGCCAAAGTTTTAACATGTTCGCACCCTGTCTTCTCCAAAATAGCTACAACTCCCCTCACACCAGAGAAGGCGCAGACGTCCCCACGGGCACTCAAAATCTCTTCAAACACTTCGGCCTCACCGCTGATCCACTCGATTACGCCTTCAGGGTCTCCCCGTATGAAGTTATCTTCGCTTGAGTACGCGTCCACGTTGGCGAAGCTGGTTTTTATCTTTTTTACGCATTCCACAGATTTTTCAAAGCATCTTTCTTTTGATGCGCGAAGTTCTGCAACTGTTTTTTCAAAATAAGTTTTCCAGTTCTCACTAGCATCTCGATCAGCTTCAGCAACAGCGCATTTTAATTTGGCCTCGGCTAACTGTTTCTGAAGGTCTTCAATTTCACTTTTCTGGGCCTCAGTTTGTGCTTTGGAACTAGCCTCGTATTCTTTTATTTTGCTCACCAATGAAATTAATATTTTATCTTTCTCAAGACTTTCGTTCCTCAGTTCAATTACTTCCGAACGAAGGTTGTTCAGGGCTATAGTGCATCCTTCGTCTTCGATATTTTTCTGTGCACTGAGGGCATTGCTAAGGATCAAGCCCTGCAAAAGGAGCATAGTATTAAGCATAAACAAATGAACAAAATTCGTTTTTAAGTACAAAAATTGATTTTCACACCTTTATACTATTATATGCTAAAATGTCGGCCAATTCATCCTTCGACAGTACTGAAAGCCCATCTTCTAATGTTGGGAATCTAAAGCTTCTGCTCATCTCCCGGTAGACAGATATCTCCTTGCCGTCTGGGCGACAATACAAGAAATCCTTTTCTCTGCTGTCGTTGAATACCAATGCCCCCTTTGGATATTTCAGCTTCTAGGCATAGTGTTGAGCTTCTCGATCTTCTTCTTTAGAGAGTTTCTTTCCCAAAGCATGACGGATGATATATTCAATATTTTCTTTTAAAGCTTCGGGAGCAGGCAAACTCTGTTCTATAGCCTCTCCCTCTGCTGCCTTCTCTTCAAATCATGAATGTTATTTATCAGCAGGCTCTGAAGGCCCAACTTCGGCGCTGGCCTGGCTCATTGCAGCTTCGGCTTCGATCAGTTTTGTTTTGGCTTCAATTTGCACTTTCGAAGCCTTTGCAATTTTCCCTGGAGTAGAGCTTGAAGCCTTTACCGTCTCTAGCACATCTAGTACACTTGCCATCCTTTTTCTCTTGGGGGTCGCCGCAAGACCTTTTTGTGCCTTCGGCATTGTCACTTCTGCCAAAGGGCTTAAAACTTCTAATGTTTTTATTCCTTCGATTATTGGCTCCCCTTCGATTCTTGGCTCCTCAGTTTTATTAGTCTTCGGTTCAGCTAACTTGGCTGAGGGTGCCTTCGGCAAGGTGGCCGGTTCTTCAGCTTTCTGCGTAGAAGAAATTGGCTCCTTTGGAGCAGCAGCTGAAGAAGTTCCCCCGCCAAACTCGGGCACCACGGCCGGCTCGATGTAACGGGGTCGATGGGTGAGGACTTTTAACTTTTTACTCTTCGGCGTAGGCTCGCTTGGAGCAGCCGAAGCGGCAACCTTTCCAGAGGTTGCACCCTTTCTTTTCTGCCCCCGTGGCGGGTAGCGATAGTCAGGGTACACAAATCCAATAGCATCAAAAATCCTATTTAATCTTTTCTTTTTTCGGCTCCCGAAGGCCGCAGATAGTGCATTATCTTCAGACTTGGAATATGCTCCAAGTAACTCATCGCTAGTATTTTCAACACACTTCAGCCAGTCATCATCTGGTTCGACAAACTGGTCTCCAAACCTGAAGGTATATTTCAATCGAACCAGGCCGCCTTCGCTAGGGTTAGTGATGGTTTCTTTCGGCATTTCCCAGCTGTCTATCAGTGGCCATACCCTGAAGGCTACATGTTCTTGAACTAAGTCTCTTGTCCCAATAAAAGAGCAAACTGTGCTGAAGGCCCTTCGGCATGCTTCGGCCGCTTCATCACTTTCTACCTTCGGCTTTCGAAGGCTGAAGTGGGACCAGATGGGGCGCATGATGATATCTTTAATGTCTTCTCTCGCCTTCAAATCGTTTTTCACATAAAACCACTCTTCCATCCAGGCCCCGGGCCATCTCTTCCGAAACGTTAGCACTGGGTAGCTGCGCTAGAGCGAGCAACGAAGCTATAGCAACCGAAATTGTTATGATATTGTTCCTTACCCTAGGGTTTCGTCTCATACAAAAGCTCGTGCATACTGCAAAAACATTTTGCGCTTGGCTCTATACCTTGACTTCTCACAGCCCAGACGAAGATTCCCATTCTAATAACTGCTTCGGAAGTGATCTGGTGAAGGAAAATCTGGTATGTCTTTAAAACTTCAACCACAAATCTTCTCAACAGGAACCGAAGTCCAGCTTTGAAGAAGCTTCGGAAGATCACAACTTTGTTTTCTTTGGGAGCAGGAACGACTCTGTCTACATCAGCCCTCACAATAGACATATCTCGAAAATACCTTCCTCTCATATTATCAAGATGACTCTGTTTGATAGTTGATTCCCCGAAGACTGCATGACTTGGTCGCTAGGGCCGATCTTCAGAGTCTTCGCCTCCACTCTCCACATCATAGCTATCGCTATCATCAGTATCTTTAGACAAGCCCTCTAGAATCTCTTTAGTAATCTTCTCTGTATTTGTTTTTGCTATTGACTCAACAAATCCAGCAGTCTTCTCCTCAAGGAGCTTCTCCTCTTCACTCAGCTTCGTCTCAGCAGCAACTTTTTTGTCTTGAGACATCTTTTCTTCGGAAATGGCGCGAATGTGTCCTTAAAACCAAAGCTTAGGAAGTCTGAGAAACTAGGCAAGCGTTGGTAAGCAAGAGCTAAAAAATTGAGCAAACAAAGCAAGCGGCAAGTAGTGTATCAAATGTGCTCGGGGTGAGTTCTTATTTATACGATCGACGCGCTCCAAATTGGAGGGTCCCCTTTATCATTAACTGTTGCTATTCTAGCATAGGGAAGGTGTTTTTTCGGTCCTTCGGCTTAAGGCCTTCGTCCATCGCAGTCTGAATTCGTTATCTTAAAGAAATTAATACTGCGAGGGGCTACTGTTGGGGGCCTTCGTCCTCTGAAGGTCCTCAAAAACATAATTTAACAATGTTTTCCAAGTATGATTTATGGATAGGTATCATCGGATTCATGTTAAAAGCACACACGAGGAGAAGCTTGATCGTGACGAGGGTTGCTGTCGCTCCGAAGCTGTACGAAAGGGAGCTTCGGCTAAATCGAAGAAAGGGGAACCGACTTAAAAGGGTAAAGGTTGTTCAGTCCTCATAGATTTTTCTATAAGTCAATAGTAAATGTAAAGGGCATAATTGTAATTCCTCATAGGCTGTATCCTGTGCCTATAAATAGATGAACAGTACCCCTGTACTGTTCACGCTATCCTGTAATCGCTCACGTGCAATACTTGAATTTCTGCCTTCTAACAAGCCAAAGGTACATATGTAATTAAATATCATATTTAAATATTCAAGTTTTTGTAATGATAACATATGAATGATATTATGTGTTTGTTCGTGTCATCTTTCATGTTTCATATGTTTCATCTTTCATTATCTTATAATAGTGATGATGAAGGTACGTCCTTAAAGTCCTTCGTCCAAAGATCATTATATCCTAAGGGAAATAATGCTTCGAAGGACGAAGGACTTTAACATTTAATACTTTGTGTTGCCTTGTTCTTGATTCATAGCATTTGAGAACAAGTCCCCAACAGCGCGTGTCCTAGGTGTTAGCCACCACAACTAGTCTAACGACTTCTCCTGTAATACCTACTTTGTAAAAAATCTAAAAGGAGAAATGAAATTCATGTATATATGTATGTGTGTTATCTCTACTTATCATTTCATGTGGACACCTCACTTATACAAATAAATAAGTAATAAAAAGGCACTCAAATAAATCATGCATCATGCTGGGATTATTTTTTTGTGTGCACATTGTGACAAAATAAAATAATAAATGTGACAAGAAATATATTAAAATCCAAAGTGGAATTTAAAATTCAAAAGGAATTGTAGAATTTACAAAAGAGAATAAAATAAGATTTTTGTGGATAAAAATAAGTAATATATATATATATTATTCCTCCACTAGAAGCTTGAATTGGTATACTTGACTCAATGGTGAAATTCGTATTCAAAATTCAAATTTAAATTCAAAATAGTTAAGAATAAAAAGAAAACAAGAAAGGAAAATAGAAAATAAAAGAAAAGGGAAAGGAAACCTACCTGGGCCACAGATCAGCATTTCGGCCCATAGTTGCTTTCCTCCGCGTGGCCCACATCGGCCTTCCCTCGCGCAAGTCATCCGCGCCGCTGACTGGCGGGTCCCGGCCGCCAGCCACTCGGGTTTTCCCACCTGCGCCATTCAGTCACTATTGCGTGGGTCCAATGTGTCATTCTCAAGATTGTTATGCGTCGCTCGCATGCACACGCGCGTTCCGTGCCACTTCCTAGTGGGTCCGCATCGTCAGCTGGGGCACTGGTTATCTTCGTTCCTCCCCCGCGCGCTTGGCGGGCTGGTCGTTGTAGCCCCTGCCGCTTTGACCGAGGATTGGGTAGTGGTTTTCTTTTTTCCCCCTCGACCTAGGTCTAAGGACCTTAGGTGCATCCGCCTGCTTCGACCTATCCTCACGTGAGAATCGTTGACCGCCACCATGATTAGAGAGGGAATTTGGAGGCCCGCCGCCGCCATGGGACTCTTTCATGCCGCTGCAGTCGACCTCCACGTTGTGCTGTCGTACGAGCACGTAAGGGCGGTGCTAGGGCTTCAGCATCGCGTAGCGTTGCTACACACAACGTTGCCCAACGGATTACGACCTCGTCAGCGCGGTATTGCTCACTGGAAATCTCCTTCGCCACGTCCGCGTGGATAGCTCCGCGCTCACCATTTCCTCTGGTAAATTCTACGCCCCCGACTCGACCTTAACCCTTGCATTGAGATGCGCTAGACGATTGGGGCTCACATAGTTGTAATCGTGGGATGTTGGATCGCCGGCCATGGCTCCACCGCGCCAGATTGTCGCGCTGTCGTGTGGAGTCTCGGTGCCACGGGTCGGTGAGACGAAGTTAGTAGATAGGTTAATAGCCGTCGATCCGTGAATGTGTGGGTCAGATCTGTTGTAGTGTACCGCTTGGATTGAATAGGTGTAACCGTCCGATCGTGATCCGGTGACTGTGATTCAATCTCGGAAAATAAGATCGGGACCGTTGATATACCCATCAACGGTCTGTTTGCGTATGAGACCATCGGAGTATCCGGACCGTGGGATCGAAATCATGCGATCAGCTTTGCATACCGGTTCGATGTAATAAAGATTTAATCTGCGCCCTTCAAAACTGATCTGTTTGCTCTAGATTCGGGTTAACCGTTCGCTCTTGCGCATTTGCGTAAGACCACCTCTGTTATTTAGTATTCGACCCGCCATCCGCATGGACTGTGCGCTGGGTCTTGGACATCTTACCCCCGATGCCCCTGAGTTCCCTATAAATAGGGCTCCCAGTCCATAGCCCTGTGATTTCAGTTATTTAATTTTAGAAATTACTTTTTAACACAAAAATAAGTGCTAGGTCTTTAATAAATCATAGAAAATTCATATGAACTCCAAATTAACCCGTTTCAGTTTCTAAAATTTTGTAATATTATTCTCTACCACCTAGAGCCTCTGTTTTGTCATGAAAACAGTAAGAAAATTAATTTCTCACTTAATCCTATTTTAAACACGTAAAACCTTTGAAAATTCATAACTTAATATCTATAACTCCAAAAATTATGATTCATGTTCCTAGGTTTTTATTTTAATGTGTAGATTATTATTATGTATTTTGTTTACATATTTGGTGTGATGTTAATTTTCTCTATATATTATGTATGTTTGTATTGATGCGACTAGAAGAGCCTGTGACTGAGGATCCTGGTGACCAGCAGATAGAAGTAGCTGAGTAGGAGCTCATTGAAGGCAAGTTGTGCCCTTGAACACTTTTGTTACCCAGTAATGTTCTTTATAATCATGTACCATGCATAGGCTTAATTTTGATGGGACCCAATAGGTCACCCTAGACTGTTTATCACTTTACCTTGTTACCCCTGAATCACATGGGTAGTTTTGCTATTGCTTTACATGGTTTTGGGATTATATTTCATTATGTCCATGATCCAATTATTTTGTTATTTTATTTATGTTCATGTCAAGATCATTAATGTTAATTGGAACATGGAGCTTAACTTGAGAAACACGTGCCACCACAAGGGTTTAATGGGACGCCCTTGGCCAACTAACTAGGAAACTAGTGGAAGACTACCTTACCTGAAATGGGCAAGGGCAGTAGGGGATTGCATGCAAGGTGGTTCTCGGGTTGATTTTGCTGCGATGGCTGTCAGACGGGGGATTCTTGCAAGTGCTCTTCCCATAAACAGTAGCGGGTTTTCGGAAGCTAGTGGAACTTTGTAAAGGCCTCGTAGTGGATCCCTAGCCATTCACCTCGGTAGTGTCTAAGGGTCTAGCTAACCCTAGTGACATGGGATACACGACTTGTGGGTACACGGTACAGCCTCTACAGAGTGTAAAACTGGTATACTAGTCGTGCTCGCGGTCATGAGCAGCTCAGGACTCTCTGATGATTAATTTATGGAACTTAAATTCAATTTGTCATTTGCATTGCATGGGATTATTATTAATTTGTCATTTGGTATTTACTTACACTTAGTAACTGCTAATAAATTTTTGACCAACTAATTAAAAGCAATGCTCAGCTTTAACCCCTGTTGTTGATTAACCTTACACATCACATGAACTCCCACCTTTGGTGAGTTCATGCCCACTGGTTTCCCCACAACTTGTTGAGCTATGATCATGTGTGAGCTCACCCTTGCTGTCTCACACCCCCCACAGGAGAAGAACAGGTGGTTCAGGAGGAGCCACAAAGCGAGGAGTTTGATCTGATCTAGGTGGCGTTTCCCCAGTTGACTCTTGCGCCAAGGTTGATCCTTAGTTCGTTTTATATTTATCTTTTATTTTGTAATAAGACTTCCGCTATGTAATAAATACTCTGATGTTATTGTGATATTTATCTCTATACACTCTATTATTATATATGTTGTCTTCTTGGCGCATGTATGAGATGCACCCGGCTTTGTTCCTTAAAGCCGGGTGTGACATCTTCGGTCCCTCAGTCAAGTCCTAGCACTCATCCTTCATCACTCCGGTCCATCAGCACGAACCCACATGACCTTCACATTCGCCATTGACCACCATCCTTGTGCTCCCACCTGCACACCACAAGTTAACAGACATGGTTTGCAAAACACAACCTCTCGTACTCTGGTTAGTCCAAGGCTCATACCAAAGAACTACGCATGCTGATAATCACTCATCATCAACCCAAACCACAAGGGACAAGTCAACCTTGTTTTCTCAATCTTTCCTTGATGAGTGCATTGTCAACACCACCATCATAAGGACTCAAGGATTAGCAGAAAGAGAAAGAAGAAGAATAACTCACTCGAATGACCAAAAACAAGAGAAAGGCCAAAATAAGTCATTTAGAGCTAGCAAAGCTTGGTCCCCAAAGAAATGGGAAACGGCTCAACACGACTAAGCAAGAGAAGCTAGTACTCAAAAAGAGGCAAAAGAAGGGCTCAACACCACTTGCGAGACGTCAAAACCAAGTCGAAGCACAAAATCAGCTGGAGTGCTAAAATCAAAGCTAGTTCCTCCAGAAAGAGGAAAATGACTCAACACAACAAGCAAAAGCTCAAAATTTCTCCACTTTCAAATTCCTTCCCAAACTCTAAAAGAGACTCCCCCTTGATATGAGCACAAGAAACTTAGTTTCTCCCATGAAGATAGAAGCTCCAAAAACTCAAGAATCCTCAAAATTCTAGAATTTCTCTCCCAACAATCCAAACCCCCATCAATTCAAAAGTTCTCCCCCTTGTTAAAAAATGGACTCATCAAGCCTCAAACTTGGGTTGAATAGAAACTCTCCCTCGACAAGAGATCTCACCGAAGAAAATGCAGAGATGCAAAAGAGAGATTAGAAAATAGAGAGAATCCAGGAGCTTCACGAGTATACCAGTCAGAGTGTAAAACTGCTCTAAGTGCTGTCATGCGATGTGTACAACAATAAATGCACATGCTTGCAGACGCTCAAACTGATCATAGGCACAAAATATGTGAAGTGTATGCATTTGATTCAATTCTAAGCGGTTAAAAGAGAAATTTTCACCTCTAAAAACATCATTGGACATATGTAAGGTGAAAATCAACCAAATGCTAGTCGAAGGTAAACAAGGTGAACTACCCCAAACAGCGGTCACTCATCATTGGCAGCTCATAGTTGTGTGGTTCATTGTACTAGTTGTAGCAAGTTTGGGTTGTTTGGCCAGATAAAGCCATGTCTATTGTATAGGAGGACCTGAAGGTGAAAAAATAGCAGGAACTAAATTTAAGCACAAACAAAAGATGGTAAAAATAAAAAAATAAGGGGTGTTGCGAGAATCGAACTCACGACCTCTCGCACCCAAAGCGAGAATCATACCACTAGACCAAACACCCATTTCTGATTGTTTGCATTAGTATTCACTATTACAATCAATCTAGGGCAGAAAGGTCACACACTCCATGGACAAACAAAACCCACCACCATGCCCACTTTAATTTTGCATGTTGCCCCAAACATGATACATGATAAATAATCGAGACATAGAGGCTATGTAACACCACAAAAGCCATCAAATAAAAATAATGAATTTAGTTATTATATTAATTAGGGTAATAATTTTTTTTAAAGTGTTTAATTATTTATTTGTATTTTGATTATTTTCTTTCTATGCGCTTGATTGATTATCGGATGATTGTTATTAATTTCCTTTTAAAAAGAAATCCTAGTAATTAAACAATAATTAAGAAATATAATAATTATTAGTCTGAAAATAAGTATTTTGTTTATAAATATTTTTGGTGAATTTTTATGACTTTTTGAACTCTTTAAATAATCATTTCGGAATTAGAAAAAAAAGAAAAAAAAACCAAAACCTACACCAGCCGGCCCATTTGGGGCCCAATCCCCAAACCCTAGCTCTACAGCCGCATGCGCCGCGCCTGGCAAAAGCCAGCAGCCGCCGCCTCCCTCTATCCTCTCTCCCTCTCTCCTCTCTTCACTCTCTCTCCCACTCTCTCTCTCCTCTCACCGCTCTCTCTCGCCCAGCCGCGCCGAGCAGCCCCAGCCGCCACCCGCGCGCCTTGCCCTGCCTCCCTGCCGCGCCCAGAGCGCCGCGCGCTCTGCATGCCGCGCGCAGGCAAGCGCCGAGCCGGCCCTGCACGCAAGCAGCGACGCCGCGACGCCGCGTCCCTGCACGAAGCCGAGCGCCCGAAGTTGCCGAGTCCAAGCGCCGTCCACCCGCGAGCCCGACTACCGCGCAATCGAGTCTGACCCGCGCGTCCGTTCGTCGACTACGTTAAAGAATCATCACTGCTACCGTTTCTCCTCCCCCATTCCTCACACCATTGATGTCGAGAAGAAACTGACACAGTGATGGCCATTGAAGACCGCGTTACTCCCTCTAGCAGACCCTTCTTCTCCCCTCCCTCTCTCTATAAAAGGCAGCAGAGCCCTCCCCATTCCTTCCTACTCGAGCTTGCCTCTCTCTCTAGCACTCATCGCTAGTGCCGTTGCCGTTCGTTGCCGTTCGTCGCTGGAGTTCACGGAGCCCGTAGTTCGCTGGAGCGTGCCGTTCATCGTCGGAGTTCACCGGAGCCACGCACTCGCCGTCTGTAGTCGAGCCTTGCTCTCCGTCCGGCCAAAACCCGTCGATCCATCCCCGTCACACGCACGAACCCGAGGTTGATGACGACCCAAATTTATTTTATGTATTTTATAAAGTGCCTTTTGATTCGATTCATGAGTTGTATATTTTGTTTGTTGTAATATGAACACATGTGATTCCGATTTATGTATATGTGCGCGTTATGGAATTTGTTAGAGATATGCGATTAGTAGTGCACCGTGTTATTTCATGTTAATCGACGCGTTGATTTTGGTTTAGAGAAATATGACGTAGATTTAATAGTCACACATTGTTGATAAAAATACTAGATAAGAATTTATAGTCAAATTTGGTCACGATAAATTTTAGAAACTATTTGGAGAATTATAGGTGCATTTTAAATGGATTTGGAAAATGGTATAGATGTCATATGAATATTATAGGATTTTTAGATGATTTATCTAATTATTTTATTAGCATTTTCTTTTTAGAAAGAAAAGAGAAAAGATCACCGGTAGTGTGGTAAATAGATTTTTACTAGTTAAATAAACATGTTCGCCGATTTAGAACTTAAAATTGTTAGAGTACTAGTTTATGTCAAATAACCGCGCTTGTGTTAGAAAATGTTCAAGTAGTAGTTTATAAGGATTTTTAGAATATTATATTCATTTTTGCTATGTTCAATAATTTGAGTTAGAAATAAAGAGAGATAAAAGGTATTAATTTATTTATTAGTATTAAAAGATAATAAATATTATTTAGTTTTATTAATGATGTTAAAATATATTTAAACTATATTTGTTACACCACTCAAAAATTCACCATTAGGACTCACATTAATAGCTACAATTGAATTAATAAGTATTTATGCGGTTAGGACGAATTTAAGATGTGATTAGTGCGATATGTTAATGTGTGCTTAATGACGTATTGGTGTATGTTTATGAAATGGTGCATGTTTATTTATTGGTTTATGTTTTATTTTTGTATGTGCGCTATGCGACTCTATTAGAAGCCGATTGTGCGGTAGGCGATTCGAATAATTTCGAGGACGACCCGCAAGACGCTTTTGAGCAAGGCAAGTGGATTCTCCCTCTGCATACTCTGTTTGTACCTATTCATTGCATATAATAATGTTTACTTTTTTTTATATATTGCATAATTTGATGGGATAGCCTAATTAAGGATTTCCTAGATTTACTACCTGTATTCCTTGTTTTACCTGGGAAAATTGTTAAGCTATGCAAAATTTATGCTACCGCCTAACTTAATGATTTCTTAATGTCACTCATTAATTGGTCTTAATGTTCCAAAGATTTAATTGTCAATTATGGCATTAACCCGATGGTTAAGATAATATTATTACAAATTTAATTGGAACATGGAGTGACCACCCAGGATAACAGTGCAACCACGAGTGTTATCATGGCTCTGGCTTTGGTAATTAGCTCTATATGCTTAGTGCCTAGCAACCTTACCTGAAAGATGGGCAAGAGGGGGAGCGGTAGGTGCTGGCAGCCCACGTTAACATGGGGTCGTATTCTTGGCTAAGGTACTTCACCCAGGGGGCCACCACCATCATCTTAGAAACCTTAGCGGGTTGCTTCGTATTAAGTGTATTTTGTGAAAGCCTCATAATGGATCCCTAGCCATTCACCTCGGCAGTGTTTAAGGGTCCGATCAACCCGGGCTAGATGGGATACATGGCTTGTGGGTAAAGTTGTACCACCTCTGCAGAGTGTAAAACTGATATATCAGTCGTGCTCCCGGTTATGAGCGACCTGGACTCCTCACATGATAATTGAACTTGAAGATGGAATTAAATTGAGATCCGATGATCTGCCAATGTTTTGCTTAAGTGGTTTCACTTAAGTGTTTTTGTTATATTCATATTCCTTTGTTTGAATGGGATATATGGGATTCACACTTATTAGTAAGACAAGTGTTGTTAATAAAATGTTGACCAACTAAAATGCTTACTGCTCAACCTTAGCCTCACCTTGTTATACCTGCATTAATTTTTCCCTCACTTGCTGAGCCCCGACCATAAGTGAGCTCACCCTTGCTTATTTTGATTAGAGGGTGATGCTGGAAACTTTGATGGAGATTTTATCGACGATGATGAATTCTAAGTCTAACGATGCGCCGGTCAACTTCCTGTGGAAGATTGCCCAGTTGTTTATTTCCGCTTTACTTTGATATGATACTTGTTCAAGATACAGAATTTCAGATGATGTAATAAAGTATTATACTCTCTTTACGCCTTTATTGCATTGTCTTTTGATATATTACACTTGTGACGTCAACATATGTGTGGAAATGGATGCTGGCACACATATGCTATGCGCTCGGTTCTACCCCCTGGAACCGGGTGTGACAGAAGTGGTATCAAAGCTATGTTGACCCTAGGTCGTTAGATTAGTTAGAAATGGAAAGCCTAGTTGTTCAAAACTTGCTAATTTCATTCCTATAAATTCCTTTATCAGTCTTACCTCTTTGAAATTCAACTGAGTTGACACTTCTCTTGTAGATGGTTCACACTCTCCAAACTACCCGCATCAACACCAGCTACGCCCCTCAGCCCCGGCAGATCCCGGTCTACCCAATGGTAGTCGAGGAAGTTCCGGCGGATCTCCCTCCCATTCGAGTGGAGAATGTTATCAACCTGGAGGACAACTCGGAGGAACAGCTGCCGACGTCCACCCCGTTGGTAGAGTCCCTGGCCTTCGCAGCTGGGTCATCGACGTCAGCACTGTCTGCACCAGCCTTCCAAGCACCTGCACCTGGAGGCGATGACCCTGACGACTCCGGAGACGGTGATGACGAGGATGACGACGACGAAGACGATGGAGAAGACGGACACGTCAACGAGGAAGCTGACTACGCCCAACATGACAACTTTATGGGGTTTGGTCCTGTTGTCGAACATTACACATCAATGTTCGAGACGGGGCACTTCCCCAACCTACTGCAAGAGGTGCTGCACGCGCTAGGCACCTATGTCCGCCCCCTGTACGAGACGAGGCAAGTGAGCGAGCCTCCCCGGGCTTGCTATTACATCACTCGCATCCACGTCAGGGTGATGGATGCAGGTGACAGGGGATTCAGGACTCTGTCTGCTCACGAGTCCCTGACACCACTGTCCACCTATGCTGCCTCGGTCAGCGATGCTGCCCGTCGGACCCTGTGGTCGCTCAGCCACACCTACCGGCAGCAGTTGCAGAACACGAGGATCAGGCATCTTCCTCAGCGTCTGCATGGAGAAAGCCAGACCAACATCGTCCCAGGAGAAGCCGGTGAGGATCGCCTCAACACCCTAGCTGGTGTAGTGGCCGGTCTCAACACCGACCTGGACAGTGCCACCCTGGATCTCTACAGGGTGCACTTGGAGCTGGAGAATGCCCACGCCAGGATTACAGCCCTGGAAGCCCAACTGCAAGGACTGGATCCGCCCGAAGCTTAGGACCCCGCCATGGCGTTGTCTCCTCCCCGCAAGAGGCTGCGCTATGGAGAGCCCGGATCCGTCACTAGGCTGCTTTAGGAGTTTTGAGTCATGATGTAATAAGTTATACTTCGCGTTAGACGATGATACTCTCTTTAAGTTATCATATTAATAAATATCAACCATGTGATGGTGATTGATTGAAATGTTTGATTTGGATCTTTGTTTGAGTGCAATGGTCTTATGGAATGATGGCCATAAGAACATATAAAAATTTTAAAACTTAAGTCATTTCCCCTCTAGAATCTTTCTACTCTTCTCTTCTCTAAGATGTTCACTTTCTAACCAATCAGATGGTAAACGCACACCAAGGACCTAACAACAGCAATCGGAACCAGCGTGGTCAACAAGTACCACCACCACCACTGAATCTCAATATGGAGCAGTTCATTGCCGCCTAGATGCAGATTCTGCAAGGACTCACAGCGGCTGTTCAGCAATTACAACAGAACCAACAGAATCAACAACCCCAGCAGCAGCAGTATGCACCCCCGGCCAGAGATAAGCACCGGGACTTCATGAGTCATCACCCGCCAACATTCTCTTATGTGGTTGATCCTCTAGATGCCGATGACTGGCTCAAAGTCATTGGAAAGAAGCTGGACATAACTTAGTGCAACGACCGGGAGAAGGTCTTGTATGCCTCGGGAAGACTCGAGGGAGCTGCGTCCGACTGGTGGGATGCCTTCACAGCGGCACATCCCAACGTAGATACCATAACCTGGCAGGAGTTCCAAGTGAACTTCCGCGCTCATCACATTCCTTCGGGAATTATGAAGCTGAAAAAGAAAGAGTTCCTTTCCCTTACACAAGGGAATATGTCTGTCAGTGAGTATCGTGATCGCTTCACTCAGCTTTCACGCTACGCACCAGAAGAAGTGGACACTGATGAGAAGCGCCAAGAGCATTTCCTGGAAGGACTAATTGGACCTCTGAACTACCAACTTCAGAGCCATACATTCCCCAACTTCCAGACACTCCTGAACAAGGCAATTGGCCTTGAAAGCAAAAGAAAGGAATTATCTGACCATAAAAGGAAGTTCCAAGGTTAGTCAAGCAGGAACACCCGGCCAAACAATGCTCAAGGTTCGCAGTTCCGCTCTGGAAATCAGGGTGGAAACAATTATCAAGTGCAACGCTCTGGAAAGCAAGGCCAGAGAAATAATCAGAACCAGAACTAGCAAAGGAGCAACTCCCAGACCAACCAGAGGTCCGGTGGAAATTCACAGACTCGTCAAGGTTGCGCCAGTAACACGCAGGCCAGAAACAACGCACCTGTCCAACCCAATGGATGTTTCAAGTGCGGTGAACTGGGCCATTATGCTAACAACTGCCCAAGGCGCAACCAGCAAACACCCCAAAGGAGCAATACTCAGAAAAATGACCAGAACACCCCCGCTCGTGGATCTGCTCAGAACAAGACACCGCAGAACCAGAGCAGAGGAAGGGTCAATCACGTCACTGCGGAATCAGTGCCTGAGGATGCCGACATAGTGTATGGTATGTTCCTTGTTAACTCCATACCTGCATCAGTTTTATTTGACTCTGGAGCATCACATTCATTTATAACGGAGTCATTTGTGGAAAAACATAACATACCTAAGTACCCTCTGAAGAGGATATTACACATTAGTTCACCGGGAGGTGACATGAAGGCCACACACTTATGCCCTCATGTTAATATCAAGATTCAAGGAATAGATTTTACAGTCGACCCAGTGGTCCTAGGATCCAACGGTATTGATGTGATTCTTGGATGCAACTGGTTGAAAAGTTGTGATGGAGTGATACAGTGTGCCAATGGAACAATTATGTTGACAAGTCCTGAAGGTGAAAGAATCCAAGTTAACATATACAAGTCAACAGATGAAAAAGGGAAAACTGTGATCAATCACTTGGAAGAAAAGCCCTTGGAAAATATCAAAGTAGTGTGCGAATACCTAGACGTATTTCCGGAGGAATTACCAGGTATGCCACCTGACCGTGATATAGAGTTTTCTATTGTATTAGTACCCGGAACCGCACCTATCTCGAAAAGACCTTATAGAATGGATGTCAAAGATTTAGTAGAACTGAAGAAACAAATAGAAGAAATACTAGAAAAAGGTTTCATTCGCCCAAGTTCATCCCCTTGGGGAGCCCCAGTGCTATTTGTGAACAAGAAGGATGGTTCGAGGAGAATGTGCGTTGATTATAGAAGTTTGAATGAAGTAACCATCAAGAATAAATACCCATTACCTCGGATTGAAGATTTATTTGATCAGATGAAAGGAGCTAAGATATTCTCGAAGATAGATCTGAGATCGAGATATCATCAGTTAAAGATTCGAGCAGAAGATATATCCAAGACAACCTTCACGACGAGATACGGATTATATGAGTTTTTGGTCATGTCGTTTGGACTGACTAATGCACCAGCATACTTTATGAACTTGATGAATAAAGTATTCATGGAATATCTGGATCAGTTTGTGGTCGTATTCATTGACGACATACTGATATATTCTCCGAATGAGGAAACACATGAAGATCATCTAAGGCTAGTCCTACAAAAGCTTCGTGACAACCAACTGTACGCAAAATTCTCGAAGTGTGATTTTTGGTTGAAGGAAGTTGCTTTCTTAGGGCATATCGTTACCGATGGTGGAATTAAAGTGGACCCAGGAAAGATAAGTGAGATACTGGATTGGAAGCAACCGAAGGATGCGTCCAAGATCAGAAGTTTTCTTGGATTGGCAGGATACTATAGAAGATTTATTGAAGGTTTTTCCAAGATAGTGAAACCACTTACCTCTCTACTGGAGAAAGGTAAAGAGTTCAAATGGGATGAAGCTTGTCAGAATTGTTTTGAAGAACTCAAGAAAAGGTTAACCACTGCACCAATATTGGTAATGCCAGACATCCACAAGGGATTTGATGTGTATTGCGATGCATCACACCTTGGACTTGGATGTGTGCTAATGCAAGAAGGAAAAGTGATAGCTTATGCTTCAAGACAGTTGAGGAAACATGAGAAGAATTATCCTACGCATGATTTGGAACTAGCTGCCGTAGTGCATGCTTTGAAGATTTGGAGGCACTATATGATTGGAAACAAGTGCAGAATCTTCACGGATCACAAAAGCCTGAAATATATATATTCACTCAGAAGGAACTCAACCTCAGACAGAGAAGATGGCTTGAGTTGATTAAGGACTATGATTTGGAAATACAATATCACCCAGGAAAAGCAAATGTAGTAGCTGATGCTTTGAGCCGTAAGGGTCAAGTGAACAACATCACTACTCATTTGATGTCACAAGAATTGTGCTGGGAAATGGAACGACTCAACCTTGGATTGTTGAATAATGTAGAGGCAACGGTGATGGAAGTTGAATCTACTTTGGAAGAAGAGATTCGTAAAGGACAAGAGTCTGATGAGAAAATTAAGGAAATTAAAACTTTGATTAGTTTGGGAAAAGCCCCAGATTTCACGGAAGATGAACAAGGCACAATATGGTTTAAGAAGAGAATCTGTGTACCCAAAATCGAGCACTTGCGCCAACTTATTTTGAGAGAAGCTCATGATTCAACTTACTCTATTCACCCTAGAAGTACAAAGATGTACCAGGACCTTAAGGAAAAGTATTGGTGGTACGGTTTGAAAAGAGATGTTGCTACTCATGTTGCATTATGTGACGTGTGTCAGCGAGTTAAAGTCGAACACCAAAGACCAGCAGGATTGCTACAACCTCTGAAGGTACCGGAATGGAAATGGGAAGAAATCAGTATGGATTTCATAGTTGGACTACCCCTTACTCGGGATGGCTATGATTCAATATGGGTCATAGTAGACAGGTTAACTAAAGTAGCACACTTTATACCTGTTAAGACAACTTACTCGGGAGCCCAGTTAGCAGAGTTATACATGTCGAGGATTGTTTGTCTGCATGGAGTACCGAAGAAGATCGTATCAGATCGAGGAACCCAGTTTACCTCACGCTTTTGGAAAAGACTACATGAGTCCATGGATACCAAGCTAAATTTTAGTTCAGCTTATCATCCGCAGACAGATGGGCAAACAGAAAGGACAAACCAAGTGCTGGAGGATATGCTAAGAGCTTGCGCTCTAAAGCATGGTAGAAGCTGGGATAAAAGTTTGCCTTATGCAGAATTTTCGTATAACAACAGTTATCAGGCAAGTCTAAAAATGGCACCATTTGAGGCACTTTATGGACGAAAGTGTAGAACACCGCTTTATTGGAATCAGACTGGAGAAAGTCAAGTATTTGGTCCAGAAATTCTCCAAGAGGCAGAAATGCAAGTGCAGATTATCACAGAAAATTTGAAGACAACACAGTCAAGACAGAAAAGCTATGCTGATAATAGAAGAAGAGAATTGATGTTTGAAGTAGGAGACTTCGTATACCTTAAAGTTTCACCGATGAGAGGAATGAAAAGGTTTAAAGTTAAGGGAAAATTATCACCTCGCTATATTAGCCCATTCAAGATTTTGGAAAGAAAAGGTGAAGTAGCCTACCAGTTAGAGCTACCCGATAGATTATCAGATGTGCATGACATATTTCACGTATCACAACTTAAGAAGTGCTTAAGAGTACCGGAAGAACAGTTACCTATGGAGGAATTGAATGTCAATGAGGATTTGACCTATTCGGAGCACCCGATCAGAATTCTGGAAACATCTCGCAGAATTACACGGAGTAAAGTCATTAACATGTGCAAGGTTCAGTGGAGTCATCATTCAGAAGATGAGGCCACTTGGGAAAGAGAAGATGAACTCATAGCAGAATTCCCCCAGTTATTCTCGGAAGTTTCTTAATCTCGAGGACGAGATTCTTTTTAAGAGGGGTAGGTTTGTAACACCACAAAAGCCATTAAATAAAAATAATGAATTTAGTTATTATATTAATTAGGGTAATAATTTTTTTAAAGTGTTTAATTATTTATTTGTATTTTGATTATTTTCTTTCTATGCGCTTGATTGATTATCGGATGATTGTTATTAATTTCCTTTTAAAAAGAAATCCTAGTAATTAAACAATAATTAAGAAATATAATAATTATTAGTCTAAAAATAAGTATTTTGTTTATAAATATTTTTGGTGAATTTTTATGACTTTTTGAACTCTTTAAATAATCATTTCGGAATTAAAAAAAGAAAAAAAACCAAAACCTACACCAGCCGGCCCATTTGGGGCCCAATCCCCAAACCCTAGCTCTACAGCCGCATGCGCCACGCCTGGCAAAAGCCAGCAGCCGCTGCCTCCCTCTCTCCTCTCTTCTCTCTCTCCCACTCTCTCTCTCCTCTCACCGCTCTCTCTCGCCCAGCCGCGCCGAGCAGCCCCAGCCGCCACCCGCGCGCCTTGCCCTGCCTCCCTGCCGCGCCCAGAGCGTCGCGCGCTCTACATGCCGTGCGCAGGCAAGCGCCGAGCCGGCCCTGCACGCAAGCAGCGACGCCGCCCTGCACAGCAGCCGCTGCGTCCCTGCACGAAGCCGAGCGCCCGAAGTTGCCGAGTCCAAGCGCCGTCCACCCGCGAGCCCGACTGTCGCGCAATCGAGTCCGACCCGCGCGTCCGTTCGTCGACTACGTTAAAGAATCATCACTGCTACAGTTTCTCCTCCCCCATTCCTCACACCATTGATGCCGAGAAGAAACAGACACAGTGATGGCCATTGAAGACCGCGTTACTCCCTCTAGCAGACCCTTCTTCTCCCCTCCCTCTCTCTATAAAAGGCAGCAAAGCCCTCCCCATTCCTTCCTACTCGAGCTTGCCTCTCTCTCTAGCACTCATCGCTAGTGCCGTTGCCGTTCGTTGCCGTTCGTCGCCGGAGTTCACGGAGCCCGTAGTTCGCCGGAGCGTGCCGTTCATCACCGGAGTTCACTGGAGCCACGCACTCGCCGTCCGTAGTCGAGCCTTGCTCTCCGTCCGGCCAAAACCCATCGATCCATCCCCGTCACACGCACGAACCCGAGGTTGATGACGACCCAAATTTATTTTATGTATTTTATAAAGTGCTTTTTTGATCCGATTCATGAGTTGTATATTTTGTTTGTTGTAATATGAACACATGTGATTCCGATTTATGTATATGTGCGCGTTATGGAATTTGTTAGAGATATGCGATTAGTAGTGCACCGTGTTATTTCATGTTAATCGACGCGTTGATTTTGGTTTAGAGAAATATGACGTAGATTTAATAGTCACACATTGGTGATAAAAATACTAGATAAGAATTTATAGTCAAATTTGGTCACGATAAATTTTAGAAACTATTTGGAGAATTATAGGTGTATTTTAAATGGATTTGGAAAATGGTATAGATGTCATATGAATATTATAGGATTTTTAGATGATTTATCTAATTATTTTATTAGCATTTTCTTTTTAGAAAGAAAAGAGAAAAGATCACCAGTAGTGTGGTAAATAGATTTTTACTAGTTAAATAAACATGTTCGCCGATTTAGAACTTAAAATTGTTAGAGTACTAGTTTATGTCAAATAACCTCGCTTGTGTTAGAAAATGTTCAAGTAGTAGTTTATAAGGATTTTTAGAATATTATATTCATTTTTGCTATGTTCAATAATTTGAGTTAGAAATAAAGAGAGATAAAAGGTATTAATTTATTTATTAGTATTAAAAGACAATAAATATTATTTAGTTTTATTAATGATGTTAAAATATATTTAAACTATATTTGTTACACCACTCATAAATTCACCATTAGGACTCACATTAATAGCTACAATTGAATTAATAAGTATTTATGCGGTTAGGACGAATTTAAGATGTGATTAGTGCGATATGTTAATGTGTGCTTAATGACGTATTGGTGTATGTTTATGAAATGGTGCATGTTTATTTATTGGTTTATGTTTTATTTTTGTATGTGCGCTATGCGACTCTATTAGAAGCCGATTGTGCGGTAGGCGATTCGAATAATTTCGAGGACGACCCGCAAGACGCTTTTGAGCAAGGCAAGTGGATTCTCCCTCTGCATACTCTGTTTGTACCTATTCATTGCATATAATAATGTTTACTTTTTTTATATATTGCATAATTTGATGGGATAGCCTAATTAAGGATTTCCTAGATTTACTACCTGTATTCCTTGTTTTACCTGGGAAAATTGTTAAGTTGTGCAAAATTTATGCTACCGCCCAACTTAATGATTTCTTAATGTCACTCATTAATTGGTTTTAATGTTCCAAAGATTTAATTGGCAATTATGGCATTAACCCGATGGTTAAGATAACATTATTACAAATTTAATTGGAACATGGAGTGACCACCCAGGATAACAGTGCAACCACGAGTGCTATCATGGCTCTGGCTTTGGTAATTAGCTCTATATGCTTAGTGCCTAGCAACCTTACCTGAAAGATGGGCAAGAGGGGGAGCGGTAGGTGCTGGCAGCCCACGTTAACATGGGGTCGTATTCTTGGCTAAGGTACTTCACCCAGGGGGCCACCACCATCGTCTTAGAAACCTTAGCGGGTTGCTTCGTATTAAGTGTATTTTGTGAAAGCCTCATAATGGATCCCTAGCCATTCACCTCGGCAGTGTTTAAGGGTCCGTTCAACCCGGGCTAGATGGGATACATGGCTTGTGGGTAAAGTTGTACCACCTCTGCAGAGTGTAAAACTGATATGTCAGCCGTGCTCCCGGTTATGAGCGACCTGGACTCCTCACATGATAATTGAACTTGAAGATGGAATTAAATTGAGATCCGATGATCTGCCAATGTTTTGCTTAAGTGGTTTCACTTAAGTGTTTTTGTTATATTCATATTCCTTTGTTTGAATGGGATATATGGGATTCACACTTATTAGTAAGACAAGTGTTGTTAATAAAATGTTGACCAACTAAAATGCTTACTGCTCAACCTTAGCCTCACCTTGTTATACCTGCATTAATTTTTCCCCCACTTGCTGAGCCCCGACCATAAGTGAGCTCACCCTTGCTTATTTTGATCAGAGGGTGATGCTGGAAACTTTGATGGAGATTTTATCGACGACGATGAATTCTAAGTCTAACGATGCGTCGGTCAACTTCCTGTGGAAGATTGCCCAGTTGTTTATTTCCGCTTTACTTTGATATGATACTTGTTCAAGATACAGTATTTCAGATGATGTAATAAAGTATTATACTCTCTTTACGCCTTTATTGCATTGTCTTTTGATATATTACACTTGTGACGTCAACATATGTGTGGAAATGGTCCTGGCACACATATGCTATGCGCTCGGTTCTACCCCCTGGAACCGGGTGTGACAGGCTACATATCCAATGGTGGACCCAAAAATTTATGAGAGCCTAGGCAAAGATAATACTCATACTATAAATATGTAGCTTTGTGTAGTTTTTACCCACGTTTAACTATATTTTCTTCTTGGTGCACGTTTATAAGTTCATCGAATTTGCAGTGGATCACAAATTTCATTGAAAAGCATGTGAGTGCGAGAGGTTGTAAGCATTGTCATTTTCTAATTTTTCAACCAGGTGTAGCTTATACAGAAAAGCAAGACGAAGCTAAAGAGATCAGTTTTGATAATCCACTACACCGCTCAAGTTCATCCAAAAGTGCAAATGGAAGCGGTCTCGATATAGTGATGTGGTGAAAAATGCAAACCCATCTCGATTATAGCTCATAATTAATGAATCAAGACAACAAATGACTCAAGGCATGAGACATAGCCACCTAGCGCACTAGTGACAGCAAAAAGGATCCCAACACATCATACACATGCTAGGTGTCAAACTCAATGGTGAATATTTTTTGGATTGAGCAAGTAATAATCATGTTCGTAATTATGAAAACAGGCTTAGCTAAACAATATTGTATCAATATGAGAAAAAGGAGCCTAAGCATGCCATAGCATCATCATGTACACAAAGAACATACTACTAAAAGCATAGCACATTATAGCAGTTAAGATAGTAGTGATGACAAACCCTCTTTTGATGAAATTACACATGTCATAAATTTTTTGGAGGAAGTTTGCACTAAACAAAAGGCTCAACTAATGTTTCTTAAATATAAGTATGTTAGCTCAAAAAAATCTTATCAAGATTTGCTAGAAAATTTGAAACATTTGCAAATTTGAATGTGGAGCTAACAACTAAAACTAAGAATTTAGAATCTAGTTCACCTTCCTCAACTGCCAATGAAAGCTTGATTAAAAAGAATGAAAACCTTAAGGCCAAACAAGTTAGCTCTAAAAATGATATTGGTAACTTACCAAGCAAGATGGAAATTCTTAGCATAAATAACATGAGCTACCTACAAATCTAGAAACATTGGTAGCACCGAGAGGCACCTAAAATTGTAATCCCTAAAATCATTAAGAAAGATGCCTCTACTTCTTTCTTGGATTTAACTGATATTAACTCTAACCCTTGCAGACAAGTTTTGATTAAGAATCTCATTGTAGAAACATACTCAGATGAAGTTGCAAGTGACAATAAGGAATTAAGGCAAGAAGTGGCTCACCTTATTAAGGTTTTGTCAAACAAGAAAGGGAAAGTCATACAAACCCAACCTCATCAAGATAACACCACTGCAGGAGTGAAGAAGCCGGATGAGGGATAAACTGTGGTTTGTTGGTTATGCCACAAAGAAGGTGTTGGGGGCCTTCTTGCTCCGAAGGTCCTCAAAAATGTGATTGACCATATGTTTTCAGCATGACATGGATTATTACAGGGGGTTTGGCATCAGGATGAAGGTCATCTTTCATAACAGGGTGAAGATGTAGCCCAAAGGTGATAAAAATGGACGACGAAGCCGTAGCCAAGGAGCTTTGGCTTGATGCGATGATGAAGACCGAGTACGATGATGACCGAAAAGAGACAAAGACTACTCAGTCCTTAATGTTTCGTGTTATGATAATAGATGAATGTTAGGGATACAAATGTACTTTTACTCGGGCTGCGTCCCATGCCTATAAATAGATAAACAGTAACATCGTATTGTTCACGCTAGATTGTATTCTCTCTCTCTCACATCCACACCTTCGAGCAAGCCAAAGGTATCAATGTGATGTTAATTCTGTTGATATCCATGCATGTTCCATGGAATACAAATATGAATGAATTACTAAGATGCCGTTACTGCCTTCATCTTTATGCATTCTTATTCGCATGTTAAATGATGAAGGTATGCTCTTCTTGACTTTCGTCTGATGAGCATTATTCCCATGTGGAGATAATGCTTAGGAAGACGAAGGTCCTTAATCCTTAACGATTGTGTTGCCTTGTTCTTGATTCACAGCATTTGAGAACAAATGACCAACATTGGCGCCCACCTCCGGTGAAGTCAAACGACCACCTTCGGCAAGCATTCAGCTTCACCATGCCGACGAAGAAGACAACAGTGCCAGGGGCTGCTTTGCAACCACTGGACACAAACCAGGAGATACTCTCCGTGCGAGAAGCTATGAGCCAGAAGAGAAAGGCTACCAGCCCAACACCTCAGGAAGAGGACTTGGATCAAGAGATCAGGGATCTAGAAGCCATTCACCAGCAAGTACAAAGGAAGAAGGAAAAGATGCTTCGGCTAGCTGACCTTCAGAGGAAGATTGACGAAGCAGCTGAGGAAATGCATAATCTCACTCAGGATGACCAGGACTGAAGGCCCCAACACAGGGAGCTTCGTCAAGAGAGCCCAATCAATGAAGATGAATGGTACGACAATTTTCACCATGGTAACTTTGCTTTCGATGATGCTTCTCCTTTGGCAGCAGAGTTGCAGGCTACCCCGTGGCCACCATTTTACAAGTCACCTCAGCTCCCCATGTATGATGGGCATTCAGATCCAAAACAGTTCCTGATGAGCTACGAGGCAACAATATCCTTGTATGGGGCAATACTGCCATCATGGCGAAGTCCTTCGTCATGGCAGTAAGAAGTGTGGCTCAGACATGGTATTCTTCTCTTCGGCTAGGGACAATTACGTCGTGGCAGAAGCTGAACGACATGTTAGTCACCAACTTCCTGGGCTTCCAGACAAAGCCAGTCACTACCCAAGCTCTGTTCCAATGCATAGAGGACCATGAGGAGTACCTGCAAGCATACGTCCGAAGGTTCTAGCGACTGAGAGCTCAAGCGCCTACAGTGCCCAATGAGATTGTCATTAAGGCCATGATCAAGGGTGATACGACCATGCCATTAAGCAACACGTTACAACCCCCAAGTCATATTACATTAACTCAAGTACAACCAACATCATCACCAACTCAAGTCTTTGATGGACCAATTACACGTAGCCGAGCTAAGATGCTACAGCAAGAGGTGCACGCGCTACTTTATGAATTTCAATTAAACACTAATGAGAACTTTATGCTACCTAAGTCGTGTATGTTGATATTACTTAGGTTCACCAAAGAGGAAGGACAAAACATATCAAGGGCGAATCAGCAAGAAGAGCTATGTCTGAGTCAGTCCAGCGCAACAGAACCGTCCAGAAGAAACAGTCATATCTTTTGATTCCCAAAGGCTATGAAGGCCCATAAGTACTTTTTGGAAAGCTCTTGAAGTCTAGTTTCCAATGCTTCTAAGGCCGACTTAATCAAATCTACCAGAAAGGCAGCCGACCTACTTTAGTGTTGACTGCTTAGAAGGTCAACAGTCTGTTTGATGACCAAGTTTTTGTATTAAACTGCATCAATCTACGAAGTCTCATTAAGTATGATATATATTTTAAGAAAGCGTATCAAGTTAGCTTTCCAACGCATCCAGCCCCACATCATTTGGAGATTCCTAGGAAAAGTTAATATCAAAATACTGAAGGCTGCGCAAAAGTCAAACAGCCACACGGAATTCAGCTCTGCAGATCTCACGAAGAGGCTCCTTCACATTAGCACGTGAAAATACTTTTGTTTCGTGTTTATACCTCTCTAAGGCTGGTTGTTACTAGTATAAATACCCCTATGTCTATGATGTAAGGTAGCTTTTGATAATCTAAAAACAGAACCTTTTGTTCAGCTATGTGCTAACAAATATTGAGAGTGATCTCTACCACTTTGCTCTTGTGAATTCCTTTGCGGGATTGCAGAAGCGGCAGCTTCATCCGCTCCCAAGTGGTGCTCCTACTCTCTTCGAGGTCTCCTCGATTGATTGTAGGCTGTGTTGGTTGGTTCTTTGAGAGTGTGGTTGGTCGAATCCTTGATTCAGCTTGCTTGTTAAATACGGTGGTTGGCTTTGAGTTTTATTTGTCATGTTGCACTAGTTATCGCTGCTTGCAGCAAGTTATCTTGGCTTTTTCGAAGCTAGTTATCTGAAGATTGATCCTACATCGTGAAGATCGGGCATCGTGACGCATCATCTGGTATCAATGCCTCAGTTGCCACGGTAGGATTCTTTACCCTTAGCTACATATATTTTGTGTTTGTTTTATCCACCAAAAAGCCATAAAATATTTTTGCTATAGCCCTTTGTTTCAATCTGTTGTTCCAGTGAGTTTTGTTAAGTTTCAGTCCTTAGAGTCTTTGTTTAGTTGCTGGTCACTCTATCCTTTGTGTTTCCTTTGAGCCTCTTATATATATATATATAAAAATATCCACACAAAAAAATCTGAAAACCCTCATCATTTCCTTCGCGTTAACTTTGATCATATTTAAGTTATAGCTGCCAGTTGAGTTCTTTGTTAATTATTATAAAGTGTGCAATATCATATCTGATCTCTGCGTTTAGTTCTATGAAAAAAGAGTATCAAAAAAAGAGAGAAGAAAGAAAAAAAGTGTTGAGCAAGATTCTGAAAGAAAAGTAGAACGATCAGTTTGTTTATGTGCACAAGTGCTGAAAGTTCATCAAGTTGTTCAACCAGTTTGCTATTATCATTTGGTGCAAATTTTTGGTTGGGTCTGATCGCAACACTTGCATTCCAATCATACTCCTTGATTTGCATCAAATCTGAAATTTCTTTGCGCGTGTGTTTGATCTACTTACATCACTCGTATCTTGTGGTCAGCACTAGGTAATGAACTTCTAGTTGGATGATTATTTAACTTTACAACAACTAGGATTCATATTACATTCCTTGTTTACTGTTCCCCACCAAGCTCCACATATAAGCCATCGCAATCGGTACTCTGCTCTTGTATTCGCTTAACCATCACTTTATTGTTACCACCACACATTTTTCTTGCAACCCGCGGGGACCTTGTTGGAGCGAAGGCAGAAACGCCACCCCTCGCTCGAAGTCTCCGCTGCTTAGCCGCTGCTCTGACAGAGACAAAGCAGGCAGGGACGCCCTTCGCTTGATCGGCACCAGACAAAGACCGGCGACGAAGGCATCCCACAGTGCGGCCTCGTCCAGCTCAGAGGCCCACGTGCGATCCGGCCCATTGTAACGGGCCCCGCGTAGCCGCCGCGTGTTACGGGCCTAATTTGTAAAGGCATCCCTGTAATTACAGTCTGTAACCCTGCTTTATGGGAATATTCTGGGGATAACCTAGGTAGCTGAGGGCACATGCGTCCTTAACACAAGGCGCTGGGCGTTCAGGTACCTATAAATACCCCCGCACAGTGCCCGTGAGAGGCCTGGTTAACAGAGCTATTTGCCATCTCACGCGTAACCCTACCGTCTACACTGTTCACCCCTGTTGGCCTTCTTGCGACTGATAGCAAGTTCCAACATTTGGCGCCCACCGTTCGTGCTACGAGAAAACCACCCGCGATGCCACCCAAGAGAGCTAACCCGAAGGCTGACGAGGCTGCGAAGGCAGCACTGCTCGCCGCAAGAAAGGACAAGGCCCTCGCCCTCACCCACTCCACCCACCAAGAGGCCACTGAAGACGACACCCTCCACACCTGCGACCCTGAAGGACAACCGCAGCCGCCCTCAGGCTTCGCTCCACCGGAGGGCACAGACCTCGCCGAGGACGGTGAAGTCCTCGGCGTCTCAGCAGAAGAACAGCTACAGCTGCGCGCCCTGCGCCTCAAGAACCACAATCTCCAGAGGCAGAAGGAGATACTGGAGGCCAAGCGCCAACGTGTGTCCGCACTAGCCAAAGTGCGACAAATGATACGTGACGAAGAGCAGAAGGCCCAAGAACTCGAGCGGGAGATTGCGCTGATGCAGCGCGAAGGCCATCCCGGCCTGCAGCACGAGGCACCCCTCCAGCAGCGCGCACAACTCGAAGACACGCGCGAAGGCCACTTCGGCCTGCAGCATGGGCCCCCCCTGAAACACCGCGCGCAACCAGAGGACCCGCGCTTCCCCCAGCGCGACTTCACCTTCCCGCACGCCGCGCCGTTCCAAGGGGTCAACTATCTCGATGAGCGAAGTCCCCTGGCGCCACACCTGCAAGTGACGCCTTGGCCAGCTAACTTCCGGGCAGGGACCTATCCCAAGTACAACGGCAGCACCGACCCGGCTCAATACATAATGAGTTATCAGGTCGCCGTTGCATCTTCCGGAGGGGATGACGCCACCATGGCGAAGTCTTTCATCATCGCCCTTGAGGGCCCGGCACTCACCTGGTTCACCAGGTTGCCTCCGTTGTCCATTGATTCCTGGAGAAGTCTCCGGGACAAGTTCCTGCTCAACTTCCAAGGGTACCGCCCAGACAAAGACGCCTTGGTCGAGCTCTCGCTTTGCAAGCAGCTGGAAAAGGAGACTCTGCGAGAGTATTACCGCAAATTCTTAACACTCAAGTCACAGCTGCCCTCCGTCGATGATCAGATCGCTATCCACTACGCCATCAGTGGCCTTCGTGCCGGCGTCCTCTACAGCCACTGTATCAGAGATCCACCCAAGAACCTCCAGGAGCTATATCAGCTCTTTGAAAAATATGCCAAATCCGAAGAGCTCCACCAGCGCAAGGTTGAGTCACAGAGGAAGCCGAAAGATGCCCCACAGTCCAGCCGCACGTGGACAAGGACTCCGCAACCAGACTCCGGTCGAGACGGCCGCAACCAGCAGCAAGTGCACAACATCGCCAACCAGCATCCCGCTGCTGACCCCCCTCGCCGCCAGGAATATCCCCCCAGGGCCGCGGAAATGGCACTCGTGGTAGGGGCCGAGGGCGTGCACAGCCGCCGCGTCGATTCTACTGCCTCTTCCATGGCGAAGACTGCGCCCACCAAACCAAAGACTGCCCCGAAACGAAGGCTACCAGAGAGAGAATGGCACGGGCGCAGCCAGCCGACAACCCCAGAATTGTCGCGCACAATTACCAGCAACCTCCACCATATATCCACGCTCCCGCCCCACATCCACCGCACCACGCTTACCAACACCATCAGGAAGTACAAATCGTACCTCCTCCACCCCCACCACCACACCAGCAACATCAAAACATCCCCAATGCCCCAAAGCAGGAAGACTTCGCCGATCAACCATATCGCGGAGTCATCCACATGATAACTGGGGGGTCCAGCACTGACTTCGACACCAAGCGGCAGAAGCGGGACCATTACCGCAGCATCAACCATGTCGCCGTCACGGGTCCAGTCGTGCAGACAAAGTGGTCCCACATACCGCTAACCTTCGACGCACGGGACGTCGACCTGCATAGTGCCCCCCACTGCGACGCCATGGTGATCAATTGCAGCGTGGCAGGCTGGGACCTGCACAAAGTCCTAGTTGACAACGGCAGTCAGGCGGACATCATCTTCCTCCACGCCTTCGATCGCATGGGCATAAGCCACAGCCTGCTTAAGCCTTCGGACAACCCGCTGTATGGCTTCGGTGGCAAGGGCACCTTCCCCGTCGGCAAAATAGAGTTGCCTCTCTCCTTCGGTGTAGCACCCAATGCCCGAAGCGAGCAAATAACCTTCGACATTGTGGACATGGTATATCCTTACAATGCCATCATGGGCTGGGGCTCCATTAATAAGTTCAAAGCAGTCATTCACGGACTGTACCTATGCATGAAGATACCAGGTCCGTTAGGCGTCATCACAGTCTTCGGCAATCAACAGACTGCGCGCAACATAGAGCGGGACTTCGTGCCCGGTCAAAGAAACGTGCACTGCCTCACGACCCAACGCGAGGTCCCCGCGCCTGCCAGCCCAACCAATAAGCAGCACGACAAGGCCCAGCTGCAGAGCAACGACGGGACCAAGATTGTCCCCCTCGACCAGGCCTCGCCCAGGCAGACAGTCATTATCAGCGAAGACCTTACTTCGCATGAAGAAGAGAAGCTCCTCTGCTGCCTGGCCAAGAACAAAGATGTCTTCGCCTGGTCGGCCCTCGATCTGGTCGGGGTTAGCCGTTCAATAATTGAGCACAGCTTGGGAGTCGACCCTTCGGTACGGCCGAAAAAGCAGCGGCTTCGCAAGATGTCTGACGAGAAGACGGAGGCCGCCAAGGCAGAAGTGCACCGCCTCCTGGAAGCCAAATTCATCGAGCCGGTGGCTTACCCCACATGGCTCTCCAATGTTGTAATGGTGCAGAAAAAAGCGGGAAATGGCGAATGTGCATAGACTTCACCAGTCTCAATAAGGCCTGCCCAAAGGACAATTTCCCGTTGCCACGGATCGACAAAATAGCCGATAGCGCGGCCGGATGCGAGGTCATGTCTCTCCTCGACTGCTTCTCCGGCTATCACCAGATATACATGAAGGAGGAAGACAAGGCTAGCACCAGCTTTATAACACCCTTCGGCACATATTGCTTCATCAGAATGCCGGAGGGACTCAAGAATGCCGGGTCCACCTTCTCTAGAATCACCAAAACAGTACTCGAAGGGCAGGTTGGCAGAAATATATTTACATATGTGGACGACATCGTCGTCGCCAGCAAGAATAAGGAGGACCACCTCGCCGACCTCGCCGAGACATTCGCGAACATGCGAGATGCACGACTCCGCCTAAACCCGGAAAAGTGCGTCTTCGGTGTTCGCCAGGGCAAGATATTGGGCTACCTGGTATCACATCGCGGCATCAAGGCCAACCCAACCAAGATCCAAGCCATCGTAGACATGTTGCCTCCGCAGTCCGTCAGGGATGTCCAGCGGCTGACGGGCAGATTGGCCGCTCTCAACAGATTCATCTCCAGGTCCGCCGAGTGAAGTCTCCCCTTCCTTAAGACACTCCGCGGTGCAAAGGACTTCGCCTGGGGACCAGAGCAGGCGGCGGCCTTCGCCTCATTGAAACAGTACCTGACAGAGTTGGCCGTCCTCACCAGCCCCGACCCCTCGCTCCCCCTGCTGCTCTACGTCGCGGCTTCGCCACATGCGGTCAGCGTGGCACTAGTGCAGGAGCAGACTGTCGAGGGCGTGGTCCGGCAGTGCCCCGTATACTATGTCTCCGAAGTGCTGACACCGTCCAAGTGCAACATGACAGAGCTGGAAAAGATTGCCTACGCAGTCGTCATGTCGTCGCACAAACTGCGCCATTACTTCGAAGCATTCAAGGTCCGAGTCACCTCAAACAGGGGACTCGGTGAATTATTCAGAAACCCGGAGGCGTCGGTGAGGATTGCCAAGTGGGCGGCCGAACTCTCCGGCTACCACATCTGCTTCGAGCCCAGGACAGCTATCAAGTCTCAAGTCCTGGCAGACTTCGTCGTCGACTGGACTGGGCCAACAACATAGCCAGACCCATCCGCAGAGAAGGTTTGGACGATCCATTGCGACGGCGCATGGTGCCATGCGGGGGCAGGCGTCGCTGCAGTCATCACCTCACCAGTCGGGGTCAAGCACAGATATGCAGCACGACTCAGCTTCAATCTGGAATCCGACAGATGCACAAACAATATAGCAGAATACGAAGCAGTCATCCTCGGCCTCCGCAAGCTGAGGGCCCTCGGAGTCACCACCTGCATCATCAAAACAGACTCCAAGGTAGTTGCCGGCCAAGTCGAGAAAGACTATGCGGCAAAGGACCCCGCGCTCATGCAGTACCTCGCGACCATCCGAAGTCTCGAGAGGCAATTCAAGGGGTTCACCTTGCAGCATGTGGATCGGGCCAAGAATGAAGAGGCCGACGCATTGGCCAAGGCTGCCGCCAGGGGCGAAACTCTGCCCTCCGACGTGTTCTTTCACATCATCGGCACGCCAGCCGTCCGGAGCCCCGAAGGGCTCCAAATAACCAACGACAGCGAGGGCCACCGCATAGTCAACCTTATCATGACCGAGGACTGGCGGGCACCAATAACCCTGTTCCTACAGGGGTATTATCATCCAGCCGACATCAGTGAGGCCAAGCGCCTCAAACATCGAAGCCGAGACTTCGCACTGATTAAAGGCCAACTCTACAAAAAAGGGGTCAGTCAGCCAATGCTTAAGTGCGTCACCGAAGCCGAAGGCATGCAGATCCTACGTGAAGTCCACAGTGGCACGTGCGGCTCTCACGCAGGGCCAAGGGCCCTAGCTGCTAAGGTGATCCGCCAAGGTTTTTACTGGCCCGCAATGATCTGCGCCGCAAATCGGGTCACCCGGTCCTGCGAAGCCTGCCAGAAGTTTTCTCCTCGGTCGGGCAGCCCCTCGCAGTATACAAAGCTGATCGCCCATACATGGCCTCTCCAGCGCTGGGGCCTGGACATCGTCGGGCCCCTGCCCACCGCTCAAGGGAACCTCAAGTTCGCCTTCGTAGTAGTCGAATACTTCACCAAATGGATTGAAGCGAGGGCTGTTTCTACAATAACATCAAAGACTGCCCAAAAATTCTTCTGGCAAAACATTGTTTGCCGCTTCGGAGTACCGTCCGAGATAACAGTTGACAACGGCAAGCAGTTTGACAACCAAGATTTCAAGGATTTTTGTTTCTCCATCGGCACCAAACTTGCCTTCGCTTCAGTCTATCATCCGCAGTCCAACGGGGTCGTGGAGCGCGCCAATGGGAAAAATCTTCACAGCTGTCAAGAAGATGCTCCTCGATGAAAAAAAGGCAGATGGACCGATTTATTACCGGAGGCAGTCTGGGCGCTAAACACAACCGAGTGCAGGGCGACTGGGTTCACTCCTTTCCGCCTTCTATACGGATTGGAGGCCATGACCCCGCAAGAAATAAAGCATGGGTCCCCGCGTACAGTTCCGTCAGCCGTCCCCGACGTGGACGAGCCAACTTCAAAAGATCTCATTGACGGAGACCGGGTCTTCGCCCTACAGGCCCTAAACAAATACCAAGCCCAGACCAAAGCATGGCGCGACCACGCAGTCATCCCGAGGGAGTTCAGCGAAGGGGACCTCGTACTCGTTCGAACAGCTCGGACGGAGTCCAGGGGCAAGCTGGAGCCCAAGTGGGAGGGCCCCTTTATAGTCAAGACAAAAGCTTCCCCCAGCGCCTACAGGCTCACAACGCCAAACGGCGAGGACCTGGAGCACTCCTGGAACATCGACAACCTCCGCAAATTTTTTGTTTGACTCATCGGGGCTGATTCTACCCTTGTAATTCGCCAAAAACAATCCTGTACCGGCCCGCACTCTTTTCCTCCCGGGGGGTGAGGTTTTTAACGAGGCGGAGCCATGTAATATATGTGTGAAAAATCCCCCGCAAAAACATGCGTCGAAAAAAGACCGCGACGACGGTCTTCGACATTCGACCAATTCGAGGTCACCGCGAGGCTAAGCGCTAGCCACCCTCGCGTGCGACAAATCCGCGCAGAAGTCGCCTAAGGGTGCAGCCGGACTAGCACAACAAGTGCGAAAAAACCCGAGGTCTATCGCGAAGACTATCCGCGCAGAAGTCGCCTAAGGGTGCAGCCGGACTAGCACAACAAGTGCGAAAAAACCCGAAGTCTATCGCGAAGACTATCCGCGCAGAAGTCGCCTAAGGGTGCAGCCGGACTAGCACAACAAGTGCGAAAAAACCCGAAGTCTATCGCGAAGACTATCCGCGCAGAAGTCGCCTAAGGGTGCAGCCGGACTAGCACAACAAGTGCGAAAAAACCCGAAGTCTATCGCGAAGACTACCCGCGCAGAAGTCGCCTAAGGGTGCAGCCGGACCAGCACAACAAGTGCGAAAAAACCGAAGCCTACCGCGAAGACCATCCACGCAGAAGCCGCCTAAGGGCGCAGCCGAACCAGTACAACAAAAGCAGAAACGACAGCACCAAACCATCCGCGCTAAGCCCGACTATAATCACACCAGCACAGCATAACAAAACATACCAGACAAAGTACACAACGCCTTCACAGGCACACGCAAGCGAGGGCACACGACTTCATCGTACAAGCCTTTACACATATACAAGCGAGGGCGCCACACTCTACATCGGCTCAACCTTAGGAATAATTCCCATCTCCCTATAATTAAATAACATTATCCTAAGCTCCTCACCCGCAAAAAGACTCCGCAGTTCCCCTTCCCCCGTACTCGCGGCGGCGGGCAAAGACAACAGTTCCTGCCGACCAGCCCTACTCACACGAAGCCGACCCCTTTCCTCCATACTAACCCTACGCTTTGCAACCGCCCTTCGCCGTCGGCGCCCGGTGCTAGGACCTGGCACATCTTGCGCGTTCGCGGCATGTGGCGAGGCCTCCGCCGCAGCCACGTCCAAGGCCGCAAAATAGTCCAAGTCCTCCGACGACTCCTCAGTCCACTCAACCGAGCTCCCAGAGTCAGTAAAATCAAAAAACTCAGATGCAGATCCACCATATTCATTACCACCTTCCGCGGTCGAAGCCGCCAAAAATTCAGTAGTAGCGGTTGCGTGCGCAGGCCCAAAATCTTGAACCTGCGCAGCAACCAAAGTTCAGCAACATATCCAAAATTCCCCAACCCTATACACCCACTACGCCACCTGCGAAGGCCCTGGCGCTGCGGAAGCCTCCGCCATTGGCTCCACCGCTGCTTCCGCTGTTGTTTCCGCCGCCACCGCCGCGGGATCTTCAGCACTCGGCGCAGCAGCCGCGGGGGCATTAGGTGCGCCTTCGGCCACCTTCGGGGGCAGGTCTTCGCCGGCCGCTGCGGATGTGGGGGCATCCGGTGCGTCTTCCGCGGTCTCCGGGGTTGGCTCCAGAGCGACCCCGGACACGGCCTCCGCAGGGGTCGGCTCCGGGTCAGGCAGCGCGCTGTTCAACGCCCCGAGGTCGTCCACCCGCTCGCCACGCAACGCCTAAGACAAAACACGCAAAATTCAGCAAACACACGCACACCCCACATCCAACAAACGCCAAACAAACGAAAATGTTACCTGAGCCATCGCCGTCTCCGCCCGCTCCCTGACCACCTCGCGACCGTGCGGACCCCACATCCGGTCGTAGAGGGCCCCGGCAGAATCCTTCACCACGAGGTCTTCAACCTTATAGACATCTCGATCAAAATCTTCATCCGCCTGGTCGAAGACCTCGAAGTGCCGGCACCCTTCGCGGGAGAGCGCGTTCATCGCCCCCTCGCAGGTGACCAGGGAGGCGTACGACATAAACCCCCCCACGACAGCGGGGAGTTCCTGCAGTTCTTCCTGCACCCATTCCAGGCAGCGAAGCCCGGACTCTCGGTCCAGCACTTCGAAGTCACCAGTCCGCGCACCTAGCTCACGATATGTGCTCACAAGCTGTGTGCGCGTCCGTTCGGCCTCCGCTCGCATCGCGGCCTCGGCCTGCTCCACGCGGCTCTCTAGGGCGATGAGCCGCTCCTGCAGTTGCTCGGCGCGCTCCCTGGCAATGTTTCCCTCCGCTCGGGCCAGCTTGGCCTCTGCCTGTGAAGCTTGCGCCTTGGCGAGGGCCTCGTTGGTCTCCCTCCTCTCCCCCGCCAATTGGCGCCGGAGGTCAGCCTTCTCTCCCTCCAGTGCGGCCACCTTGTCCGCCAGCTTGCGACACTTGCTGTCGGTGGCCGATTTCTCTCGGACGGCGTCAGCATGTTGTGTCCGAAGTCTCTCGACTTCGGTAGACACAGCTGCTGTGAGGGCCCCCGACGCGGTTGGCAAAGTCAGCCACCTGCACAACACGCATAAGACCACGGCCCCGTTAAAAAAAAAGAGAGAGAGAGCGCGAGCGAAGTCCGGCTCAGCGGACCTGACTTAGCGACTCCACCACCTCCTTCAGCCGGAGGGACGCAGCGCCCGCCTCATCCCTCACAGCCGCGAGGGCCGTCACCTCGCCTCCGGCGCTAAGAGCCCCGCTCTTCGCCTTCGGCGCTGCGGCGGCAACCGATGTCGCCGCGGCAGGCGCAACCATAACAAGTTGGCCTTCGTCCGACCCTGCAACGTATCAACGAAAAAATAAGAATACATTAAAAAAAAGAAGAGAGCCAGCGACTTACCACCAAGATAGTCCTCCACACAAATATCGGTGGCGAAGTCGGCGACACGCTTGCCTGCCGACGGCAACGCTCGGGCCGCCTTCGCGGCCTCCGCCACCCTGCTGGGCGGCGGCACAGCCTTCGCCGGTTTGGAGCCTCCGGCGCCCGCCGCTGTCTCTGGCGCCTTGCTAGATGCAGGGACGCCTAACTTCGCCGCCAGCGGCGGCTTGCCTCCGCCGGGGGCCGCAGCCTTCGCCGACCCCCGCTGCCTCTTTGGCCTGGCTTCAACAAGCCTGACAGCCGCCTGGCGCTTTTGTGCAGCCCCCTGGCGATCCTTGTCCATCACTGCCGACACAACAGCAGCAATATTCCGCCCGTAAGGAAAAACTCTCCATTTGCGAACCATGCGAGATGTAAAAACGTCCCTGCTGGCCGCGCGGGGGATAGGAACATTCCTAGGCCAGCAGCCCCCGGTAACCTTCAACATCCGAGCCGAAGACTCCCGGAGCTCGGGCGAAGACATCCTTTCCCCCGGGGCCGCGCACGTCCTCATCAACTCTCTAGCAAACCCATCGGAAACCCCAAGTCCTCCCATGGCAGTACCTAGTTTCCTCTTCTTAGAGGATGGGGCGGCCGCCGGCGCAGGGTCGTCTTTAGTCTCCACCACCGGTTTCTTCCCTCGGCGGTCCGCATCGTCTTGACCAGGATAGCCTGTAGGAAACGGGTGACGCCTAAGAGGGGGGGGGTGAATTAGGACTTTTAAAACTTTTACTAAACTAGGCCACAATTAAATCCCTAGAGCAAAACCTATGCAAATAATCAAAACTAGAATGTGCAAACTCGGTTTTGTCTAAGTGTTGCTATCTCTACCGCAAAGGCTAAGTTTCAATCTACACTAAATAAGTATGACAATAAGATTGAAACTTAAATGCTTAATATAAATGCGGAATGTAAAGAGCTAAGTAGAGAAGCAAACTCTCGTGGATGACGCCGGTATTTTTACTGAGGTATCCGGAACCACGCAAGGTTCCGACTAATCCTCGTTGGTGCCCCTACGCAAAGGGAAACCCATGCGAGGGCCAAGCACCACGGTCGAGTAACTCCGTAGAGAGCCACGGGCCTTCTCCACGCGCAAGTGGTGCTCCGCTTCCGGCTCCTCTCGGACGCTCCCCGCCGTCTCCACTATCGAGCTTCCGGCCGAAACGCCGCGGGCCTCGTTCCCTCCGGTACACGGTGGCGGCCGTGACACAAACGCGGTTGTCACGGTCTCGCAAGACTCTCGCCCCACTCGGTACAATTACAACGACTCACACAAGAGCCGAGGGGTTGTGTGGTTTTACAAAACTCACTCAACTAACTAGGGTTCACCTAGAGCAAGCGCTAAAGCGGTCTAACTAACCTAAGCACTTCGCAAAGCACCTACGCTAATCACCGAGTGATTCTATTAAGCACTTGGGTGTTTGAGCTCTTGGAAATATGCACTATGTGTCTTGGTATGTTGCTTGGGCTCCCACACCTTCAAATGGTTGATTGGATGAAGTATATATAGGCCCCAACTCAACTAGCCGTTGAAAAGCAGGCTGCTGCAAGGTGGCACACCGGACAGTCCTGTCAGCCAACGGTGCGCCAACTGTGTGCCAACAGTGCGCCAATGGTGAGCCAACGGTGCGCCAACGGTGCGCCAACAGTGTGCCAACGCTGTGCACCCAACGGCTAGTTCTGACACACCGGACAGTCCTGTCAGCCAACGGTGCGCCAACTGTGTGCCAACAGTGCGCCAACGGTGAGCCAACGGTGCGCCAACAGTGCGCCAACGTTGTGCAGCCAACGGCTAGTTCTGACACACCGGACAGTCCGGTGCACCAACTGTGTGCCAACGGTGAGCCAACTGTGTGCCACCGGTGAGCCAACTGTGTGCCACCGGTGAGCCAACTGTGTGCCACCGGTGTGCAGCCAACGGCTAGTTCTGAGCTAGCCGTTACGTGCACCGGACAGTGCATAGTGCATGTCCGGTGCACACCGGACAGTCCGGTGCCTCTTCTCAGAAAACTCTGTTGGCTGTCCTGTGCGCCAACTGTGTGCCACCGGTGAGTCAACTGTGTGCCACCGGTGCGCCAACTGTGCGCCACCGGTGAGCCAACTGTGTGCCACCGGTGCGCCAACTGACAGCCCATCTTCTAGGTCTTCGCTGATTTCTTTGGGCTTCTTTTGTTCTTGAGTATTGGACTCCTATGCATCTTTTTATGTCTTCTTTTGAGGTGTTGCATCCTCATTGCCTTGGTCCAATTCTCTTCGCATCCTATGAACTATAATTATAAACACTAGCAAACATATTAGTCCACAAGTTGTGTTAATCATCAAACACCAAAACTCAATTAGCCAAATGGCCCGGGGTCCATTTTCCTTACAATCTCCCCCTTTTTGGTGATTGATGACAACACAACCAAAGCAAGCAAATAATACAAGTATTTGAATTAAAATGTGCAATCTACTTGCTAAGATGCATGATTGTCCCCACAATGTGATATTATGGACTTAAGCCTCCCCCTAACTCCATAATTCACTTACTTTCTATTTTTGGACCAAATAACCAAAACCACTTGAAAAGCCATTTGTAGATATAAAATTTTAAATTGGTGGTGTTTGGTGTTTGATAAAGTTTTCATTGCTTTGGTCCCTAAACTTCTCACCCTTTGGCATCAACCACCGAAAAGGAAGACATTAAAAGCATGTAGGAAGTAAATAAAAGCTTGCCCTCAACAAGAATTGTATCAAATGATATCACTTGAAGGATATTAAAATAAACCATATGAATGATACCAGTTGAAAGGAACTCCCCCTAAATGAGTGTTCTCTTTAGAAAGAAGTTTCTCCCCCTTTTTTAGAGATGAAGAAATACTCCCCCTGACAGAGATCCTCTACTTAGGAAAAAGCATGTGAAAAATTAGAGGTGCAAGACATGGTTTGAAAAGACTAACTTCCCTTATGCATAGGTAACAGAATATGAGTTAACTACTTATGCATTTTTAGCAACATGGAAGCATATGATATGAAATATAGTCTAATCAAATATTGGAGAAGACATGTAAATGATACTGAATGTAGTCTCAAAAGATACCAATTGAAGATCAATGGCGAGCTTGAGAGACATGAGAGTTCTTGGAGATTTCGCAGTGGAAGATTGTTGTCTTTCTCCGGGGACTTCATTTTCCTTACAATGAGACTATCACATGAAATAGACTTGAAAAGGTGTTAGTCTTAAAGTGTTAGATTATAGAGTAACCTCCCCCTAAAGGTGTGCATATAAGTTTTGAATACTTGTAGGAGACATGCACTTTGATTTGATATCAAGAGGGGCAAATTATCCATAATCCAAACTTTGGCACATATAAGTTAAATGATACACTTTGTAGAAATCAAAATTTTCAATTGATGCATCATTTACTATGGAGTGATATAAAAGCTATGTGCCGTGCTTTAACTAAACATTTTAAGCCATGTAGGTTTGCTTAAGTATATGAATTTAAAAACTAGCAATCCTGCCATATGATTTACCTAGTATGCATGATTTTGAACAAAAGTACATAAAAAATGTAATACTAGGCAAGAAAGGTAAACTAGATAAAAGATAAATAGATACGCATATCTAAAAACGAGAAATACAATAAAACTAGTTACCTTAGTCATGGGTGGGAAATTTGGGTCCAAAATTTTCACTAACCCACTTGGCAATAAACTTGATCCAATATGATGTATCCCATGATATACATCCCAATTTAGCCAAGTCTCCAAATTTCCCGAGGACCTTCGGTCCACTCACTTCCCTTTCGGGATCCAAACCTTCTTGATGCTTTTCATGGTTGAAATTATCTCCTTTGGCACCCAGATGCGTTTGGCCCCCTTTCCTTTGTTGGCTTGCTTGTTGGCCTTGATTGCTATCACCTTTTCGTTATTTTTCTTCTTGATCAAATATGGTGTAGCGTCCTTTTTGTTCACCTTTTTGATGTAGGTGTTTGAGATTTTGCTTGATGGCTTTTGCTTGAGCTTTTGTCTTTGTTTATCCCCGGTCATCGCCTTGCATTGGAAAGACTTGTGGCCTTCCTTGTGGCATAGCCTACAAATCACAGTTTCTCCCTCCATAGGCTTGTTCACTCCCGCAGTGGTGTTATCCTGTGGAGGTTGGATTTGTTTGGCTTTGCCTTTCTTGTCATACAAAGCCTTGCCAAGGCGAGCCACTTCTTGCTTTAATTGTTCATTTTCCTTTGCAACCTCATCCGTACATGTCTCTACAACAATATTCTCAACAACGACTTGGTTGCAGGGGTTAGAATCATCAATTAAATCAAAGCAGGAAGTAGAAGCATCTTTCTTAATTATTTCAGGTATTTCAACTAAAGATGCTGCTGGGGTGCTACCAATGTTTTCTAGCTTAGTAGTTAGCTCATTGTTGTGTATGCTAAGAATTTCCATTTTCTCTAGCAAATTTTCAATAGCTTCTTGGGAGCTAGCTAACTTAGCCTTAAGTTTTTCATTCTTTTTAATAAGGCTATCATCGGTAGCAGTGGATGGAGCACTAGATTCTAATAGCTCAATTTTAGTTGATAGCTCACTATTTAAGTTTGCAAAAGTTTCAAATTTTTCTAGCAAACCTTTGTAATCATTTTGAGAGCAAACCAACTTATTTTTCAAAGTTTTAAGTTGAGCTTTTTGCTTAGTGCAAATATCCTGGAAAAATTCTACGGCTTCCGTAAGCTCATCTAGAGAGGGCTTTCCCTCACCTTCATCATCACTACTACTTTCATCACTAGAGGATGGAATGCTTTTGTTACCTCTTGCCATAAGGCATTTGTGTGATGACCGTGATGATCGTGACGAGGACCGGTGGCTGCGCGTCCTTGGAGGTTCATCTTCACTTGAAGAATCATCCCAAGTTCTAACACTTGTTAGCGCCTTGCCTTTGCTCCTCTCCTTTTTGGGCTTGGCCATATTTGGACAGTTGTCCCTGAAGTGGCCCTTCTCCCCACATGCGAAGCATCCTCTCTTCCTTTGCTTTTTCCTGTCAATGTTAAAGAGAAGATCCTCGACCTGCAGGGGCACACCCATTAGATTAATCTTGCGGATCATCCTCATTACCTTTCCGACGCGTCGGATTGTTTCTTCGTCCTCGGAGGATGATGTGCATGGTTGATTATCTTCATCATCATCACTTTCTTCTTCTTCCTCTTCTTCGCTTGAGGAACTTGGAGTGGGAGCCTTCTTTTTGCCCTTCCTTTCATCACATGCAAAAGCATATGGCCTTGAGGAAGTTGGCTCCTCTCCCCGACTCATTTTTCGCGACATCTCAAAGGCTGCAATTTTCCCAATCACAATGGTCGGGGTCATGTTGCTCAAATCCTCCATGTTGTGAAGGATGGTGATGATGCTCCCATATCTTTGTTGTGGTAGCAGGGAGATAATCTTCCTCACAATGTCCGCATCACCTAGCTTATTAATGCCAATAGAATTGAGCTCATTGATAATTAGATTCAAACGAGAATACATGTCTCTAACAAGCTCATCATCTTTCATAGCAAAAGAATTATACTCATTCAAGACTAGGCAATGTTTTTGCTCACGGACATTGGATGTGCCATCATGGAGCTCATGCAGTTTTAGCCAAATCTCATTAGCAGTTCTCAAGGTAAATACTTGATTAAAAATATCCATGCTGAGAGATTCATACAAGCAATTTTTGGCTCTAGCATTTAAATGAATTTCTTTTTCCTCACTCGTGGTGTGTTTCTCGGGATTCTTGAGAGGTTTCATCCCGTCACGAGTGACTCTCCAAACACCTAGATCAACGGCCTCTAGGTAACAAGCCATTCTAGCACTATAATATGGGAAGTTAGTGCCGTCGAAGTGTGGTGGCCTATGGGTATCCATCCCTTCCTCTAAAAAGCGTCGGCTCTTTTTAGCGGTGAAGCTAAAGCGTTTCAAATGAGCCAAACCGAGCTCTGATACCACTTGTAGGAAACGGGTGACGCCTAAGAGGGGGGGGGTGAATTAGGACTTCTAAAACTTTTACTAAACTAGACCACAATTAAATCCCTAGAGCAAAACCTATGCAAATAATCAAAACTAGAATGTGCAAACTCGGTTTTGTCTAAGTGTTGCTATCTCTACCGCAAAGGCTAAGTTTCAATCTACACTAAATAAGTATGACAATAAGATTGAAACTTAAATGCTTAATATAAATGCGGAATGTAAAGAGCTAAGTAGAGAAGCAAACTCTCGTGGATGACGCCGGTATTTTTACCGAGGTATCCGGAACCACGCAAGGTTCCGACTAATCCTCGTTGGTGCCCCTACGCAAAGGGAAACCCATGCGAGGGCCAAGCACCACGGTCGAGTAACTCCGTAGAGAGCCACGGGCCTTCTCCACGCGCAAGTGGTGCTCCGCTTCCGGCTCCTCTCGGACGCTCCCCGCCGTCTCCACTATCGAGCTTCCGGCCGAAACGCCGCGGGTGTGACGGAACCTCCCAAGTAATTAGGCCCACCTACAGTTGTCCTTGTCCAACGGACATCAGACAACCCTGTAGGTGCCCCTGAACTACTTGACAAGTTCGGTATCTTTCCTTACCTCACCAGGAACGTCTCACCCCTCTTGTAGACATTACAGAACATCGGAGATAAAGAAATGCGGAAGCGAATTACATAATCTTACATTTATTTCAAAAGCAAGCTTGAGTTAGGTTATTACAGACCAGTCTAAAAGTGAGTGCATAGGAGTAATATTATACAAACCAGGGAGGCACAAACTCCTCCCGAGAAGCTAAAAGCAAAAGATTCTTAAGTGGAGGACCGAGTCCTCCCGCACTTCAGTCTTGATTTTCTTCTTTTGGAACCACCTTGGTACAGAAGCAGCAAAAGTCTGCCACTTCCTCACCTAAAAACAACGAAGGGATAAACCCTGAGTATGGAATACTCAGCAAGTCTTACCCGACTAAAGAAAAGACTCTCAAGGGTATGCTGGTTATATGGGAGTCAAGGTAAGGCTTTTCAATATTCAAAGACTCTGTTTTGCAGAAATGCTTACTAAAGTGGATCCTTAAAAATCCAGTTTTAATTTGTCAAGTTAAGTAAAATTACCTGCACTAGAGTTCTTTCTACCCTAGTTCAATCACTGGTCCTGCACTAGCCAATTTCTTAACAAAAACCCATCATCTTTAGTGGAATGCTACGTGTAGGGCAGTGACCAAGTCTTCATAACCGCGAAGGTACGGCGATCCGAATCGATTATACTCAGCTGAGGATCTCCAATCACACGACATATGTAGCACTTAACCCTTGCATATGTCAACCCGCCACCGGGGTTCTTAAGACCGGATCAGGTTCACGCAGACCGAGAGCACAGATACACCACCGTCCAGCCTCTTGCCACGGAGGGTACACGCTACTCTCGCCACCGCTCCACGCCCATCTCGTGTTGTCTTATTCCGGCCTTAGTCTGCCCGAGGCAAGGCTTACCCATGACGAGGCATGTGACCAGTTAAAGGGTCCTCGATCATCAAGCCTACATCGAGACGGTCCTTAATCGACTCAGACGGAGACACTACACCGAGACTCTCTTCTCGTGCAAGTCACCCGCCCGGTCTCAGCTTATTCATTTCAAACCCAAAGTTTGGTACCTGGCAGAGGTACATCTTTTCCAGATGTTGAATCCATCAAGGCCCTGATGGATCCACCATCAAATTTTATTATCAAAAATAACCCTTCCACTTTGCCAAACATCTTTTGTAAAACAAATCCTTTGTTTTTCTAAAGCAATGCTAAGCAAAGTAAAACCTTTTGTAAAAACAGGATTTCAAGGGGGGGGGGGGGGTAATCAAAATCAAGGAAGGTAATGCAGGAATGGTTTTATCAAGCAACTCCTATCACCTAATGCAGCAATCAAGTGAGAAAGGTTTTAAAATAGCAAGGGAGGTGGCAAATGCACCGGGGCTTGCCTTCGTTTACAGGTGATTCAGGCTCGGATCCACAAATGTCGAAGTAGAAACTATTCCCGGCCTGAGTATCCAAAGGTGGTTGTACTTGCTCTTCAGTTACTTCTACCTCTTCTTCTTGTTCTAATCATAACCATACATATGTATAAGAATGGATGCCATGGGATGCTCATGAGGATGCAAAGACAACATAAACTTATTAATTATGTCTTGAATACAACTTGCCTTCACGGAGTTCCGGGAACTTAGGGTTTCCGGAATCGGTAAAGGAGTTCATGGAGCAGGGGGGTGGTTTTGGGTTTAGTGATCAAACAAGGTCCAACTCAAACCAAACTCTACCCATGGCTTCTAAATAATGTGATAAGCTTACATAAAAAGTTTGGGAAATTTTGGGCTTATTATTTATTCTCTAAAAATCCAGAATCAATAGTTTAGGTTATTTTAAATACCCTAAAATTCCTTATTCAAACTAAAAATCATAAAACTATTTTTATTAAATACTATGGAAAATAACAAGCCTAGGAAAATTAGTCTCATATTTTTAGGATTTTTCTATAATTTTCTACAGATTTCTAGAGTTCTGATGTAAAAGAAAAAGGAAAACGATAAAACAGTACTGGGCCGATTCTGGCCCAACAAGCCCAGGTCCAGGGAGAACAGTGCTCGCGCCCGCGCGCGCGCGCCCGCGCCCAGGCAATTTTGCAGAAAGGGCCTCGCGCTTCTGGCTAAACAGAACTAGGTCCCTTTACTATTGTTTTGAGTCACTGACGGATTGCACAAATGCCCTTGGGGTTCTGTCAATTCACAACACGAGATCCCCGACGGCGCTCAAGCGCGGCCGTGCTCCGACGAGCAAGCAGACCGGCCGATTGGGGCAGTGACCGGTGCTCCCGAGCGACATACACGGAATTAAACTCCTACGGAGCATTTCCCCTAACCTAATTGTACTAATGGTGGACTGGGGAGTTCCGGCCACGGTGGCCGTAAGCAAAACGGGGACATGATCGTGTTCCCGGCGACCCAGGGCGGTCTAGTTCGATTCAATGCTTCGGTAAGCATCAAGAGGACACAAAGATGTTGAAACAAGAGAACCGAGGGTGAGATCGGACCTGAAACGGGCTGTCCACGGCGAGCTCGATTCATGGCGGCGGAAAATGGATTTGGGGGAAACGAGAAATTCAAGTGCGCGGGTGGATGATTGTGGCCGATTAGCGGTGGCTGGATGCGTAAGGATGTGGTGAAGCTCACGGCGGGGTCAATTTATAGAGCTCCGAAGCGGTGGCACTTAATTTGATCGCGATGCGTCGACGGCCGGAGAGGAGGAAGAAGCACTGGCTTCGCGGGTACGTGGCCAACGACGTGGCAGTAACTCCGGTGAGCCACAGAGGGTTCAGAGAAGGTCATGGCGACACGGTGAAAGTGTAGAGCCACGCGGCACCCGGCCGAGAGGCGGCGGTCGACGGCGAGTACTTACCGCCAGCCGCAAAGTCGAAGGAAGACAGGGGGGTTCGTCGGAGTGGTGGCCAGCTCACTGGTGACGAGGACCTTACCGCGACAGACTTATCTAGTGACCGCCGAGCACGAATCACAGCGACGACGATCGACGGCGACGGCTACCGGCGACGGGCACGGGAAAGATCTTCTTCAGGTTTAACGGTTACTGTACCATGGCCATAGTTCATCAGTGCACCTGACCGAGCGAGTTGAGAGCCATTTTTCTCCAGATTTCATGTGACGACAGGTCCAAGTCTCTGCACCAAAGTTGTAGTGCTACATACCAGCTACAACTCAACTATAGGACTTGATCACATTTGAGCACTGGATCCAAATCAAAATCAAGCTCAAAGTTCACCCCATAGCACTGCAACTCTGAAATTCAGCTCCAAACAGTCTGACAGCCAGTTTTGGACTGGGTTTTTCTCCAAATTCTTCATAACAACTATGCTTGCACCCTTTAGCAAAGTTGTTCTCCTATAATTGGTCTTCAACTTTGATGTGGTGACCTAGGGCAAAAACCCTATGCTTTGTAAGTTACAAAGCCCCAAAGTTGAGCCCATTCACTGATTTTCAGACTTAGAGCAAAACTCAAATGAGGTCCATTTTGCATTTAAGTCCAAAACTTTGGGTTTTGCTTTCAAGTCCACATTTTTGTGAACCAAAGGACTTAAGAAACCTATTTGGCTTGGTTTTTGCACTTTAGCCCAAAAGTGGACTAATTTTGCATATAAGCCCTTGGGGTTTAGTTTTAGGGTTTTCCTGGGTTCCAATTAGGGTTTCTGGTATCTCAGGGGTACAAAAGTGATTCAAGTTTATTTTTAGGGTCATTTTATGACTTTTACCCTAAAGCTTTAGGTTTTCTTAACTTGGGTTAAGTTGTACCCCTTTAACTACTATTTAGGGTTAAGTCCATTAACCAGGGTTCCATTTGCAAAAACATTAAAACAATACAACTTGTTTGAAATTTTTGCCTAGTGAATGCACTCTAGGTGTGTCAAACATATGCAATGCCAATGCTCATGATGCCATGCTCAAGTTTTAGTTATAGTAACACCAAGGGTGTTACATCCTTCCCCCCATAAAAGAATCTCGTCTCGAGATTAAAAATCCTAGGGTAAGTAATGGTAAAGGAAACGCATCACATTTTTATTTCCTTATTTTTGGTACAAGACAGGGGTGATGTGGGGGTTACTTCTTTATTACACAGCTATACAGACTTTACAATTTACAAGAGGCTAAGAAGCCTGGGAAATTCTTATTCAAAAAGTCTTGGGTTTCCCATGTAGCCTCATCTTCCAAATGCTGGTTCCACTGTATCTTGTAGAACTTGAGAGTCTTTCTTCGGGTGACCCTGTCCTTTTGATCCAGAACTCGAAGAGGATGTTCCGAGTATGTTAAATCTGGTTCTAGGACAACATCAGTTATTTCAACGGTTCGATCAGGAACCCGAAGACACTTCTTCAATTGTGACACGTGGAACACATTGTGCACAGCAGACAAGGTTTCGGGGAGTTGGAGTCGATACGCCACTGGCCCATATCTTTCCAGAATAAGAAAAGGACCAATATATCGTGGTGCAAGTTTTCCTTTAACTCCGAAACGCGATACGCCCTTCATTGGTGAGACCTTCAAGTAGACATAGTCTCCTTCAAGAAAATATAAGGGCATTCGCCGTTTGTCTGCATAACTCTTTTGCCGTGCTTGAGCTTTCTTCATATTATGGATAATTCTATGAACCTTTTCTTCAACCTTTTTCACCATATCAGGTCTAAAGAAGTATCTTTCTCCAGGTTCAGACCAATTTAACGGAGTTCGACACCGACGTCCATATAAAGCTTCAAAGGGTGCCATCTTGATACTTTCTTGATAACTGTTATTGTATGAAAACTCCGCTAGGGGTAAACATTCATCCCATTTTGGTGAAAAGTCCAGGACACATGCCCATAGCATATCTTCAAGTATTTGGTTCACTCTCTCAGTCTGTCCACTGGTTTGAGGATGATAGGCCGAACTATGGAGTAATTTGGTACCCAGGGATTTATGAAGTTCTTCCCAAAACTTGGATACGAATTGAGGTCCACGATCCGACACTATGGTCTTTGGAACACCATGCAAACTGAGAATACGGGCAATGTATAACTCCGCAAGGGTAATGACGGGATATTTAACTTTGACAGGGAGGAAATGGGCGATCTTTGTGAGTCGATCAATAATAACCCATATAGAATCATACCCTTTTGCGGTTCTGGGCAATCCCACAACAAAGTCCATACTAATGTCTTCCCATTTCCATGTTGGGATTGGCAAAGATTGCAATGGACCAGCAGTTTTCATGTGTATGGCCTTGACACGTCTGCAAGTGTCACACTTCGCCACATAGCGTGCAATCTCAATCTTCATTTTTGTCCACCAGTAATGTTGCTTTAAATCTTGGTACATCTTAGTGCTTCCGGGATGAATAGAATAGCGACTAAGATGTGCTTCATCCAGAATTTGCTGGCGGAGCTCTTCGTTCTTTGGCACAACTATGCGGTTTTTAAACCATATCACACCTTGATCGTCTTCTTTGAAACACTTGGCTGTTCCAGCCCTTATCTTTTCTCGTATGTGCTTCATACCCAGATTATCCCTTTGAGCATCAATTATTCTTTGCAAAATGATTGACTCAAGCCTTAACTAATTTAGAGTCCCTTGTTGAATAATCCTCAGGTTTAGCTTTTCCATTTCTTGACACAAAGTGTTCTCGAAGGTCTTCGCCATAAGACAGTGGTAGGCAACCTTACGGCTCAGTGCATCTGCCACCACATTGGCCTTGCCCGGGTGATAATGGATCTCCAGTTCGTAGTCTTTAATGAGCTCAAGCCATCGTCTTTGCCTCATATTTAACTCTGACTGGGTGAAGATGTACTTCAAACTTTTATGATCTGTATATATATGACAGATATTTCCCAGCAGATAGTGACGCCAAATCTTTAGGGCATGAACCACAGCAGCTAGCTCCAGATCATGAGTTGGATAGTGCTCCTCATGCCGGCGCAACTGCCTTGAAGCATACGCAATCACTCGGCCCTCTTGCATCAGTACACAGCCGAGCCCATTGCCCGATGCATCACAATATACGTCAAAAGGTTTAGTGATGTCCGGTTGAGCTAATACCGGAGCAGTGGTCAATAGTGTCTTCAATTGTTCAAAGGCTTCATTGCACTTAGAAGACCAATTGAACTTGATGTCATTTTTCAACAAACTTGTGATTGGCTTCACAAGCTTAGAGAAATCTGGTATGAATCTGCGATAATACCCAGCTAGTCCAAGAAAACTCCGGACTTGGTGAACAGTTGTTGGGGGTTTCCATTCCAGAATATCTTTGACCTTGCTAGGATCTACCGCAATTCCTTTAGCTGATAACACGTGCCCCAAAAATTGAATTTCTTCCAGCCAGAACACGCACTTGCTGAACTTGGCATATAGCTGGTGTTCCCTTAGGCGCGTCAATACAATCCGTAAATGCTGAGCATGGTCTTCTTCATTCTTGGAATATATCAAGATATCATCAATGAAGACTACCACGAATTTGTCCAATTCGGGCATGAATACCGAGTTCATTAGATAAGTGAAATGGGCAGGAGCATTTGTGAGCCCGAACGACATTACCAGGTATTCAAACAATCCATATCGCGTAGTAAACGCGGTCTTCGGTATATCCTCGGGCCGAATACGGATTTGATGATAGCCCGACCTGAGATCAATTTTGGAAAATACCCTCGCCCCTGTCAGTTGATCAAATAAGATATCGATCCTTGGAAGAGGGTACTTATTCTTGATAGTGACCTCATTTAGGGGTCGATAATCCACGCACATTCTCAAGGTTTGATCCTTCTTCTTAACAAAAATGGCGGGGCAACCCCAAGGGGACGAGCTTGGCCGGATGAATCCTTTATTCAGTAGATCTTGCAATTGAGTCTTCAGTTCCGCCAATTCATTTGGGGGCATACGGTACGATCTTCGGAAGATGGGGGCCGTACCGGGCTTTAGCTCAATTACGAATTCTACATCTCTTTCAGGGGGCAGTCCAGGCAAATCTTCCGGAAATACATCTGGAAACTCACGTACTACCGGAATGTTCTTGATCTCCGGTACCATAGCTTCATAGACTCTACCAGAAGCTTTGGCTGGATTGGTTGCGGGGAGAGTCAAAAGAATCTCTTCTTGGTTATAGCTCAACCTGACGGTTCTGAGTTCAGTGTTGAGAATTGCTTTGTATTGGGTTAACCAATTCATTCCCAAAATTACATCTATATCCTGGCCCTTTAGAACAATCATGTTAGCAGGAAAGTTCCGTCCGGCCATTGTTACTGGCACTCCATAGGCCACTTCTTTAGTATAAATGTGTCCCCCAGGTGAATGAATTTTAAATCCCTCCTTTGATTCATGGTATGCCATATGATGTTGTTCCACAAACTTCTTGCTAATAAATGTATGTGAAGCACCAGAATCAAAAAGAATAATTGCTGGGTGACTGGCCACGGGAAACGTACCCATCATCACCGGTTCTCCTTCCGGTGTAGTAGCCACTTGAGTGTAGTATACACGCCCTGTTTTCTTTGTATTCTTCCCCGCAGCATTTACCTTGGGCTGAAGTGATTTCCCAGATCCTTGCGAAGCATTAGATTGATTTTGCCTAGGATATGGGCAGTCCTTGATGAAGTGTCCCGACTTGCCGCAATTAAAGCACCCAGTTGAAGAACTAGGCAAGGCAGGGAATCGAGTGCCTGGGGCACCCGGCTGTTTTGGGGTAGTGGGGGCATTGTTGGGGCGGATAATAATGGGCTGTTTGAAGGGAAATGAAGGTGGACGAGAAAAAGGGCGATTCTGGTTTGAGGGTCGAATCACAAACCGTGGTTTCTTTGCCTGGCCCTGATTAGGCCGCTCACCACCGAATCCCTTAGTCTTTCCAGAATTTGTGTATTTGGCTTCAACAGATAAGGCTGTGCTGACAGCCTTTCCATACGTGAGGTCTATGCATGTGGCCATTTTCCTTTGTAGCCGATCATTCAGACCCCGCATAAAACAGTTCTTCTTCTTCAAATCTGTATTCACCTGATCGATAGCATACTGCGACAGGTAATTGAATTTGTTGAGGTATTGGGTGACGGTATCTCCGCCTTGTTGTAACTTCATAAACTCCTCTTGTTTCATATGCAGCACTCCTTCGGGGATGTAGTGTTCACGGAAAGCTGCTTTAAACTCATTCCAGGTGACTTGATGGTTATCAGGTTGAATAGCCATGAAATTTCCCCACCAGGTACTGGCAGGACCACGGAGTTGTTGTGCGGCGAACAACGGCTTTTGTGTCTCTGAGCAACGAAGAAGACCAAACTTTTGCTCGATAACCCGAATCCACTCGTCAGCTTCTAAGGGATCTTCTGCCTTAACGAATAGAGGTGGATGAGTTTCCGAGAAATCTAGATAGGTGGTCTCCTGGGGACCCTGCGGATAACCTCTTCCCGCCTGCTGCTGGAATTGTTGCTGACCCGCCATTTCCCTAAGGAAGCGGGTATTGTCGGCTGTGGCATTCACCAAGGCGGCGATCGCCTCGGCTAACGTGGGAGGGACTGTAGGTGGGTTTGGGATAGCATCCCGTCCCCCAGAAGTTCCTGCTGCATCCTGTCCTCGAGTCCTGGTCAGCATCTGTGGCAAAAATATTTGAAGTAAACATAATGTGCCAGAGAAAACCTTCCATTTTACATTACTATAAAAAGTAATGATACAGACTCAATATTACATAACAGGATACAATACCCATTATACAACAGTACACCCTTCAATACCCTACCATACACTACTCTACTTCTATTACACCTTTATTCCTGCTTGCCATTAGTCTTGGCGGCCTCATCGTCAGGTGTGGGAGTCCAGACGTCAACCAACCTCAAGGAAGGAGGAGGCTCAAACAGGTCTAACTCCCCACCCAGCGCACGTCCCGCAACGTGAGATGGTCCAGCTTCGGCCTCAGCAGGTGGTACAGGCTCACTTGGGTGTAGTTGTGAGTATAATACATGGACTTCCTCGTGCAACGTATTGCAGTAAACCTGCAGGTCATCGACAGTCGAGCTAAGTTCTTTAATTCGGGCCTGAGCCCTTGCTTCCTTAGCACACATTAGCAAACAAGACTGTACGGCCCAGTCAAGTGCTAAGTCTCGATCAGTGAGTTGATCCTGCAAGTGTCGGATGTCCCTTCTCAGTTCATTGATTCTATCTCCGTCAGCGACCCAAGCATCAGTCCTATGTTGAAGCGCTGCTTGAAGTTGACTCACACGAGCTTCAAGGTCTCCGATGGGGTCGTTACTTCCACTGCTGCTACTTTCATGTCAGGGAGCCAATTGATGCCGAGGCACCCCAATTGGTCCCGTGGACTTGCGTGCCGTTAGCCTGGTACGTGGCGGCATCTTTTCTAAGGGGGAAAATGCTATTAGTATAGTGCTGAGCATGATGCATGTATAATTACAGAATCAACCTTAGTCGATTCAACCTTCTATACGTTGCACTCTTCCTATCTGGTCTTTAAAATAGACTTCTTCAGAATACTTAGGTAAGAAGAGAAAAGAATTTCTAGGTAAGACTTTCGAAAATTCTTTTGAAGATGCCTCATAATATCTGCCAAGAAGGGCTACGCTCCGATACCAGCTGTGACGGAACCTCCCAAGTAATTAGGCCCACCTACAGTTGTCCTTGTCCAACGGACATCAGACAACCCTGTAGGTGCCCCTGAACTACTTGACAAGTTCGGTATCTTTCCTTACCTCATCAGGAACGTCTCACCCCTCTTGTAGACATTACAGAACATCGGAGATAAAGAAATGTGGAAGCGAATTACATAATCTTACATTTATTTCAAAAGCAAGCTTGAGTTAGGTTATTACAGACCAGTCTAAAAGTGAGTGCATAGGAGTAATATTATACAAACCAGGGAGGCACAAACTCCTCCCGAGAAGCTAAAAGCAAAAGATTCTTAAGTGGAGGACCGAGTCCTCCCGCACTTCAGTCTTGATTTTCTTCTTTTGGAACCACCTTGGTACAGAAGCAGCAAAAGTCTGCCACTTCCTCACCTAAAAACAACGAAGGGATAAACCCTGAGTATGGAATACTCAGCAAGTCTTACCCGACTAAAGAAAAGACTCTCAAGGGTATGCTGGTTATATGGGAGTCAAGGTAAGGCTTTTCAATATTCAAAGACTATGTTTTGCAGAAATGCTTACTAAAGTGGATCCTTAAAAATCCAGTTTTAATTTGTCAAGTTAAGTAAAATTACCTGCACTAGAGTTCTTTCTACCCTAGTTCAATCACTGGTCCTGCACTAGCCAATTTCTTAACAAAAACCCATCATCTTTAGTGGAATGCTACGTGTAGGGCAGTGACCAAGTCTTCATAACCGCGAAGGTACGGCGATCCGAATCGATTATACTCAGCTGAGGATCTCCAATCACACGACATATGTAGCACTTAACCCTTGCATATGTCAACCCGCCACTGGGGTTCTTAAGACCGGATCAGGTTCACGCAGACCGAGAGCACAGATACACCACCGTCCAGCCTCTTGCCACGGAGGGTACACGCTACTCTCGCCACCGCTCCACGCCCATCTCGTGTTGTCTTATTCCGGCCTTAGTCTGCCCGAGGCAAGGCTTACCCATGACGAGGCATGTGACCAGTTAAAGGGTCCTCGATCATCAAGCCTACATCGAGACGGTCCTTAATCGACTCAGACGGAGACACTACACCGAGACTCTCTTCTCGTGCAAGTCACCCGCCCGGTCTCAGCTTATTCATTTCAAACCCAAAGTTTGGTACCTGGCAGAGGTACATCTTTTCCAGATGTTGAATCCATCAAGGCCCTGATGGATCCACCATCAAATTTTATTATCAAAAATAACCCTTCCACTTTGCCAAACATCTTTTGTAAAACAAATCCTTTGTTTTTCTAAAGCAATGCTAAGCAAAGTAAAACCTTTTGTAAAAACAGGATTTCAAGGGGGGGGGGGTAATCAAAATCAAGGAAGGTAATGCAGGAATGGTTTTATCAAGCAACTCCTATCACCTAATGCAGCAATCAAGTGAGAAAGGTTTTAAAATAGCAAGGGAGGTGGCAAATGCACCGGGGCTTGCCTTCGTTTACAGGTGATTCAGGCTCGGATCCACAAATGTCGAAGTAGAAACTATTCCCGGCCTGAGTATCCAAAGGTGGTTGTACTTGCTCTTCAGTTACTTCTACCTCTTCTTCTTGTTCTAATCATAACCATACATATGTATAAGAATGGATGCCATGGGATGCTCATGAGGATGCAAAGACAACATAAACTTATTAATTATGTCTTGAATACAACTTGCCTTCACGGAGTTCCGGGAACTTAGGGTTTCCGGAATCGGTAAAGGAGTTCATGGAGCAGGGGGGTGGTTTTGGGTTTAGTGATCAAACAAGGTCCAACTCAAACCAAACTCTACCCATGGCTTCTAAATAATGTGATAAGCTTACATAAAAAGTTTGGGAAATTTTGGGCTTATTATTTATTCTCTAAAAATCCAGAATCAATAGTTTAGGTTATTTTAAATACCCTAAAATTCCTTGTTCAAACTAAAAATCATAAAACTATTTTTATTAAATACTATGGAAAATAACAAGCCTAGGAAAATTAGTCTCATATTTTTAGGATTTTTCTATAATTTTCTACAGATTTCTAGAGTTCTACTGTAAAAGAAAAAGGAAAACGATAAAACAGTACTGGGCCGATTCTGGCCCAACAAGCCCAGGTCCAGGGAGAACAGTGCTCGCGCCCGCGCGCGCGCGCCCGCGCCCAGGCAATTTTGCAGAAAGGGCCTCGCGCTTCTGGCTAAACAGAACTAGGTCCCTTTACTATTGTTTTGAGTCACTGACGGATTGCACAAATGCCCTTGGGGTTCTGTCAATTCACAACACGAGATCCCCGACGGCGCTCAAGCGCGGCCGTGCTCCGACGAGCAAGCAGACCGGCCGATTGGGGCAGTGACCGGTGCTCCCGAGCGACATACACGGAATTAAACTCCTACGGAGCATTTCCCCTAACCTAATTAAAATCCTACGGAGCTCACTGGTGACGAGGACCTTACCGCGACAGACTTATCTAGTGACCGCCGAGCACGAATCACAGCGACGACGATCGACGGCGACGGCTACCGGCGACGGGCACGGGAAAGATCTTCTTCAGGTTTAATGGTTACTGTACCATGGCCATAGTTCATCAGTGCACCTGACCGAGCGAGTTGAGAGCCATTTTTCTCCAGATTTCATGTGACGACAGGTCCAAGTCTCTGCACCAAAGTTGTAGTGCTACATACCAGCTACAACTCAACTATAGGACTTGATCACATTTGAGCACTGGATCCAAATCAAAATCAAGCTCAAAGTTCACCCCATAGCACTGCAACTCTGAAATTCAGCTCCAAACAGTCTGACAGCCAGTTTTGGACTGGGTTTTTCTCCAAATTCTTCATAACAACTATGCATGCACCCTTTAGCAAAGTTGTTCTCCTATAATTGGTCTTCAACTTTGATGTGGTGACCTAGGGCAAAAACCCTATGCTTTGTAAGTTACAAAGCCCCAAAGTTGAGCCCATTCACTGATTTTCAGACTTAGAGCAAAACTCAAATGAGGTCCATTTTGCATTTAAGTCCAAAACTTTGGGTTTTGCTTTCAAGTCCACATTTTTGTGAACCAAAGGACTTAAGAAACCTATTTGGCTTGGTTTTTGCACTTTAGCCCAAAAGTGGACTAATTTTGCATATAAGCCCTTGGGGTTTAGTTTTAGGGTTTTCCTGGGTTCCAATTAGGGTTTCTGGTATCTCAGGGGTACAAAAGTGATTCAAGTTTATTTTTAGGGTCATTTTATGACTTTTACCCTAAAGCTTTAGGTTTTATTAACTTGGGTTAAGTTGTACCCCTTTAACTACTATTTAGGGTTAAGTCCATTAACCAGGGTTCCATTTGCAAAAACATTAAAACAATACAACTTGTTTGAAATTTTTGCCTAGTGAATGCACTCTAGGTGTGTCAAACATATGCAATGCCAATGCTCATGATGCCATGCTCAAGTTTTAGTTATAGTAACACCAGGGGTGTTACAGCGGGCCTCGTTCCCTCCGGTACACGATGGCGGCCGTGACACAAACGCGGTTGTCACGGTCTCGCAAGACTCTCGCCCCACTCGGTACAATTACAACGACTCACACAAGAGCCGAGGGGTTTTGTGGTTTTACAAAACTCACTCAACTAACTAGGGTTCACCTAGAGCAAGCGCTAAAGCGGTCTAACTAACCTAAGCACTTCGCAAAGCACCTACGCTAATCACCGAGTGATTCTATTAAGCACTTGGGTGTTTGAGCTCTTGTAAATATGCACTATGTGTCTTGGTATGTTGCTTGGGCTCCCACACCTTCAAATGGTTGATTGGATGAAGTATATATAGGCCCCAACTCAACTAGCCGTTGAAAAGCAGGCTGCTGCAAGGTGGCACACCGGACAGTCCTGTCAGCCAATGGTGCGCCAACTGTGTGCCAACAGTGCGCCAACGGTGAGCCAACGGTGCGCCAACGGTGCGCCAACAGTGTGCCAACGCTGTGCACCCAACGGCTAGTTCTGACACACCGGACAGTCCTGTCAGCCAACGGTGCGCCAACTGTGTGCCAACAGTGCGCCAACGGTGAGCCAACGGTGCGCCAACAGTGCGCCAACGTTGTGCAGCCAACGGCTAGTTCTGACACACCGGACAGTCCGGTGCACCAACTGTGTGCCAACGGTGAGCCAACTGTGTGCCACCGGTGTGCAGCCAACGGCTAGTTCTGAGCTAGCCGTTACGTGCACCGGACAGTGCATAGTGCATGTCCGGTGCACACCGGACAGTCCGGTGCCTCTTCTCAGAAAACTCTGTTGGCTGTCCTGTGCGCCAACTGTGTGCCACCGGTGAGTCAACTGTGTGCCACCGGTGCGCCAACTGTGCGCCACCGGTGAGCCAACTGTGTGCCACCGGTGCGCCAACTGACAGCCCATCTTCTAGGTCTTCGCTGATTTCTTTGGGCTTCTTTTGTTCTTGAGTATTGGACTCCTATGCATCTTTTTATGTCTTCTTTTGAGGTGTTGCATCCTCATTGCCTTGGTCCAATTCTCTTCGCATCCTATGAACTATAATTATAAACACTAGCAAACATATTAGTCCACAAGTTGTGTTAATCATCAAACACCAAAACTCAATTAGCCAAATGGCCCGGGGTCCATTTTCCTTACATAGCCGTCATATGGCAGTTGGTTCAATTCGAAGACCCTATTCAGACGGTCATTCGACCCGCGGATCTCCCAGCTGCGCTGGCCCTCTGTCCTCGGCACATAACGCCCAACAAGCCGCACCGCCTCATCCTCCGCCTCACGCACAAAGGCGGCCGGATCACGGTTTCGCAGATTTAGCGCGAAGGCGGGACTCAGCACCACCTTTCCACCACGGAAAGGCATCTGGCGAGGGCATACTTCGCCCAACGCCCAACCATGCGCCAAGGGTCATACCTCGTACGCCACAAACTCTTCAACCAAGTCGCGCCCACTACTCTGGCCGGCGGCACACCGAAGGGCCCCTTCGTCCACATCATCCTCCGCCACTTCAAAGGGCGGGTACGCCGAGTAAAAATGAGAGCACATCTCGGACACGGGAAGTCCCTCATGGCCTTCGACGGTGCCCTCAGCAATGTAAAACCAAAATTCATTCCAGTTGCCCCACTTGTTGCGGGCGCAAGGAACCAACTCGACTACCTGCATCGTGGTCTTGCCGGTCTTCGGCGTGAATGTGCAGGACCCAAACTGAGCAACTTCGTCCCCGATCATCCTCTTCTACCAGTGTAAACAATAATGCTTCGCAAAAACTTCGACCGATGGCTGTCCGCCGTACGAAGTCGTCGCCCAGACATACTTCGACAGGGCCACCACGACATTCGACGTCAGCTGATGTATTTGCACGTTGAACCTGCGCAGGACTTCGCCAACAAACCGGTGTGCAGGCAAGCGGAGACCGGCGGCGAAAAACGCCTCGAAAACAACCAACTCGCCCTCCGGCTCGGGGACTTTCTCCGTCCCCGGGGCACGCGGAACTCCGCCGCCGAAGTAGCCCAACCGCTGCATATCCTCCACGCGGGCCGACGACATTCGCGACACGCCGAAATCAACAGAATCGCCGGCGCGCAACTCCTCCACCATCAAACTACTCAGCGTCTCCTCCGACGAGGCGGCGGCCGGCGGCGAGGAACCGGCCGGCGTCGTAGCGGCAGCGGAAGAAGAGGAGGACGGCATCGCTACGTACCGTCGGCGGCGGCGGGCAGTCTGCTTCACTCGCGCCAGATCTCCGGCGAACAAGAGCACGGCGGGCAGACGAGCAGCAAGACGGCGGGCGGCTAGGGTTTTCGCGGAGCGCGGAAAGTAAAGTTCAAAAAGCGTCGGCCCCCGCCCCCTTTTATAGGCAGGGCGCGGCTCTTCGGGAAACCCGTAATCCAACAGGGCGCGGCGCTTCGGGAAACCCGCAATCCAACAGTACGCCGTCAATCAACGGTCACATCAAAAACCCCCGCGGAACCACTTCGAGCGAGGGCAGCGTCTCCGCCATCTAGCGACGTCTTCGGCACCAGGTGACTTTGTCGAACTGGTCCCTGGGAGGGCAAATGTTGGAGCGAAGGCAGAAACGCCACCCCTCGCTCGAAGTCTCCGCTGCTTAGCCGCTGCTCTGACAGAGACAAAGCCGGCAGGGATGCCCTTCGCTTGATCGGCCCCAGACGAAGACCGGCGACGAAGGCATCCCACAGTGTGGCCTCGTCTAGCTCAGAGGCCCACGTGCGATCCGGCCCATTGTAACGGGCCCCACGTAGCCGCTGCGTGTTACGGGCCTAATTTGTAAAGGCATCCCTGTAATTACAGTCTGTAACCCTGCTTTATGGGAATATTCTGGGGATAACCTAGGTAGCTGAGGGCACATGCGTCCTTAACACAAGGCGCTGGGCGTTGTGGTACCTATAAATACCCCCGCACAGTGCCCGTGAGAGGCCTGGTTAACAAAGCTATTTGCCATCTCACGCGTAACCCTACCGTCTACACTGTTCACCCATGTTGGCCTTCTTGCGACTGATAGCAAGTTCCAACAGACCTCATAAGAGCTTTGGTTGGTAAGAGTGGTGAGGTTGTGAGATTTTATATAGCTTCATATTCCACCTATATTTGTTGCCTTGTCGCCACTAATTTCGCAGGAAGATGGATCCCAACACTGAGATTGAAGAATGTGTCACCATGATACAATTCAATGAGCTCAAACAAAGCATAGAAGACAAGCAAGATCGGTTGGCACAAGATCTTCAGACACTTATGGCTGAAATCAGAGGTCGTCATCGACTCCCTGATGGTTCAAGAAACCATGATGAAGATGGGGGAGAAGGTGAAGGAAATTATTCTAGAAGAGCAAGTGAACATGGGAGGAGGAATCAAGGTGCTGCACGTGGTAGAGGAAGAGGACGGAATCGAAGAAATGATGACAATGAAGAATCTGAATTTGGGGATAATGATGATCAGTCCCAACATCGCTATGGTCGTCGTCATCATAGAGGCATCAACCAAGAAGAGAGATTTGGGAAACTTAAGTTTACCATGCCAAAATTTGATGGTAGATCTGATCCTGAAGATTATTTCACATGGGAATTGAAGGTGGAGAAAATCTTCCGCCTACATAATTATTCAGAGGAGAAGAAACTTGCAATGGTATCTCTTGAGTTTGAAGGATATGCTCTGATTTGGTGGGAGCAACTTCTTCGTGATTGTGAAGAAGATGGAGAGGACCCTATTATTACTTGGCAAGAGATGAAGCGAGAAATGAGAATTTGTTTTGTGCCAAAGTATTATCGGCGTGATCTTTTTGATAAATTGCAGAATTTGAGGCAAGGAAGTTTCTCTGTTGAGGAGTATTATAAGGAGATGGAGAAGGCCATGATTAGAGCCAATGTGTATGAAGACGAAGAGCAAACCATTGCACGTTTCATGGCTGGGTTACACCGCAACATTCAGCGTATTGTTGAGTTTCAGCCGTACCAAAGTCTTATTGATTTGGTACATCAAGCCACCAAAGCTGAACGCCAGCTGCAACAAGATGCTAAGAGCACCAAGCCCTTGTCATATGGTGCACGAACCATGACTGGAGGAAGCAAATCAATCTCAAGGTTTACTGCTGCATCCTCAGCGACAAAAGGTTCAACTGGAGGCTTGCGATCCAATATTCAAGGCAATTCTAGTGGAAAAAACGGTGCTGCTCCAAATACAAGTTATAAACCAGCAGCATCCACTTCAACATCAGTGGGTTCAACAGCCAAGAGTAGTGGTATTCAGTGCTTCAAGTGTGGAGGTCGTGGTCATGTCATAAAGGAGTGTCCAAATAATCGTGTGATCCTTGTGAATGCTGATGGAGAATATACATCAGCTAGTGTAGAGGAAGCTAAAGCAGGAAATGTAGAGGACACTCATAAAATTGAGGAACACACTGGATGTGAATTTGAGCATGGTACTACTCTTGTGGTTACACAAATCTTGAGTGTTCAAATGAAAGAAGCTTAAATTGGATAGCGACATAATCTTTTTCAAACGCGAGCAAAAGTGCAAGACAAAGTAGTAAAGGTGATCATTGATGGAGGGAGCTGCCATAATCTTGCAAGTCGTGAGATGGTTGAAAAGCTTGGTTTGAAGTTGCAGCGACACCCTCATCCATATCATGTCGAATGGTTGAATGAATCGGGAGATATCAAGATTGGTTATAAGGTGAAAGTTCCGTTCAAGATTGGAGAGTATGTTGACATAGTGAAGTGCAATGTTGCACCCATGTCTGTGTGTCACATGCTGCCAGGAAGACTTTGGCAATATGACCGATATTCTCAGCATTGTGGAAGAACAAATCAATACACGCTAGATCTGAAAGGGAGAAAGTTTGTACTCAAGCCTATGACCCCTCAACAAATCATGGCTGAACATTTACAAAAGAAAACTGAAATTAGTGCAGCAAGTAGAGGAGGAGAAGAGCAAAAGAAATTGAGTGCCATCCACAATTCGGTGAGCGAGTGCTACAAGCCAAATTCAAGAGATAAAAGGAAGGAAGAGGGAGAACATCTAGTTATGCTAGCCACAAATTCTAAGCTGAGAGAAGTGAGGAACAACCCATATCAAGTGCTCTTTGTACTTGTGAACAAAGATGTTTTGATTTCTCCTAACGACATAACATCTCTTCCTAGTGTTGTGGCTGATCTTTTGCAGGACTTTGAAGACGTGTTTCCAGAAGAAACACCGGCTGGACTACCTCCAATTTGAGGGATTGAGCATCAAATCGATCTTATTCCAGGGGCTGCACTTCCTAATTGTCCACCATATCGAACCAATCCTGAAGAAACTAAGGAAATACAACGGCAAGTGCAAGAACTTCTTGATAAAGGTTTTGTTCGTGAAAGCTTAAGCCCTTGTGTTGTTCCTGTGATTTTAGTACCTAAGAAAGATGGATCTTGGAGGATGTGTGTTGATTGTAGAGCTATAAATAATATTACCGTCGCTATCGCCATCCTATTCCACGGCTAGATGATATGCTTGATGAATTAAGTGGTTCCACAATTTTTACTAAAATTGATTTGAGAAGTGGATACCATCAAATAAGGATGAAAACTGAGGATGAATGGAAGACTGCATTTAAAACAAAATTTGGATTGTATGAATGGTTAGTGATGCCCTTTCGGTTGACTAATGCTCCTAGTACTTTTATGAGATTAATGAACCATGTCTTAAAAACTTTCATTGGAAAATTTGTTGTTGTCTACTTTGATGATATTCTAATTTACAGCTAGTCTTTTGATGAACATGTGAAACACATTTGACAAGTTTTAGATGAGCTTAGAAAGGAGAAATTATTTGCTAATCTTCAGAAGTGCAGTTTTTGCACAGACCATGTTGTGTTTCTTGGCTTTGTTGTTTTAGCAAAAGGAATAGAGGTGGATGAATCCAAGGTGAAAGCAATCAAGGATTGGCCAGCTCCAACGAATGTAAGTCAAGTAAGAAGTTTTCATGGTCTTGCTGGTTTTTATAGAAGTTTTCATGGTCAAGTAAGGATTGACAAAGAAAGGTGTTGAATTTAAATGGGGAAACTCACAAGAAGATGCTTTTCAAGAATTGAAGAAACGTTTGACTGAAGCACCTGTACTTATTCTTCCTGATTTCACTAAAACTTTTGAAGTAGAATGTGATGCTAGTGGGATTGGGATAGGAGGAGTTTTAATGCAATAAGGAAAACCTATAGCATATTTTAGTGAAAAATTGGGAGGTGCTCAATTAAATTATTCTGTGTATGACAAAGAATTATATGCTTTGTTCTGAACGCTTGAAACATGGCAACACTACTTATGGCCAAAGGAGTTTGTTATTCATTCCGATCATGAAGCTTTGAAGTATTTGAAAGGGCAAGCCAAACTGAACCATCTCCATGCCAAATGGGTTGAGGTTATCGAAACATTTCCATACATTGTGAAATATAAGAAAGGTAAGGACAATGTGGTCGCTGATGCCTTGTCTCAAAGGAATGTGTTGTTGAATCAACTAGAGGTAAAAGTTTTGGGTCTTGAAAATTTGAAAGAAATGTATAATGATGATCCTGAATTTTCAGAACCATACATTCATTGTAAAGATGGAAAAGGTTGGGAAAATTATCATATACATGATGGATTTTTGTTTAGAGCTAACAAACTTTGTGTACCAAATTCTTCGGTTAGATTGTTTTTATTGTAGGAGTCAAATGGAGGAGGTCTAACAAGTCATTTTGGACAAAAGAAGACTTATGAAATGCTCAGTGATCATTTCTATTGGCCCAAGATGAGGAGAGACATCATCAGATTTATGGAGCGTTGTGTCACCTATCACAAAGCTAAATCAAAACTGAACCCTCATGGTTTATATACTCCTTTACCCGCTCCTAAAATTCCTTGGGAAGACATAAGCATGGATTTTATTTTAGGGCTGCCTAGGACTCAAAAAAAGAGAGATTCTATTTTTGTTGTGGTTGATAGATTTTCAAAAATGGCTCATTTTATTCCATGCAACAAGAGCGACGATGCTTCACATGTTGCCAATTTGTTTTTCAAAGAAATCTTGAGACTACACGGAATGCCCAAGACCATCGTATCTGACCGTGATGTGAAGTTTATGAGCTATTTTTGGAAAACATTATGGGCAAGCTTGGGACTAAACTTTTGTTCTCCACCACATGCCACCCCCAAACTGATGGACAAACTGAAGTGGTGAATCGTACATTGTCAATGCTGCGGAGAACAATGGTAAAGAAGAACTTGAAGAATTGGGAGGAATGTTTGTCACACGTGGAGTTTGCTTATAACAGGGCAATACATTCTACAACTAATTTATGCCCCTTCGAAATTGTATATGGATTCAAACCTATTGCTCTGATAGATTTGTTGCCCCTTCCATTGCAGGAAAGAACCAATATGGAAGCTTCCAAGCGTGCTGCATACATAAAAAAGATACATGAGAAGACCAAGGAAGCAATTAAGCTCAAAGCAATGCATAAAACTGCAAACATGAACAAGCATAGGAAGAAAGTGTTATTTGAACCGGGGGACTTGGTTTGGATCTACTTGCGCAAGGAGTGTTTTCCTGATCAGCGCAAATCCAAATTGATGCCACGAGGGGATGGTCCATTTCGTGTTCTTGCCAAGATCAATCATAATGCATACAAGATAGATCTTCCACCAAGCTATGGCGTGAGCAACATGTTCAATGTTGCTGACCTCTTACCATATATGAGTAAAGACACTTCAGAGTCGAGGACAACTCCTTTTCAAGGGAAGGAGGATGATACGACCATGCCATTAAGCAACACGTTACAACCCCCAATTCATACTACATCAAGTCAAGTACAACCAACATCATCACCAACCCAAGTCTTTGATGGACCAATTACACGTAGCCGAGCTAAGAAGCTACAGCAAGAGGTGCACGCGCTACTGTTGGAGGTATGCTTCGTAGCCGAAGATCCTAAAGAAAGAGAACACCTTCGAAGGATCCTCTCAGGAGCAAGCGCCGAAGCTACTACCTATAGAGCTTCGGCATAATGACAAATCTCAAGACGAAGGGCCGAACCGACTTAAAGATGGATTGACTTAAAGACCCATGATGTTTTGTATCATTATTGTAGTCGATTGTAAAGGAAATAAATGTAATTTTACACAGGCTGCACCCTGTGCCTATAAATAGGTGAACAGTACCCCGGCACTGTTCACGAAATCCTGTAACCGCTGTCACATTGTGCTGGAATTATTGCTTCATGCCAAGACGAAGGTATAAATGTATCTAACTACTATGTTTTAATATTTAAGTTCATATAATAAAATATGTGAATAATGTAATCCATTTTCGATATGTCTTTCTATAATGTCTCATGTTTTATATTTTATTTCATATTGTCTCTTAAGATTGATCACGAAGATATGACCTTCGTGATATTTTTGCTCATGACCTTCGTCCGAAGTTCATTAAATCCTTGGGGAGATAATGCTTCAGCCGACGAAGGGCATTAATATTTAACATTTTATGTTGCCTTGTTCTTAATTCATAGCATTTGAGAACAAGTCCCCAACATTGGCGCCCACCTCCGGTGAACTCACTTCCACTTGTTTGAGCTGATGGCTTCGTTCAACAACCAAGCTGGAGCTGCTTCGGCTCCGAAGCTGGTACTCCCGATAACAGGCGGTTCATGCTCAGAGCCAGCTAACAAGAAGCAGAAGAAGGAGGCACAGAGAAGGGTACAACATGTCGGGATGCAAGGACCCTTCATCAAGTCAAGATGGTCCCACATCCCAATTACCTTCTCTCAAGAGGACCTTCAGCTCAAGGATTACCCTCACAATGATGCTATGGTTATTTCTTGTGTTATCAAAGGATTTCTGGTCCACAATGTTCTGGTTGACACAGGTAGTGTAGCGGATATTATATTTGCTAAGGTTTTCAGAGAGATGCAAGAGCCCGAAGATAAGATCCATGATGCTACACATCCCCTTTATGGCTTCAGAGGAAGGCAGATTGTAGCGCTCGGCAAAATCACGATGCCAGTGACCTTCGGATTTATCAACAATACAAGGACTGAATAAGTTGTGTTTGACATTGTTGACATGGAATACCCTTACAACACAATCATTGGTCGTGGGACACTTAATGCTTTTGAAGCAATTCTTCACCCAGCATATCTTTGCATGAAGATACCTTCGGATCAAGGGCCTATTGCTATTCATGGAAGTTAAGAAGTTGCCAAAAAGGCCGAAGGAAACTGGACAGATTCAAAAGCAATCCATAATATAGATGGAGCTGAAGCTTGTGAGCAATACAAATACAGAAGGGAGAAGGCTGCTTCGGCTGATCAGCCGAAGCCTATGCTTTTATGTGAAGATATAGCAGAGCAGAAGGTGTTGATGGGGTCTCAATTGTCTCAGGAGCAGGAAAAAAACCTTGACAAGGTTTCTGTTCAACAATAAAGATGTATTCGCATGGTCGGCCAATGATCTCTATGGTGTGAACAGGGATGTCATTGAGCACTCGCTCAATGTTGATCCATCCTTCAGACCCAGGAAGCAGAGACTTCAGAAGATGTCTGATGACAAAGCCGAAGGTGCTCGGAACGAAGTGAAAAGACTTCTTAGTGTTGGCGTCATTAGAGAAGTAAAGTACCCAGAATGGTTAGCCAACACTGTCATGGTGAAGAAGGCCAATGATAAATGGAGAATGTGCATTGACTTTACTGATCTCAATAAGGCTTGTCCGAAGGATGAATTTCCATTACCAAGAATAGATTCTCTAGTAGACGCAGCAGCTTCGTCAGAGCTCATGAGTCTACTAGATTGTTATTCAGGCTACCATCAAATCTGGATGAAGAAAGAAGATGAGCCAAAAACCAGCTTCATAACCCCCAGTGGTACATATTGTTATCTTCGGATGCCTGAGGGGCTCAAGAACGCTGGAGGAAGCTTCAGCAGAATGACAGCGAAGGTCCTTCATTCTCAGATAGGCAGAAACGTGCTAACATATGTTGATGATATCATAGTAAAAAGCACGAAGCAAGAAAATCACATTGCTGATCTGCAGGAGACATTCGCTAATTTTTGGCAAGCTGGATTGAAACTGAATCCAGAAAAATGTGTCTTCAGAGTAAACAAGGGGAAATTCCTTGGTTGTTTGGTTTCAACAAAAGGGATCGAAGCTAATCCAAATAAAATCGAAGCTATCCTTCGGATGGAGCCGCCAAGCACAAAGAAAGGGGCTCAACGGCTAACAGGAAGACTGGCATCTTTGAATCGATTTATATCCAGATCAGCAGAGAGAAATTTACCATTCTTTGAAGTGCTAAAGTCAGCCAAAGTTTTTCAATGGGGATCAGCTCAGCAAAAAGCCTTCGAAGAGCTGAAGCAGTATCTGATAGATTTAACAACCCTAACTCCACCAGCGCCAGGGGCTCCTCTGCTGCTGTATGTGGCAGCTTCGCACTCTGCAGTAAGTGCGGCGCTTGTCCAGGAGAAGCTTGAAGGACAATTGAAAAAGCAGGCTCCAGTATACTTCGTCTCCGAAGTTCTCAGATTATCAAAGAAAAACTATACAGAATTGGAGAAGGTGCTGTATGCCGTCTTAATGGCCTCCAGGAAGCTTCGACATTATTTTCAAGCATACCATATAATTGTTCCTTCATCACAGCCTTTGAAGGATATTATGAGAAACAAAGAAGCTACTGGAAGGATTGGAAAGTGGGCTGCGGAACTCAACGAGTTCAGCATTGATTATGTGTATAGATCTTCGATTCAGTCCCAGGCGCTAGCAGACTTCATCGCTGACTGGACGCCAGGGGTTCAGGAGGAAGAAGCAAGTAAAGATGCCGAAGCTTGGACAGTGTTCTGCGATGGATCCTGGGGATCCTTCGGGGCAGGTGCAGCTGCCGTTTTAATTGCACCTTCCAAAGTCAGAATATGCTATGCAGTGAAACTTGATTTCAGCTGCACAAATAATATTGCTGAATACGAAGCTTTGCTTTTGGGGCTTCGAAAGTTGAAGGCAATGGGGATAAGAAGGGCGATTCTCAAAACTGATTCCCAAGTTATTTCTGGTCATGTTGACAAAAGTTGCAAAGCAAGAGATCCGAAGCTTGAGAAATATTTGGATACAGTTCGAAGGCTTGAAGCTTCCTTCGAAGGGTTTTCTGTCAAGAATATTCCACGAGGAGAAAATGAGCACGCTGATCTACTAGCCAAGTCAGCAGCATAGGGGCTGCCTTTACCTTCGGAAGTATTCTTTGAAACAATAAAAGCACCTTCGGTTGACCTTCTTGAAAGAGCAGTGCTCAATATATCTCATGTTTATAGCGAATATTGGAGAACTGAGATCATGTCTTTTCTCCAGGGCAATTTCCTTTCAGATGACGAAGCTTATCATAAGAGAATAGCGGCAAAAGCCCATCCTTATGTAATAATAGAAGGGGAGTTATACAAGCATGGAGTCTGTTCTCCATTACTCAAATGTTTATCCAGAGCTGAAGGTATAGAGCTGATGAAAGAAATACATGCAAGACTTTGTGGATCTCACATCGGATCTAGGCCCTTGCTGGGTAAAGTTTTTCGTCAAGGATTTTATTGGCCGAAGGCAGCTTCGGATGCAGCAGAATTAGTCCAAAAATGCGAAGGTTGTCAAAAATGTGCAAGAGATCAGAGACAACCTTCGTCTCTAACTCAATTAATACAGCCCACTTGGCCATTGCAAAGGTGGGGCCTTGATTTGCTAGGCCCACTTCCACCAGCATAGGGGAATTTAAGATATGTTGTGGTGGCAGTAGAATATTTTTCTAAGTGGATTAAGGCGAAGCCTTTAGCCACAATAACTTCGGTCACTGTTCAAAAGTTTTTCTGGCAAAATATTGTGTGTCGCTTTGGAGTGCCGAAGGCTATCACCGTGGACAATGGAACACAGTTTGATGCCGAAGCTTTCAGAGAGTTTTGTGAACAAATTGGCACGAAGATCCATTTTGCATCGGTTCGGCATCCGGAGTCAAATGGACTTGTCGAAAGAGCTAATGGCATTATAATGACAGGAAAAATGAAGTTAATCTTCAACCAACCTAGGGGGAAGTGGCCAGACGAATTAATCAAAGTGGTGTGGAGCCACAACACAACAATGTCAAGGTCAACAGGTTTTACACCATTCAAATTGTTTTTTGGTGACGAAGCAATAACCCTAGAAGAAGCTAAAACGGGATCAATAAGAACATTGGCTTCGGCAGAGGACGAAGCTGATTATTCTGTGGCAAAAGATGCTATAGAAGGAATCAGGCTTCAGGCTGTGGAGAATATCAATAAATAACAAGCAGAAACAATAAAATGGTGTGACAGAAAAGTTCGGTTAAAAAATATTAAGCCAGGACACTTGGTACTTTGGAGAGTTGCCAACCCAGATACAGTAGGCAAGCTACAGTCGAAGTGGAAAGGACCTTTTCTGGTAGTATCTTCGTCAAGACCCGGTTCCTACAGGTTGAAGGATATGGACGGCAACGACATTCTTAGATCTTGGAATGCGGATGAGCTTCGGCGGTATTATGTGTAAATTGATGTAATCTTTTTTATTCTTTCCTATGCCACCTTTTTTCTTTCCAAAGGGGGAGAAAGGTTTTTAATGGGGCCATAGCATGTAATTTCTCTTTTTCTTATATCAGCTCTACAAGAGCAATATCCCCCAAAGATGTAAATGTAAAAACCGAGCGTGCACCATCGAGTGCAAAGAGAAAAGGAAAAACAGGGAGAAGCTCGAAAGACTTCCCTAAGGGGATGCAGAGCACGACGAAGCTACAAAAAGCCGTTCCTAAGGGAGCGCAGCATAAGTTTTCTGCTCAAAAGACGTTCCTAAGGGAATGCAGAGCCTACAGCGAAAAGTCAACGCTGATTCCGCCGAAGTATAAGGCGAAGCGCGAAAAGTCAACGCGATACCGCCGAAAGTAAAAGGCGAAGAAGTTCCAAAGACGTTCCTAAGGGAATGCAGAACTTACAGCGAAAAGTCAGCGCTGATACACCGAAAAATAAGCGGTGAAGCCGAAAAATAAACGGCAAAGATTTGTTATTCCTAAGGGAATAAGAGTTTTGATTGTGGTATCGTATGTGTCTTCGAACATTCATTTGCACGATACATTACATCATACATTTGCATTCATAAAAATTCACTTAGACATACATAGGATCATCATCATCATAACATACACACTTGCTTCGGCTTTAAAAGAGAAGGCTTCGGAAAAAAGGAAAAAGAGGCAATTTTATGCTTCGCTGTGTACGAAAATAAGGGAAGGTGTTTTTCGCCTTTGGCTCAAAAATATTAATTTCGTCCACACCAAAGCACTTTATACATTGACGGAAAGGTAAGATTATATTACAAGGTATGGATAAAGTCCACGAAGTGAGATTTAATTACATTATACTTTATACAAGTTATTACAGAAGTTTTTTGAGCTATTTCTACAGACTACTCGAGCTTCGTCAGCATTCATGGAGCTTTGTCTTTTTACTCTGTAGCTTCAGCTTCGGCTTCGTCATCCTGTATGTAAGTATTATAAGCTAAATTCAAAATTCAAAGAAAAAAGTAAGCATAACGTATGATTTTGTTACCGGCTTAAGGTGGCTTCGAGCTTCGTCACCAGCTTTGCTTCGTCCACCCTTTGTCCATACTAATTTTATAAATCTATTCGCAATACTTCGGGCAAGGTTGGGAATGTTATCTAAGTCTGCTGGTGACAAGCTGAAGTTGGGTCTATTGATAATCTTCCCGTGTTCACAGCCAGACTTCAGAAAGGCAACAGCTGTGCCCCGAGAAGCTACCGGGGCACAGAAGTCACCATGCCCAGCTATAACTTCGTCAAGATCATTAATTTCACCTTCAATATGCTCGAAGGCACCAGGCAGGTCTTCAGCCGAAGGAGTAAACTTCTCGCTGCTGGCTCCAACAAAATAGAACACCTGCTTCAGCCGTTGAACGCATCGATTGCTGAACTCTAGACATTTATTCTGAAGGCTTGTCAAAGATTCTTTCAGCTTTGAACTTTTTTGGACTTCGGCCTCAAGTTTTGCATCAAGCTTAAGTTTTTCTTGTTCGAAGTTTTCTGATTGAGAAAGAAGCTTTGAATTTAATTCTGTTATTTTGGCTTCAGCATCCGCTAATAAGTCTTCGATTGTTTGAAGCTCGAAGTCTTTCTTTTCGATAGCAACTGATTGCTCTTTTATCTTGTTCTCTAAGTTCTCAATTATAACTTCGTGCTTTTTATCCTCTAAGTCCTGCTGCATTTTTAAAGCCTTGCTCAACAGCATACTCTGCGGACAAATAACCTTTGTTAGAAAACATTTATGTTATTACAAATAATAAAGGTTAGACAAAAGTTGTTTACCTTAAAATTGGAATAAAATAAACTACCGACAATGTGTTGTCGTCGGTATCGGCTGATATCTGTTTCGAGCTTCGGGAAATCGATACTCTTTGATAGAGTACCGATAACCTTCGTGCCGGTCTGATCTCGTACGCAGCCCAACCTTTCATCATCAATGCCACCGAAGAGAAGCGCTCCCGGCCGGTACCCGCAAGATATAGCATATTCTTTTAGTTCTTCTTTTTCAGCTTTTGTCAGCTCTTGGCCAACTAAGTTTTGAAAGTTAAATGCTTCATCTTCCGAAGTATCTTCGGTTATTTCTTCCTTCTCGAGGTTTGCGGTCGTTGTCTCTTCGGTGGCTGCGGCAGCCTCTTCTGCAGCAGCTTCTTCCGCGGCCATGTTTAGTAGCATTTTGTCTATATCAGCAACCATGCTTTCTAAATTAATATCTTCGGATTTGGCATCTTCGGCTCTGGCCTCTTCTGCGGCAGCCTCCGAAGGTACAACTTCAGTAGCTGTCATGCTTTCAATAGCCGGCATCTTCGGAGCTGAAGCTCCTGGTGGTGTTGCTTCAATGACTTCTGTCACAGTAACGATTCTTTACCTCTTTGGCCTAGGTGCCTTCGTTTTTGCGGGCTCCTTTTCCTTCTGAAAAAGCTTCGTCAGATGTAGTCCCAGTGGACTTAGTTTGACAGGCAAAGTTTCAGGCATTACCTTTAAGATTTCCTCTACTTCGGTAGCAAAGGATGTCGCAGAAGTCCTTTCTTTTTCATCAATTGATTTTTGCTTCGGAGTCGAAGCCTTTCTTTTCTTCGGAGCAACTGTTTTCGCCTCAGACTCTTGTTTTTTCTTCTTCGGTTGATCTTCATCGTCCTTATTCAGAGCACTAGCTACTCTCTTCCTTTTTTGGCCTTCGGCACCCTTGTCCAGCCGCTCGTAGTCAGGATATTCAAAACCTATACCATCCATCACTCGGTTTAGCCTTCGTTTCGGACGGGTGCCGAAGGCCGCAGTCATCAATTGGTCTTCTTTTTTAAAATAATTTTCATGTATTTCGTTGCACATTACTTCGATTGTATCCAGCCATTCTTGGCAAGGCACTTTGAAATGTCTCTTGAATTTGTAATGGTAGGGCAGCCGGATAAGTTCTCCTTCCTTCTTTTTTCCTTCAAGCTTCAGCATGGCCCACTCTTTCATAGTTGGAAACACTTTGAAAGCCAAAAATTCCTGCACTAAGTCCCTAGTGCCGATGTGCTCTGCGATAACCCTAAATTCAACCAACGCAATTTGGGTTGGACCCTCTGGTGTCATATTGCACGGGGGTCTGGTCTCTCCGAAGATCAACTCTAACGGACTCTGAACCAGCTTCTCTTTATCATCGTCAACTTTGACGTAGAACCATTCAGATTTCCAGCCAGCTGGCCACTTGCTTCGGTAACTGATCACTGGAAATTTTGTAGTCTTGCGGTAGGCAAAATTGTAGCAGCCGAAGTTTTCATGTAACCCATCTCCTCTAGCCTTGGTCTGATAATGCAGCTCGTGCACTCGACAGAAACCTTCGGCAAATGGTTCCACCCCTTGGCTTCGGAGAGCCCAAATGTAAACGCTAAGCCTAACAATAGCGTTAGGGGTTAGCTGATGAAGGTGGATCCCAAACTTCTTCAGCACATCAGCAATCATCTTATTCAAAGGGAATCTCAAACCAGCTTTAAAGAAACTTTTAAAAACTACTACTTCATCTTTTCCTGGCTTCAGAGTAGTTTCTTCCCCACCAAAGCGAACCAGCTCTTTCTTTTCTTCATTAAAATAGCCCAATTTCAACATCTTAGGTAGGTCACCTTCGGAGATGGTGGATTTTCCGAAGTCCAGATGGCTGGGTTTGCTCGGCACCGCGCTGCTATAGTCATCTTCAGACTCGGTCTCCTCAACATCAGCTTGCTCTGCTTCAGTGGCACAGACGTCCTCTGATGTTACCAACCCAGACCGCTTCATTGCTTCGGAAATCGGAACAGTCTCAGTAGCTTCGGTCTCATCTCCCTCACGATCAACCCTAGCAGTAGAGCGAACTCTGGCCATTTGATTATGACTTTCTTAAAATTTTTGTTGTTGACTTTTTTTGATTGTCCCAAAGCTCTTCCTCTTGTGACGAAGCAGAATCAAAAGCGAACTTTCGTCTGAGCACGATGATTAAGCTTCGGCTATGACTAAAATTTTGGCAGCAAAACAGTGCAATAGCAATGAATGTTGTGGTAACTTCACACCTACCCGTCTGTTTATATAGTGTCGCAGGTGGGAAGGTGAATCGTCAAAGTCTCCCGCACCGAACAAACAGTCACCCGCACTCGCTGAACGATGGGCCACAGGGTCCGAGAAGGTGCATCGCTGGGGCGCGCGTAACTGCTGCAAGATGGGGCCACCACGCGTGCACCGATTATTTTAATCGTTTCTCGCCAACAAGCTCAGGGAAGGTGTTTTTCGGATCTTCGGCGTCCCGAAGCCTAGAAGATTTTTTCACAGACCAAGCTTGTTACGAAAAACGATCTAGCATCGCGAAGGGCTACTGTTGGGGGTATGCTTCGTAGCCGAAGATCCTAAAGAAAGAGAACACCTTCGAAGGATCCTCTCAGGAGCAAGCGCCGAAGCTACTACCTATAGAGCTTCGGCATAATGACAAATCTCAAGACGAAAGGCCAAACCGACTTAAAGATGGATTGACTTAAAGACTCATGATGTTTTGTGTCATTATTGTAGTCGATTGTAAAGGACATAAATGTAATTTTACACAGGCTGCACCATGTGCCTATAAATAGGTGAACAGTACCCCGGCACTGTTCACGAAATCCTGTAATCGCTGTCACATTGTGCTGGAATTATTGCTTCCTGCCAAGACGAAGGTATAAATGTATCTAACTACTATGTTTTAATATTTAAGTTCATATAATAAAATATGTGAATAATGTAATCCATATTCGATATGTCTTTCTATAATGTCTCATGTTTTATATTTTATTTCATATTGTCTCTTAAGATTGATCACGAAGATATGACCTTCGTGATATTTTTGCTCATGGCCTTCGTCCGAAGCTCATTAAATCTTTGGGGAGATAATGCTTCAGCGGACGAAGGGCATTAATATTTAACATTTTATGTTGCCTTGTTCTTAATTCATAGCATTTGAGAACAAGTCCCCAACAGCTACTTTATGAATTTAAATTAAACGCTAATGAGAACTTTATGCTACCTAAGTCATGTATATCGATATTACTTAGGTTCACCAAAAAGGAAGGACAAAACATATCAAGGGCGAATCAGCAAGAAGAGCTATGTCCGAGTCAGTCCATTGCAATAGAACCGTCCAGAAGAAACAGTCATATCTTTTGATTCCCAAAAGCTATGAAGGCCTATAAGTACTTTTTGGAAAGCTCTTGAAGTCTACTTTCCAATGCTTCTAAGGCCGACTTAAACAAATCTACTAGAAAGACAGCCGACCTACTTTAGTGCTGACTGCTCAGAAGGTCAACAGTCTGTTTGATGACCAAGTTTTCGTATTAAAGTGCATCAATCTACAAAGTTTCATTAAGTATGCTATATATGGTGAGAAAGCTTATCAAGTTATCTTTACAACACATCTAGCCCCACATCATTTGGAGATTCCTAGGAAACGTTATTATCAAAATACTGAAGGCTGTGCAGGAGTCAAACAGCCACACGGAATTCAGCTCTGCAGATCTCCAGAAGAGGCTCCTTCACATTAGCATGTGAAAATACTTTTGTTTCGTGTTTATACCTCTCTAAGGCTGGTTTTACTAGTATAAATACCCCCTATGTCTATGATGTAAGGTAGCTTTTGATAATCTAAAAACAGAACCCTTTGTTCAGTTGTGTGCTAACAAATATTGAGAGTGATCTCTACCCCTTTGCTCTTGTGAATTCCTTCGTGGTTGCAGAAGCGGCGGCTTCATCTGCTCCCAAGTGGTCTCCTACTCCCTTTGAGATCTCCTCGATTGATTGTAGGTTGTGTTGGTTGGTTCTTTGAGAGTGTGGTTGGGCGAATCCTCGATTCAGGATGCCGGTTAAAGACGGTGGTTGGATTTGAGTTTTATTTGTCAGGTTGCACTAGTTATCACTGCTTGCAGCAAGTTATCTTGGCTTCTTCGAAGCTAGTTATCTAAAGATTGATCCTACGTCGTGAAGATCGAGCATCGTGACGCATCAAAGGGGCTCCGACCAGGAGCCACAGCACAATATTTTGCAAGAAAGCCACCACAGGCAATGGAGAAGCTTCTCCAGAAGATGGATGAATACATCCGAGCTGACAATGATTTCCGCCAAAAAAGGGAGGAAGCATATAGGTATTCTGAGATGACTAGGGGCTTCGGAGGAAGACTCCCTCCCAGGCACGTCAGAACAATCGACAATCCCAATACAAATGATGACAGGACAATCCACACTCAGAGCAGCCAGCACAACTCACAGTCTTCGGGAATGCAACAAACTTCCTATAGGCCACCAGCCCCAAGAGGCACAGGGGGGAGAAGCTTCGGGGGAAGGTATGGTAATCAGCCTAGGAAACTGTTCTGCCTATTCTGTGGCGAAGACAATGGACACACCACAAGGACATGCCAAATCACGATCCAGAAGCAGAAGGAAATCGCTGAAGCCAAAGCATGACAGAACCAGCCGAAGCAGGTCTTGCATACTGCTTCGTGTTACTCTCCGTATATCTCGGAGTATGTGGGGAACCAACAGCCTATGGCCTCTGTTGCTTCGGCAAGTCATTCTCAAGCTTCCTGGGCTTAGTTCCCACCACCACCACCACTGGCGCCTGCCCCGAGTCACAATCAACAGCCAGAAGGGCATCGTCAGGTTCAGCAACAGCGTGACCTTCGGGAAGAGTCCAAAGCTCGCACAGTCAATAGCACTGTGCCCGAGCCGAGGCATTTCTACTGAAGGTGCCACAACGCTTCTACAAAAGAGTGTTTTAATCCAATGTATTCTTACTCATTTTTGTCTTTACATTTTCTTCTAAAAAAGACAATACAAGAAGGTTTAACCTTCAGTCCAATGTAATAAGACTATGATTACACCATTGAGTGTAACAAGAGCGGCTCGCAAACCTACAAAATCATTCCTAAAGGAATGCAGAGTAAGTCACAAAGCTCCAAAGTCGTTCCTAAGGGAATGCAGAGCTTAAATACCACCTAAGTCAAAGGTGAAAAAGCTCCAAAGTCGTTCCTAAGGGGATGCAGAGCTTAAGTACCACCTAAGTAAAAGGTGAAGAAGCTCCAAAGTCGTTCCTAAGGGAATGCATAGCTGAAATACCACCTAAGTAAAAGGTGAAGAGACTCCAAAGACGTTCCCAAGGGATGCAGAGTCTGGGTGTGTATTCGTGTGGGTTTTTACCTTTGGCACAAATAACATTTTGCATCATACCATCATATCATACCACATAGCATCGCATCATACATCATTTTGCATTTGTAGAGCGATGAAGCAACAAGGAAAAGTTGCTTCTTCGAAAATATTTGTTGGATTATGAAAGAACATACTATAGCACAAGATATGCCTCCGGCAAATATATTTCCACACAGGAGGAGAACATTCGATAGCAGTATTACTACACAGCAACCGTAGCATAATACCCAGTATTGAATAGACAGAAGGGGAATCTTTTTCTTCGTGAAGCATGAAAAGAAGGGAAGGTGTTTTTTCGCCAGCAACTCAAAAAATGGTACGTACGAAGGTTTCATGCATCACAAAGAAATATATTACATTAACACACATACAAATACTTGATGTTTGGTTCTTACAAGAGACGAAGGCCATGTACAAACATTAAACTCTTAAACATACAATGTTTTAATCTTCTTTCAGCACTTTCTCAGTGGCTTCATTCAGGAGTCTGTTGATAGCTTCGTCAACAGCTTCATTAGCAATTTTAATCATATCTAGTGCTTCCTTCAAGGTCGGGTTAGCTTCAGGGTTGTATGGCTCTGGGGGTGAAAGTTCAGCTACATCATAAAAAATATTTGTTAATTCTGAAGCTGAAAATGAATTCCGAAGCTAAACCTTAGTAGGGGCACCTATAAGCCTTGCACGCTCAGCAGCTTCTTTAGCTTGTTTGGCTTCTTCTTGAGCGTCGTGAGATTCTTTTTCAGTCTTCTTAATAGCTTCATCGGCTATATCACGGCCACCCTTCATCCACACCTCGGAGTAAAATTTCCCGCCTAGTGCAGAAGCTTCGGCTGAAGGTTTTTTAAAATCATCCACTGAAAAAATGAATTGTGGCTGAACTACAGCCTTGACGTGTTCGCAGCTAGCTTTCTCTAAGACCGATGTGGCCCCCCATGCACAACAAAGGCGCAAAAATCTCCTCGAACACTTAAAATTTTGTCAAAAGCTTCGGCTTCCCCGCTGATCCACTGGACAACTCCATCAGGGTCGCCGCGAATGAATTTTTGCTCAGAGGAATATGCCCCAACCCTAGCAAAGTTGTCCTTTAATTTCTTGGCGCACTCTAAGGATATTTCATAACATTTCTCTTTCGAAGCATGAAGCTCATCGACGTTCTTTTGCGCTCTTGATCTTTCGATCTCGCAAATTTCATGTTTCACCGCCTCAACTTCAAATTTTTCGGTCGCTTCGGCTTGAGTAGCAAGTTTGGCTTCGTTAGATTGCAGCCTATCCACTAAGGAAAGTAATATCTTATCCTTTTCGAGAGCTTTGTTCCTTAGTGTGATAACTTCTGAGCGAAGATTCCCAAGAGCTATTCGGCAGCTCTCATCTTCTGCTTCTTTCTGGGCCTTTAAAGCCTTGCTTAGAATTAAGCCCTACAAAATCAAGAATGAGCACATAATGATAGCAGGAAAAGCTATAAAAATAATTTATTTTATAACAAGTCAAAATATACATACCTTTAGACTATTGTAGGTAAGGTTGTCTGCAAGCTGATCCTTCGACATTACAGATAAGCCAAGTTCAAGCTTCGGATATCCTATATTGTCCGTCATTTCCTGGCAGACATGTATCTCTTTGTTGTCTGGCAGACAGCAAAGGAAGTCTTCTTCGTCATCGCCACCATACACCAAGGACCCTCGGAGGTACTTCAGATCCCTGGCATAATGTTGCACTTCGGCAACTTGCTCTTCTGATAACTGCTTCCCCGAAGCATGTCGAACAATGAATTCCAGCTCTCTAGCAAGTGCTTCAGGAGCAGGAGATTTGGATTTCTTAGAAGCACTCTCTTTCTCTAGGGTTATCGGAGCGCTTTCCGAAGGTCTAGCTTTGGTAGGAACTTCTGAGGGTCTAACTTCAGAAATAGTCTGCGCCATGCCGGCCTCGTCAAATTTCCTTAAAACTTTAGCCTCTGTGCTAGGCGCTTCGGCAGAAGCAGGAGTTGATGTTTTTATAGACTCCATAACACCATCCAGCACACTAGCCATTCTCCTTTTCCTTGGAGTTTCTGCGGGGATGCTTGATGGCTTCGGCAGTTCCGTTGTGCATGGTGGACTTAGTGCCTTTAACTGTTCTGCCGTCCTCTCCAGTTTCGGCTCTTCAGTCAGTTTTGTCCTAGCTTCGACTGGCATAGAGCGACTTGGTTCTGTGATAAGAGCAACCCCCTCACTTAGCTTCGGCACATTGGCCGCCTCAATGCACCTGGGATGGCGCGTCAAAACTTTAACCTTCTTCGACCTCGACACACTAGAAGCTGCCGAGGTAGCAGCTTTCCTCTTGTTCCCTTGCTTTCGCGTGGGATAGCAATAATCTGGGTATACAAACCCGATAACATCAAACACTCTATTCAATCTCTTTTTGCTCCGATCACTGAAGGCAGTTGTCATAGCTTCATCTTCGGCCTTCGAGTATGGTCCAAGCAGCTCATCGCTAGTTGCCTCTATAGCATCTAGTCACTCATCATTCGATTCGTCAAACTGGCTCATGTATCGAAAGGTATACTTCAGATAGACCAAACCATTTTGGTTGGAGCCAGCGGCAGTCTCCTTCGGCATTTCCCATCCGTGTGCAAGTGGCCACACTCTGTAAGAAATATGCTCTTGGACCAAGTCTCTTGTGTTGATGTAAGTAGACACTGTATTAAAAGCTACCTGGCATGCTTGCACGTCGTTTCCAAGTGCAATGACCGACCTCTTGATGCTGAAGCGAGACCATATATGGCGCTGAATAACCCCTTTCATATCTTCCCTCTCACTTAGGTCAACCTTCACATAAAACCATTCTTGCATCCAAGAACCTAGCCACTTTTTCTGAAATGTTGGCACAGGATAACTAGCCTCAGCGTGGGGTACGAAGCTATAGCAACCAAAATTGTTGTGGTATTGCTCTTTCAGAGTTGCTTTCGTCCGATATGATAACTCGTGGATATTGCAAAAACACTTGGCATCTGGCTCTAACCCTTGGCTTTTCATGGCCCATATAAAACCCCTACTTTGATAATAGCTTCGGGGGTAAGTTGATGAAGATAAATTTCAAAAGTCTTTAGAACTTCGACCAACATCCTATCCAGGGGGAACCGAAGTCCAGCTTTCATGAAGATTCTAAAAATCACCACTTCATCAGCTTCGGGAAGAGGAACATTATTCTCTCCTCCGTTTCTCACGATTGAAATGTCACGAAAGTATCTACCCCTCATTGCTTCGATCTGCCCTTGTTTAATAGTTGACTTTCCGAAAACAACATGGCTCAGTCTCCATGGCCGATCTTCGGCATCTTCATTTCCACTTTCCATGTCGAAACTCTCACTATTGCTGGAATTTTCAAATATTCCAGCCAACATCTCATTGGTGATTTTCTCCATGTTGGTTTTTCCATAGCTTCGTAAAATCTGGCCAGTGCAGGGTCAATGATCTTCTTCTCCTCAGCCATTTAGACAATGGATGCTAGAATGCCGAATCTCAAAATTTAATTAAACTCGATGAAGTAAGGAAGGTTGAAATGGCAAACACAATGCAAGCAGCTAAAATAGCACGAAAAATACTCACTCTACAGGCTTCTATATATATACTTAGAGTCCCAAAGATCGGCGGGTCCCGCAATTCAGTGTTATTTGCTATTCTAGCGAAGGGAAGGTGTTTTTTCGGACCTTCGACTAAAGGCCTTCGTTCACGTCGCAGTCTAAATTTGTTACAAAGAAACAAATCAATACTGCAAGGGGCTACTGTTGGGGGCCTTCTTCCTCGGAAGGTCCTAAAAAACGTGATTGACCATATGTTTTCAGTATGACATGGATTATTACAGGGGGGTTTGGCTTTAGAATGAAGGTCCTCTTTCATAACAGGGTGAAGATGTAGCCCGAAGGTGATAAGAATGGACGACGAAGCCGTAGCTAAGGAGCTTCGGCTTGATGCGGTGATGAAGACCGAGTACGATGATGAGCGAAAAGAGACAAAGACTACTCAGTCCTTAATGTTTCTTGTTATGATAATAGATGAATGTCAGGGATACAAATGTACTTTTACTCGGGCTGCGTCCCATGCCTATAAATAGATGAGCAGTAACATCGTACTGTTCAAGCTAGATTGTATTCTCTCTCTCTCGCATCCACACCTTCGAGCAAGCCGAAGGTATAAATGTAATGTTAATTTGTTGATATTCATGCATGTTTCATGGAATACAAATATGAATGAATTACTAAGATGTGGTTACTGCCTTTATCTTTACGCATTCTTATTCACATGTTAAATGATGAAGGTATGCTCTTCTTGACCTTCGTTTGATGAGCATTATGCCCATGTGGAGATAATGCTTTGGAAGACAAAGGTCCTTAATACTTAACGATTGTGTTGCCTTGTTCTTGATTCACAGCATTTGAGAACAAGTGACCAACAGAAGGCCACAAGTCTTACTAATGCAAGGCAAAGATTGGGGTGAAAAGAAAAAGGCAACAAGCAACCTCTCCAACACCTATACCAACAAGGTGGACAACATGTTTACAACTCCATACATGATCAAGAAGAAGAAAAACAATAAGGTGATAGCCATCAAAGTCAACAAGCAAGCTAACAAAGGGACATGGGCCAAAAGGGTTTGGGTGCCAAAAGACATTATTTCAAATATGAAGGGCACAAAAAATGTTTGTGTCCCAAGAGGGAAGTGATAAGCCTGATGGACTTTGGGGAATTTGGAGACATGGCAAAAAAGGGATGTATATCATGGGGTACATCATAATGGGTCAAGTTTATTGCTAAGTGAGTTAGTGAAGTGTATGGATCCAAATTCCCCATCCATGCTCAGGTAACTAGGTCTATTATATGTGTATCTTTATTGAAGCATCTAGTTTACCTTTCATGCCTAGTATTGCTTTTAGTTGTTATATTTTCAATTAGTATTAAATATGTCATATTATTTTAGATTTGTTTTTTCAATTGGTATTGTTTCATTTGAATAGTATGCATACTAGGAAGATCATATGGTAGGATTGCTCGGTTTAAATACATATTCTTAGATCAAAACCTACAGGGTTTAAAATATTAAATAAAGCCCAACACATAGCTTAGTTAAAACTCCTAATAAATGATACACATGTTTTATCTTTCAATTATTATAGTTTCAATTGATATCCTATAGTTAGGTACCAAATTTTCAATTGGTATCATTTTGAACTATATGTGTCAAAGTTAAAATTATAGATAATTTGCCCCTAAGTATCACATAAGGTAATGCTTGTATGACATTATCCTTTCAAGTGGTATCTTGACACTAAAAGTCTGAGTGATGTCTCCTATAATTATTCAAAACTTGTATGCAAACTTTTAAGGGGAGGTTACTCTATAATTTTATTTCTTTGAGACTAACACCATTTTAAGCTTACCATGTGTGTAGTAGTCTCATTGAAGAAAAATGGAATCCCCAGAGAAAGACAATGTGCTTCCACTACAAAATGATATCATATATGATTGTTCTTCAACTAGTATCATTTACATGTCTTCTCCATTTGTATAGAATATAATACAATTATAGATTTCATTTACCCTCTTTGTTACAACTATGCATATGCTTTATCTCATTTAGTATCTATAGAAAGTTCTTTACCATTTAAATATGCATAGAAATAGGGGGAATCTAGTCTATGCAAAAATATGTCAAATTTCTTTGATCCTCTTTAGTTTTGAAAATTGTTGTTTCCAAAGGAGTAGAGTTTATAGGGGGGATGTATTTTTCATAATGGGGGAGATTACTTCACCAAAGCGAGAGAACTTTTTCTAAAGGATAAAATCTTCTTAAGAAGCCACAAGTTTTTGACACTTCCTATATGCTTTAAATGTCTTCATTTTCGGTGTTTGAATCCAAAGGGGAGAAATTAAAGTTCCAAAGCAAACAAAAGTATATCAATTACCAAAACCACTCTTTTAAAAATTTTCATATGTTCTCAAGTGGTTTTTTATGTTGGTTTTGGTCCAAAATAAGAGGGGTGTGGATTATGGAGTTAGGGGGAGGCTTAAGTCCATAATTCCACAATATAGGGATAATTTTGTATAAGCAAGAATGTTTATCAAATGTTTACAATTGACATATCATTCCAATTAATTTAACATAAATCTTGTCGATGCACATGCATCCTATCAAGTAGAGTGCATCTTTTCATGTTGTGTTTAAAATATTTTCTTTCTTTGGTTGTGTTGTCATCAATCGCCAAAAACGGGAAATTGTAAGGAAAATGGACCCATGTCCATTTGATTTACAATTTTGGTGTTTGATTATCAATATAACAATTTGGACTAATGTGTTCGCTAGTGTTTATGTTTATAGTTCAAAGGATGCAGCGTGGACTTGGACTGAGGAAATGATGAGAGGAACACCTCAAAGAAGATATTAGAAGACTCATTGTACACCTATAAACGTCATGCAAGAGTTCAAGACACAAGACACGAAAATCCCAAGAAAAGAAACACAATGAAAAGAAGAAATTTAGGCTGCATAGAGTGCACCAAACGTGTCCCATGTCACACTGATGGCACACTGGACGTGTGTGCTAGCTGAATAAACAACAGGGCTGAAGATCTAGGTGCATCGTTCCTGCCTAGTGATGCACCGGACGTGGCGCCGGCCACGGCACATAGAGTGTGTGCAAAGTGTACCTGAGGGCATGTGGCACACCGGATCTATCTGGAAGGACAGCAAATGCATAGTGCTCCACTGGTCAAGAATGGCTAGCTGACGTGGATTACACTAGATGTGTCCCGATGGCTCACCGAGCATGTCCGGTGTGCTATAGAAAATCACCATACTCCAACGGCTAGTCTTACGTGGGTTGATGTGGAAGGCACCGAATGTGTCTGGTGCACGCAAGTGGCAGACTGGACATGTCCGGTGCAACTCGGAAATGGTTGCTTTCTTCCTATGACTCTTTTGAGCTTGGGTATATACCCACTCAACCATCCATTTGCAACTATGGAGAGCTAAGAAACATTGTGTGTATCCAATAGCTCAATACACCTATGATACCCGGTTTGCAAAGAAGAGAAGTTGGAGGTTATTCTTGTTTTGTTTTTTTCTCATTCAGGTGATGCGCTTTGGGGATTTGGAATTTGTGGAAAACATTCACCAGTAAGACAGTAGAATTTTTTTGGTTATACGCTTGTGACGGGGTCAGGAGTTGTTGCGTGGGTGAGTTGGGCCATGAATCTTGACCCGGCCTATTATCCTCCCCTTAACCCTAGCCGCCCTCCCCCTAATCCCCTCCCCTTATGCAGCCCCCCCATTTTCCCTAGCCCTTGGCCGCCCCCCCCCCCCCCTCCCATCTCTTCCTCCCTCAAACTCTTGCAGCCACACCACCTAACCCTAGCCGCCCCCCCATCTCCTCCTCCCTCAAACTCTTGCAGCCACACCACCTAACCCTAGCCGCCCCCCCATCTCCTCCTCCCCAAGGTGTCATTCCTTGCCGCTTGGTTCTACGTCGCGTGGTGCAAGTCTCCAATTGGTTTTGGTGGAGGGAAGAAGGGAGGAAGGAAAGGAGGAGAATCCAAGGTGATTTTTGTGTTTATCTCATGTTTATTTGTGCTGCAATTCAATTGAATAGATGTTGCGTATGCGAATTGGTAGAGGTGCTGTCCAGAAATTTAGTGGGTGGGCAAACAAGAGTAGTTCTAGCAGTTTCTGGGAATTTTTGTGGGTAATTAGTGATAAACAGTATGAGAATAATATAGATATTTGTCATACCTTTCCAACAAGTACTTATGCGCTCAATTCGGAGTTATAAATTAGGAGATATCGCCGTTTGAACCCGGGTATGTGGCTGTCCAAAGAAACAGATTTCTGCAGGTGGGCATACAGCAGTAGTATTAGCTGTTTCTGGGGATTTTTCGTGGGTAATTAATGATAAACAGTATGAGAATTATGTAGAGCTTTGTCATACCTTTCCAACAAGTACTTATGCGCTCAATTCGGAATTAAAAATTAGGAGATATCGCTGTTTGAATCCGGGTATGTTGCTGTCCAAAAAAACAGATTGCAGGGTTTATCTTGTGGACTATTTTAGCCTAATTAGATGTTGGAATTTAATTATAAATTGTATACAAAACTTGTGGAGAATTTTATGTAGATTCCTCTGGAGTTTTTTTTGTTACCACTGCTGTCATAATTTTAAAGTTATGAAATTGTTAAGCAGCGCCGCTGCAGTTTGGTGGGTGTGGGGAGAGTTGTTACCCGCGGTGGGGTTTGAGATTGTGCGTAGGTGCGGCGTCATTTATGAGCGTTATTATGTGGAATTGGTGCACTAAGTTGTGTGTCAAAAACAGGTGGTGGACTTCCGGATCGTACTTAGCGATTTGCCCAAACTTCCGGTGAAGGCAAGTAAAACAGTGATGATTATTCCGTCTGTCGATTAAAGAGTCTTATACTTGATTATGTTTATGCCATTTATGTTCGTATTTATATTCCTAATTGGGTACCATCGTTTAAAGATATTCATGTTTTATTGATTACATATGTTGAGGTTGTGGTTTGATCATGTTACCCATGTGGTTTATTATGTGGAAGGGGTGGAAGTATATGTCTAGCACATTTTATTTGGGAAGGACTCATGTTGTTGACATGCATAATGCATTCATCATCCATTGCATGGAAGTTTCATCGCGATCATATGGTCTGACCGTACCGGTACAATTAGCATCATATATTGCCCAAGAAGGGGTATGATGCAGCTTCATATCCTTAGAGGTATGAAGGCAGAAGTCATTACTCCATCTGTAGCCATGTGCATTCATGGGAGAAGTGTGGAACCTATTATGGTGATGTGGATAGTGTGAATCTTTACTTTGTGTTTCATCTTGGTATTAAGTAATTGGTTACTGGCTTACTTGCTGCAAATTAATATTTAAGAAAGAAGTTGTGAACTACGTGGTTGTTTAGGCACAGTTGGTTTACATTGTCCAATTGTTGTTTGCTCTTTTTACTTGCTGAGATGTGTCATCTCACTCTTGGATTGTCTGATGCAGGCACCTGATCTTTGCTTTGGGAAAGAAGGGATGTAGCAGCATGGCCACTACACCTTTAAATAAAGGAACCACTGCTTAATAATGATGTTAATCAGAGAGGGTCAAGTCTAGGGGATTATTATATTCTAGCCTTTCATGGTAGTTGAACTGTTTTTTTGGTGGGCTGAGTTACCTATCTTTTATTTGGTCATGAATGTTCATTACTACCGTTGCATTTCGATTATATTATGTGAATTATCTTTCTTTTATATCATGTATAAACTCTATGTTCCCCTTGTTATGCTTCCTTCAAGGGAGGTGCTGCCGGATTTTGCAATACTTTCTTTCTTTATTTCTTTTCTTGTGTTGCATAAGTTTTGTGGGAAGGGTATTTGGTAACATCCATTGTGTGGGATTAGTGGGATGTTACAGTTGGTATCAGAGGAATAGGATGTAGATCCTAGCAAGTGGAATAATAATAAATTAACACACTGCACATGTAGGATGGGTTTTCTGCTTTACTATTGATATGTTATGTTATTGTCTGTGCTAGTTTGACATTATCTGAAGAGGTTCTATGCCAATCTTGTTTACTTATTATTCTCACCCCTGTGGCTGCAGCTATGCCGCCTCGTAGGGCTCGGGGCAGTCCGCAAGTTCCTAGTGGGGACTCGATGAGTCCAGCGGCAATGTTAGCCGCGATGCAGGCCATGCAGCAGGAGTTGGCCATTCTGAGGCAAGCTATTCCTACTGCCCCTGTGGGTGCTGCTCAGGGTGCTGGTGGTGGAGGAGTGCCCGGGGGCGCTGTCCTTGCGGGTGCTGCTCCAGGTAGCGGGGCCGAGGTGCCTCTTCCAGTCAGTGGTCTTTCTCTGATGCAGTGGATGGGCATGAAGTTGGATACTTTTGATGGCAGTGGTACTCCGGTCGAGGCGGCGGATTGGCTAACTTACGTGGAGGATAAGATGAATGTCTTCGAGATTGTGTATGGTGATCGTGTTCGCTTTGGCACACAGCTGTTGAAGAGAGAAGCTGAGATTTGGTGGAGGGGCGTGCAGGCAGCTCACTCCTCTTCACGAGGAGTCATGTCCTTGGATGTTTTTATCAGGCAGTTTGAGAGGAGGTTCTACCCGGTCACCTTCCTGGAGAAAATGAAGATTGATTTGCAGTCCTACAAGCAAGAGAAGAAGTCTGTCACAGAGTATGAAGTGGGCTTCAACAAGATGGTCCGTTTTGTCCCTCATGTGGCTTATAATGAGATGGAGAAGGCGAGCCAGTTCCGTCAGGGTCTGAAACCTTCTATCAGGCATGCCCTGGGAGCCTTTCCATTGGTGGACTTCCGTACTACAGTGGAGCAGGCACTGGGTGTGGAGATGCAACACCAGTTTACCATGGGGTCGCAGAAGTCTTTGGGTGTTGATCAGCCTCGTGGCCAGGACGCGAGGAGGGGCAACACTGGAGGTCCAGCCCACAAGAGGGGCAAGTCTCAGCATCAGCGCCACCATCCCTACCGTGGAAAATCTTCTGACTCGGGTACTTCGGGAGGAAGTACTCAGAGGTTTCAGGCTGTTCCTAAGCCCGGGTTGAGGCTGGTGTGTTTCTGTTGTGGTGATGCGCATCGACGTGCAGAGTGCCAGTGGAATGGCAGGTGTTCAATCTGCAGTCAAGACCACAAGGATGTGGTGTGTAGGAGGAATCCCAATGGGAAGCTCAGATGGGAGCCAGTGACTTCCTCCTCTTCTCAGGGCACTGTCAACATGATGTCAAGCGCTGAGCAGCAATTTTGAGTTCCACTTCCTCCGCAACAGTTTTATGTGCTTGGGACTTCTTAGTTTGTGCCGATGTAGGGTTTTCCTCAGTATCTAGCTGCGCCTACTCCTGCACCGACTACTCCTATGTCGTCTTAGTTTGGAGCTCCACGTCTGCCTCACCCAATGGCTCAGTGGGGTTCTTCTATTAATTTCACTCCAGGAGCTTCCTCTTCTATGGGTATTTCCGGAGCTTATGTGCTACTCGCTGTGGATGGCAGAGAGCAAGGAGACGTGGTGACAGGTACGATTTCAGTTGATTTGTTTGTGGCCCATGCTCTTTTCGACTCTGGCGCTAGCTATTCATTTGTTTCGGAGAATTTTGTGTCGCGGGCTAGTCTTTCGGTGCAGAGGTTGGGTCACCCAATTTTGGTTAGTTTTGCTAATGGCTCCATTTGTCGGCGTTTCGAGACCGGGGGGTCCCTAAGCCGACGAGTGAATGTCGCCGCGTGCCCCAGCCCAGATGGGTCGACGCGAGGCCGAGCGCGAAGAGGGGAAGTGAGGCGGCCGGAGACAGGCGTGAGAGAGGTGGGAATCCCGCGGCCTTCGTGTTCGTCCCGCGCCCAGATCGGGTGCGCTTGCAGTAGGGGGTTACAAGCGTCCACGCGGGAGAGGGAGCGAGCGGCCTCACGCGAGCGCCTGTCCCGTCCCCGTCCCCGCGCGGCCAACCTTCTCTAAGAGGGCCCTGGTCCTTCCTTTTATAGGTGTAAGGAGAGGATCCAGGTGTACAATGGGGGGTGTAGCAGAGTGCTACGCGTCTAGCGGAGGAGAGCTAGCGCCCTAAGTACATGCCGTTGTGGCAGCCGGAGAGATTTTGGCACCCAGCTGGTGTGATGTTGTGGCCGTCGGAGGAGTGCTGGAGCCTGGCGGAGGGACAGCTGTCGGAGCTGTTGAGTCCTTGCTGACGTCCTCTTGCTTCCGTAAGGGGGCTGAGAGCCGCCGTCGTCACAGAGTATGCGGGGCGCCATCATTGCCTATCTGGCGGAGCGAGCCAGATGGGACGCCGGTCTTGTTCCCCGTGGCCCGAGTCAGCTCGGGGTAGGGTGATGATGGCGCCTCCTGTTGACGTGGCTGGTCTGCGCCCTAGGTTGGGCGATGTGGAAGCTCCTCCGAAGCCGAGGTCGAGTCTGTCTTCCGTGGCTGAGGTCGAGTCCGAGCCCCTGGTTCGGGCGAGGCGGAGACCGTCGGCTGAGGCCAGGGTGGAGTCCGAGCCCTGGGGTCGAGCGGAGCGGAGTTCGTCGTCTTCCGGGACTTAGCCCGAGTCCGAGCCCTGGGTCGGGCGGAGCGGAGTTCGTCGTCTTCTGGGACTTAGCCCGAGTCCGAGCCCTGGGTCGGGCGGAGCGGAGTTCGCCGTCTTCCTGGGCTTAGCCCGAGCCCGAGCCCTGGGTCGGGCGGAGCGAAGTTCGTCGTCTTCTGGGACTTAGCCCGAGTCTGAGCCCTGGGTCGGGCGGAGCGGAGTTCGCCGTCTTCCAGGACTTAGCCCGAGTCCGAGCCCTGGGTTGGGCGGAGTGGACTTCGCCGTCTTCCGGGGCATAGCCCGAGTCCGAGCCCTGGGTCGGGCGGAGCGGAGTTCGCCATCTTCCGGGGCTTAGGCCGAGTCCGAGCCCTGGGTCGGGCGGAGCGGAGCTTCCTATGGTGCCTGCGGCCGGGCCTGACTGCCTGTCAGCCTCACTCTGTCAAGTGGCACCGCAGTCAGAGCGGCGCAGGCGGCGCTGTCTTTTTGTCAGGCCGGTCAGTGGAGCGGCGAAGTGACGGCGGTCACTTCGGCTCTGTCGGCTGAAGGGCGCGCGTCAGGATAAAGGTGTCAGGCCACTTTTGCATTAAATGCTCCTGCGATTTGGTCGGTCGGTGCGGCGATTTGGTCAGGGTTGCTTCTTGGCGAAGACAGGGCCTCGGGCGAGCCGGAAATATGTTCGCCGCTGGAGGGGGGCCTCGGGCGAGACGGAGATCCTCCGGGGTCGGCTGCCCTTGTCCGAGGCTAGGCTCGGGCGAGGCGTGATCGAGTCCCTCGAATGGACTCATCCCTGACTTAATCGCACCCATCAGGCCTTTGCAGCTTTATGCTGATGGGGGTTACCAGCTGAGAATTAGGAGCCTTGAGGGTACCCCTAATTATGGTCCCCGACAGTAGCCCCCGAGCCTCGAAGGGAGTGTTAGCACTCGCTTGGAGGCTTTCGTCGCACTTTTTTGCAAGGGGACCAGCCTTTCTCGGTTGCGTTTTGTTCCGGTGGGTGCGCGCGAGCGCACCCGCCGGGTGTAGCCCTCGAGGCCTCGGAGGAGTGGTTTGACTCCTCCGAGGTCTTAATGCCTCGCGTAATGCTTCGGCTGGTCTGGTCGTTCCCTCATGCGAGCTGGCCGTAGCCCGGGTGTACGGTCGGGTCCCAAGTTCTTGGGCTGGTATGTTGACGCTGTCAACGGTTCGGCCGGAGCCGGGTTTGCGAGAGCAGCCCCCGAGCCTCCACACAGGGCGAGAGGGCGATAAGGGACAGACTCGACTTTTTTACATACGCCCCTGCGTCGCCTTTCCGCAAGGAGGAGGGGGGAAAGCGCCATGTTGCCCTCGGTGGGCGCCGAACATGGTGTCTCCGGTGAGCTGCAGGCGGGTAATCCGAGTGGACGTCTGTGCCCCATTCGTTAGGGGTTGGCTAGAGGCCCAGAGGCACGCCCAAAAGTACCTGCGGGTGATCTGCCGGACCCGGTCCCCTGGCGACGGGGTCCGAGGGCTCGATGCCTCCCTCCGATGGGATTCCGTTACAAGATCGTTCCCGCTGGTCTCGGAAATGTCCTAGGGTACCTCGGGAGCGTAGCCCGAGCCTTGGTTATGTATCGAACGTACCCATGGTCATCCCTCGCTCTGTGTTTGAGGCGGCTGTGAACCCTTCGGGGGCCAGCCTTCGAACCCCTGATCAGTAGTGGGCGCGGAGCCCGAGTAGCCTGAGGCGGCCATTGAACCCTTCCGAGGGGCCGGCCTTCGAACCTCTGACCAATAGTGGGTGTGGAGCCCACGCGCTCTGAGGCGGCTGTTGAACCCTTCCGAGGGGCCAGCCTTCGAACCTCTGATCAGTAGGGAGGCTCGGAGCCTGGTTCCTTCACGGGGAAGGATCCTTTTCGGGGTATCCCCCTTTCCCGGTCCCTGTTGCAAGAGAGAGAAAGAGGAAAAAAGGAAAAGGATACAAAATCGAACGACGCGACGTACCTTTTTTGACGCGGTTGTTATGGCGAAGGCGAAGCGTCGCTCGCTTCTCCTGCCAGAGGCGCCGCCTGTCCCGCCGCGGAGTTCATGCGACGGGGCGAGTGGTTCGCGGGGCGGCCGTTGCGCGTGCGCGGGCCGTTCGAGGAACGGAACACGGGCGCGTCGTCTTCACGCCATGAGAGAGGGTTCTCTCATCGCTCCTGGATGGGACGTAGGCTTGGCTGACGACGTGACCGCTGCTCCTGCCCGCCTGCCACCGCCATTACTGCCGGCCCATTTTTGGTCGCATTGACCGTCGCGCTAGGCTGGCACCGCTGGGTCGTGTTCTGGGTCGCCTCGAGTCGCGGTATTGGTTCCGCAGTCGAGGAGGCGCGGTGGTGGCGCAAGTGGCGGTGCAGTTGCATGCACGAAGCATTCGGCGCGCCGGTTGCATGACGCGTGGGCCTGGGCCTCCATGTTGGGCGTGTTGGGAGTCGGAGAAGTGCGCCCACTTGGCGCGGTTGCATGCCGCCTGCATGGCTGCCCGCCCTTTCGCCCGCTGGTCTGGGCAAAAGTGGAGAGCCGCTTGTAACTGCTGGGCGGTTGCACGCATCGCGCACGGCGGTTTGGCTTCTTCTGCTTTGAGCCGTCTTGCATGACGTGTGGGACCCAGCCCCCGCGCCGTAGGAGGAGGACCTTGGAGCGTGTTGGAGAAGACTCAACCTACGACGGCTGGGGACGCAAGTAGGGAGAGTCGCCTTTAAAAGGAGGGTGACCCCCTTGGGAGGCGACCATGTCTTCGCGCTCCCTTATGCATCGTGTCTTTCCACCTTCCAAGCCCCCGGATGGGGGATACCCGCCGTCTTTCCGCCTCGTCGTTGGAGGAACGCAACTCCGTGGGAGTTGGTACCTTTCAACCATCGTTCGGCTTCAAGGATTTTCATCGGCCAGCCCGGCTGTACCCCTACGCCGGTGGTCACCCGAGACGGTGACCACCAGCCCCTGGGTGGGGAGAAGCAAGCCGGGCTGCGATCTTGGTCCCACCCTCAGCTTCAAGGATGTTCATCATCCTCGCTGGGGTGGAGGCCGGGCTGAGCCGGAGCTCTACCTCCCGCGCGGGTTCGTGGGTCGGCCTCTCCTTCGACGTTCGAGGGAGAGGGCGCTCACTGGCCCTACGGGCGGGTCGGACTTCGACAACGCAGGGCCGGTCGACGGCGGGCGTCGTCAGCCTCAGCGTGTCGGGCTCGTCAGCTTGGCTCCCGGTGCCCCCTCCTGCCGGAAGGCGGCTGCCGCGCCGTGTGCACGGGAGGACCGCCCAAGATATCGTGCGCTGCCAGGGTGGCGTTCGTGTTCTGGGGCGGTCCTGCCTTTGCACCGGTACGGCGCCTCCGTGCGGAGGTCGGTGCCCCACTCGTCCAGGAGGATCTGAGTGGGGATCTGCCGGAGGGCTGACGGCCCCTGTCGTCGGTGCCGAGGTGGAGGCAGCTCGAGAAGTCCCCGTTGCCGACGGGATCACCGCCACCATCCGCGCTTCGGGCCTCCGGCTCTTTGTACTTGTCCTCGCCCCTCGAGCGTCGGCGTGGGCGAGGGCAAGATTGCAGCAGCATCCGCCCTGAGGCCCTCGCTGCTGTAATTCGGCCCCCCGGAGCGGGGGTCGTCGTCGTTGCTGCCGGAGCGGGCGACGGCGAGCCGCCCGTCGGTCTTCTGTTGCTCCGCAGGCCCCCCCCCCCCCCCCCGTCAAGTGGGGTTGTTCGTACCTGCGGAGGTGGAACCGGAGTTCCATTTTGTAATGGCACTTTGAATGCCAGTGTTTTTGTTCATCGTGGCTGTCGAGGCCTGAACATGTATGTAATTTCGGCACGGAGCCGTGTTTTTTCCTCATTTTCGAGCACTAAGACTCGCCTGTTGGTTGTCTGAACCGCTTCACCAAGCGTGAGTCGCCTCGTGTAAAGGTGATGAGTGAGGTATCCGTATCCCGGAGGCGTAGGATTCCCTCGGCTCAGTCAGCCTTGTTGTCCGAGGCTTCCCTTGCTTAGTTAGAGGAACCCCTCGGCCGCTCTTCGATGAGCCGAGGCCAGGGGTAGCGGTGTCAGCGCGAACAGAGGCGGAGTTGGCTCGAAAAGAAGACCTAGTCGGCCGGAGCCTGGCCGGGTCGTCCGTTAGTGGGACCGACGCCGGCATTGACCTGCCGAGGCCTCGGGCCGGGCTGATGTCCTTGGAGGACAGCTGGCCGAGGCCCCGGGATGACCGGCCGAGCCGCCTGCTCGGGCCGGATTCTCGGAGAAGACCCTGGCGGCGATGGCCCGGGCTTGGTGATGACGTTGTCCTTCAGAGCAAAGACCCTTGGACCGCGTCGCCGTCCAAGGCTAGGTCGGGCCTCGCCGAAGGTGTTGTTGACGCCGGGGGCGCTGCTGCTCCCTTTAGCCGTCAGGATCCGAGCCTACAGGATCGGATTATCTTGTAGCGTGTGTTTTCTGCGGCCGCCGAGGCCAAAACACACCCTCGCCGTGTTGTAAAGCCGCGTCTCTTTTCCTCTTGTTTCGAGTATCTGGACTTTTTTGTCGGTAACAGAATTGTTTGTGCGAGCGAGAGTTGCTTCTCACGGAAGGTGATGAGTGAGGTATCCGTATCCCGGAGGCGTAGGAGTCCCTCGGCTCGGTCGGCCTTGCCGCTTACATGCACTCTTACCCGTCCATGGGGTTCTGTCACCGACGCAGTTGAGAAGGCTCGAAGAATCGCTCCGGCAGAAGAGCTTCCGAACGTGAAGACTTGTTTGGTCCGCGGAATCACTTATCCGAACGTGAGTTACTTATCGCAGAAGGTGATGAGTGAGGTATCCGTATCCCGGAGGCGTAGGAGTCCCTCGGCTCGGTCAGCCTTGGCTGCTTACGTGTACTCCATCGTTTTCAGGATCCGCTTTCAAAGTAGTCAAAAAGCACGAAAGACATTCTGGCAGAAAGGATCTTTTTTCGAGGAAAAAATTCGACGCAGAGGGGGTTCCCCCCTTTTAGCCCCCGAGGGAGGGTCGGGCTTTGCCGAGGCGAGGCCGACCCTTCCTTGATGACTAAACTTTGCGTGGGAGCGAGGTATATGAACAACTTGAAAGCATCTTAAGGGTAGAAGCGACGTAGCTGTTGGATGTTCCAGGCGTTGCCGTAGACCTCGCCTTGGCTGTTGGCCAGCTTGTACGTTCCGGGCTTCAGAACTTTGGCGATGACGAACGGCCCCTCCCAGGGGGGCGTGAGCTTGTGCCGCCCTCGGGCGTCTTGTCGCAGCCGAAGCACCAGGTCGCCCACCTGGAGGTCTCGGGACCGGACCCCTCGGGCGTGGTAGCGTCGCAGGGACTGTTGGTACCGCGCCGAGTGTTGTAAGGCCTTGTCCCGAGCCTCCTCCAGCTGGTCCAACGAGTCCTCTCGACTAGCTTGGTTGCTTTGGTCGGTGTAGGCCCTCGTCCTCGGGGAACCGTATTCTAAGTCCGTGGGCAAGATGGTCTCGACCCCATAGACCAGAAAGAACGGCGTGAAGCCCATGGCTCGGCTCGGCGTTGTCCTCATGCTGCAGACCACCGAGGGGAGTTCCTTCATCCATCGCTTGCCGAACTTGTTGAGGTCATTGTAGATCCGAGGCTTGAGTCCTTGCAGAATCATGCCGTTGGCACGCTCTACTTGCCCATTTGACATGGGGTGAGCCGCGGCGGCCCAGTCCACCCGGATGTGGTGTTCCTCGCAAAAGTCCAGGAACTTTCTGCCGGTGAACTGGGTGCCGTTGTCGGTGATGATGGAGTTCAGGACCCCGAAGCGATGGATGATGTTGGTGAAGAACGCCACCGCCTGCTCAGACCTGATGATGTTTAGGGGTCGGACCTCGATCCACTTGGAGAATTTGTCGATGGCGACCAACAGGTGCGTGTAGCCCCCGGGTGCCTTCTGCAAAGGGCCGACGAGGTCCAGACCCCACACAGCAAAGGGCCAGGTGATGGGTATCGTCTGCAGAGCCTGAGCGGGCAGGTGGGTCTGCCTTGCGTAGAACTGACACCCTTCGCAGGTGCGGACAATTCTAGTGGCGTCGGCCAGTAGAAACCTTGTCGGAAAGCATTCCCGACAAGGGCTCGAGGCGCTGCGTGATGGCCGCAAGCCCCCGAGTGTATCTCTCGCAGGAGTTCCTGACCTTCGGCGATGGAGATGCATCACTGGAGGATGCTTGAGGGGCTGCGGTGGTAGAGCTCCTTCTCATCTCCCAGCAAGACGAACGACGACGCGCCGCGCCACCCGCCGAGCTTTGGCTCGGTCGGAGGGTAGCTCTCCTCGGTGGAGATATTGCAGGTACGGGGTCTGCCAGTTTTGATCAGGCGTGACCCCACTTCGCTCCCCCCCGACGTGCAGTGTCTCGCCCTCGGGGGCCGAGGGTACCTCGGGCCGAACCGAGGGTGCCTCGGGCCGAGCCGAGGGTGCCTCGGACTGTGCCGAGGGTACCTCGGGCTGGACCGAGGGTGCCTCGGGCCGAGCTGAGGGCGCCTCGGACTGTGCCGAGGGTACCTCGGGCTGGGCCGAGGGTGCCTCAGGCTCGGGCGTGCCGTCGATCTTGACGGAGGGCTGATGCAGATCTCGGGAGAAGACGTCCGGGGGAACCGTTGTTCGCCCCGAGGCTATTTTAGCCAGCTCGTCCGCAGTCTCGTTGTAGCGCCAAGCGATGTGGTTGAGCTCGAGCCCGTAGAACTTGTCTTCCAGGCGCCGAACCTCATCGTAGTAGGCCTCCATCTTCGAGTCGCGGTAGTGGGAGTTCTTCATGACCTGGTCGATGACGAGCTGCGAGTCACCGCGAGCGTCAAGGCGTCGGACCCCTAGCTCGATGGCGATCCGCAATCCGTTGACCAGAGCCTCGTACTCAGCCACATTGTTGGATGCCGGGAAATGGAGGCGTAGCACGTAGCGTAGGTGCTTCCCGAGGGGCGAGACGAAGAGTAGGCCTGCGCTGGCTCCTGTCTTCATCAGAGACCCGTCGAAGAACATGGTCCAGAGCTCCGGTTCGATCGGAGCTGTCGGTAGCTGGGACTTGATGGCCTTCCGAGGGGCGAACGAGATCGTCTCACCCATGATTTTCAAAGCCCACTTTGCAATCCTACCCGAGGCTTCCCGGCACTGGATGATCTCCCCCAGGGGGAAGGATGACACCACAGTTACCGGATGAGACTCGAAGTAGTGTCGCAACTTCCGCCGTGTCAGGATCACCGCGTACAGCAGCTTCTGAACTTGTGGGTAGCGGATCTTGGTTTCAGACAGTACCTCACTGACGAAGTAGACTGGCCTCTGAACGGGCAATGCATGCCCCTCTTGAGAGCACCTAGAGGGGGGTGAATAGGTGATCCTGTGAAACTTGAAAACTTGAGCCACAAAAACTTGGTTAATCGTTAGCACAATAATTGCCAAGTGGCTAGAGAGGAGTCAAAACACAATAACCACAATAAATCAATCACAGAGATGGCACGGTGGTTATCCCATGGTTCGGCCAAGACCAACGCTTGCCTACTCCACGTTGTGGCATCCCAACGGACGAGGGTTGCAATCAACCCTTCTCAAGCGGTCCAAAGACCCACTTGAATACCACGGTGTTTTGCTTGCTTTTTCTCAATCCCGGTTGCGAGGAATCTCCACAACATGGAGTCTCTCGCCCTTACACTTGAAGTTCACAAAGAAACACGGAGTAAGGGAGGGAAGCAACACACACAAATCCACAGCAAAATGTGCACACACACGGCCAAGAATCAAGCTCAAAAGACTATCTCAAAGTTCTCACTAGAACGGAGCTCGAATCACTGAGAATGACAAACGAATGCGCAAAGACTGAGTGTGGATGATCAAGAATGCTCTAAGGTTGCTTGGTTATCTCCTCCATGCGCCTAGGGGTCCCTTTTATAGCCCCAAGGCAGCTAGGAGCCGTTGAGAGCAATCAAGGAAGGCTGATCTTGTCTTCTGTCGACTGGCGCACCGGACAGTCCGATGCCCGATTCCTTTCCTTAAATGGCGAAGCCGACCGTTGGCAGACTTGGAGCCGTTGACGCACCGGACATGTCCGGTGCACACCGGACAGTCCGGTGCCTCCTTCTAGCCGTTGGCTCAGCCACGTGGCCCGCGCAGATCGCGCGGCCGACCGTTGGCCCGGCCGACCGTTGGCTCACCGGACAGTCCGGTGTACACCGGACAGTCCGGTGAATTATAGCCGTACGCCGCCGTCGAAGTCCCGAGAGCAGCCTGTTTGCCAGAGCCAGCCTGGCGCACCGGACACTGTCCGGTGCACCACCGGACAGTCCGGTGCTCCAGACTGAGCAAAGTCTTGGCTGCTCGAGCCAAGGCATTTCCAGTTGGTCTTTTCCTGTTTCCACCACTTAGACACAATACATTAGTCTCTAAAACAATGTACTAAGTCTGAGAAACATACCTTTATCCTTGATTTGTACTTTGTCCACCATTTTACACTTAGACACTCGTGTTGGACACTAAACCACCAAAATACTTAGAAATGGCCCAAGGGCACATTTCCCTTTCAATCTCCCCCTTTTTGGTGATTTATGCCAACACAACATAAAGCAAGTAGAGCAAGTACAAAATCACTTCAAATAAAAACTCAAATTGTTTTGATTCAAATTTGACATATATGGATCATTCTATGCCACCACTTGGTTTGTTTTTGCAAATCAAACTCAAATTCCTATCTCTAAGTCAAATCCACTTGTAGAGACATAAAGAGAGGTTTTCCAAAGAAATTTGATCAAGGATTTCAAAAACTCCCCCTTTTTCCCATAATCAACACTTCTCCCCACAAGAGGCCAACTTTTGACACAAGAGACAATAAAAGAGTTTTGACAAACCAAAAGCTCTACTCTACTATCTTCAAAATTTCTCAAGTGGTAGTTGATCCATCTATCACTTTGGCCTTTCTTTTCTCCCCCTTTGGCATCAAGCACCAAAACGGAATCAATCTTGGCCCTTTAACCCCATTGCCTCACCAAAATCTTCAATTAAGAGCAAATAGGCAATAAGAGTTTAAAGATGAACTTGGAAAAGTTACTCTTTTCATCGGAGTGCAGTGGAAGTCTTGCATGGTCCAAGTCCACCTTTTCCCTTTCAATTCTCCTTCGAGACTAAATCAAGCAAACTCAAGCATATGGTTAGTCTCAAAGGGTCAAGTTGTAACACATCTCCCCCTAAATATGTGCATTACTGGCACAAGGACTTGTGAGGTCCGGGGAGTGCTTGTACAACTTGAGCACCATAATAAGCAACACAATGCAGAATGAACATGATCAAAGGCATAAACATATGTATGCTACATTCAATCCAAGTTCTGCGAATCTAAGACATTTAGCTCACTACGCAGCCTGCAAAAGGTCTTCTCATCTAGAGGCTTAGTAAAGATATCGGCTAGCTGGTTCTCGGTGGTAACATGAAACACTTCGATATCTCCCTTTTGCTGGTGGTCTCTCAGAAAGTGATGCCAGATGTCAATGTGCTTTGTGCGGCTGTGTTCAACAGGATTTTCCGCCATGCGGATAGCACTCTCATTATCACATAGGAGTGGGACTTTGCTCAGATTGTAGCCAAAGTCCCGGAGGGTTTGCCTCATCCAAAGTAGTTGCGCGCAACACTGTCCTGCGGCAACATACTCGGCTTCAGCGGTGGATAGGGCAACAGAGGTTTGTTTCTTAGAGTTCCACGATACCAGGGACCTTCCTAAGAATTGGCACGTCCCTGATGTACTCTTCCTATCGACCTTACATCCAGCATAGTCGGAATCTGAGTATCCAACCAAGTCAAAGGTAGACCCCTTTGGATACCAGAGCCCGAAGCAAGGCGTAGCAACCAAATATCTAAGAATTCGCTTCACCGCCACTAAGTGACACTCCTTAGGATCGGATTGAAATCTAGCACACATGCATACGCTAAGCATAATATCCGGTCTACTAGCACATAAATAAAGTAAAGACCCTATCATTGACCGGTATGCTTTTTGATCAACGGCCTTACCTCCTTTGTTGAGGTCGGTGTGTCCGTCGGTCCCCATCGGAGTCTTTGCGGGCTTGGCGTCCTTCATCCCAAACCGCTTTAGCAGATCTTGCGTGTACTTCGTTTGGGAGATGAAGGTGCCGTCCTTGAGTTGCTTCACTTGGAACCCAAGGAAGTAGTTCAACTCGCCCATCATCGACATCTCGAATTTCTGCGTCATCACCCTGCTAAACTCTTCACAAGACTTTTGGTTAGTAGAACCAAATATTATGTCATCGACATAAATTTGGCACACAAACAAATCACCATCACATGTCTTAGTAAAAAGAGTTGGATCGGCTTTCCCAACCTTGAAAGCATTAACAATTAGAAAGTCTCTAAGGCATTCATACCATGCTCTTGGGGCTTGCTTAAGTCCATAGAGCGCCTTAGAGAGCTTACACACGTGGTCGGGGTACCGTTCATCCTCGAAGCCAGGGGGTTGCTCCACATACACCTCCTCCTTGATCGGCCCGTTGAGGAAAGCGCTCTTCACATCCATTTGGAACAACCTGAAGGAATGGTGAGCGGCATATGCTAGCAAGATACGAATTGATTCTAGCCTAGCCACAGGAGCAAAAGTCTCCTCAAAGTCCAAACCTGCGACTTGGGCATAACCTTTTGCCACAAGTCTAGCCTTGTTCCTTATCACCACCCCGTGCTCATCTTGTTTGTTGCGGAACACCCACTTGGTTCCCACAACATTTTGCTTGGGACGAGGCACCAGCGTCCAAACTTCATTTCTCTTGAAGTTGTTGAGCTCCTCCTGCATGGCCAATACCCAGTTCGGATCTAGCAAGGCCTCCTCTACCCTGAAAGGCTCAATAGAAGAGACAAAGGAGTAATGCTCACAAAAATTAACTAATCTCGAGCGAGTAGTTACTCCCTTGCTAATATCACCCAATATTTGGTCGACGGGATGATCCCTTGGATCGTCGCTCGAACTTGGGTTGGAGGTGCCGGTTGTGCTTCTTCCTCCATCACATGATCATCTTGTGCTCCCCCTTGATCACACTCCTCTTGATGAACCTGTTCATCGTTTTGAGTTGGGGGATGCACCATTGTTGAGGAAGAAGGTTGATCTTGCTCCAATTGTTCCTGTGGTCGCACATCACCAATCGCCATGGTGCGCATAGCGGCCGTTGGAACGTCTTCTTCATCTACATCATCAAGATCAACAACTTGCTCTCTTGGAGAGCCATTAGTCTCATCAAATACAACGTCGCTAGAGACTTCTACCAAACCCGATGATTTGTTGAAGACTCTATACGCCTTTGTATTTGAGTCATAACCTAACAAAAACCCTTCTACAGCTTTGGGAGCAAACTTAGAATTTCTACCCTTCTTTACTAGAATGTAGCACTTGCTCCCAAATACACGAAAGTAAGATACATTGGGTTTGTTACCGGTTAGTAGCTCATACGACGTCTTCTTGAGGAGACGATGAAGGTAGACCCTGTTGATGGCGTGGCAAGCCGTGTTGACGGCTTCCGACCAAAAACGCTCGGGGGTCTTGAATTCTCCAAGCATCGTCCTCGCCATATCGATTAGCGTCCTGTTCTTCCTTTCTACCACACCATTTTGCTGTGGTGTGTAGGGAGCGGAGAACTCGTGCTTGATCCCTTCCTCCTCAAGGAACTCCTCCACTTGAAGGTTCTTGAACTCGGACCCGTTGTCGCTCCTTATCTTCTTCACCTTGAGCTCAAACTCATTTTGAGCTCTCCTGAGGAAGCGCTTGAGGGTCCCTTGGGTTTCAGATTTATCCTGCAAAAAGTATACCCAAGTGAAGCGGGAAAAGTCATCAACAATGACTAGACCATACTTACTTCCTCCTATGCTCAGATAGGCGACGGGTCCGAAGAGGTCCATATGCAGCAGCTCCAGAGGTCTTGAAGTGGTCATCACATTCTTGTTGTGATGCGCTCCTCCCACTTGTTTACCTGCTTGACAAGCTGCACAAGGTCTATCTTTTTCGAATTGCACGTTAGTCAAACCTATCACGTGTTCTCCCTTTAGAAGCTTGTGAAGGTTCTTCATCCCCACATGTGCTAAGCGGCGATGCCACAGCCAGCCCATGCTAGTCTTAGCAATTAAGCATGCATCTAGACAGGCCTCCTCTTTTGCAAAATCAACTAAATAAAGTTTGTCGTCTAATACACCCTTAAAAGCTAGTGAACCATCACTTCTTCTAAAGACAGACACATCTACATTTGTAAATAGACAATTATATCCCATATTGCATAATTGACTAACAGATAACAAATTACATCCAAGAGACTCAACTAAAAACACATTAGAGATAGAGTGCTCATTAGATATTGCAATTTTACCTAACCCTTTTACCTTGCCTTGATTCCCATCACCGAATATTATTGAATCTTGGGAATCCTTATTCTTGACGTAGGAGGTGAACATCTTCTTCTCCCCCGTCATATGGTTTGTGCATCCGCTGTCAATAATCCAGCTTGAACCCCCGGATGCATAAACCTGCAAGGCAAATTTAGGCTTGGGTCTTAGGTACCCAACTCATGTTGGGTTCTACAAGGTTAGCACAAATATCCTTAGGGACCCAAATGCAAGTTTTGTCTCCCTTGCATCTTGCCCCTAATTTTCTAGCAACTATCTTCCTATCCTTTCTACAAATAGCAAAGGAAGCATTTAAAGCATGATATATTGTAGATGGTTCATTAACTTTCTTAGGAACAACATTTCTCCTAGGCATATTATGAACAACATTTCTCCTATCAACATTTCTATCATGCACATAAGAAGAACTAGAAGCAAACATGGCATGAGAGTCAAAGGCATCATATGCATTACAACTCCTATAAGCATTTCTAGATTGTCTCCTATCATGATACATAAAGGCATGGTTCTTTTGCACACTACTAGCCATAGGGGCCTTCCCTTTCTCCTTGGCGGAGATGGGAGCCTTATGGCTTGTCAAGTTCTTGGCTTCCCTCTTGAAGCCAAGCCCATCCTTAATTGAGGGGTGTCTACCAATCGTGTAGGCATCCCTTGCAAATTTTAGCTTATCAAAATCACTCTTGCTAGTCTTAAGTTGAGCATTAAGACTAGCCAATTCATCATTAAGTTTGGAAATTGAAACTAGGTGTTCCCTACAAGCGTCAATGTCAAAATCTTTACACCTATTACAAGTTGCAACAATTTCTACACAAGATGTTGACTTACTAGCTATTTCTAACTTAGCATTCAAATCATCATTAATGCTCCTTAAGTTAGAAATTGTCTCATGGCAAGAAGATAATTCACAAGAAAGCATTTCATTTCTTTTAACTTCTAGAGCATGAGATTTTTGTGCTTCTACAAATTTATCATGTTCTTCATACAACAAATCCTCTTGCTTTTCTAAAAGCATATTCTTATCATTCAAGGCATCAATCAATTCATTAATTTTGTCTACCTTGGTTCTATCTAGGCCCTTAAACAAACATGAATAATCTATTTCATCCTCATCACTAGATTCGTCCTCACTTGAAGAAGCATAAGTAGAGTTTCGAGTACATACCTTCTTCTCCCTTGCCATAAGGCATGTGTGATGCTCGTTGGGGAAGAGGGCCGATTTGTTGAAGGCGGTGGCGGCGAGTCCCTCATTGTCGGAGTTGGAAGAGGAGCAATCACACATGCCTGGAATGGGGAACAAATGAGCATTTGAGCTATGCGGAATGCACGAATAATCGAAAGAAAAGTTTGAGTTAACCGTCTTTCGTCTGTCGTAGTCGTCGTTGTCCTTTTGGGAAGAAGAGGACTCGTCGCTGTCGTCGTAGTAGACGATCTCCTTGATGCGTCTTGTCTTCTTCTTCTTCCCATCTTTTCGCTTGTGGCCCGAGCCCGAGTCGGTAGGCTTGTCATCTTTGGGCTCGTTGACGAAGGACTCCTTCTCCTTATCGTTGATCACCATCCCCTTGCCCTTAGGATCCATCTCTTCGGGCGGTTAGTCCCTTTCTTGAAGAGAACAGCTCTGATACCAATTGAGAGCACCTAGAGGGGGGGTGAATAGGTGATCCTGTGAAACTTGAAAACTTGAGCCACAAAAACTTGGTTAATCGTTAGCACAATAATTGCCAAGTGGCTATAGAGGAGTCAAAACACAATAACCACAATAAATCAATCACAGAGATGGCACGGTGGTTATCCCGTGGTTCGGCCAAGACCAACGCTTGCCTACTCTACGTTGTGGCGTCCCAACGGACGAGGGTTGCAATCAACCCTTCTCAAGCGGTCCAAAGACCCACTTGAATACCACGGTGTTTTGCTTGCTTTTTCTCAATCCCGGTTGCGAGGAATCTCCACAACTTGGAGTCTCTCGCCCTTACACTTGAAGTTCACAAAGAAACACGGAGTAAGGGAGGGAAGCAACACACACAAATCCACAGCAAAATGTGCACACACACGGCCAAGAATCAAGCTCAAAAGACTATCTCAAAGTTCTCACTAGAACGGAGCTCGAATCACTGAGAATGACAAACGAATGCGCAAAGACTGAGTGTGGATGATCAAGAATGCTCTAAGGTTGCTTGGTTATCTCCTCCATGCGCCTAGGGGTCCCTTTTATAGCCCCAAGGCAGCTAGGAGCCGTTGAGAGCAATCAAGGAAGGTTGATCTTGTCTTCTGTCGACTGGCGCACCGGACAGTCCGGTGCACACCGGACACTGTCCGGTGCCCGATTCCTTTCCTTAAATGGCGAAGCCGACCGTTGGCAGACTTGGAGCCATTGACGCACCGGACATGTCCGGTGCACACCGGACAGTCCGGTGCCTCCTTCTAGTCGTTGGCTCGGCCACGTGGCCGGCGCAGATCGCGCGGCCGACCGTTGGCCCGGCCGACCGTTGGCTCACCGGACAGTCCGGTGTACACCGGACAGTCCGGTGAATTATAGCCGTACGCCGCCGTCGAAGTCCCGAGAGCAGCCTGTTTGCCAGAGCCAGCCTGGCGCACCGGACACTGTCCGGTGCACCACCGGACAGTCCGGTGCTCCAGACTGAGCAAAGTCTTGGCTGCTCGAGCCAAGGCATTTCCAGTTGGTCTTTTCCTGTTTCCAGCACTTAGACACAATACATTAGTCTCTAAAACAATGTACTAAGTCTGAGAAACATACCTTTATCCTTGATTTGTACTTTGTCCACCATTTTACACTTAGACACTCGTGTTGGACACTAAACCACCAAAATACTTAGAAATGGCCCAAGGGCACATTTCCCTTTCACCTCTTCTTGCCTCTCAACCACAATCGCGGCGCTAACCACCTGAGTGGTCATGGCGACGTAGACCAAGAGGGCTTCTCCGGTAGCTGGGGGCACCAAGATAGGCGCCTTCGTGAGGAGCGCCTTCAGGTTCCCGAGGGCTTCCTCGGCCTCAGGGGTCCAAGTGAAGCACTCGGCCTTCCTTAAGAGGCGGTACAGAGGTAGACCTCTTTCGCCGAGGCGTGAGATGAAGCGGCGCAGAGCCGCGAGACATCCCATGACCCTCTGTACGCCTTTCAAGTCCTTGATGGGCCCCATGCTGGTGATGGCTGCGATCTTCTCCGGGTTGGCTTCGATGCCCCGCTCGGAGACGACGAACCCCAAGAGCATGCCTCGGGGCACCCCGAAGACACACTTTTCGGGATTGAGCTTGACGCCTTTCACCTTGAGACATCGGAATGTCACTTCAAGGTCGGAAAGGAGGTCAGAGGCTTTCCTCGTCTTGACTACGATGTCATCGACGTAGGCCTCGACCATGCGGCCAATGTGTTCGCCGAACACATGATTCATGCACCGCTGGTACGTCGCGCCCGCATTCCTCAAGCCGAACGGCATGGTGACATAGCAGTACATGCCGAAGGGTGTGATGAAAGAAGTCGCGAGTTGGTCGGACTCTTTCATCCTAATTTGGTGATACCCTGAGTAGGCATCGAGGAAAGACAGGGTTTCGCACCCAGCAGTGGAATCCACGATTTGATCGATGCGAGGCAGAGGGTAGGGAACCTTCGGACATGCTTTGTTGAGACCAGTGTAGTCTACACACATCCGCCATTTCCCCCCTTTCTTTCTCACAAGCACAGGGTTGGCAAGCCATTCGGGATGGAATACCTCTTTGATGAACCCTGCCACCATTAGCTTGTGGATCTCCTCGCCTATGGCTCTACGCTTCTCCTCGTCGAATCGGCGCAGAGGCTGCTTGACGGGTCGGGCTCCGGCTCAGATGTCCAGCGAGTGCTCGACGACATCCCTCGGTATGCCGGGCATGTCCGAGGGACTCCACGCGAAGACGTCGGCGTTCGCGCGGAGAAAGTCGACGAGCACTGCTTCCTATTTGGGACCGAGCTCGGAGCCGATCCGGATCTGCTTGGAGGCGTCGCCGCTGAGGTCGAGGGGACGGACTTAACCGTCTCCGCTGGCTCAAAGTTGCCGGCATGACGCTTCACGTCTGGCACCTCCTTAGAGAGGCTCTCCAGGACGGCGATGAGGGCCTCGGACTCGGCGAGGGCCTCGGCGTACTCCACGCACTCCATGTCGCATTCGAACGCGTGTTTGTACGTGGGGCCGACGGTGATGACCCCGTTGGGGCCGGCTTCTTGAGCTTCAGGTAGGTGTAGTTGGGGACGGCCATGAACTTCGCGTAGCATGGCCTCCCCAGTACCGCGTGGTAGGTTCCTCGGAACCCGACCACCTCGAACGTCAGGGTCTCCCTTCGGAAGTTGGAGGGTGTTCCGAAGCAGACGGGAAGGTCGAGTTGTCCGAGGGGCTGGACGCGCTTCCCGGGGATGATCCCATGGAAAGGCGCAGCGCCTGCCCGGACCGAGGACAGACCGACACGCAGGAGCCCGAGGGTCTCGGCGTAGATGATGTTGAGGCTGCTGCCTTCGTCCATGAGGACCTTGGTGAGCCTGACGTCGCCGATGACGGGGTCGACGATGAGTGGGTATTTCCCCGGGCTCGGCATGTTGTCAGGGTGGTCGGCTTGGTCGAAGGTGATGGGCTTGTCGGACCAGTCTAGGTAGACTGGTGCCGCCACCTTCACCGAACAGACCTCCCGACGCTCTTGCTTGCGGTGCCGAGCCGAGGCATTCGACGCTTGCCCACCGTAGATCATGAAGCAGTCGCGGACCTCGGGGAACTCTCCTGCCTGGTGATCTTCCTTCTTGTCGTCGTTGTGGGCCCTGCCACCCTCCGCGGGTGGCCTGGCCCTGTGGAAGTGGCGCCGAAGCATGACGCACTCCTCAAGGGTGTGCTTGACGGGCCCCTGGTGGTAGGGGCACGGCTCCTTGAGCATCTTGTCGAAGAGGTTGGCACCTCCAGGGGGTTTCCGAGGGTTCTTGTACTCGACGGCGGCGACAAGGTCCGCGTCGGCGGCGTCGCGTTTCGCTTGTGACTTCTTCTTGCCCTTCTTCTTGGCGCCGTGCTGAGTTGACGCCTCGGGGGCATCTTCCGAAGGGCGGCCCTGGGGCTGCGTGTCCTTCCGGAAGATAGCCTCGACCGCCTCCTGGCCGGAGGCGAACTTGGTGGCGATGTCCATCAGCTCGCTCGCCCTGGTGGGGGTCTTGCGACCCAGCTTGCTCACCAGGTCGCGGCAAGTGGTGCCGGCGAGGAACGCACCGATGACATCCGAGTCGGTGATGTTGGGCAGCTCGGTGCGCTGCTTTGAGAATCGCCGGATGTAGTCTCGGAGAGACTCTCCCAGCTGCTATCGGCAGCTTCGAAGGTCCCAGGAATTCCCAGGGCGCACATACGTGCCCTGGAAATTTCCGGCGAAAGCTTGGACCAGGTCGTCCCAGTTGGAGATCTGCCCCGGAGGCAGGTGCTCCAACCAGGCGCGAGTGGTGTCGGAGAGGAACAGGGGGAGGTTGCGGATGATGAGGTTGTCATCGTCCGTTCCACCTAGTTGGCAGGCCAGACGGTAGTCCGCGAGCCACAGTTCCGGTCTCGTCTCCCCCGAGTACTTCGTGATAGTAGTCGGGGGTCGGAACTGGGTCGGGAACGGCGCCCGTCGTATGGCCCGGCTGAAGGCCTGCGGACCGGGTGGTTCGGGCGAGGGACTCCGATCCTCCCCACTGTCGTAGCGTCCCCCACGCCTGGGGTGGTAGCCTCGGCACACCCTCTCGTCGAGGTGGGCTCGACGGTCGCGGTGATGGTGCTCGTTGCCGAGGCGACCCGGGGCCGCAGGCGCTGTGTTGCGCGTGCGCCCGGTGTAGACCGAGGCTTCCCACATGAATCGGGAAGTCGCGGCATGATGTTCTGAGGGGTACCCCTGCCTTCGGGAGGCGGAGCTCTCGGCCCGCCGGACTGCGGCGCCTTCTAGGAGATTCTTGAGCTCTCCCTGGATTCACCGCCCCTCGGTGGTTGATGGCTCCGGCATCGCGCGGAGGAGCATTGCTGCTGCAGCCAGGTTCTGGCTGACCCCACTGGATGTGGGTGGCGGCCTGACCCTGACATCGTCGGCGATGCGGTGCTGGAAGCCCTAGGGTAGATGACGTATTTCTTCGGCCGGAGGTTGGCCCGCCCATGCCTACCCGACGTCTCGGCGGATCGGCTCAAGCGCTCCTGCTCCCTCGTCGAGCTTGGCCTGCACCCCGCGGATTTGCTCGAGCTGTGGGTCATGGCCCCCCGCCTGAACGGGGACCACAGCTAGCTCCCGTGGGATGTCAACGCGAGGCACCGGCCTAGGGAGATCACCGTCCTCCGGCATGCCGAGATGGTTGCCTTCGGAGGGACCCCCTAGATCGACGTGGAAACATTCGCGGCTTGGGTCGCAGTCCTCGTCGCCGAGGTTACGGCTACCATCGGAACAGTCGGAAAGGCAGTAGTCGCATGCGGTCATGAAGTCCCGCATGGCACTGGAGTTGCCAAGTCCAGAGAAATCCCAACAGAAGCTGGGCTCGTTGTCTTCCTCGGACCCAGAGGGCCCATAGGTCGAGACGTCTGTCAGCCGGTCCCAAGGTGACCGCATACGAAACCCCGGAGGGTTTGGACTCGCCTCTACGAGCGTGCCCGCCAAAGCAAAGCCGCTAGGCGGGTCGAGGCTGAATCCAAAAGACGTGGGATGGGAATCGGTCGGTACCTCTTGGTCGACGGGCGGTGATGAAGTCACGTCGGGGACTGACTGCACCGTCGTCCCAGGCACGAGGGTGACGTCCAGCAAGCCTTTTGCGAGCGCGCTGGTGTCGTCCGTTTGCCTGGAATCGGCGCGTTGCGGGGAGACGGCGCTCGTCATCGTCTCAAGCGCGAGGTCGATGCCCGGCGCGCCCCCCGTTGGGGTGTTGGCGCTATCGACTCGCTCGACAGCCGACGAGGCGCTGCCTCCTGCTTGGCCTTGGTTGCCCCGCCTCCCCCTCCGTCGGCGGGGAAGAGGGCGGGGTGAGCTCGAAGGTTGTTCTTCCACCACGCGGGGAAGACGTCGTCGATTCCGCCGCCGGCAGGCGGGCTGTCGGCCGCCATTGTCGCTGTCGCCCGGCGGTGGAATGAGTATCATGTCGTAGCTGCCGTCGAGGGACATGAACTCAAGACTCCCGAAACGGAGCAACGTCCCGGGTTGGAGAGGTTGCTGGAGACTGCCCATCTGGAGCTTGACGGGAAGTTGTTCGTCAACACGCAGCAGGCCCCTACCTCGCGCGCCAACTGTCGACGTTTCGAGACCGGGGGTCCCTAAGCCGACGAGTGAATGTCGCCGCGTGCCCCAGCCCAGATGGGTCGACGCGAGGCCGAGCGCGAAGGGGGGAAGTGAGGCGACCAGAGACAGGCGTGAGAGAGGTGGGAATCCCGCGGCCTTCGTGTTCGTCCCGCGCCCAGGTCGGGTGCGCTTGCAGTAGGGGGTTACAAGCGTCCACGCGGGAGAGGGAGCGAGCGGCCTCACGCGAGCGCCTGTCCCATCCCCGTCCCCGCGCGGCCAACCTTCTCTAAGAGGGCTCTGGTCCTTCCTTTTATAGGCGTAAGGAGAGGATCCAGGTGTACAATGAGGGGTGTAGCACAGTGCTACGCGTCTAGCGGAGGAGAGCTAGCGCCCTAAGTACATGCCGTTGTGGCAGCCGGAGAGATTTTGGCACCCAGCTGGTGTGATGTCGTGGCCGTCGGAGGAGTGCTGGAGCCTGGCGGAGGGACAGCTGTCGGAGCTGTTGAGTCCTTGCTGACGTCCTCTTGCTTCCGTAAGGGGGCTGAGAGCCACCGTCGTCACAGAGTATGCGGGGCGCCATCATTGCCTATCTGGCGGAGCGAGCCAGATGGGACGCCGGTCTTGTTCCCCGTGGCCCGAGTCAGCTCGGGGTAGGGTGATGATGGCGCCTCCTGTTGACGTGGCTGGTCTGCGCCCTAGGTTGGGCGATGTGGAAGCTCCTCCGAAGCCGACGTCGAGTCTGTCTTCCGTGGCTGAGGTCGAGTCCGAGCCCCTGGTTCGGGCGAGGCGGAGACCGTCAGCTGAGGCCAGGGTGGAGTCCGAGCCCTGGGGTCGGGCGGAGCGGAGTTCGTCGTCTTCTGGGACTTAGCCCGAGTCCGAGCCCTGGGTCGGGCAGAGCGGAGTTCGTCGTCTTCTGGGACTTAGCCCGAGTCCGAGCCCTGGGTCGGGCGGAGCGGAGTTCGCCGTCTTCCGGGGCTTAGCCCGAGCTCGAGCCCTGGGTCGGGCGGAGCGGAGTTCGTCGTCTTCCGGGACTTAGCCCGAGTCCGAGCCCTGGGTCGGGCGGAGCGGAGTTCGCCGTCTTCCGGGACTTAGCCCGAGTCCGAGCCCTGGGTCGGGCGGAGCGCAGTTCGCCGTCTTCCGGGGCTTAGCCCGAGTCCGAGCCCTGGGTCGGGCGGAGCGGAGTTCGCCGTCTTCCGGGGCTTAGCCCGAGTCCGAGCCCTGGGTCGGGCGGAGCGGAGCTTCCTATGGTGCCTGCGGCCGGGCCTGACTGCCTGTCAGCCTCACTCTTTCAAGTGGCACCGCAGTCGGAGCGGCGCAGGCGGCGCTGTCTTTTTGTCAGGCCGGTCAGTGGAGCGGCGAAGTGACGGCGGTCACTTCGGCTCTGTCGGCTGAAGGGCGCGCGTCAGGATAAAGGTGTCAGGCCACCTTTGCATTAAATGCTCCTGCGATTTGGTCGGTCGGTGCGGCGATTTGGTCAGGGTTGCTTCTTGGCGAAGACAGGGCCTCGGGCGAGCCGGAAATATGTTCGCCGCTGGAGGGGGGCCTCGGGCGAGACGGAGATCCTCCGGGGTCGGCTGCCCTTGTCCGAGGCTAGGCTCGGGCGAGGCATGATCGAGTCCCTCGAATGGACTGATCCCTGACTTAATCGCACCCATCAGGCCTTTGCAGCTTTATGCTGATGGGGGTTACCAGCTGAGAATTAGGAGCCTTGAGGGTACCCCTAATTATGGTCCCCGACACCATTAGTAGCTGTTCAGTTTGTCAGGGGTGTTCCGTCATTCTTGCTGATATGGTATTTTCGACCAATCTTGTTGTGATTTCCTTGGGGGCATTCGATGTTATCTTTGGTATGGATTGGTTATCTCAGTATCGCGCAGTTATATCCTGTTTTTGGAAGACAGTCTTATTGCAGGCGCTGTCGGGTAGGGAGGTGGTATTCTTGGGAAGTTCCCCAAAGTTCACGTTATCCTTGTTGGCGCAATTGCTTCCGGATCGCCGGTCAAGGAAGTTGGGAATCTTTTTCTCCATGGTGGTGGAGGGTGAGGCTGCCTTGCGGGTGCAGGACATCCGGGTGGTGTGTGACTTTGTCGACGTGTTTCCAGCAGAGCTTCCAGGCATTCCTCCAGAGCGCGATGCAGCTTTTGAGATCAAGCTGATTCTGGGTACGCAGCCTATTCATAAGGACCTGTATCAGATGGCCCCAAAGGAGCAGGTTGAATTGAAGCGGCAATTGGATGATCTGCTGGCTAAGGGTTTCATTAGGCCTAGCAGGTCTCCATGGGCTTCCCCAGTATTGTTTGTTGAGAAGAAGGATAAAAGCAAGAGGCTATGTGTGGATTATCGCGCTTTGAATCAAGTGACAATCAAGAATAAATATCCGCTACCCTGTATTGAGGTTCTCTTTGAACAGTTGAGGGGTGCCCAGGTGTTCTCCAAAATTGATTTGAACTCTGGTTATCATCAATTAAGGATTCGTGAGGAGGATATTGAGAAGACTGCTTTTTGCACCAGGTATGTGCATTATGAGTTCATAGTCATGTCTTTTGGCTTAACTAATGCTCCTGCTGCTTTTATGGAAGCAATGAATAGGATGTTGCATGAGTTCTTGGATGACTTTGTGGTCGTGTTCCTGGATGATATTCTGATTTATTCAAAGACCGAGGCTGAGCATGAGCAGCATCTCCGTCTCGTTCTAGGTGCCCTTAGGAAGAATCAGTTCTATGGCAAGTTGAAGAAGTGTGCCTTTTGGTTGTCCGAAGTGGCTTTCCTGGGGCATGTGATTAATCAGCAGGGCATTGCGGTTGATCCCAAGAATGTTGCGGCTGTGGTGGAGTGGAAGAGACCCTCTAGTGTCTCTGAAATCCGAAGTTTCTTGGGGCTCGCTGGATATTATCGGCGCTTCGTACCAAATTTTTCCAGCATTGCTAAGCCTTTGACTAGACTCTTGGAGAAGGGTGTTCTCTTCGTCTGGTCCAGCGATTGCGAGGTCAGTTATCAGACATTGAAGAACAAGTTGGTGGACGCCCCTATCCTATCTTTGCCTGAGAGCGGTAAGCGTTTCACAGTTTATACGGATGCTTCGCAAATTGGTCTTGGTTGTGTGTTGATGCAGGAAGGCAGAGGGATTGCTTATGGCTCAAGGCAGTTGAGGAAGCATGAGGGGAATTATCCAACTCATGATCTTGAATTTGCCGTGGTGGTTTTTGTTCTAAAGTCATGGAGGCATTATCTTTATGGCGAGGCTTGTGACATTTACACCGATCATAAAAGTCTCAAGTATATTTTCGCTCAAAAGGAGCTGAATTTGAGGCAGCGTCGGTGGCTCGAATTGATTAAAGATTATGATGTGTCCATTCATTATCACCCGGGGAAGGCAAATGTGGTGGCTGATGCCCTTAGCAGGTCCGGGGTTCCAAAAGTGGCTTTGCCGTTGATCGCTGATCTGGACCGTTTGGGGATCGCTTTGTGCTATGTCGGCACCGCTAGTGAGGAGACTCGTATGCTTATTCAATCTTCCCTCATGGAGAGAGTGCGTGCGGCTCAGCAGCAGGATCGTTTATTGCAGGAAGCTCGAAAGAGGGTTGGTGATGGTAAACCCCGGGAGTTCTCCATTGATGAGAATGATTTGGTTCGTTTCAGGGGCCGCCTTTGTGTGCCTCAGAAATCAGAGGTGAAGATGGATATCTTGAGAGAAGCTCATAAAACGCCTTACATCGTTCACCCTCGCGAAACCAAAATGTACCGAGATCTGAAGCAAAACTTCTAGTGGAAACGGATGAAGGTTGATGTTTCTAAGTACGTGGCTGCCTGTGAAGTATGTTAGCGCGTGAAGGCCGAGCATAAGAGGCCTGTAGGTTTGCTGAGGCCATTGGAAATTCCGGAGTGGAAGTGGGAGCATATCACCATGGATTTTGTGGTGGGTTTACCTCATTCTCCTCGGGGCAGGGATGCTATTTGGGTGGTAGTGGATCGCTTGACTAAGTCTGCGCACTTTATTCCCATGAAGACCACCAATTCAGCTTCAGAATTAGTTCCCTTGTATATGAAGGAAGTAATCAGGCTCCACGGGGTGCCTAAGTCCATTGTTTCTGATCGAGACTCCAAATTTGTATCCAAATTATGGGAGAGCCTTCACAGTGCATTGGGTACCAAGCTTTCGCTTATAGTGTCGCGTTTCACCCTCAGACTGATGGTCAGTCGAAGCGAACGATCCAAACCTTGGAAGATATGTTGCGTGCTTGTGTTATGTCATGGAAGGGAAGCTGTGAGGATCAACTTGCATTGGCGGAGTTTGCTTATAACAACAGCTACCAGGCTAGCATCAAGATGGCACCATTTGAGGCTTTATATGGCAGACGGTGTATCTCCCTTCTGTGTTGGGAGACCTTGGGAGAGAGATCCCTGGTTGGTCCTGATTGGGTTCAGGAGACTTCTGAGAAGGTTCGGGAAATTCGTCATAATATTTTGGCCGCTCAGAGCCGTAAGAAGAGTTATGCTGATGTGAGGAGGCGGGACTTGGAATTTGCAGTGGGTGACCAAGTCCTCCTCAGGGTATCACCTACTAAAGGAGTTGTTTGGTTCGGTGTCTCCAGAAAACTCAGCCCGAGATACATTGGACCGTTCACTATCTTGGCCTGAGTGGGCAGCCTGGCTTATCGCTTGCAACTGCCGGATTCCATGGCAGGAGTACACCCAGTACTTCATGTATCTATGTTGAGGAAGTTCTTGCGGGATCCGAACCATCAGATTGAGATGGAACCAATTGCTGTGCAGCAGGATCTGACTTTGGAGTGTCGTCCGGTGCATATCTTGGAATCCTCGAAGCGTGTATTGAGGAAGAGATCAATTAAGTATGTCAAGGTCTTATGGACTAATCAGTCTGAGCGCGAGGCTACATGGGAACTTGAGGAGCTGATGCAGCAGAAATATCCGGAACTTTTCATTGTGGGTAAGTGTTGTTGATTCATTAATCTTTCCTTTTGTCGTTCCGATAGAAGCGTCAGAATTCGAGGTCGAATTCTTTTTAAGGGGGGTAGAGTGTGATACCTGGTTTGCAAAGAAGAGAAGTTGGAGGTTATTCTTTTTTTTGTTTTTTTCTCATTCGGGTGATGCGCTTTGGGGATTTGGAATTTGTGGAAAACATTCACCAGTAAGACAGTAGAATTTCTTTGGTTAGACGCTTGTGACAGGGTCGGGAGCTGTCGCATGGGCGAGTTGGGCCATGAATCTTGATCCGGCCCATTAGCCTCCCCTTAACCCTAGTCGCCCTCCCCCTAATCCCCTCCCCTTGTGCAGCCGCCCCCCATTTCCCCTAGCCCTTGGCCGCCGCCCCACCCCCTCCCATCTCCTCCTCCCTCAAACTCTTGCAGCCACACCACCTAACCCTAGCCCCCCCATCTCCTCCTCCCCCAAGGTGCCATTCCTTGCCGCTTGGTTCTACGTCGCGTGGTGCAAGTCTCCAATTGGTTTTGGTGGAGGGAAGAAGGCAGGAAGGAAAGGAGGAGAATCCAAGGTGATTTTTGTGTTTATCTCTTGTTTATTTATGCTGCAATTCAATTGAATAGATGTTGCATATGCGAATTGGTATAGGTGCTATCCAGAAATTTAGTGGGTGGGCGAACAGCAGTAGTTCTAGCAGTTTCTGGGCAATTTTCATGGGTAATTAGTAATAAACAGTATGAGAATCATATAGATATTTGTCATACCTTTCCAACGAGTACTTATGCGCTCAATTCGGAGTTATAAATTAGGAGATATCGCCGTTCAAACCCGGGTATGTGGCTGTCCAAAGAAACAGATTTCTGCAGGTGGGCGTACAGCAGTAGTATTAGCAGTTTCTGGGGATTTTTCGTGGGTAATTAGTGATAAACAGTATGAGAATTATGTATATCTTTGTCATACCTTTCCAACAAGTACTTATACGCTCAATTCGGAATTATAAGTTAGGAGATATCGTTGTTTGAATCCGGGTATGTTGTTGTCCAAAAAAAACAGATTGCAGGGTTTATCTTGTAGACTGTTTTGGGATAATTAGATGTTGAAATTTAATTATAAATTGTATACAAAACTTGTGGGGAATTTTATGTAGATGCCTCTGGAGTTTTTGTTTGTTACCACTGCTGTCATAATTTTAAAGTTATGAAATTGTTAAGCAGCGCCGCTGCAGTTTGGTGGGTGTGGGGAGAGTTGTTACCCGCGGCGGGGTTTGAGATTGTGCGTAGGTGCGGCGTCGTTTATGAGCGTTATTATGTGGAATTGGTGCACTAAGTTGTGTGTCAAAAACAGGTGGTGGACTTTCGGATCGTACTTAGGGATTTGCCCAAACTTCTGGTGAAGGCAAGTAAAACAGTGATGGTTATTCCGTCTGTCGATTAAAGAGTCTTATACTTGATTATGTTTATGCCATTTGTGTTCGTATTCATATTCCTAATTGGGTACCATCGTTTGAAGATATTCATGTTTTATTGATTACATATGTTGAGGTTGTGGTTTGATCATGTTACTCATGTGGTTTATTATGTGGAAGGGGTGGAAGTATATGTCTAGCACATTTTATTTGGGAAGGACTCATGTTGTTGACATGCATAATGCATTCATCATCCATTGCATGGAAGTTTCGTCGCGATCTTATGGTCCGACCGTACCTGTACAATAAGCATCATATGTTGCCCGAGAAGGGGTATGATGCAGCTTCATATCCTTAGAGGTATGAAGGCAGAAGTCATTACTGCATCTGTAGCCATGTGCATTCATTGGAGAAGTGTGAAACCTATTATGGTGATGTGGATAGTGTGAATCTTTACTTTGTGTTTCATCTTGGCATTAAGTAATTGGTTACTTGCTTACTTGCTGCAAATTAATATTTAAGAAAGAAGTTGTGAACTATGTGGTTGTTTAGGCACGGTTGGTTTACATTGTCCAATTGTTGTTTGCTCTTTTTACTTGTTGAGATGTGTCATCTCACTCTTGCATTGTCTGATGCAGGCACTTGATCTTTGCTTTGGGAAAGAAGTGATGTAGCAGCACGGCCACTACACCTTTAAATAAATGAACCACTGCTTAATAATGATGTTAATCAGGGAGGGTCAAGTCTAGGGGATTATTATATTCTAGCCTTTCATGGTAGTTGAACTGTTTTTTTGGTGGACTGAGTTACCTATCTTTTATTTGGTCATGAATGTTCATTACTACCGTTGCATTTCGATTATATTATGTGAATTATCTTTTTTTATATCCTGTATAAACTCTATGTTCCCCTTGTTATGCTTCCTTCAAGGGAGGTGCTGCCGGATTTTGCAATACTTTCTTTCTCTATTTCTTTTCTTGTGTTGCATAAGTTTTGTGGGAAGGGTATTTGGTAACATCCATTGTGTGGGATCAGTGGGGTGTTACAACACCCAAGTGCTAATAGAATCACAAGATTATTAGTGTAGGTGCTTTGGTTAGTTAGATCACATCATTGCACTTCATCTAGGTTATGCCTAGGTGATTAGAGTGAGGTTAGACACCGTCAAAACACTCGACGCTTGCGCACGTTGTTGTAATTGTATCGAGTGGGGCAAGAGTCTGTGAGACCACATCAACCACACCACAATGCGATTGCCAGCATGTACCAGGTGGAGCGAGGCTCGCGATGTTTCAGTCAAAAGCTTGATAATGAAGATGGAAGGGAGAATCCTATAAGGGTCAGAAGCAAAGCACCACTTGCAGGTCGATAAGGCATGTAGCAATCTACGGAGTTACACGACCGGATGCTCAGCCCTCACGTGGGCTTCCTTGTGTAGGGGCACCAATAACGATTAGTAATAACCTTGTGTGATTCTTGATACCTTAATAAAAGTATCAACGTGTCAATGGGAGTTTGCATCTCTATCTCACTTAAGCTTGTATTTATATTACAATTTTTGGTTGGGTGTTTTACCTTTCCTAGCTTAGATTATAGGCTAGTTAGTAGGGTTGAAACCTAGGTTGCATAACTCCATTTTGTGATAGAGATAGCAACACTTAGATAAAAACCATAGTTGCATTAGCTTGATTGGTTATCCACATAGGTTTTGTTTAAGAAGTAAAATTAGATGCCTAGATTAGTGTGAAAAATAGTCTTATTTCACCCCCTCCCTTAGACATACACATTCCATTTAGTTACAAGAGATGACTTTGACACTCTATAGGGTAGTTAAGGTAGCTGGGGTGGAGTGACCAAGATGTTGGTGCCACATAGTGGAGGGGACGATAAGGTGGGCATGAGCGGCACCAACAGCGAAGAAGATGGAGATGTCACCATCACTAGCACAACACAACATCTCTAGTCTAGTTTGAACATATTTAACACAAAACCAAACTAGGAAAATTCAATGAGCAAAGGTTGTCAAGAATAAAATGATGAACAAACATTAGATTACAAATGAGAGGAGACAATTAGAACATTGTCAAGATGAAAAGTATATGATGAAGTGTAATATCCAATTTTTGGCAATAAAGAATTCGTTTTATCTATGAGATTATGTGATCTTTGTGCCTATTTAATTCTATATGTATAAATATGATTAGTTTGAAGAAACAAGATGTAAGAATAATAGAAATAATAATATTTTTTCATCATGCTAGAGTTTGATTTTGCATTTAATTTGGAATTCAAAACCCTATTTAAATTCAAGTTTAAAATAGGAAAATATATATATGGCAGGTATAACGGGAGCTCTGGGCTTACAATAGTTAAAGGAAGCCCAGGCCGACCACCCTTGCAACTCGGTTCAACCCAGCGCGCCGACTCAACCAGGTTGTCGGTGCGCCACCCGCCCCACGTCTGTGCGCGCAAAAAAGAAATGCATGCATGAGTCAAACACGTTCCCGTACATGCGCGTAAATTTAAGAAAGATATGTGTTGCGGTATCTATTTTCAAATGCTTTATTTCATCCATAAATTTAGGATCGCTGCAACAGCCATGCAACTAGACGCATAAAGACCATTTTATGATATATACTAATACTAAATATGCTACACTGTGTAGATAATTATGCAATTCGGTATACTGCGTAAAAATCCGCTACCAGCTGCATGCACACGAATTTATAATAGAAAGAATGTGCAATGAAAGGAAATGAATTGCATGCATAGAAACAAAAAATCGTATTTAATGTTTTATTTCCTTCATAAATATAAGATCCTTCCAACAGCCATGCAACTAAACACATTAGAACTAGTTCATGATATATACTGATATTAATTATACTACACGGTGTCGATATTTATGCAATTCGGTACACTGCGTAAAAAATCTAGCATGTTGTTAATAGGTGCACACATCTCCAGGTTGGAGCGTAAAAATCTTAAGTTTTGAGCATAAAATCCCTCAATTATAAGCGTAAATACCGAGCCAATGTGAGAGATTGATAGCTCTAGTAGGTTGTTATTACGATCCTATTTTTATGGCAGATCCGAAAAACATGACAGCCGCATGCATGCGGTTTCTATTTTTATACAGATCCAAAAATTATGGCAAAATGCATGCATGAGTCAAACACGTTCCTTTGCATGCGTGTAAATTTAGGAAAGATATATGTGGCGGTTTCTATTTTTAAATGCTTTATTTTCTCCATAAATTTAGGATCGCTGCAACACTCATGCGACTAGACTCGTAAGGACCAGTTTATGATATATACTGATACTAAATATGCTACAGTGTGTAGATAATTATGCAATTCGGTAAACTGACTAAAAATCTGTTAGCAGCTGCATGCGCACGAATTTATGATGGAAAGAATGTACAATGAAAGAAAATGAATTGCATGCATAGGAACAAAAAATTATATTTAATATTTTATTTCCTTCATAAATATAAGATCCCTCCAATAGCCATGCAGCTAAACACATTAGAATTAGTTTATGATATATACTGATAGTAATTATACTACACAGTGTAGATATTTATGCAATTTTGTATACTGCGTAAAAAATCTGGCATGTTGTTCACTGGTGGACGCATCTACAGGTTGAAGCGTAAAAACCTTAAGTTTTGAGTATAAAATCCATCAATTATAAGCGTAAATATCGAGCCAATGTGAGAGGTTGATAGCTCTATTAGGTTATTATTACGATCCTATTTTTATGGTAGATCCGAAAAACATGGCAGCCGCATGCATGCGATTTCTATTTTTATATAGATCCAAAAATTATGGCAAATCGTGTGAGTTTCCATTGCATGCGTGTAAATTTTGGATTATATTTTCCTTTTTAGTTCATGCGCGCAAAAAATGGATGACATGAGTCACATGGAGCATAAATTCTCATACAACGTCGCATAAATACTTACACCGTGTAGCATAATATATCAGTTCAACTAAGAACGCCAGCAAAAATTAGAGATGGTTTTATGGCAGACGTAAGAATCTAGCATTTCCGAACATAAGTGATTCGGTTTGATTTTTTATGATAATTACGAACAACATAAGGAATTGTCTTTTCAATGTGCATGCAAAAAATATGCATGCAGCAAACTGATATACGAACTCCGTGTTCAAGCATAAAATCATACAGTTTTTAGCGTAAATAATATACATGTGGTAGGCATAAAACATAATAATTAAAAAGAAAACACGAATCAGATGAGGTAGTGGCCGGAGGACGTCGTCGATGACACAAGCACAAATGCAAGTCGTCACTCGGGTCGCCCAAACTGCGCCGGATCGGAGGATGTCACGCGCGATCATCGTTGCGCGCACCTCACGCCTTCCGTGACGCCACTCGCTCGAACCTCGCGCCTCATGCGTCACAGTCGCCACTCGCACGTCGAGGGGCGATGCTTGCTCACCGGCCTTGGAAGTGCCACCGCCTCGGGGCCCTTGGGACGCTGCCGCTTGCCCGCACAAGGGTCCCGCTGTCGCTCGCCCTCTGGATCGGGGAGCCGCCGCCGCAGACCTGGGAACCGCCGCCACTACTCCGGATCGAGGAACCACTGCCACTGCGCGTCGAGGTCAGGGAGCCGCGGCCACCGGCTAGGAGTCCACCGCCGCTCACGCTCTCGGGCAACCGCCGTCGTCGCACGCGCCGTCGCTAATGAATCGGGTGGAGCGTGAAAAACTGAACCCTAACACTCCGGGTCTTGTTTTATAGACGTCCGGACCTGGTCCGGCTCGACCGGATTGCACCGTCCGACCTGGGCTTCCTCTAGTTATTGGAAGCCCAGGGCTCTTAATATATAAACTATATATATATATAAGAAAAAATGGGAAAATAAAATGAAAACAGAAAAGAGAAAAAGAAAGAGGACAAACCAACGCTTGGGCCGAAACTCCCCAATCGGCCCATAACTGTGTGCGTGCCTGCTCGACACACCACTTTGATGGGTGGCCCCTGTGGGCAGCCTCTTCATGCACAACCGTCGCCAACACATGGACACGGTTGCTCAGCTCATTCGTTCACCTCTTACCGTCGATGCAGAGATGAGTTGGGAACATAATCACCTGGATTTCCATACTATTAAAATCCTAACTAACCCTCGTATATATCAATACATTGGCCTTCTCCTTTGGTCATTGCAGCGTGTGGACTCATTGCCATGGCTGCCAAGCGTAGAGAGATCCCCGTCGAGCAAAGAGACGGGGGAGGAGAGAGAGTCAGCGCGCACGGGATCTCAACCACGCTATCCCTCCACCCTTTGTGGGTGGCCGTGGAGTTTAACTTGGGTGCAAGCACTACCGGAATCTGGAACTTTGTCGAGTGTCGGCCTCTTTACCGAGTGTTTTTTGTCGGGCACTCAGCAAAGGTTGCTTTGCTGAGAGCCGCACTCGGCACAGTCCCGCTCTCGATAACAAGCTAGTTTACCGAGTGCAGGACACTCGGCACAGGAAAACTCTCGGCAAAGACAAGTTTGCCGAGTGGCAAACACTCGGCAAAGGTAGCACTCGGCAAAGGGCCGTCAGCGGCCATTCTAAAGCTGACGGTCGTCAGCCTTTGCCAAGGGCCGAGGGTCAGCACTCGGCAAAGTGGTTTCTTTGCCGAGTGCCAAATATTTGGCACTCGGCAAAGTACTCTTTACCGAGTGTCTTCTGTGGACACTCGGCAAAGCATATTTTTATTTTTTAAAGTTTGTCCACCAAACTTTTTGTGGTATGTTCCTACACTATGTAGACCTACATGTATCATTTATGGACAATTATAATAGAGTTTTCAATCGGTAGTAGATTTAGTTCGTTTATTTGAATTTCTTCGAAAAATTCAGATTTGACCTGCAGGTCACTCGAAACTTGAAAAACCGTGCATGCAAAAATGATATCCATGCTACTTAGCACAAGTTATGACCGATTCCAAGAGCGGACCAGAAACTTCGAGCAACATGCTCACTAAACATGGTCGTGAACTTGCCATCCACATGTTTAAAAATTGTATAAAATACAAACAAAGTCAGAAAATCATAAACTTATACACGTGTCATGATGTCATATATAGATGCTGTGATAAAAATTTGAGAAAGTTTCGAGAATGTTGAGACGTACTATGTGTAGAAACCTAGGAGAACTACACATGAAATCATAGAGTTTCAATGTAGTTCTCCTAGGTTTCTACACATAGTACGTCACAACTTTCTCGAAACCTTCTCAAATTTTTATCACAACCTCTACATATGATATTATGACATGTGGACAAGTTTCATGATTTTCTAACTTTGTTTGTGTTTTATATAATTTTTAAACAGCTGGATGGCAAGTTCACGGCCATGTTGTCCAGCAGCAGGCGGCACAGCAGGACGACGACGACCAGCAGCAAGACGACGACGAAGCTCAGCAGATCGCCTCAGGTTCTGGCGCCTCAGGTTCGAGGAGCATCTACCTACGAGGTCCCGCGAGTCTGCCTCAGCGTCCCATACTTCAGGACAGGCGTCCGCTGATTCGGCCAGATGGGGAGAGGCATGTAACTTTATGTTCTTCATTCTTGTTCAAAATCATAATATAAACTAATACTTTTTATTTATCACTTGGACAGGTCTTGGACGGTTGTGTATTATGCTAGGGGTCATCGTCGCCTCCCCAATGACATCCTCAGCCTGCTATGCAGGGAACACTTCCCTGGACTGGTTGAGTACGCTGGAGTGACGGGTCCAGCCTACACCTTCGACCACTACACCGTCGCCCCCAATGCAGTAGACCGGGACGGCCGGGAATTCAATAACAAGGCGGAGCGAGTGAAGCAAGAGTTGTGGGTAAGTCTTAGTATAATGTAAAATATGTCGCATTCATTGCAAATTCTTGAAATAATGTATGAATACATCGTTTTTGTATGCAGGATTTCTTCAGATGCGAGGCTAGATACGAGGCTAGGGCGGATGTGGTGGCCACCACGAGCTGTAAGAAGCTCGTCATGGACATGCACTATGAGGCCCGAATCCAGGCCATCGTCAGCTACCACGCCTCCGTCCTTGGGGAGAGGGTGACCAAGAAGCAAGCCCGAACCATGTCGTTGACCAGGGACCAGTACCTGCAGGTAAAGTCATGAATGTTTGGTACCAGTACTCCATGCATGAATTTTATTTTATCTTCTGATATGCACTTTACGTGTTTACTTTGTAGATGATTCAAACATTAGTGCGCCGCACATCCTCTGTGCTGGGAGCAGATGGTGGATAGGTGGTGTTCGACTGAGTGGGACGAGATGCACAACGCTAGCCGGGAACGGCGTATGATGATGCAAGATCCCTCCCACCACCAAGGCAGCTGGAGCCTGGGCCAATATGCAGAAGCATGGGTACACCTTTTTTATTTAGGTATATAGCACTAGATTAGATATTATTTCTAACTATCTCGTTGGTTTTCTTGCAGTCGGCGTCACATGGTGGTCGGCCTTGCTCCACCTTCTCGGCCTATGCTATGGCCCATAAGGGCAAGGCGACGTCCGACGTCACCTACAACCCGGATGACGGGCCCGAGGCCTACACCAACCCCGCCGTCTACAGCCGCCTTCATGACTACACCACCATGGCGCAGGAGGTCCATGGCCCAGACTATGATCCGAGCACCGAGCCGATCGACCCCGATGTGCTCATGAGGGTCGGAGGAGGCAAGAGACATGGACTGTACTGGATTGTCGACGGGGCAATCGACTCGTCCTCCACTCCCACTCTGTCTCAGGTGCGAGCAAGGAGCACGGGCTTGAGTCCAGCCATACGACCTCGGCACGACAGCTCACAGCATCGCATACAGCAACTCGAGGTTAGTGCTTCTGTAACTCATCCTTCCTTGAGTTATATACCTTCTCTTTGAGTTACTATAACGTTGGCTTGTAATATTACAGACCCAACTAGAAGAGATGGAGGCGAGGATGATGGCGGAGCGGGAGGCGGAGCGGGAGGCTCGCCTGGCGGCTGATCAGAGGATGGCGGAGATGTTTCAGTACATGCAAAGCCTTGGCGTCGCACAGGGTTTCGCTCCGCCACCTCCATTGTTCCCTGCAGTTGACCCTGCTCAGTTCCATACTCCTGTGAGTATCAAAATTGTAGTTACATGTTGGTAATGCATATGGTATAACACATGTAATCTCTTCTCTGTGCAGGGCTAATCTGGGGCGGCATCCAACAACCCTCATGAAGGGTTCAGTCCAATGCAGCACCAGACCAACCGCCTACCTCCATGAGTGTTGAGTTATGTTTTTAGTGTTTCGAACACAAAACTTATGTTGAATACATGTCAGAACTTGTGAACTTGTGTTGATACTTCTGAACTTCTGTTAATACTGTTTGTGTTGAGAACCTCTCAACTTATATTGAATACTTATGTCAGAATTGGTGTTAATACTGTTTGTGTTGGCTATATATGTTTGTGATGATCTGTGATGTATATATGTGATACCTGTGAAATATCTTTTGTTTGTTTGGATGGAATAGGGAAAACAAATAAAAAAGGTGCCTACTAGTCACTTTGCCGAGTGTAACACTCGGCAAAGAGGTGCTTTGCCGAGTGTCAGAACCATAGCACTCGGCAAAGAACCAAGACCTAGGCACCGGTATAGGTTCTTTGCCGAGTGTAGTGGCTCTGGCACTCGGCAAAGAACCATGCTTTGCCGAGTGCCATACCAGGCACTCGTCAAAGTACCTAATAGGGGGGACCCTCTAGCGGATTCTTTGTCGAGTGTTGTCAGGCAGACGCTCGGCAAAGTTAACTCCATTGTCAAGTGTCGCCTGGGACACTCGGCAAAGACTCTGTCTCCGTCACCCGTCGCCGTAACGGCTACTTTTCTTTGTCGACTGCTCTCTGGCACTTGGCAAAGAACTTTGCCGAGTGCCCGAGAAAAAGTACTCAGCAAAGACGGCTTTGTCGATGCACTGTATGTCGAGCCCTCTTTGCCAAGTGCGACACTCGGTAAAGAGTTTGCCAAGTGTTTTTAAGGCTTTGCCGAGTGCTTCAGGCACTCGGCAAAGCCGTCGATTCCGGTAGTGAAGGAGGTTGGCCGAGGCACCGGTGTGAAGTGAGGGCCACCGGAGCTGACCAGATTTATCACCAGAGTAAATTGGGCGTCGTGGAGCCACAGTTCGATGCAGAGTTGTGAACCACATCACCAGTACCACCACTTTGTAGGGGCGGATTTGGACCCCGGGCCACCTGGGTCGTGGCCCAGGTCGTAGCCCAAAGATCCACTTTAGTTAGGTTTTTTCGGCCCAACAAAATTGACTTAGTTACCTTGCACTGATCCTGCGTGCCTAGCGGCTGCAACCTTGTCCGGCTCGGCCTCAACCCTAGGTCTGTGGCATGTGGCATGGCAGCTGTCTCTTGCATGCTGCTTGATCGAGGAATCTAGGTCGACGGTCGGTTGTCAGTGCTAGCTCCGATGAGCTCGACGGTTGTCATCCTATCGGCCTGTCGTGCGCCCTACCTCAGTACCGCCCTCGACGGTCCGCCACGGGCTCGGCTCCACCGTGGCGGTCAGCCGCTCCTCCAACCTCTTACTTCGGCTTCCACCGGTCAGCCATAGAGCTACCCACTGTTCCATAATCTAAACGATAGAGTGGTAGACTTAATCGGCTTGGTGGCTTCCTCTCCTTGTCCTACTGTCCCTAGCACAAGACTAAAGATTCCATCTCTCTAAGGCCGATAGTCCACAGCATGACAGCAGACAACGCTAGCCATTTTATTGTCCCATTGATTTGTAGGTATTCTCTTCTCCTCTGTTTTTCCCCTTTCACTTATATGTTGATTATTCTCTTCTCCTCTCTTTTTATTAAGTTTGTTATATTTTTAGGTTCTGAATTGAGACAAATACTACTCCCTCAGTCCTAAAATAGTAGTTGTTTTAGTTCTTAATTTTTATGTCTATATTCAAATAGATGATGATGAATCTAGACACATACATCAAGAATTGTATGAACCCACTAATTATCTAAAACCACTACTATTTTGAAACAGAGGGAGTATTTTAATCTATGCTTATGGTATAATATGTTTTAGCGGTATATTTTGTCGCACAATATCTTGGAGGGCTTCTTAAAAGTGGCCTGAGGCGTCAAATTTATAGAGCTCCGCCACTGCCACTTTGGGTAAGAATCCCCTCATTGTGCTCACCATCATCCCCTTAACAAGTAGCACTCATATGCGTCTGAGCCATGTCACCCTATAGCTAGAGCATGCTCATCAGAGGTCAAGCACCACTGCAAAACTTCACCATGCCATGGATCAAGGCCTCTTCGCCATCATATTCGATGAGGTCTACCTCCAATCGTTCATCATGACCTCTGCATAGTGTAGCACCTGTTGCTATAAGATAAAGCTCACCAAGCGTTGTTGCACCAGTCGTCGACGATGGCGCCACCACAGTGGTCGTGCGCGCCGCCATGTTCGACCACCAGAGGAGAGGGATGACCATGTGAGCGTTAGATCTGGAATGAGCGGACCAGATTAGAAAGAGGGTAACATTTTGGCTTGATTAAATCTGAACTGTTGATTCGGTCGCGGGCGGATACGATTAGATCGTGTAGTTATAAGATTCAGACCGCAGATCTTGGCTCCGATGGATCTGAGCGCGTACCAGTTCGACAAGGGTGGGACCTAATCCTAGCTGGTGATCGAGAATCCAACGACCAAAAGGAGTGCAGGTAATAACAGTCGTGCTATTTTGCAGAAGGGACCTCAAGGAACTTGCTAACCAACCTGCAGTCCGGCTACGAGTAGAAAGTCTTTAGTTCTGGTCCAGATATTTGTAGTTTTGCCCCTGAGCTTCTAGCAATTGGAGCAAGTCATCCAATGAGGCCTTCAGTTTAAGTTTTTATATTTTCATATGGGTCCCTAGTATTCATAATTTAGCACTGGAAATTGATTTTATTAATAAAAATAGTTCAAAATCTTATTTAGTCTATAAATTTCTTGTTTTAATTCCGATTTTAGTGGTACTCAATCCTATAGAATCATTTTGACGTGTAGAATAATATTATGAAGTTGTTTCTATGTTTTGTGTGATGTTAATTTCTATTTGTATTATGTTTGTTTGTTTTGCTACGAATAAACGAGCAAGTGAATGGGGAATCTGAAGGCCAGCAGTTTGGGGGATCTGAGCAGGAACTCCCAGTGGAAGGCAAGTTGTGTCCTTGACCACTTCATTTTGTGACCTACTAATATTTACTATTTTGTACGCACTCATGCATGCACAGTTCAGTTAAATTGATGGGAACCTAATAGTTTACCTAGTTTTGTTTACCCTATACCTTGTCTTACCTGGTTACATGTTATTGGGTACAATAGCTATTGCTCTAATTGGTTATGGATTAATGTTAAACATGAAACATGGATCATCATTTATTATTGTGGATTTATTATGCATGATAAGATTAAAATGTTTAATTGGAACATAGAGCGCCAACCCGAGAAAACAGTGCTACCACAAGACTATTATGGCTCTGGTCTTGGCTAATTCATTAGGGAAACTAGTGTGTGAGAATCTTAGCTGAAAGGGGAAAGCGAGAAAATGTTGCTCAAGCATAGGGACATTCTCGAGCTAATCTTTCTTGGATAGCTTTTCAAACAAGGGATTCATATGCCACTTCATCATGAATACATACCGGGTTTCCTCATACTAGTTGATCTTTGTAAAGGCCTCGTAGTGGATCCTTAGCCATTCACCTTGGAAGTGTCTAAGTGCCTTGTAAACCTAGTCTAGAAGGGATACATAACTTGTGGGTAAAGATGTGTGACTTCTGCACAGTATAAAACTAATATATCAGCCATAATAACGGTCTTGAGCGGCTCAGGCCTCTCACATGATTAATATATGGAATTAAATTAACCTTGCATACATGTGGTTGTTTCATGGGTAACAATTTGGTTATGATCCTTTCTCTAATTTGGTTGGTATTACTTATACTTAGTAATTGCTAATAAAATTTGGACCAACTTAATTAAAAGCTAATGCTTAGCTTCAAACACTTGCTAAGCGATGACCATAAGGGAGCTCACATTTGCTATAATTATGCAGAGCAGGAACATGTTTGGTCGAAGGAGGACTAATATGATGAGTTCGATGAGATCTTGGTCGTCGTCTCCTAGTCAACCGTGCTTGTGAAGTTATCTTAGTTTGGTATATTTTATTTAGTTATTTTTGTAAAGACATTTCATTATGCAATAAATATTGTGACACTGGTTACTATACACTAAGTCATCATATGTGTGGAACTTGATCTTGGCATGCATATGAGGTGCATCTAGATTTGTCCTTAAATCTGAGTGACATGAAGTTAGAAGAAGAGAGTAGCCTTGGGAAAGAAGGGGAAGGGAGTTGCCATTACCAACAATAATAAAAGAGTGGAAAGGAGAGAAGTGGAAGAGGATTTTACCGTCTGATGATGACAAGTGACAGGTGGTGTCCGTGTTGAGGATCTTGGGGTTGGATCCATAAAGTTGTATTAGTTACAGGGCATTCACCAGACCATATGGTTCCTATCTAGCGGAGGGAGCTTGTTGATTCCACCTAAGGGGAAGCTAAGACTAGCCCCAAGTGATGTGGCCATGTCTAGAGGGTTGAAGATGCCTAGGACCCAATGAAGGCAGTGTTATTAAGGACCATGTTGGAGACAGATCTATAAAGCTAGCTATGGATGCATTAGTTCACCTATAACCAAGACAAATTTGTAGGCGGGGTGGCCTTGGTGACATCAATGTGCCCCATGAGGCTAAATATGCCTCATATGGCTGCAAAAAGTTGGACCAATGATTGTAGTTAGGGTTTAAAGTTTCTGGACAATAGAAACTTAAGATTTGACACACAAAATGGTATAGGTCTAGAGAGCAGGAAGACAGACTAATCAGGCTAGAAAGGGGTGTCGATGAGTGTGGAAGAAGAGGGCACAAGGAGGAAGTGCTCGAAGGAGGGGAGGGTCAGCACGTAGGAGAGGCAACACCAAGAAGGGGGTTAATGGCAGGTGAGCTCGGACAATAGATAAAAACCTAGACTCATAATACCACGTACAAATATATAGAAAACACCACAAACCCTTGTGACCTTCCTTTATATATACACACGCACACCTAAGTGCTAATCATCACCTAGGGTGATGGACCTCATGATCCATCACCTAGAATAAAAGTCCAGTCTAATCAACCCAACTAATTAACCACGTGTCCATGCAAGCGCCAGTAACACATGATTAACTAGACTAATCACACACGATTAACAGGGTTTGCACCAAGGAAATCAATCGGATCCAGGAACTAGCTGCACTAGCCACTTGCGACTAACTGGACTACTCAACTTGCCGCTCACAACTAACACCAAATATTCACCCATTCAAGGTTTTGTTTTAGCCATTCAAGGTTTTGTTTAGCCGTTCAAGGTTTACTTCAGTCATTCAAGGTTTACATTAATGTACAGCAGGAACAAACATTCAGCTAATCTAGGTTTGCTTCAGCCATTCAAGGTTTACTTCAGCCATTTAACTTTTACTTCAATGTATAGAACAACAAATATTTAGTCATCCTAGATTTGCTTCAGCCATTCAAGATTTACTTTAACGTACATTAGAAACAAATATTTAGCCATACAAGGGTTACTTCAATCATTCAAGGTTTCATCCATTCAAGGTTTACTTCAACGTACAGCAGGAACAAATATTTAGCCATTCAAGGGTTACTTCAGCCATTGCAGACATCGGGGCGGTGGGAGTCGACACGACGGTGGGTTGGCTAGTGCGGCGAAGGAATTACTACGGAGGCGCGACGAGTGAAGGCGTGATTAGCGAGGCTTGGCTGAGCAGGGGGCATGGCTGGATGATGCATGACCGAGCGGGAGCGCATGTCGGTGTGATTGGTTTTGTTGGTAGGGTGGTTCAAATTTTGGTGCAACTACAGCATTAGATACAGGGTGATGGATCATAAAGTTTATCACCTAAGGTGACAAATATATATATATATGGGGTGTTTGGGACAACTTCAATTCATAAAATCTAGCTTAGGTCCACAAAACTCTAGCCACACACTCCTAACTTTACCGGCTCAACTTCACAAAAAAGGTGAAGTTGACCCCAAATGAAGCAGCCAAAAAAACTTCCTTTCAAATAGGTATTTTCAACTACCTCATGAAACATTTCTTTTTTTTCTTTTCTCTTATACCCACGGCGTCGCTCTCGCTCCTGTTTTTATTAAGCTAAAGTTGAGTTGCAAGCCAAACACTTCAAAAACTCTGCAGCTTAAAAGCTAAGCCCCTCACTTTGAAGTTCATGAAGCTAAGCTAGTTTTCGTGAAGTAGAGCAGTATCAAACACACACACACTGTCATATATATATATATATATATATATATATATATATATATATATATATATATATATATATATATATATATATATATATATATATATATGACAGTGCTATTCGTCACACTAGATGATGATCATCCACACTGAAATGACCTAATAAATGACTTACAAAGATTACAAATAACTTAAATTTGTTAAGTCATTCTAGGGTGGGTGATATCACCTAAGTTGACGAATAGCATTTATCCCTCTCTCTCTCTCTATATATATATATATTGTATATTAGGAGCCCTGGGCTTCCAATAACTAGAGGAAGCACAGGCCAGACAGTGCAATCCGGTCGAGCCGGACCAGGTCCACACGTCTATATAAGAAAATCCGGAGTGCTAGGGTTCAGTTTTCACGTGCGACGACGGCGGTTGCCCGATAGCGCGCGCAGCGGTGGAGCCCCGCCAGTGGCTGCGGTGGCCGCGGATCCCCGACCTCGACGTGCGGTGGCGACGGTTCCTCGATCCGGAGTAGAGGCGCCGGTTCCCAGATCGGCGGCAGCGGCTCCCCGATCTATAGAGCGAGCGACGGCAGTGCCCTTGTGCGGGCAAGCGGCGGCGTTCCCGGGACCCCGAGGCGGCGACACTTCCACGGCCAGGCGAGCAAGCGACACCCCTCGATGTGCGAGTAGCGACGGCGACACACGAGGCGTGAGGTTCGAGCGGTGTCACGGAAGGTGCGAGGTGCGCGCAGCGACGATCGCGCATGACATCCTCCGATCCGGCGCAGTTCGGGCGGCCTCAATGACGACATACATATGTGCTTATGTCGTCGACGATGTCCTCCGGCGATTACCTCCTTCGATTCGTGTTTTCTTTTCGATCATTGTGTTTTATACCTACCACATGTATTATTTATGCTAAAAACTGTACGATTTTATGCTTGAACACAGAGTTCGTATATCAGTTTGCTGCATGCATATTTTTTGCATGCACATTGGAAAGGCAATTCCTTAATTTATGTTGCTCGTAATTTGTGCGCATGCAATGAAAACTCCCACGATTTTGCCATAATTTTTGGATCTGTATAAAAATAGAAACTGCATGCATGCGGCTGCCATGTTTTTCGGATCTGTCATAAAAATAGGATCGTAACAACAACCTACTAGAGCTATCAACCTCTCACATTAACTCGGTGTTTACACTTATTATTGAGGAATTTTATGCTCAAAACTTAAGGTTTTACGCTACACCCGGAGATGCGTCCACCAGTGAAAAACATGCCAGATTTTTTACGCACTGTAACGAATTGCATAAATACCTACACCGTGTAGTATAATTTGTATCGGTATATATCATAAATTAGTTATAATGCGTTTAGCTGGTAAAAGATTTTTACGCAGTATACCCAATTGCATAATTATCTACATAGTGTAGCATATTTAGTATCACTATATATCATAAAATGATCATTACGAGTCTAACTGCATGGCTGTTGCAGCGATCCTAAATTTATGGAGGAAATAAAGCATTTAAAATAGAAACCGCCACACATATCTTTTTTCTAAATTTACGCGCATGCAAGGGAACATGTTTGACTTATGCATGCATTTTGCCATAATTTTTGGATCTGTATAAAAATAGAAAACGCATGCATGCGGCTGCCATATTTTTCGGATCTGCCATAAAAATAGGATCGTAATAACAACCTATCAGAGCTATCAACCTCTCACATTGGCTAAGTATTTACACTTATAATTGAGAGATTTTATGCTCAAAACTTAAGGTTTTTACGCTCCAAACTGGAGATGCGTCCACCAGTGAATAACATGCTAGATTTTTTTACGCAGTGTACCGAATTGCATAAATACCTACACCGAATTACATAAATACCTACACCGTGTAGTATAATTAGTATAAGTATATATCATAAACTAATTCTAATGTGTTTAGCTGAATGGTTGTTGGAGGGATCCTATATTTATGAAGCAAATTAAACATTAAATACGATTTTTTGTTTTTATGCATGTAATTCATTTCCTTTCATTGCACATTTTTCCATCATAAATTCGTGTGCATGCAGCTGGTAACAGATTTTTACGCAGTATACCGAATTGCATAATTAGCTACACAGTGTAGCATATTTAGTCTCAGTATATATCATAAAATGATCCTTACGCGTCTAGCTGCATAGCTGTTGCAGCGATCCTAAATTTATGGAGGAATTAAAGCATTTAAAAATAGAAACCGTCACACATATTTTTCCTAAATTTACGCGCATGCATTGGATCGTGTTTGGCTCATGCATGCATTCCTTTTTTTGCGCTAACAGACGTGGGGCAGGTGGTGCACCCGACAGCCTGGTTGGGCGCGCTGGGTTGAACCAGTTTGCAGGGGTGGTCGGCCTGGGCTTATTTTAACTATTGGAAGCCCAGGGCTCCCGTTATACCTGCCCTATATTCGTCATCACCTATCATCCACCCTATAATGATTTTTACAAATTTAAGTTATTTATGATCTTTGTAGGTTGTTTTAAGTCCTTTGAGGATGGGTGATCATCACCTAGGATGACAAATAGTGTTGCATCATCGCCTTGTGCGACTAGAGAGACGAAGGTGTGCTGGTGTTGTAGTTCGCGTTGACCATTGTGTCGGCGTTTCGAGACCGGGGGGTCCCTGGACCGACGAGTAAATTGTCGCCGCGTGCCCCAGCCCAGATGGGTCGGCGCGAGACGGAGCGCGAAGGGGGGAGGCAGCCGGAGGGAGACGGGCGTGAGAGGTGGAAATCCCGCGGCCTTCGTGTTTGTCCCGCGCCCAGGTCGGGTGCGCTTGCAGTAGGGGGTTACAAGCGTCCACACGGGAGGGAGCGAGCGGCCTCACGCGAGCGTCGTCCCGTCCTTCCCCGCGCGGCCAACCCTCTGTAAGAGGGCCCTGGTCCTTCCTTTTATAGGCGCAAGGAGAGGATCCAGGTGTACAATGGGGGGTGTAGCAGTGTGCTAACGTGTCTAGCGGAGAAGAGCTAGCGCCCTAAGTACATGCCATCGTGGCAGCCGGAGAGGTTTTGGCACCCGGTTCGTGTGGTGTCGTGGCCGTCGGAGGAGCGCTGGAGCCTGGCGGAAGGACAGCTGTCGGGGCTGTCGAGTCCTTGCTGACGTCCTCTTGCTTCCGTAAGGGGGCTGAGAGCCACCGTCGTCATAGGGCGTGCGGGACGCCATCACTACTTGTCTGGCGGAACGAGCCAGATGGGACGTCGGTCTTGTTCCCCGTAGCCTGAGTCAGCTTGGGGTAGGGTAATGATGGCGCCTCCTGTTGACGTGGACGGTCCGTGCCCTGGGTTGGGCGATGTGGAGGCTCCTCCGAGGTCGAGGTCGAGTCTGTCTTCCGAGGCCGAGGTCGAGCCCGAGCCCCTGGGTCGGGCGAGGCGGAGACCGTCAGCTGAGGCCAGGGCTGAGTCCGAGCCCTAGGGTCGGGCGAAGCGGAGTTCGTCGTCTTCCGGGGCTGAGCCTGAGTCCGAGCCCTGGGGTCGGGCGAAGCGGAGTTCATCGTCTTCCGGGGCTGAGCCCGAGTCCGAGCCCTGGGGTCGGACGAAGCGGAGTTCGTCGTCTTCCGGGGCTGAGCCCGAGTCCGAGCCCTGGGGTCGGGCGAAGCGGAGTTCGTCGTCTTCCGGGGCTGAGCCCGAGTCCGAGCCCTGGGGTCGGGCGAAGCGGAGTTCGTCGTCTTCCGGGGCTGAGCCCGAGTCTGAGCCCTGGGGTCGGGCAAAGCGGAGTTCGTCGTCTTCCGGGGCTGAGCCCGAGTCCGAGCCCTGGGGTCGGGCGAAGCGGAGTTTCCTATGGCGCCTGAGGTCGGGCCTGGCTGCTGTCAGCCTCACTCTGTTGAGTGGCTCAACAGTCGGTGTGGCGCAGGCGGCGCTGTCCTCTTGTCAGACCGGTCAATGGAGCGGCGAAGTGACTGCGGTCACTTCGGCTCTGTCGACTGGAGGGCGTGCGTCAGGATAAAGGTGTCAGGCCACCTTTGCATTAAATGCCCCTGCGATTTGGTCGGTTGGCGTGGCGATTTGGCCAAGGTTGCTTCTTGGTGAAGACTGGGCCTTGGGCGAGCCGAAGGTGTGTTCGTTGCTGGAGGGGGGCCTCGAGCGAGACGTAGATCCTCCGGGGTCGGCTGCCCTTGCCCGAGGCTGGGCTCGGGCGAGGCGTGATCGCGTCCCTCGAATGGACCGATCCTTGACTTAGTCGCACCCATCAGGCCTTTGCAGCTTTGTGCTGATGGGGGTTACCAACTGAGATTTAGGAACCTTGAGGGTACCCCTAATTATGGTCCCCGACAGTAGCCCCCGAGCCTCGAAGGGAGTGTTAATACTCGCTTGGAGGCTTTTGTCGCACTTTTTTGCAAGGGGACCAGCCTTTCTCGGTTGCGTTTTGTTCTGGTGGGTGCGCGCAAGCGCACCCGTCGGGTGTAGCCCCCGAGGCCTCAAGGAGTGGTTTGACTCCTCCGAGGTCTTAATGCCTCGCGCAATGCTTCGGCTGGTCTGGTTGTTCCCTCATGCGAGCTGGCCGTAGCCCGGGTGCACGGTCGGGTCCCAAGTTCTCGGGCTGGTATGTTGACGCTGTCAACGGTTTGGCCGGAGCCGGGTTTGCGAGAGCAGCCCCCGAGTCTCTGCACAGGGCGAGAGGATGGTCAAGGACAGACTCGACTTTTTTTACATACGCCCCTGCGTCGCCTTTCCGCAAGGAGGAGGGGGGGAAAGCGCCATGTTGCCCTCAGAGGGCGCCAAACATGGTGTCTCCGGTGAGCTGCTGGCGGGTAATCTGAGTGGACGCCCATGCCCCATTTGTTAGGGGTCGGCTAGAGGCCCGAAGGCGCGCTCAAAAGTACATGCGGGTGATCTGCCGGACCCGGTCCCCTTCCGACGGGGTCCGAGGGCTCGATGCCTCCCTCTGATGGGATTCTGTTACAAGATCGTTCCCGCTGGTCTCGGAAATGTCCTAGGGTACCTGAGGAGCGTAGCCCGAGCCTTGGTTATGTATCGAACGTACCCAGGGTCATCCCTCGCTCTGTGTCTGAGGCGGCTGTGAACCCTTCGAGGGCCAGCCTACGAACCCCTGATCAGTAGTGGGCGTAGAGCCCGAGTGGCCTGAGGCGGCCGTTGAACCCTTCCGAGGGGCCAGCCTTCGAACCTCTGACCAGTAGTGGGCGTGGAACCCAAGCGCTCTGAGGCGGCTGTTGAACCCCTCCGAGGGGCCAGCCTTTGAACCTCTGATCAGTAGGGAGGCTCGGGGCCTGTTTCCTTCACGGAGAAGGATCCTTTTCGGGGTATCCCCCTTTCCCGGTCCCTGTTGTAAGAGAGAGAAAGAGGAAAAGGAAAAGGATGCGAAATCGAATGACGTGGCGTACCTTTTTTGACGCGGTCATTATGGCGAAGGCGAAGCGTCGCTCGCTTCTCCTGCCTGAGGCGCCGCCTGTCCCGCCGCGGAGTTAATGCGACGGGGCGAGTGGTTCGCGGGGCGGCCGTTGCGCGTGCGCGAGCCGTTCGAGGAACGAAACACGGGCGCGCTGTCTTCACGCCGTGAGAGAGGGTTCTCTCGCTGCCCCCGGATGGGACGTAAGCTTGGCTGACGACGTGACCGCAGCTCCTGCCCGCCTGCCACCGCCATTACTACCGGCCCATTTTTTGCCGTATTGACCGTTGCGCCTGGCTGGCACTGCCTGGTCGTACGCAGGGTTGCCTCGAGTCGCGGTACTGGTTCCGCAGTCGAGGAGGCGTGGTAGTGGTGCGAGCGGCGGTGCAGTTGCTCGCACGTAGCAACCGGCGCGCCGGTTGCATGACGCGTGGGCCTGGGCCTCCATGCTGGGTGCGTTGGAAGTCGGAGGGGTGCGCCCACTTGGCGCGGTTGCATGCCGCCTGCATGGCTACCCGCCCTTTCACCCGCTGGTCTGGGCGAAAGTGGAGGAATGCCTGTAACCGCTGGGCGGTTGCATGCACCGCGCGCGGCGGTTTGGCTTCTTCTGCTCTGGGCCAGCTTGCATGACGCGTGGGACCCAGCCCCCACGCCGTAGGGGGATGACCTTGGAGCGTGTTGGAGAAGGCTCAGCTCACGACGGCTGGGGACGCAAGTAGGGAGAGTCGCCTTTAAAAGGAGGGTGACCCCCTTGAAAGGCGACCATGTCTTCGCGCTCCCTTATGCATCGTGTCTTTCCACCTTCCGAGCCCCCGGATGGGGAACACCCGCAATCCTTCCGCCTTGTCGTTGGAGGAACGCAACTTCGTGTAAGTTGGTACCTTTCAGCCATCGTTCGGCTTCAAGGATTTTCATCATGCAGCCCGGCTGCACCCCCTCGCCGGCGGTCACCCAAGACGGTGACCACCAGCCCCTGAATGGGGAGAAGCAAGCCGGGCTGCAGCCCCCGCCTCTCCCTCAGCTTCAAGGATGTTCATCATCAGTGCTGGGGAGGGGAGTGTGCCGAGTTGGGGTCGGCCCCTGCGCGGGCGGCGGCCCGCTCCTTCCCTCAGTGATCGAGGGGAAGGGCGTTCGCCGTTCGTGGCGCTGGCAGCTGCCGCGTGCCTGGCTCTCTGACCCGAGTGGCTTCGGAGCCGCTCCCGGCGCCGCCTTCTGCCACGGCAGCTGGAAGAGGTTCTTCCGCCGATGAGATAGCCGGTGCCGCCCACGGACTGACCTCCAACTCTACGGCCTTCTGCCCGTCCTTGCCTCTCAAGTGAGGGCATGGGCGAGGGCCTCATGGCAGCAGCATCCGCCCTGAGGTCATCGCTGCTGCTATTCGGCCCCCCGGAGCAGAAGTCGTCGTCGTCGCCGCTGCTGGAGCGGGCGACGGCGAGCCGTTCGTCGGTCTTCTGTTGCTCCGCAGGCCCCCCAATCGTGTGGGGTTGTTCGTACCTGCGGAGGTGGAACCGGGGTTCCGTTTGTAATGGCACCTTGAATGCCGGTCTTTTGTTCATTGTGGCTGTCAAGGCCTGAACATGTATGTATTTTTGGCGCGGAGCCGTGTTTTTTCCTCATTTTCGAGCACTAAGACTCGCCTGTTGGTTATCTGAACCGCATCACCAAGCGTGAGTCGCCCCGTGCAAAGGTGACGAGTGAGGTATCCGTGTCCCGGAGGCGTAGGAGTCCCTCGGCTCGGTCGGCCTTGCTGTCCGAGGCTTCTCTGGCTTAGTTAAAGGAACCCCTCGGCCGCTCTTCGATGAGCCGAAGCCAGGGGTAGCGGTGTCAGCACGGACAGAGGCAGAGTTGGCTCGAAAAGAAGACTTGGTCGGCCAGAGCCTGGCCGGGTCGTCCACTGGCGGGACCGACGCCGGAATTGAGTTGCCGAGGCCTCGGGCCGGGCTAATGTCTTCGGGGGACAGTTGGCTGAGGCCTCGAGGTGACCGGCCGAGCCGTCTGCTCGAGCCGGATTCCTGGAGAAGACCCTGGCGGCGATGGCCCGGGCGTGGTGATGATGTCGTCCTTCAGAGTGGAGATCCTCGGACCGCGTCGTCGTCCGAGGCTAGGTCGGACCTCGCCGAAGGTGTAGTTGACGCCGAGGGTGCTGCTGCTCCCTTCAACTGTCAAGATCCGAGCCTGCAGGATTGGATTATCTTGTAGTGTGTGTATGTTTTCTGCGGCCGCCGAGGCCCAAACACACCATCGTCGTGTTGTAAAGCTGTGTTTCTTTTCCTCTTGTTTCGAGTATCTGAACTTTTTCGTCGGTAACAGAATTGTCTGTGAGAGCGAGAGTTGCTTTTCACGGAAGGCGATGAGTGAGGTATCCGTATCCCGGAGGCGTAGGAATCCCTCGGCTCGGTCGACCTTGCCGCTTACGCGTACTCTTGCCCGTCCATAGGGTTCTGTCACCGACGCAGTCGAGAAGGCCCGAAGAATCGCTTCAGCAGAGGAGCTTTCGAGCGTGAAGACTTGTTCGGTCCGCGGAATCACTTATCCGAACGCGAGTTACTTATCGCAGAAGGTGATGAGTGAGGTATCCGTATCCCGGAGGCGTAGGAGTCCCTCGGCTCGGTCAGCCTTGGCTGCTTACATGTACTCCGTCGTTTTTAGGATCCACTTTCGAAGTAGTCGAAAAGCAGGAAAGACATTCTGGCAGAAAAGATCTTTTTTTTCGAGGAAAATTTCGACACAGAGGGGGTTCCCCCCTTTTAGCCCCCGAGGGAGGGTCGGGCTTTGCCGAGGCAAGGCTGACCCTTCCTTGATGACCAAACTTTGCGTGGGAACGAGGTATACGAACAACTTGAAAGCATCTTAAGGGTAGAAACGACGTAGCTGTTGGATGTTCCAAGCGTTGCTGTAGACCTCGCCTTGACTGTTGGCCAGCTTGTACGTTCCGGGCTTCAGAACTTTGGCGATGACGAACGACCCTTCCCAGGGAGGCGTGAGCTTATGCCGCCCTCAGGCATCTTGTCGCAGCCGAATCACCAGGTCGCCCACCTGGAGGTCTCGGGACCGAACCCCTCGGGCGTGGTAGCGTCGCAGGGATTGCTGGTACCGCGCCGAGTGTAGTAAGGCCATGTCCCGAGCCTCCTCCAGCTGGTCTAGTGTGTCTTCTCGATTAACTTGATTGCTTTGGTCGGCGTAGGCCCTCGTCCTCGGGGAACCGTATTCTAAGTCTGTGGGCAAGACGGCCTCGGCCCTATAGACTAGAAAGAACGGTGTGAAGCCCGTGGCTCGGCTCGGCGTTGTCCTCAGACTCCAGACCACCGAGGGGAGTTCCTTCATCCATCGCTTGCCGAACTTGTTGAGGTCGTTGTAGATCCGAGGCTTGAGTCCTTGTAGAATCATGCCGTTGGCACGCTCTACTTGCCCATTCATCATGGGGTGAGCCACGGCGGCCCAGTCCACCCGGATGTGGTGATCCTTGCAGAAGTCCAGGAACTTTCTACCGGTGAACTGGGTGCCGTTGTCGGTGATGATGGAGTTCGGGACCCCAAAGCGATGGATGATGTTGGTGAAGAACGCCACTGCCTGTTCGGACCTGATGCTGTTTAGGGGTCGGACCTCGATCCACTTGGAGAATTTGTCGATGGGGACCAACAGGTGCGTGTAGCCCCCGGGTGCCTTCTGCAAGGGGCTGACGAGATCCAGACCCCACACAGCAAAAGGCCAGGTGATGGGTATCGTCTGCAGAGCCTGAGCGGGCAGGTGGGTCTGCCTTGCATAGAACTGACACCCTTCGCAGGTGCGGACAATTCTAGTGGCGTCGGCCACCGCCGTCGGCCAGTAGAAACCTTGTCGGAAGGCGTTTCCATCAAGGGCTCGAGGTGCTGCGTGATGGCCGCAAGCCCCCGAGTGTATCTCTTGTAGGAGCTCCTGGCCTTCGGCGATGGAAATGCATCGCTGGAGGATGCCTGAGGGGCTGCGGTGGTAGAGTTCCTTCCCGTCCCCTAGCAAGACGAACGACTTGGCGCGCCGCGCCAACCGCCGAGCTTCGGCTCGGTCGAGGGGTAGCTCTCCTCGGTGGAGATATTGCAGGTACGGGGTCTGCCAGTTTCGATTAGGCGTGACCCCGCTTCGCTCCTCCTCGATGCGCAGTGCCTCGCCCTTGGGGGCCGAGGGTACCTCGGGCCGAGGGTACCTCATGCCGAGGGTACCTCGGGCCGAACCGAGGGTGCCTCGGGCTGGGTCGAGGATGCCTCGGGCTGAGCCGAGGGCGCCTCGGGTTGGGCCGAGGGTACCTCGAGCCGAGCCGAGGGTACCTCGGACTGAGCCAAGGGTGCCTCAGGCTCGGCCGAGGCCTTCTCGGGCTCGGGCGTGTCGTCGGACTTGACGGAGGGTTGATGCAGGTCTCGGGAGAAGACGTCCGGGGGAACCGTTGTTCGCCCCGAGGCTATTTTAGCCAGCTCATCCGCAGTCTCGTTGTAGCGTCGGGCGATGTGGTTGAGCTCGAGCCCGTAGAACTTGTCTTCCAGGCGCCGAACCTCATCACAGTAGGCTTCCATCTTCGGGTCGCGGCAGTGGGAGTTCTTCATGACTTGGTCGATGACGAGCTACGAGTCACTGCGAGCGTCGAGGCGTCGGACCCCTAGCTCGATGGCGATGCGCAAACCGTTGACCAGAGCCTCATACTCAGCCACATTGTTGGACGCCGGGAAGTGGAGGCGTAGCACGTAGCGTAGGTGCTTTTCGAGGGGCGAGATGAAGAGCAGGCCTGCGCCTGCTCCTGTCTTCATCAGCGACCCGTCGAAGAACATGGTCCAGAGTTCCGGTTGGATCGGAACTGTCGGGAGCTAGGTGTCGACCCATTCAGCCACGAAGTCCGCCAAGACCTGGGACTTGATGGCCTTCCGAGGGGCGAACGAGATCGCTTCACCCATGATTTCCACCGCCCACTTTGCAATTCTACCCGAGGCCTCTCGGCACTGGATGATCTCCCCCAGGGGGAAGGATGACACCACAGTTACCGGATGAGACTCGAAGTAGTGTCGCAACTTCCGCCGCGTCAGGATCACCGCGTATAGTAGCTTCTGAATTTGTGGGTAGCGGATCTTGGTCTCGGACAGTACCTCGCTGATGAAGTAGACTGGCCTCTGGACGGGCAATGCATGCCCCTCTTCTCGTCTCTCAACCACAATCGCGACGCTAACCACCTGAGTGGTCGCGGCAACGTAGATCAAGAGGGCTTCCCCGGCAGCGGGAGGCACCAAGATGGGCGCGTTTGTAAGGAGCGCCTTCAGGTTCCCGAGGGCTTCCTCGACCTTAGGGGTCCAAGTGAAGCACTCGGCCTTCCTTAAGAGGCGGTATAGAGGCAGGCCTCTTTCGCCGAGGTGCGAGATGAAGCGGCTCAGAGCCGCAAGGCATCCCATGACTCTCTTTATGCCTTTTAAGTCCTTGATGGGCCCCATGCTGGTGACGGCCGCAATCTTCTCCGGGTTGGCCTCGATGCCCCGCTCGGAGACGATGAACCCCAAGAGCATGCCTCGGGGAACCCCGAAGACGCACTTCTCGGGATTGAGCTTCACGCCTTTCGCCTTGAGACATCGGAATGTCACTTCAAGGTCGGAAAGGAGGTCGGAGGCTTTCCTCGTCTTGACTACGATGTCGTCGACGTAGGCCTCGACCGTTCGGCCAATGTGCTCGCCGAACACATGGTTCATGCACCGTTGGTACGTCGCACCCGCATTCCTCAAGCCGAACGGCATGGTGACATAGCAGTACATGCCGAAGGGTGTGATGAAAGAAGTCGCGAGCTGGTCGGACTCTTTCATCCTGATTTGGTGATACCCTGAGTAGGCATCGAGGAAAGACAGGGTTTCGCACCCTGCAGTGGAGTCCACGATTTGGTCGATGCGAGGCAGAGGGTAGGGAACCTTCGGACATGCTTTGTTTAGACCAGTGTAGTCTACACACATCTGCCATTTCCCTCCTTTCTTTCTCACAAGCACAGGGTTGGCAAGCCATTCGGGATGGAATACCTCTTTGATGAACCCTGCCGCCATTAGCTTGTGGATCTCCTCGCCTATGGCTCTACGCTTTTCTTCGTCGAATCGGCGCAGAGGTTGCTTCACGGGTCGGGCTCCAGCTCGGATATCCAGCGAGTGCTCGGCGACATCCCTCGGTATGCCGGGCATGTCCAAGGGACTCCACGCGAAAACGTCGGCGTTTGCGCGGAGAAAGTCAACGAGCACTGCTTCCTATTTGGGATCGAGCTCGGAGCCGATCCGGATCTGCTTGGAGGTGTCGCTGCTGGGGTCGAGGGGGACGGATTTAACCGTCTCCGCTGGCTCGAAGTTGCCGGCGTGGCGCTTCACGTCTGGCACCTCCTTAGAGAGGCTCTCCAGGTCAGCGATGAGGGCCTCAGATTCGGCGAGGGCCTCGGCGTACTCCACGCACTCCACGTCGCATTCGAATGTGTGTCGGTACGTAGGGCCGACGGTGATGACCCCGTTGGGGCCCGGCATCTTGAGCTTGAGGTAGGTGTAGTTGGGGACGGCCATGAACTTCGCGTAGCATGGCCTCCCCAGTACTGCGTGGTAGGTTCCTCGGAACCCGACCACCTCGAACGTGAGGGTCTCCCTTCGGAAGTTGGAGGGTGTCCCGAAGCAGACGGGAAGATCGAGTTGTCCGAGGGGCTGGACGCGCTTCCCGGGGATGATCCCGTGGAAAGGCGCAGCGCCTGCCCGGACCGAGGACAGATCAACACGCAGGAGCCCGAGGGTCTCGGCGTAGATGATGTTGAGCCTGCTGCCTTCGTCCATGAGGACCTTGGTGAGCCTGACGTCGCCGATGACGGGGTCGACAACGAGCGGGTATTTCCCCGGGCTCGGCACGCGGTCGGGGTGGTCGGCTTGGTCGAAGGTGATGGGCTTGTCGGACCAGTCTAGGTAGACTGGCGCCGCCACCTTTACCGAACAGACCTCCCGACGCTCCTGCTTGCGGTGCTGAGCCGAGGCGTTCGCTGCTTGCCCACCGTAGATCATGAAGCAGTCGCGGACCTCGGGGAACTCTCCTGCCTGGTGATCTTCCTTCTTATCGTCGTCGCGAGCCCTGCCACCCTCCGCGGGTGGCCCGGCCTTGTGAAAGTGGCGCCGAAGCATGGCGCACTCCTCAAGGGTGTGCTTGACGGGCCCCTGATGATAGGGGCACGGCTCCTTGAGCATCTTGTCGAAGAGGTTGGCACCTCTGGGGGGGTTTCCGAGGGTTCTTGTACTCGGCGGCGGCGACAAGGTCCGCGTCGGCGGCGTCGCGTTTCGCTTGCGACTTCTTCTTGCCTTTCTTCTTGGCGCCGCGCTGAGTTGACGCCTCGGGGGCATCTTCCGGTTGGCGGCCCTGGGGCTGCTTGTCCTTCCGGAAGATAGCCTCAACCGCCTCCTGGCCAGAGGCGAACTTGGTGGCGATGTCCATCAGCTCGCTCGCCCTGGTGGGGGTCTTGCGACCCAGCTTGCTCACCAGGTCGCGGCAGGTGGTGCCGGCGAGGAACGCTCCGATGACATCTAAATCGGTGATGTTGGGTAGCTCGGTGCGCTGCTTCGAGAATCGCCGGATGTAGTCCCGGAGAGACTCTCCCGGCTGCTGTCGGCAGCTTCGGAGGTCCCAGGAGTTTCCAGGGCGCACGTACGTGCCCTGGAAATTGCCGGCGAAGGCTTGGACCAGGTCGTCCCAGTTGGAGATCTGCCCCGGAGGCAGGTGCTCCAACCAGGCGCGAGCGGTGTCGGAGAGGAACAGGGGGAGGTTGCGGATGATGAGGTTGTCATCGTCCGTTCCACCCAGCTGGCAGGCCAGCCGGTAGTCCGCGAGCCACAGTTCCGGTCTCGTCTCCCCCGAGTACTTTGTGATAGTAGTCGGGGTTCGGAACCGGGTCGGGAACGGCGCCCGTCGTATGGCGCGGCTGAAAGCCTGCGGATCGGGTGGTTCGGGCGAGGGACTCCGATCCTCCCCGCTGTCGTAGCGTCCCCCACGCCTGGGGTGGTAGCCTCGGCGTACCCTCTCGTCGAGGTGGGCCCGACGGTTGCGGTGATGGTGCTCGTTGCCGAGGCGACCCGGGGCCGCAGGCGCCGTGTTGCGTGTGCGCCCGGTGTGGACCGAGGCTTCCCGCATGAATCGGGAAGTCGCGGCGCGATGTTCCGAGGGGTACCCCTGCCTTCGGGAGGCGGAGCTTTCGGCCCGTCGGACCGCGGCGTCCTCCAGGAGATTCTTGAGCTCTCCCTGAATTCGCCGCCCCTCGGTGGTTGATGGCTCCGGCATCGCGCGGAGAAGCATTGCCGCTGCAGCCAGGTTCTGGCCGACTCCGTTGGAGGTGGGTGGCGGCCTTACCCTGACATCGTCAGCGATGCGGTGCTGGATACCCTGGGGTAGATGACGCACTTCTCCGGCCAGAGGTTGGCCCGCCCATTCCTGCCCGATGTCCCGGCGGATCGGCTCAAGTGTTCCTGCTCCCTCGTCGAGCCTGGCCTGCACCCCGCGGATTCGCTCGAGCTGTGGGTCATGACCCCCCACCGGAACGGGGACCACAGCTAGCTCCCGTAGGATGTCAACGCGAGGCACAGGCCTAGGGAGATCACCGTTCTCCGGCATACCAAGATGGTTGCCTTCGTTGGGACCCCCTAGATCGACGTGGAAACATTCACGACTTGGGCCGCAGTCCTCGTCGCCGAGGCTGCGGCTGCCGTCAGAACAGTCGGAAAGGCAGTAGTCGCATGCGGTCATGAGGTCCCGCATGGCACTGGGGTTACCAAGTCCGGAGAAATCCCAACAGAAGTCGGGCGCGTCATTTTCCTCGGACCCCGAGGGCCCGTAGGTCGAGACGTCCGTCAGCCGGTCCCAGGGTGACCGCATACGATACCCCAGAGGGTTTGGACTCGCCTCTACGAGAGCGTCCACCAAAGCGAAGTCGCTTGGCGGGTCGAGGCTGAATCCAAAAGGCGTGAGATGGGAATCGGTCGGTACCTCTTGGTCGACGGGCGGTGACGAAGTCACGTCAGGGACTGACTGCACCGTCGCCTCAGGTACGAGGGTGACGCCCAGCAAGCCTTCCGCGAGCGTGCTGGCGTCGTCCGTTTGCTTGGGGTCGGCGTGTTGCGGGGAGACGGCGCTCGTCATCGTCTCGGACGCGAGGTCGATGCCCGGCGTGCCCCCCGTTGGGGCGCCGGCGCCGTCGACTCGCTCGACGGCCGACGAGGTGCCGCCTCCTGCTTGGCCTTGGTTGCCCCGCCTCCTCCTCCGTCGGCGGGGGAGGGGACGGGGTGAGCTCGAATGTTGTTCTTCCACCACGCGGGGAAGACGTCGCCGATTCCGCTGCCGGTGGGCGGGCTGTCGGCCGCCATCGTCGTCGCCGCACGGCGGGGGAAGGAGTATCATGTCGTAGCTGCCGTCGAGGGACATGAACTCAAGACTCCCGAAACGAAGCACCGTCCCGGGCTGGAAAGGTTGTTAGAGACTGCCCATCTGGAGCTTGACGGGTAGCTGTTCGTCAACACGCAGCAGGCCCCTACCTGGCGCGCCAACTGTCGGCGTTTTGAGACCGGGGGGTCCCTGGACCGACGAGTAAATTGTCGCCGCATGCCCCAGCCCTGATGGGTCGGCGCGAGATGGAGCGCGAAGGGGGGAGGCAGCCGGAGGGAGACGGGCGTGAGAGGTGGAAATCCCACGGCCTTCGTGTTTGTCCCGCGCCCAGGTCGGGTGCGCTTGCAGTAGGGGGTTACAAGCGTCCACGCGAGAGGGAGCGAGCGGCCTCACGCGAGCGCCGTCCCGTCCTTCCCCGCGCGGCCAACCCTCTGTAAGAGGGCCCTGGTCCTTCCTTTTATAGGCGCAAGGAGAGGATCCAGGTGTACAATGGGGGGTGTAGCAGTGTGCTAACGTGTCTAGCGGAGGAGAGCTAGCGCCCTAAGTACATGCCATCGTGGCAGCCGGAGAGGTTTTGGCACCCGGTTCGTGTGGTATCGTGGCCGTCGGAAGAGCGCTGGATCCTGGCGGAAGGACAGCTGTCGGGGCTGTCGAGTCCTTGCTGACGTCCTCTTGCTTCCGTAAGGGGGCTGAGAGTCGCCGTCGTCATAGGGCGTGCGGGACGCCATCACTACTTGTCTGGCGGAACGAGCCAGATGGGACACCGGTCTTGTTCCCCGTAGCCTGAGTCAGCTTGGGGTAGGGTAATGATGGCGCCTCCTGTTGACGTGGACGGTCCGTGCCCTGGGTTGGGCGATGTGGAGGCTCCTCCGAGGTCGAGGTCGAGTCTGTCTTCCGAGGCCGAGGCCGAGGTCGAGCCCGAGCCCCTGGGTCGGGCGAGGCGGAGACCGTCGGCTGAGGCCAGGGCTGAGTCCGAGCCCTGGGGTCGGGCGAAGCGGAGTTCGTCGTCTTCTGGGGCTGAGCCTGAGTCCGAGCCCTGGGGTCGGGCGAAGCGGAGTTCGTCGTCTTCCGGGGCTGAGCCCGAGTCCGAGCCCTAGGGTCGGGCGAAGCGGAGTTCGTCGTCTTCCGGGGCTGAGTCCGAGTCCGAGCCCTGGGGTCGGGCAAAGCGGAGTTCGTCGTCTTCCGGGGCTGAGCCCAAGTCCGAGCCCTGGGGTCGGGCGAAGCGGAGTTCGTCGTCTTCCGGAGCTGAGCCCGAGTCCGAGCCTTGGGGTCAGGCGAAGCGGAGTTTCCTATGGCGCCTGAGGTCGGGCCTGGCTGCTGTCAGCCTCACTCTGTCGAGTGGCTCAGCAGTCGGTGCGGCGTAGGCGGCGCTGTCCTCTTATCAGACCGGTCAGTGGAGCGGCGAAGTGACTGCGGTCACTTCGGCTCTGTCGACTGGAGGGCGCGCGTCAGGATAAAGGTGTCAGGCCACCTTTGCATTAAATGCCCCTGCGATTTGGTCGGTTGGTGTGGCGATTTGGCCAAGGTTGCTTCTTGGTGAAGACTGGGCCTTGGGCGAGCCGAAGGTGTGTTCGTTGCTGGAGGGGGGCCTCGGGCGAGACATAGATCCTCCGGGGTCGGCTGCCCTTGCCCGAGGCTAGGCTCGGGCGAGGCGTGATCGCGTCCCTCGAATGGACCGATCCTTGACTTAGTCGCACCCATCAGGCCTTTGCAGCTTTGTGCTGATGGGGGTTACCAGCTGAGATTTAGGAGCCTTGAGGGTACCCTTAATTATGGTCCCCGACACATTGTAACAACAGTTACTCTATAATTGACAATATTTACGATTAAATTTAAGGATTTTGCTATTATGAATATGACGTGCTAGAGATATTCATGTCTCTCATGTTGACTCGGTATTTACGGTAATCGCCTGGATTTGCGCGCATCTGTTACGAGGGGGTCGTACGTGACATCATGCTGACCATTGTAACAACGTTTACTCTATAATTGAAAATATTTACGATCAAATTTGAGTATTTTACGATTATGAATATAAAGACCTAGAGATATCCATGTCTCTCACGTTGGATCGGTATTTATGGTAACCACCTATATTCGTGCACATCTGTTAAGAGAGGGTCGTACATGACATTGCACTGACTATTGTAACAATATTTACGCTATATCTAACATTATTTACCCTCGAATTTGAGGATTTTACAATCATGAATACGACATCCCACAGATATCCACGACTCTCACGTTAGCTCGGTATTTTTTGTAACCACCTGATTTGCGCACGTCTGTTACGCGGGAGTCGTTCGTGATATCGTGCTAACCATTGTAACAACATTTACGTTATATCTGACATTATTTATGCTCAAACTAACTGTGCAGCCACCTGTGACCCGATCGACCCAGTCCCCACCCGGTCGAACAAAACCCGCACAACACACCGGTGCTCCTAGTGGGGTCGGGGTGGGTGGTGCGAACCCAAAGCATGTGCTGGTAATGTGGCTTAAAGTACACAAGACAGATCTAAAAAAACGTCTAGATGCAATCCTATACAATGACATCATTTGTGGCTTCTACCTCATTAGGACTAGTTTGGATCCATGATTTTCCATAAGGGTTTGTTCGGTTAAGAGTGGATTAAGGCCTTGTTCGTTTGTGTCGGATTACACCCGGAATCGTTCCAGCTAATCAAAGTTTATATAAATTAGAGAAGCAATCCGGTTAGTAATCGTTCCGACCCACCAATCCGGCACAAACGAACAAGGCTTAAAGGGGATTAAATTCATTCCTATTCAAGAGATTTAATCCTCTTCAATTCTTATACAATTGAATAAGGTCTAAGGATTGGAGGTGACCGAGGAAGAAATTATTGAGGATGGATGTACCCAAACTAGCCTTTAGAGCGTGAAAATCTTTGTTCTGCCGCTTTAAGCCGACATAATACTATTTCGATAAGAATATAGCCGAATCTGAAGATACAGAACATATCCATTGAGATGTTAGCAATTCTCAATCTTGTTGACTATATTAAATGTCCACATGGACAACACAGCTGGAAGCTGTGCGGCTGTAAATATCACCAAAAACCAGGTATTCTTACATTATTCAGTTCAAATATGTCCAGAAACATTTGGCTTACTTTAGGCCTTGTTCGGTTAATCCTATTATTTAAGGATTGAATGGGATTAGAAAAAATTAAAAAGGAGTTTGACTTACTTAGGATTTAAACACACCCAATTCCACTCAATCCATATGAATTAGGAGCTAACCGAACAAGCCCTTAAATGGTTTGAGTCAGCATAAGCCGTAGAATTGTTTGAGATCACTAGCTCATTACAAGAATGCTTGGACACATACATGTCTCCTGGTTCGATACTAGTACAGTTACAACACTGTTAGAGTCAGGACAGCTACAAGTACTCCGCTAATATCTATGTAGCAGCTAAACTGATACCACATGCTACAAACACCTTCTCATTGTAATGAGTTACAACAACTTGCATTTCCTTTAAACACTGATTGTTTCGTCAGTGCTGAGGAGTTCCAACTGGAACGATGGCAGTAGTTTTGACGGGAGCAGCCTGTAAAAGACCATCATCGCACAAGACTTGTACAATCAGTAGAAATGTTAAACCCCCATTTTATGATGACTAAAACTTAAAGGTACTTGTCCTTGATTATCTTCACTATCTCTTCGACTCTCTTAATGATTTTAGGATTCATCATGTCTCTTGCTTGCCCAATGAGAGTGCCTTCTCTGCTGTTATAATATGCATCAACTATAGCTCTTGCCCAAGTGTGCAGCGCCTCTGGACTCCTACAATCCACCAGGCAACAAGCAACATTAAAACAAAAGAACGGTAGACAAAATCATCACCAGTGCACCAGTAATACTTACGTGTATAATGTATCAACATTGTCCCCTTGAAGTTCAGGGCCAGGAGTAAAAGCGTCATTAAGTGCACTTGACCGTTCTTCTGGATCCTCTATCATTATAAGATGCTTCAGTATTCTTATATCCTTCGGCATTTGTCTCTGGAGATTCGCCACCGCAGTCATATATAGGTGAAACATTATATCCTTTGCCTGTGTCATGCATTGTGGATCAGGAAACACTCAAAGACGATTTTGGAGCACTCGACCACAACTACAAGATGACAAAATGTACACAAACTCAAGCATATATGAGCTTGCTGAATACTATAATCATTTACCTCAGATTTCGTGATGTCAGTGCCCTTTGCAGCTGACCAAGCTTTTGAAAGCATCAACACTAGTGCAGAGTCCAGTTCTTTTTTCTCAGCCAAGTCATCAATCTTTCTGCAAGCAGCATCCACCGAAGGTGAATTAAGTATATCTTTTAACTTCAATTCTGCAGCATTCAAAGCTTCAAGGCTCCCTGTTGTATCATCATGAGCTTGTAGGGCATCTACACAATCATTTCCAAGCTTTGCCAACTCTACAAGGATAAAAAGGTCCATGCTACAAAATATGAATCCAATTGGCCAAACACAAATGACAAATAAAAATATTTATGTTCAGATCAGGGATCACCACTAATGCTGTCTACATGTCTATAGACAACTAATGAGAAACTCCACAACAATTATTGTTGCAAAAAGTAAAATTTTGCAGAAATCACCCAATAATTGAGAGGAAAAAGTTGGGTCTCATTATGACTGTGCGGCTTAATCAAAATACATTCTACAAATGGAACTATTTAGGGTCTTAAGAGTTGTACAATGGATATAGCTCTATTATATATATATATATATATATATATATATATATATATAGTTAGTATTGGAGTGCATAAATTCATAAGAATCAACCTATAGTTAATTGTCATTGATATGTCTGTAATATTGCAGATAACCAAACCAGTACATTTGCCCATTTGATGTGTCTCTATTATAATTAATAATATGTTATACTCTCTTTTTTCTTGGGGGGCGACAAAATAGGCAGAAAAGGGGCCCATATCATAAGTTGAAAAACAAGAGGAAATAACATGCAAAGTTGCAGACATCAGAGCCCAGTACTCAAATGCCTCACCAGTTTGCTTTTCTGGTTCATCATGACAAGACTCTGCAACATAGTAAAGGTGGTTGAAGAATTCCACTGTGAAATCTTTACGCCGCTTAGCAACAATAGAACCAAGTTTATCAGATGGTGTGGATTTTACTACTTCAAGAAGTTCATTATGCCTCTGTACATCTTCATCAATCTGAAAAAGGGGGGAGCAAACTAATTGAATATCTGTTATGAGGAACCCTAAATCAAATAATCAGGTAAACCATGATGGGCGTCCTGCTGTGAGTCAGTAAATGCATGACCTCTTTAAGTTTTCTACCAAGTCTGAGAAGATTGTGCTTCATCTCAGGGTTCAGCTCTGTATCTGCTTTTTCCTGGCAGCGTTTAAAGAAATGAGGCCTTATGTTGTCCCATTCCCTGCTAAAAGCTAGTAATTTTCTCCAATCCGTTGGTGTAGGTTTATCCACCAGGAATACGCCAATTAACTTATCACATATTTTGATCATTTTGTTATTGTCTCTGGAGTTTTGGTTCATTTTAGCAACCCTTTCTGATTGATTATCTTCATGAGATGAAGCATCCATAGTACTATTCAGATATCCACTGCTTGAGGGCGAGCTTTCTACATAATCATCAGAAACCGCTGCCACTTCACCAAAGGCTGCGATAGAACAGCACGACTTGGGAAGACCAAGAAACAGACAACCTAAGATCAATAGAAAAAAGTATGCTGTTATAGAGGACAAACTTTTCAAGAATGGATAAAGCACAAAATATAAGGAACCTCATGAGTTCAATCTACAGATACACCCAAATACATATAGTTGCAATGTCAAGAGACTTGTATGCCTAGTAGCCAAGCATCTGACTAGACTAGTATCATAGCTGTGTTCGACGTTCTTAGACCACCAATGATTCCCCACGTGATTGCCTAGCGCCATTTTATGTTTGGATGGATTGGTCTGTAATCAGTTGCAAATGGATCCGACCCATTAGAACTCTTTTGCCCCTTCCCTACAAGCGTTACTAGTTCCCTTCACAGAATCTCAGCAACAAATATTTGGGGCCGAGCACCCAGAGCCAAACCAAACAGATAGTGTTTTAGTTCCTCTGCAACAGTTAGCACCGTTAGCTAGTTGCATTACCGTACTCCCTGTTGAAAAAAACAGCACCTCAAATGCTGCTCCTACACGTGTTAAAGGTGGTAGAGGTCAAAAGCAAAGAGGAAAGCCTGTAGCATGTGAAATGAACAAGCATGCAAAAATGCTATTATACAGACAGAAAGATAGTCAATACATACAGTATATAAAATCTACAGCAAATATCAGACAGTCAAGAGATAATTATACCACCTTACCTATTTTCAAAGGAAAAATCTACACCAAAGAAATTAAAGATAGAATAAAACTAAGAAGGCAAGTGATTTTTTTCAATTGACATTCTTTACTACCTAGAATGCTTGATGCCTTGATACATATATTTCCTTTTGTCTTTTGTCACTGACACTTACAATAAAATTTTCATACAAATTGCAAAAGAAAACAGTTCTAAAATTTTGAGTTTGTTTAAAAGAAAATGCGCAAATCAAACCTTAAAATAATAAGAGGCAATGAATGAGTTCACAGAAAAATACAATTCATCAAAAGAGCCTTTAATTGATGCAAGCTTCAAAAGAACCTTTTGAGTAGAGAAAGTTCTACAAGGAACTAAGAAGAGCTAAACTTAGACTACATACAAAACTTATCACGCATTTCTGAACTAGACATGCCAGGTAGCACATTTACACTAATTAGTTGTACCGGCTCCCTCTCCCAGCCGCCGGCCACCCTCTCCCCTTCCCCAGCCGTCGACGCCCTGCCGCCGGCGCCCCCCTGTGACGTCGCCACTGGCCGCCAGCCCCATGGCCGACCTCCCCACCGCCTTCACCGGCGAGGCCACCATCCCCGCCGATGCCGCCGTCCCAAGCGCGGGGGCGCCCCTCCCCGCCACCGCCACAGGACTGCTACTCGCAGGCCTGCTCCCCGCGAGCGCGGCTCCGTTGCTCGCCCCCCACACCACCGCAACCCTGTGCAACCTGCTCCCCGCCGCCACCGTCGCCTGGAGCAGCAGCAGTGACTTCCCCGGCGGCCTCCTCCCCGGAACTCTCACCCCGCAGCAGCAGCCGCGCACGTGGCGCTCCCCGTCGGATCCCCCCCCCCTCATCGAGCCCGCGTGAGCCGACATCGTCGTGTCCTCGTCGAGCTCCACGCCCATCTCTTCCGCGCTGGTCACAGCCATCGTCGCCGCCTCTCACGAGCACAAGCATGACGCGATACTTGCCTTGGAGCAAGAGCGTGCCATGGGCGCCGCCTTGACCGCCCAGATGGCCACCGTGCAGCGCCTCCTCCTCAGTCGCAGTTCTACCCTGCCGGTAGCCCATGAGGCTTGACTCGCCCTCGAGGAGCAGTTCCTCGGGAACCGAGAGGCTCGGGCACTCCACCTCGACGCGCAGCTCCACCTGTTCTCTCAGGAGGACCTCTCCGTGTGCGAGTACTGCCGCCAGATGAAGGGCATGGAGAACTCTCTCCACGACATCGGCGAGCCCGTTGCCGATCGTACCTTGGTACTGAACCTTCTATGTGGCCTCAGCCCCGCTACGGCCACATGAAAGCTCTCATCAAGAGGATCGTGCCCTTCCCCACCTTCCACGTCGTCCGCAACGAGCTTCCCTCGAGGAGCTCACCATGGAGACGGAGACACCCACTCCCGCCCCGACCCTCTACAGCGCGCCTCCCAGTGGTCAGGCACCTTCGGCAGGCCAGGCCCCTCGCCCTTTATCGACCGGGGCTCCTACCCACCCTCACCGGTAGGAACAGCATTTTCCGTTAGTGCAAGGCATACCATTCGTTCTACTAAATATATGCTTTGTCGTGTCCTTTTCTGTCTTACTTCCTACCATAATCACTTGTTGCTAAAATTTTAAAAAAACTTTCAGAAAACTGATTTCAAAACAAAATCTAATGGATTAACATCATATCAGAATGTGGCTGACGGCTCACAACAAATGTTGGACAGATGACAAAATTGAAAAGAGAGGTTTGCCGAACCAGGCCCACTGCCCCCTCTGTGACCAGGAGCCTGAAATGATCAACCTTTTGCTGGTTGCTTGTGTATTTTCTCGAGAATTCTGGTTCTTGTAGCTCCAACGAAAGTTGCAGAGCCTTTCACCGCAGCCTACATTCCCATCCTTTGACGATTGGTGGTCTGATGCAAGTTCCAAGGTTGATGAGGAGGTTAGACAGGGAATCGATTTGATGATCATCTTGGGAGCTTGGTCTATTTGGAACCTCCGCAACTGTGTGTTTTTGATAGAGTATCACCAAGTTTATCCTTGATCATGGTCTACGTTAAAAATGAGTTTAAATATTGGGTTTTAGCTAGGGCATGTGGTATTTCTCACCTCACTGCCCTTCCATCTAAGGAAGTCAAGATCAGATTTCTTTTTGGGTTGATCTTGGTCGGTTTCCTTTTTCTTTTAGACCATTGGGGAGAAAGGGAGGGGGTCCCTAGCGTGGGTTGGTCTTGAACATTGCTTGTGTTGTTTGTAAGAGGGTTCTCTACCCATTTTATTCTTCTTCATCCAACGGTACGCAGCCCTCCTACGTGTTTGAGGAAAAAAATACAATAGCAGCCTTGGCTTCTGGGGAAAGAAATAAAGATCAGAACATGCCTTGACCTTTTGACCCTGGTGTGTGGAAATCCACATATTGATTTCCTCACATGTCATGGATCTCACGATTACGTCGAACCACTCTTTTTGCATTATAAAAGGACATGACATCAGAAGAAATCAACAACAATTGACAACATATCTTAATTTGAACATTGTCAGAGATATAAAAATATATGTCAAAAGCCACATATATTATCTTCCTCTTTTAGCATTACATAATTTTATGTACTTTTTAATTACACCATAAGAATACATTAAAAATAATGTGAATCTAGTTCTTGGGCTGGCAATACATAATCAACCCCACTAGCTATAGTAATGGTTACAGTTTTGATCAACATCATGATAATTTTGCGTTAATACAAAAACCCCTGTTCTGGACTTTATTCAGCTCCCACATATAGGGCGCAAGTAGCCCATTAGGTTCCAGGATGTACTAGGTTGGCTAGTAGATTAGGAAAGAGAGAATAGGAAAAGTCAATTCGAGTTAGAATTTAGAAACTGAGAGTGTCCCAACTCCGAGTTATAGCCCTATGAGGGTTTGGCCATCTTGACTAAAAAGGCCAGCCTGCAATGTGATAGATCAAAATCAAGCACGAAAAGGAATTAATCCACTCTTTTTCCAAAATACCAATTGTCATTTCCCAAACTGATCTAGTTTGTCTATTCTAAATCCAGTGCTCATTGAGTTGCCAGCCATGCGCACCTGTATTCAAGAGGTGCCCACAGCAGGCAGATAAATATCTAAACAATCACAATCTTTACAATCCTGGTATGGGTGGTTTCTCGATCCGCACACTCAAAGAATTCATCTTCAGACAAATGACAGACTAAGAATATCTATTGTATTTATCATCAGCACTACAAATGTAATTGTCGAATCCGCATACTCAGAATTGAGATGCAATTTCTCAATAGCCAAGACAAATCTATAAAGGCATAATTGTAATTTTGATCTAGCCGAGCCCGCCACAGCCAACAAACAAATAATTTTCCTTATTTCCTATCCGTTATTTCAACTCAACCACTCAAACGTTGGGAGAACCGAAAGAGGGTCGAAATAGCGTCCTACCAGTGGGCGCAGAAATGATGGCGCCACGGGAGCGGCGGAGGCGGCGGCTGAATGAGAGGATGGTAGCGCGGGCGCCAGGGGAAATGGGCAGCCCGGCGGGCGACGGTGCCTGGCATGGGGAAGCAGACGAGGTGGTGGGCATCGCCATGGCGAATTCGAGGATGAGGCAAGCGTTTGCGCTTCGTATCGTATATTTACTAGGGTTTAGCAAAAGTGTGGCTGCGGACTGCGGACTGCGGACTGACGGCTCATGGCAGGCACGGCGCGCGCGTGGCGCTTGCTCGTCCGGCAGCCACAGCCCACAGAGGCAGATTTCGGCATGGGCGTGGTCGACGGCGCGCGCGTGCCGCCTCCTCACTGGGCGGAGATAGGGTTATGCTAAGTGTGCCTGGGCGGGTTGGGTTGGGCCAGACGTTACGGAGATCCATGAGCCTGATCCATCTGGAAAAAAAAACATGCCACAATACAGCCAGCCGAAAAGAAATGTATCTCATCTGTGTTACCGTATACTTTCCACCTGAGCGAATTTCGTATTTGAATTTCTCTCTCTCTTCTATCTCTTCTATGTCTCTGTCTCTATTTCTATCTTTATTATATTAAAACACCAGTTTTAATGGTCGTTCCATGTCATCTTAATACAAATAATTCCTCACATCTATTCTATTTCAAATTAACCAGCTGCATTCTATTTCAAATTAACCAGTTGCACGTCAATCCCTTCCGTGTAACCCTGGCCTAGGCACCGCACGATGGCTTGCTGACCGTGTCGGGCTGGCCCGTTAGTCTGTTGGTCCATTTGGTTAAATTAGCGTAAAATATCTCTATCTATATCTCTACTATATTAAATCACCAGTTTCAACGATCGTCTCGCGTCATCTTTTTACAAAAATAACTCCTTGTATTTTTTTAAAATCAACCCGCGGTATCATATCTCATCTCTATCCTATTTGTTCGCACAACAGCATTCTCGCATCTGTCGCTCTAGCAACAAACTCCGTCCATTTTGCAACAACCTCCGCCCGCTTCTTCCGTCATTGCACCGCCACCAGCGAGGAGGATTAGGGCGCTTGCCTCCGAATAAGGATGCTCACTAGGTAATAAAAGTTGCATCGAGTCCAGCCAACTTTGAACCTCTTCGTCGCGCAAAAGGGACTAGGAGCCCATCTTCTAACTCACTCGTCTTCCGCTTCGACGCGAACTCCACTCTGCTCCTCCCATCCCATGGGCGACACGACATCAACGGTAGATCTACCTAGCGTGCGCTTCGTCTGGTCACAATTATTCTCGTCGGATCTATTATTGGTAGAGATCGCTCTAATTGTCGTGTTTTTTGCAGGGGACGTCCAATGACCAGGACACAAGCTTCTCAAATAAGCAAGCCAAGCTGCTCAAGACGTAGAAGTCTGCGTCCGAGCTTGACCATCTAGCCAGTTCGTTTTTCCACTCATACCCTTTGTTTCTCAATTTGGCTGTAATGAGCACACAATACTTTAGGGATATATATAACTGTTGTCTGTAAGGGCTTCCTTTGATCTAACGATTTTGTGCTTGGTAGGTGGATACGTCAAAGGTCAAGTTGGACGTGATGAGGCCCTGGATTGCCAAACGGGTTAATGAGCTACTTGGGTTTGACGTATATTTATGGTCCATGCAGAAGTAGTTATATTTTTATTGTTTGATATGTGATATTCTAAAGGCAAAAGAAAGTATGTATTTCCGTAAGCATGTTAAGCATTAGAGGATAAACTTATAGTATTTGGTATTTCAGGAATGGTCTTGTTGGCGTACTTGTGCTTTTCTATGTCTGGCCAAACTTGGAGAAAATTGTTAATCCATCACCATAAATGTATTTGCATGTGTTAACTATGGAATCTCTCAATGATGATTTTGGTTAGGGTATATGAACAATATGTTCAATTTGACATTAAATTCATTTAGGGCTAGTTTGGCAACCCCATTTTTCTAAGGGATTTTCATTTTCACAAAGGAAATTAGTTCATTTTCCTTTGGGAAAATAAAAATCCATTGGGAAAATAGAGTTACCAAACTAGCCCTTATTATGGGTATTTTTTATGTGGAGGGTCCTTTAAGACTCTCAAGTGTCGTTTAGTCACCCAATCAATATCATTAAATATAGTTGGGTACCGTCGCAGCGCACTGGTATTAGACTAGTACTAAATTAAAAAGTGGTGTAGGAGGTGGGGTTCGAACACATGCCCTGATAAAAGAAGGGCGGGAGACACTAGGTGAAGACGTCTAACGAGTAGAACATCATGCTTAAGTGTTTTTAATATTGAATATAAATTGTACATACGTATATACAATTTTTTTGTAAAATAAAAAATATAATCGTGTCGGGCCAGGCCAGTACTATGAGCCGAGGCTACGGCCCAAGCACGGCACGCGCGTTCGTGTCGGGCTGGTCCAGACACTATTAAATGGGGTGTGCCTCGGGCCGGCTCACCAGACATAGCCCATTTGGCCATCTATACCTTCACACGATAATGATAGTCCTCGCATCAATTGCTGCCACCTCGTTCTCCATCCAGCTTCTTTTCTCTCTCCTCTCATGCCTCCGCCTCCGCGCCACCCCATTCTCGACCGAGGGCGTGGGAGCATGTGCCTCCTCCCCGTATTCGTCCGACACCAGCCCCGAAACCGACCCGCATAGTGGCTATTGTACGTCCACGAGGACGTTTCACAGCTTGCGCGCACCATCGTTTTCGCCATCGTCGGACGTCCCGTTCGTCTTCCCGGCCTTCGCTATGTTCTTCCTCCCCAACCTGCTGCCTCTGCCCATGGTTGCAGCCGCAAGCCGACCGACGCTCATCGACGCGGGTATGAGGCGAGTCGGTCTTACTCCTAGCCTTTCTCCGCGCGTGTCGCCGAGGAGGACACGGTGGCGCCTGCCATGCTTAGGTTATCTTGGCGATGAGGAGTCTAGGTCTGATATATTGGACAACCAAGGCCTATAGCGCGACAATAGTCGGCATATGCTACAGAGTCAATGGTGGTGTTGTGTCGCCTCGGCAGGTCCAAGCTGGGTAGGCACTCACTGAAAGGGAAATGTGCCCTTGGGCAATTTCTATAATGGTTTGGTGATTAAGTGTCCAACACATTTAATTAAGTTCTTATGTGCCAAATAAAGCGAGAAGTGCAAATCAAGGCAAAAGGTATGTTTCTAGACTTAGTACATTGTTTTGAGTACTAATGTGTTTTGTCTAAGTGCTAGAAACAGTGAGAAAAGAATTGGAAAAAGACTTGGCTCTGTGCAGCCAACTCCAGCTCAGCTTGGCACACCGGACTGTCCGGTGGTGCACCGGACAGTGTCCGGTGCGCCAGGCTGGTCCGCGTGAAAAGGCCGCTCTCGGGACTCAACGGCGGCGTACGGCTATAATTCACCGGACTGTCTGGTGGTGCACTAGACTGTCCGGTGAGTAGTCCGCGGCGAACTCGTCGCTCTCGGGAAACAGAAATGGCGACGTGGCTATAATTCATCGGACAGTCCGGTGGTGCACCGGACTGTCCGGTGAGCCAACGGTCGCCAGCGCCAACGGTCGGCCGCGCAATCCGCGGGCGACACGTGGCAGCTCCAACGGTCGGCAGGGTGCTTGTCCGGTGCGCCAATGGGCCCGGAGCTGCAACGGTCGTCTGTGCCCAATTTGGAAGGCAATCGGCACTGAACAGGCTACAGTAGGTGTCTGGTGGTGCACCGGACTGTCCGGTGCACCACCCGACAGAAGGCAAGTTTGGCCTTCCAAGTTGGCCTCCAACTTCTCCTAGCTGCCTTGGGGCTATAAAAGGGACCCCTAGGTGCATAGAGGAGCTACCCAAGCTTACAAGAAACATTCTAAGACTCCCAGACTTCGACTCCACGCATTTGATTCTCAGTGTTAGCGATTTGAGCTCCATTTAAGTTGCGAACTCCGTGTGTTGTGTTTGGAGCTCAAGTTGTGACTTGTGTGCGTGGTTGTGCTGTGGATTTGAGTCTTGTGTGTGTTGCTCTTCCCAACCTTACTCTGTGCTTTCTTTGTGATATGTATTGTAAGGGCGAGAGGCTCCAAGTTGTGGAGATTCCTCACAAACGGGAAAATACTCTAAGGAAAATATCGTGGTATTCAAATTGATCATCGGATCACTTGAAAGGGATTGAGTGCAACCCTCGTCCATTGGGACGCCACAACGTGGAAGTAGGCAAGTGTTACTTGGCCGAACCACGGGATAAAAATCGTGTGTCTTGTGTTGATCTCTCTGTGATTGTTTGTGTTCACAAGAACTCGCTTCAAGCTACTTAGTCGTACTAACACTCATAACTAAGTTTTGTGGCTATTAGTGTTTGAATTTTACAGGATCACCTATTCACCCCCCCCCCTCTAGGTGCTCTCACTCACATTCTCTCGCCCTTCTCGGACTGACGCCTAGTGCAAGGGCCTCTAGGTTTGGAGCTACTCCGACTGGACTTCTTTCTCTGCTTGCGTGCTCTCTCCCTATATGTATATAGCGGTATACTATCTATGTCGCCTCCAGATGCCCAGGTCTTCATCGTGTCCTTCTCCGGCAACGAATATGTATGCCCGCCACTTCCCTTCCCTTCCTTCTCTACGAAACCTTGGAAGCGGGGGAGGCGAGGGATGGGAGTCCCTGATTTGCTACCTATGGTACCCATTCGATGGCTCGCCATCGCCTATCTACATGGTCTTTCCCTTACTACGGTGTCGACTCGTTATGCTTCTACCACTTTTATGTACATGTCACCCATCCTTCTGCCATTGCAAAAACTTTTGTGTTGTTCCTTTGTTGTTTTGGGTGTTAGCTTTTTGTTGTGCTAAGGACTGAACATAATTTGGGTGTGTTAATACTTTATTTATTATCTTCACATGGTTTGTGTTCTTCTGATGATGGCTCATGGATCCTGCAAAATATGTGTTAGGATTTGGAGATCCATGAGGGCACTACCACAGGGTGCTCGTCCCTTGTGTTCTTGCCTCTTGCATGCATTAGGTCGTTTCTGAGACCACATTGGCCCAATGGACTCCATGGTGTTTGAGGTTACTGAATTGGATGGTGCAGCAATGATTTGTCACGCTAATAGTAAAAGGAAAGGTTAGTTGTTGGTTGTAAACGTTAGTAATTGCTACGAAGTACCATAATTTGTATGGACGCATTCAGTTTTTATTGATGCCTGACTTAGCAACCACCCCATATTTTTATCTATTTTTTTATAAGTTTGAGTTCATGTGACTTATTTTGGAAACTTGAGCTCACAATATTCCTCTTTTCTGGTTTCTATATGGTGCAATTATGTCATTCTATAATCTTTGTTTGTTCAGTCAGTCATTGTGAACTCTCTTCTAATAACTCCTTTCATTGGTCGTGTTGTACCAAGACATATTGGATGGAGTAAACAACAACATCAGTTAGTCAAATCAAAAAAAATATGCAGAGAGCGGAGACAATCAATAAAAAATCTTGAGATCTTTTTGGTTGATAGTTTACGTGGGTATTGTTGTGAGCCGTCGCAACGCACGGGCAACCGACTAGTTCATACTAAAAAGTGACTTTTATTGTCTCATTGCTTCACGAACAAATTTAGTTACTAAAATGAGCATAGTAATTTTTTTATAGCGATTTGGTTTTCTACCAACGCTTACCAACAACTCGCAATGCAAATTTTAGTAACAAATCAAGAAACCATTAATTTCACTCAAAGTCCATATATTTTTGTCTTTTTTATAGGTTCGGGCAAGATCTAGAGGGGTGGGATCGAGCTGTAAAAACTTTAAACACGATACAATGGATTATCAGGATATATAGGTTTTGCATATTCCTATAAAACTTCTAGACAAACATGTGAAAATTATGTGGATACTAACTAAAAACTACAACAATGCAAATTAATGTGATAGAATTAAATACCAAGTTTAATTATGGCATATCGTTCATATTGCACCATAGTTCAGCAGTTAGAACTAGAGACAAAAGTAAATCAGGTGTAAACCATATATATCAATTCAAATAAGTGTAAGAGCACCAAATCAACAACAACAAGAGATAAGACAAAACATTTAACCTAAGGTTAAGTGGAGCCACCATGGCTTGCAATGCCATCATTGTTGAGGAAGCTGTAAAGATAAAGGTTTTAGGTATCTTCTAACCTTATCCTCTTGCCATATGAATCACAAAGTCAAACTTGAGGATCTTCACTAGCTTCTTTACGGGAATACAAAACTCTTAATTTCCACCGTGACAATTGGGAGCTCTTGAGTGATGCCTAGTTATCTAGGAGCCCAAGCTCCAAGAGTAACAGACACAATTTTGACGGCTAGAGGATGATCTTAGTACTCAATGGTACGATCTCTATGTCACAAGTTCTCAAAATAATCAAAAGGGTAGGTGTCATGGGTTCACCACCATGGCATGAATCATGTTATCTGTTGGAAATTGATGTGAGTATCTCCGGTGGCTCGAACACTCAAAACATTCAAGGACCCAAGCATTTATTCTGGTTTTGACATACAAGCCCTTTGACTGGTAGTATGGTGTTCTCCATGTTAGGAATATCTATATGAAATTCCTCACAACAGTCAAGATTGGAAGGAGTTTAGTCGATGATTATGTGGTGCTACCCTAGAGTTCATAATGGTCGATGATTGGTTTCCATGACTCGATCTTTTATCTAGATATTTGTGCTCTAATTCTTTAGTATATGGGTCCCTCACGAGCCAAGTGGGGTTTTATTGGATACCTTCTATAGGAGCTCATCCATCTCCTTATATACCGAGAGGATGTAATACAAAGTGGGTGGTTCATGACATAGATCTTCTTTATATAGTGCCTCAAGTTCTTCATCTTGGTGTCATTGGGGACTTTTTTGTTTCTTAGGATGGGCTAATAATTTTACAATGTGATATCCTGGCCCCTAGGATGGTGATATCCTGGTCCAAGACTTAATAGAATTAATAGAATATCCATACCAACAAGGTGCATCTTCTTTTTTGGAAGCATATCTCGATAGAACCTCCAAGTTAAGCGTGCTTGGCTTGGAGCAATTTGGGATGGGTGACCGACCGGGAAGTTCTCTCGGGTGCGCATGAGTGAGGACAAAGTGCACACAAAAGACTCGTGTTGGTCTATGGGGACAATATATGATCCTAGAGACTAGAGAGTGTCAGGAGTAAGTATCGCCGGTCTGGGATTGGACGGGGCGTTACAAGTGGTATCAGAGCCGACCCTCGCGGTTTCATGGTTGTGTGTGGGTTAGCGATTCGGGTATATGGCGAATGTGGGCCTAGAGTGGTCACATGCCATGGTATATGACGACACTAGACACACAGACGTGACTAAGAGGCGAGGTTCCTGGATTGGGATTGACCGACAAGGACGTCGGTCTTCTAAGGGGGGTGGATTGTGATATCCTGGCCCCTAGGATGGTGATATCCTAGCCCAAGGCTTAATAGAATTAATAGATTAGCCATACCAATAAGGTGCATCTTCTTTTTCAGAAGCCTATCTCAAAAGAACCTCCAAGTTAAGCGTGCTTGGCTTGGTGCAATTTGGGATGGGTGACTGACCGGAAAGTTTTCTTGGGTGCGTATGAGTGAGGACAAAGTGCGCACAAAAGACTCGTGTTGGTCTATGGGGACAATATATGATCCTAGAGAGCTGCCAGGAGTAAGTACCACCGGTCCGGGAGTGGACGAGGTGTTACATACAACCACCCTGTGAAGCCTCTGTTGAACGTGGCACTTGACTATATATGAGATGATGTCTGCTATGATGGGGCCTTCCAAGGGTGTGCCTTATCATGGCTTCCATGGTTGGCAGGAATTCTCCCTATCCTGGGGGCCTAGCATGTAGGCCCAGATAAGCGGGCTCAGAGAGGGACGTCCTACTCTTGTTGTGTCACAGCCCTTTTATGACCCTATCGAGAACATGGTATTAATGCCTCGCAGTCATGGCATGAAGGCGGTTATGCCTCTACGGCAGTTAGGGCTCAATGAGTTTAGTGGACTTTAGAGCTGACTTTTGGTCTTGGCACGAGGTGCTTATTAAGCCCAGGACAAGGCTAGGCAGTCTCTAGGGTAGAGGTAGTGCCAGTGCTAGTGCCATGTGGGTACGTTAGTATTCTAGGCATAAGAAGGAAGCTAACGGCTAGTCCAAGAAGATTGTAGCGACACAGGGAAAGTAGGGATTTAGTTGCATTTTTATTTGGTAGTTTCGGTTGGATGAAGATTGTGTGTTCCTAAGGGCTTGTTCGGTTCTAACCAATCCATATGGTTTGAGGGGGATTGAGGGGGTTTCAATCCCTAGTAAGTCAAAATCTCTCCCAATCTGAATCAATCACCTCCGATCCATATGGATTGAAAATAACCGAACAAGCTATAAGTGGGCATATAAATGTTGACCTAGGATAGCTATAGGAAAAGTTTTGGATTAGGGTCGTTGAGCCTGCATTACCAACGCGTGTTTTAGCTGCAGCCATAGCTCTCCGCGTCAGCAAGGTCCAAGGAAATGCCTCGAAAGTTCGTTCCATTATAATCTATGACACATTGCTCCCACAAACTCCCTTCCCTCCTACGTCCGTGACAACTTGGTATTCTTCCATTATTTTGTTGTGCTCGGCAGGATAGTGGCTGGCCACGCTCAGTTTGACTATTTGGGATTTCTTAAGATAGTCTATGTGCTTCACCTATGATGCCAAGAGCATATTGTGGTCCGACATCAATGCTCACCAAGCCTCGGTCGTAGGGCACTGACGGGCCTTCAGGACGATGCCATGGTTGCTCTACTGAATGAGTTTGCTGGCCTATTCCATGAGTCAAAGGGTCAGAACGACACCTTAGGGTTGATTTGGTGACAAGGGGATCACGGGAGGATTGGAGGAGATTGAGGGGGAAATGAACTAATTTCCTCCTGAATCCCCTCCAATCCCCCGTGATCCCTGGTCACCAAATCAGCCCTTAGTCACCGGATCGTGTTGCAGCTAAGCACATCTGCTGCGGTAGTGTGCCCCTATAGGTACGCTCACATTCAAAAGGATGGCACATGGAGTTTTTGTGTCAACTATCGAGCACCCAATGCTGCTACCAACAAAGATATTGTTCCCATTCGAGAGGTCGGTATCATTCACCCGAGCTCGGCAACATTCTCATCTCCAGTGCTTCTCATCAAGAAAACGGATGGCGCATGGAGATTTTGTGTCGACTACCGAGCACTCAATGCTTCTACCAACAAAGATATTGTTCCCATTCTAGTGGTCGAAGAGCTACTGGATGAACTTCGTGATGCTCGATTCTTCACCAAACTCGGCATGCGATCTAGGTATCACCAAGTGCGAATGCACCTGGACGACGTCAAGAAAATGGCATTCAGGACGCATCAAGGCCTATTTGAGTTCCTCGTCATGGCATTTGGGATCTCCAATGCTCCGGCCATGTTCCATGCACTATGAACGACATGCTTCTACCCTTCCTCGAGAGGTTCGTTCTTGTGTTTTTCGATGACATTCTCATCTATATCTCCTCTTGGGATGAGCACTTGCGACATGTGTGCACCGTGCTACGCACTCTATAGGATCCCATGCTCTTTTTTAAAGCGCTCCAAGTGTACATTTGGGAAATCCTTAGTGATATATTTGAGGCACATCACCTTGGAGACCAGCATCATCATGGACCAACAGAAGGTCTAGACGATGCTAAATTGGCCTTTACCGTCATCGGCAAAAGTGATGTGCTATTTTGTCACTCTCACAGGGTACTACCGACGATTTACCAGAACTTTGGGACGATAGCTACTTTGCTCACCGCTCTGTTGAAGAAGGATGGGTTTTGCTGACATGAAGGGCGACACAAGCGTTTCACGGTCTTCAGCAGGACCTAACAATGATGTCAGTCCTTCAACTGCTTAACTTCGATCGGGAGTTCTATGTGGAGTGCGACGCGTCTTGCGCAGGCTTTGGTGCCATTCTACACACGGGCAATGGCGTGATTGCGTTCTTCAGCCGCTTGATCACCCCACCCCATGCTAGGCTCGCACGCCTATGATCGTGAGCTCATTGCGTTGGTATACGTCGTACGCCGCTAAAGGACATACCTATGGCGGCACCGATTTAGTGTGCGCATGGATCACCACAACCCGCGGTTTTTGCTCGACCAGAGGCTAACAATAATTCCCTAGCATCAATGGGTGATCAAGTTGTTTGCCTTTATTTCTCAGTGGATTACAAGCCAGGCTTCAATAATGTGGCGGTCGATGCTCTCTCTCGGCGTGACGAACATACCATAGCACTCTACGCCGTCACATCACCATAATTTCTATTGTTCGATGATGTTCGAGCTGAGGTGTTTCTATTCGGCCCCCTAACAGCCCTAAAGGAAGCCATCCTTTAGGGAGAGAAGCCCTCTCCATGTCCCATGGTGGACATGCTGGTATTGTTTAAGGGGACATGTTCATGTCCCGGAGACGTCTCCCTCTGTTTAGTGTATACCGCAGCTGGCACACAACCTAGGTCACGAAGGAGTATAGAAGACTCTTCATCGCCTAAGCGCTAATTTCCATGTGCCTCACGACCGAAAGGCGGTGCAAGATTTCATTCGAGCGCGCAAAATCTGCCTGCATAACAAGGTGTCCCAACTACAGCCGGCGAGGGTGCTGCAACCCCTCAATGTTCCATCTATGGTGTGGTCTAATGTGGCTATGGACTTTGTGGAAGCTTTGCCAAAGGAGAATGGTAAAAGTGTGATTCTAACAGTGGTGAACCGCTTTAGCAAGTCAACACACTTCATACCCCTGTCGTGACTCGCACCCGTACATCGTTGTATCAGTGGCGAGGAGTTTCTTCGACAGCATCATCCAGCTGCACGGCATACCAGCTTATATGGTGAGTGATCGCGACCCGATGTTCACCAGCATGTTTTGGCGCAAGTTGTTTTGCTTGGCAGGTGTACAACTGTAGTTCACCTTGGTGTTCCATCCTCAGTCCAATGGTCAGTCCGAGGTGATGAACAAGATCATCATCATGTATCTTAGGTGTCTCATGAGGGATCGACCACACTAGTGGGTCTAATAGCTAGCCTAGGCTGAATATTGTTACAATTACAACACAACATTCTAGTCGTCATTGGCCATGACACCATTTTGGGTTCTCTTTGGATGTGACCCTTTGTCCTTGCGATCATACGCAACAGGAGAAGTGCGCCTTCCCGTAGTCGAGCAGTTGTTGGCCGAGTGGGATGAATTCCTATTTGAGATCAAGGACCGCTTGGATCAATCACAACATCTTTACAAGGCCATTTATGATAGCAAGCATCGGCTGGTTACATTTGTCGTTGAGCAATGGGTCTGACTGTGGCTATTGTATCGTCCAATGGCATCCCTACACATCACGGGGCATGACAAGTTGGGACTAAAGTTCTTTGGGTCATTTCCTATTGTGGAGCACATGGGCGACATCGCCTACCACCTAGAGTTGCCACTGAGCGGTCGTCTACACAACATCTTCCACATGGGGCTCCTCAAACCGTTCCCCGGCACTCTATCATCCACTACACCGGCTCTTCCACCCATTCACCATGGAAGAGTGTGCCTAGACCTGGAAGAAGTTTTATGTAGTTGGCAGGCTTGTAACAAATAGAAGTTCTAGTGTGCTAGAAGGGCATACCAACAGAGTCAACATCATAGATGGCCATGGAGGAGTTTCATAAGCTCCACCCCGAGTTCACACTCGCGGACGAGCTTCTTCGTGAGGAGGGGGATAATGTCATGTGGGAGGTCAGTATTCTAGGCACTATTCTAGGCACAAGAAGGACCATGCCAAGAAGATTGCAACAACACCAAGAAAATAGGGATTTAGTTCCTTTTAAATGCTCCATATGAGTGCCATGTCCGATGAACTATAGAGTCGATGTACACAGTTTGAATGCTCTCTAAGTTCCCTATCAGGTGGGCTATCTGGTACATCATTGAACATGACTGTTGTGATCTGTCTAGTGCACACCATACAACAAGGTGCTAATACTAAAAAATTTGAAGTTTGAACTAGACCAAACTTCATATTAGTGTGGTGTCCGATGACCCACCATACACGTTTGGTTCTTTATAAAAAAGTAGGTCGAGAGCATTTTTCAATCTTTTTCAAACATGCTAACTCTTAATTGTTTTCCCCAACATTTTAGTGTAGAGTTAGCAATGTCAAAGTGTTTTAAGTAAGCCACACTTGCTTGCTCTTAGGTGTATCACTTAGGCCTATATGCAATGATATGAATCCAAACATCTTGTGGATGACCAAATTGTCCAATCAAACTCTAGTATGACCATCTATTCTAAATCCAATCACACACTCTTTTGTGTCTTGACTAGTTAAAACAAAATGCTTATCTAATACCATTGCCTTGAGCTCGTGCTTTTTATTTTCATCCTCCCCCTTATCATGTTGAGCACTTGATCAACCCTTGTGGACATCATCATCCTTTTCATTGTTGTCATCCTTACTTGAACATGGGTATGGACTTAACCTGTCTTACGCACACTTAGCGTAGAGGTTAGTCCACTAGTAGTCTCAATTACCAAAACCATACATAGCTTTCAACCTCCCCTTCTGGCATTTGGTGACAGATCTACAAAGATAGGCTTTTCCCTTTAGGTTTCCAACTTAGTGCCTCATATGAGTATGACTTACTAACTTGGTTTAGACATGTGTGACTTGTCCAAGCATCTTTAACCTTTTGTAGATTTTGGTCAAGTTCAAAAAATCATGTTTTAGTAGTATTAGCTCCCCTAAAAATGTACTAGATATTTGAATTTAAAGTTTGTACATATGTTGAATTTGGAAATTATGGAGAAAGCATTACTAACATATGATGCTAAAGTGTAGAGAATATACCTTGAAGTGTGTGGTCTCCTTGATACCCTTTGAGAAATTATTGTAGCATCGTGAAATACTAATTATACTGGAAACCTTGATGATATCAATATTATAACATATGTTTCTAGATTTAATCAAAACAAAAAATACTTATTGAATCTAGTCTTAGTAATATGCAAGCACCTCACTTATTTTATAAAAACTAATACTTGTATTAAAGGGATCCAAGGACATATTCTATTAGATGCAATAAAAAAGACCATTCATGAGCTTTCTCCATCTATTTTATGCATATATTTTAACCCTTCTCCCCTTTGTTACACCACCTTTCGTAACAAAATTTAGCTTTGCGCACATAATTTTCTCCTAATTTTTCTCCCTAGATATATTGTTAATTTTCTCCCATAGCTATATATGTGTTAATTCTTCTTCCACTTTGTCATAAATTACCATAAAAGGTGATGTTGGGGCTCTCTATTGCTGAATGTCCTCAAAACATTGTGTTACCAATTGTCTTCAAGCACGTTTCATGTATTCTAATGTGGCTATGAAATCAACCTTTGAAATCTTCATCCGAAGGAGCACACGTACAAGAACAAAGTTGAAGAGTTTTGACTTCGTAACCGCGGCATGCAACAGAAGACATACGAACGTAGAGAAGAAAGATCTAGAAGCTTGTCCAACAAGTTTGCAAGGGATAAATACATTGTTATCCCTACAAGATTCATAGTTCATATGTATTTGAATTGAGGGTATATTTGTAGTTTTACGAAGATGTACTATAAGTTACTACTATAAATAGATGTATGGTGCCATGCATAAGGGTAGGGATGAAAATAGGATGGGAAAATCTCGAACCGACCGTTATCGTATAACCGATTTTGTTAGTTTTGTCCCGATCGATTTCGAACCCGATGTAAAAAACGAAAACGGGATATACAAAACGGTAAACGGAAACGGTAGAGTTCTTTTCCCGACCGTTTAACCGGGATCCCGTTTTTAATCGGGATGATCCCGTTTTGTTACCGTATTTTGTAATTCGGGAACACTTCAATTCGTAAACGATACATGGTAAACGGAACGACTGCTTGTTGCTCGGACATACTACTTGTTGCCTTGCTATTCACTTGACTGTTGGTGCATAGCTGTTGTTGTTTGATACTCCTTGCATACCAATTCATGTTGTATATGTATTTATCCAAAACTGACTTATTTTAAATTTTATATTGTGTCATGTGTGCTAGTAGACTTATATGTCTTCTTATGTTAGCCAAGAGCCCAAGACTTATGTGCTACATTAAACTATGTGTACTCTGGATTTACATGGCTTTTATCTATGTTTACTTAAGACTTGTGTTTGCAATTTTTTATTTGTTGTTAAGTTTTGAATATATGGTTTCATGGTGTGATTTTACCGAACAAAAATACCGGTTCTCATCCGATTCGGCTTTAACCCGACCGGATCGTATCGTTTTTCGATTCCCGTATTTATCCCGTTTGTTTTCGTTACCGATATATTCCGTTTTCGTTTTCGTCCTGCAAGGTAAATATGAAAATGAAAATGGTAGAGGTATTTTTTCGACCGTTCCCGACTGTTTTCATCCCTACATAAGGGCACTATAGGAAAAGGACGGGAACTGCTCCGCCTTCGAAGCTGTTATATCCTATTTTAGTATCATTGTTTCCCTTTACGAAGGTATAGATGTATAGTTTATGATCGAGGAAAAGTGATAATAAAAACACAACAGTTATTGTCCCCTCTAAAAAAAGAATTTTGACTCAAAAGTCTTTTATTCTTATGATCTTCTTCCTTTAATTAATCCTTCAAATAAATTAAAGGAACAAAGGTTTTTCATCATTAATCGTGTTGCCCTATTTTGGTTCACTCTTAGGTATCAGAACATGTGACCAACATTAGTGTCCACCTCCGGTGAACTCATGTAACACTATAAAAACCATCAACTAAAAATAATGCATTTAGTTATTAATCGTAATTATGGCAATAAATTTTTTAATTCAAGTGTTTGCTATTTATTTGCATTTGGAATAATTTTTGATTGCTCATAATTAATTTTGGAAATTTAATAGCATTTCTTCTTAAATAAAAATCCAAATAAATAATGTTGGGTCTATGCTTCGTCGCCGAAGGTCTTCGAGGGAGAAGCGGCTTTCGGCTGAAGCTGTTTGTATGAGATGGCCGAAGGTTCCTCTTCATGAAGCTTCGATATTACAAACCGACTTAAAGATAGAATGACCTTTTAGTCCATAAGGTCTGAGTCAATGTTGTAAACTTTTATGAGGGGCATAATTGTAATTCCTCACAGGCTGTGTCCTGTGCCTATAAATAGTGAACAGTATTCCGTTACTGTTCACGCATTCTGGTAATTGCAGTTGCATCTTTCGGAAATCCACCTTTGCCAAGGCAGAGGTATTATTGTATTCAATGATTCAATATATTAAGTAAATATAATATAATTCGTCTATGATTTATTTACCCTTTTATACCCTTTATTTTATGTCATCTTATACAATCTATTGAAATTTTACTACGAAGACTTTAGCTTCGTAATTATATTCTCATCAACCTTCGTCCAAGACTCATTATCCTCAAGGGAATAATGTTTCATGGACGAAGGACGTTAACATCTAACATTTTATGTTGCCTTGTTCTTAATTCATAGCATTTGAGAACAAGTCCCCAACATTGGCGCCCACCTCCGGTGAACTCACTTCCACTTTTTGAGCTGATGGCTTCGTTCAACGATCAAGCTGGAGCTGCTTCGGACCCGAAGCTGGTGCTCCCGATTACAGGTGGTTCGTCCTCAGAGCCAGCCAACAAGAAACAGAAGAAGGAAGCACAGAGAAGGGTACAGCATGTTGGGGTGCAAGGACCCTTCATCAAGTCAAGATGGTCTCACATCCCTATTACCTTCTCCCAAGAGGATCTTCAACTCAAGGATTACCCACACAATGATGCCATGGTTATCTCTTGTGTTATCAAAGGATTTCTGGTCCACAATGTCTTGGTTGACACAGGCAGTGCAGCTGATATCATATTTGCTAAGGCTTTCAGACAAATGCAAGAGCCAGAAGATAAGATTCATGATGCTACACATCCTCTCTGTGGCTTCGGAGGAAGGCAGATTGTAGCACTGGGCAAGATCACCATGTCAGTGACCTTCGGGTTCATCAACAACACTAGAACTGAACAAGTTGTGTTTGACATTGTTGACATGGAATACCCTTACAATGCAATTATTGGTCGTGGCACCCTCAATGCCTTCGAAGCAATTCTTCATCCTGCTTATCTTTGCATGAAGATACCTTCGGATCAAGGACCCATCGCTATTCATGGAAGTCAGGAAGCTGCCAGAAGGGCCGAAGGAAACTGGACTGACTCAAAAGCAATCCATAACATAGATGGAGCTGAAGTTTGTGAACAGTACAAATTCAGAAGGGAAAAAGCAGCTTCAGCAGATCAGCCGAAGCCCATGCTCTTATGTGAGGACATAGCAGAGCAGAAGGTGCTGCTGGGCTCTCAATTATCTGAAGAACAGGAAAAAACCTTGATAAGGTTTTTGTTCAACAACAAAGATGTTTTTGCATGGTCAGCCAATGATCTCTGCGGAGTTAATAGGGATGTTATTGAACATTCGCTCAATGTTGATCCATCCTTCAGACCCAGAAAGCAGAAGCTTCGAAAAATGTCTGATGATAAGGCCGAAGGTGCTCGTAATGAAGTCAAAAGACTCCTCAGTGCAGGAGTTATCAGAGAAGTAAAGTACCCAGAATGGCTAGCTAACACTGTTATGGTAAAAAAGGCCAATGGCAAGTGGCGAATGTGTATCGATTTTACAGATCTCAACAAGGCTTGTCCGAAGGACGAATTCCCATTGCCAAGGATAGACTCTTTAGTTGATGCAGCAGCTTCTTCAGAGCTCATGAGTCTGCTAGACTGTTACTCAGGCTACCACCAAATCTGGGTGAAGAAGGAAGATGAGCCGAAAACTAGCTTCATAACCCCAAGTGGTACATATTGCTATCTTCGGATGCCTGAGGGACTCAAAAACGCTGGAGGAAGTTTCAGCAGAATGACTGCGAAGGTTCTCCAGTCTCAGATAGGCAGAAATGTGCTAACTTATGTTGATGACATCATTGTAAAAAGCACGAAACAGGAAAATCACATTGCTGATTTGCAGGAGACCTTCGCCAGTTTCAGACAAGCTGGCCTAAAGTTGAATCCAGAAAAATGTGTCTTCGGAGTAAAGAAGGGGAAATTTCTTGGATGCTTGGTTTCAACAAAGGGAATTGAAGCTAATCCAAGTAAAATTGAAGCCATACTTCGAATGGAGCCACCAACCACAAAAAAGGGGGCCCAAAGATTAACAGGAAGGTTGGCATCTCTTAATAGATTTATATCCAGATCAGCAGAAAGGAATCTACCATTCTTCGAAGTGCTGAAATCAGCCGAAGTCTTTCAATGGGGACCAAGCCAACAAAAAGCCTTCGAGGAGTTGAAGCAATATCTGATAGATTTAACAACATTAACTCCACCGACGCCAGGGGCTCCTTTGTTATTATATGTGGCAGCTTCGCACTCAGCGGTAAGTGCAGCACTTGTCCAGGAGAAGCTTGATGGTCAAGTCAAGAAGCAGGTCCCAGTATATTTTGTATCTGAAGTTCTTAGTATATCAAAGAAAAACTATACAGAATTAGAGAAGGTGTTATATGCTGTTTTGATGGCATCCAGGAAGCTTCGACATTACTTCCAAGCATACAATATTGTTGTTCCTTCTTCGCAGCCGTTGAAGGATATTATGAGAAATAGAGAAGCTACTGGGCGGATTGGAAAATGGGCTGCAGAGCTCAATGAATTTTGCATTGATTATGTGCATAGATCTTCGATCCAGTCCCAGGCGTTAGCAGACTTCATTGCTGACTGGACGCCAGGGGCTCAGGATGAAGAAACAAATAAAGATGCCGAAGTATGGACAGTGTTTTGCGATGGGTCTTGGGGAACCTTCGGGGCAGGAGCAACTGCTGTGTTGGTCTCGCCATCCAAAGTTAAAACTTGTTATGCGGCAAGACTCGATTTTAGTTGTACAAATAATATTATCGAGTACGAAGCCTTGCTTTTGGGTCTTCGGAAGCTAAGAGCAATGGGAATCATAAGGGCCATTCTTAAAACTGATTCCCAGGTTGTTTCGGGTCATATTGACAAGAGTTGCAAGGCTAAAGATCCGAAGCTTGAAAAATATCTGGACATGGTTCGAAGAGTCGAAGCTTCCTTCGAAGGATTTTCTGTCAAAAATATCCCTCGAGGACAAAATGAGCATGCTGATTTGCTAGCTAAGTCAGCAGCACAGGGGCTGCCCTTACCTTCGGATGTGTTCTTCGAAACAATAAAAGCACCTTCGGTGGAACTTCTTGAAAGAGCAGTCCTCAATATATCTCCTGTTTATAGCGAAGATTGGAGAACCGAGATTATCTCTTACCTTCAGGGTAAATTCCTTTCAGATGACGAAACTTATAACAGGAGGATAGAGGCAAGAGCTCGTCCATATGTCATGATAGAGGGGGAGTTGTACAAACATGGACTTTGTGCTCCGTTACTCAAGTGTTTATCTAGAACCGAAGGCATAGAGTTGATGAAAGAAATACATGCAGGCCTGTGTGGATCTCACATTGGATCTAGGCCGTTACTTGGAAAAGTTTTCCGCCAAGGGTTTTATTGGCCGAAGGCTGCTTCGGATGCAGCGGAATTGGTTCAAAAGTGCGAAGGTTGTCAGAAATGTGCAAGAGATCAAAAACAACCTTCGTCCTTAACACAGCTCATACAACCCATCTGGCCATTGCAAAGGTGGGGCCTTGACTTGTTGGGTCCATTACCACCGGCCCAAGGGAACTTAAGATATGTTGTAGTGGCTGTGGAATATTTTTCCAAATGGATTGAGGCAAAGCCTTTAGCCACAATAACTTCGGCCACCATTCAAAAGTTTTTCTGGCAGAATATTGTTTGTCGTTTCGGGGTACCAAAGGCCATCACTGTGGATAATGGAACACAATTTGACTCCGAAGCTTTTAGGAATTTCTGTGATCAAATTGGTACGAAGATCCATTTTGCATCAGTCAGGCATCCGGAGTCAAATGGGCTCGTTGAAAGAGCCAACGACATTATAATGACAGGAATAATGAAGTTAATCTTCAATCAACCCAGGGGAAGGTGGCCAGATCAGTTAACCAAAGTGGTGTGGAGCCACAACACAACAACATCAAGGTCTACAGGCTTTACTCCATTCAAGTTATTATTCGGTGACGAAGCAATAACTCCGGAGGAAGCTAAAACTGGATCAATAAGAGTAGTAGCTTCGGCAGAATCAGGTTCTGAAGATGCTTATTCTGTGGAAAAAGATGCTTTAGAAGGGATTAGGCTTCAAGCTGTGGAGAATATCAATAAATATCAAGCCGAAACAATTAAATGGCGAGATAGAAAGGTTCGGCTAAAGAATATTGAGCCAGGACACTTGGTGCTTCGGAGAGTGGCCAACCCAGACACAGTGGGCAAGTTGCAGTTGAAATGGGAGGGACCTTTCTTAGTAGCATCTTCGTCAAGACCCGGTTCATACAGATTGAAGGATATGGACGGCAACGACATTCCTAGATCTTGGAATGCGGATGAGCTTCGGCGATATTATGTGTAACTTGATGTAACTTTTTATGTTTCTTCTTTTTCATGGCACCCTTTTCCTTTCTAAAGGGGGAGAAAGGTTTTTAATGGGGCCATCACATGTAATTTCCTTTTTTAGTTCTATAAGAGCAAAATCCCCCCAAGGAATGTAAATGTAAAAGCTGAGAACGCATCATCGAGTGCCGAAGTAAAAAGCGAAGAAGCTCCAAAGTCGTTCCTAAGGGAATGCAGAGCTTACAGCGAAAAGTCAACGCTGATTCCGCCAAAAGTAAAAGGCGAAGAAGCTCCAAAGTCGTTCCTAAGGGAATGCAGAGCTTACAGCGAAAAGTCAACGCTGATTCCACCAAAAGTAAAAGGCGAAGAAGCTCCAAAGACGTTCCTAAGGGAATGCAGAGCTGATGTATGATTGTTTCTAAGGAAATAATGGCTAAGAGTATGGCTTCGGATATGTGTTTGGACATTCATTTGCACATCACATTACATCATAGCATTTGCATTCATAAACATTCATCCAGGCATATGTAGGATAATCATCATCATGGCATAAATGGTTGCTTCGGCAAAAAGAGAAAAAAAAGAGAAGAGCTTCTTCGCGTACAAAAAGGAGAGCTTCGGAAAAAGGGAAATGTTGTTTTCTATGCTTCGCTGAGTACGAAAAGAAGGGAAGGTGTTTTTTTCGCCTTCGGCTCAAAAAAGATAATTTCGTTCACAACGAAGCACATCGCATACATTAATGGAAGGGTAAGAGCATGATACAAGGTATGAACAGAACTCATTAAAGACAAGTTTAGTTACATTTACAAAAGTTATCTCAAAAGTTTCCTGAGTCTGTCTACAGTCTACTCCTACTTAATCTTCGGGGGATCTTGGCTTCGGCATCATTCTTTTCAATCATCGGCTTCGGCTTCGTCATTCTACATGAATTAAGTTGTTGTAAGTCAAAATTGAGCTTGAGGGAAGAGGTAAGCACAAGGTATGATTTCTTACTGGTTCAAGATGACTCCGAGCTTCGTCTCCAGCCTTCTCTCGCCCGCCTTTTGTCCATATCATTTTCACAAATCTATTGGAAATACTTCGGGCGAGATCAGGAATGTCATCTAGGATTGATGGTGATAAAGTGAAATTGGGCCTATTGACAATCTTTCCGTGATCACAGCCAGCTTTTAGGAAGGCTGCAGCAGTGCCCCGAGAAGCTACCCAGGCACAGAAGTCACCGTGCCCAGCTATAACTTCGTCGAGCTCGTCAATTTCACCCTCAATATGTTCGAAGGTCTTCGATAAATCTTCAGCTGAGGGGGTGAATTTCTCACTGCTGGCTCCAACTGAGTGAAAAAATTTTCTTAGTCGTTGAATGCATCTGTTGCTAAATTCCAAACATTTTTCTTGAAGGCCCGTCAATAGTTTTTTCAAATCTGAATTTTGTTGAGCTTCGGCTTCAAGTTTTATATTAAGTTCTTGCTTTTCTTGTTCAAACTGCTCAGATTGGCGGAGAAGCTTCGTGTTCAGTTCTGTTATTTTTGCTTCGGCTTCCACCAATAAACCATCGGTTGCCTGGAGCTCAAAGTTCTTTTTCTCGATAGCATCTGATTGCTCCTTTATTTTGCTTTCTAAATTTTCAATTATAACTTCGTGTTTCTTGTCTTCAAAATCTTGCTGCATTTTCAAGGCTTTGCTCAGCAGCATACTCTGCACGAAAACAACTCTTGTTAGACATGTTTTTATTATTAAAAACAATAAAAATTAAAGGAAAAGTAGTTCACCTTGAAATTGGAATAAAATAAACTACCAACGATATGTTGTCGTCGGTAGCGGCTAATGTCCGTTTCTAGCTTCGGAAAGCCGATACTCTTTGAAAGAGTACCGATAACTTTGGCTCCAGTTTGGTTTCGGATACAATCTAATTTCTCATCATCAATACCTCCGAAGAGGAGTGCTCCTGGCTTGTACCCGCAAGATTTGGCATACTCTTTAAGTTCTTCTATTTCGGGTTTTGACAATTTTTCTCCAACTAAATTTTGAAACATGAAGGCTTCGTTTTCTGAAGCTTCATCAGCAACTTCCTTTCCTTTCCCCGATGCTGCGGCCGCGGCCTCTTCGGCGGCGGTGGTAGCTTCTTCTGTGGCCATGTCTAGCAGTATTTTGTCAATGTGTTCGATTGTGCTCTCCAGGTTTAAATCTTCAGCTGAGGCAGCTTCGGCAGCCGCGACCTCCGAAGGTGTGATTTCAATATCTTTCCTTTCCTCAGCCGCTGGTGTTTTCTGAGCTGAAGCTCTTGGCGGTGTCTTGTCAATTACTTCTGTCACACCGATGATTCTCTGTCTCTTTACTTTAGTCGTTTTCTTCATTTGTTCGGGCTCCTTTTCCTTCTGAAAAAACTTTGTCAGTTGAGGCCCCAATGGACTTAGCTTCGCAGGCAGGGGTTCAGTCATTACCTTCAAAATTGCCTCCACATCAGTGGCAGAGGGTGATGCGGGGGTTTCTTCTTCGTCGGATATTTTTCGCTTCGGAGAAGACGCTTTCCTCTTCTTCGGAATTTTCTTCTTTGGTGTTTCTTTTTCATCTTCATTTAAGGCTTCGGTTATCCTTTTCCTTTTTTGGCCTCTGGCACCTTTGTTCAGATTTTCATAGTCAGGGTATTCAAAACCCAAGGCGTCCAGCACTCGGTTCAGTCTTCGCTTCGGACGGGTGCCGAAGGCTGCAGTCATCAATTGATCTTCTTTTTTGGAGTAGTTGCCAAGTATTTCATTACACATTACTTCAATTGTATCCAGCCACTCTTGGCAAGGTGTTTTAAAGTATTTCTTAAACTTGAAATAGTAAGGTAAACGCACAAGTTCACCTTCTTTCTTCTCCCCCTTCAGCTTCGGCATGTCCCATTCTTTCAAACTAGGAAAAACTTTGAAAGCCAAAAACTCCTGAACCAGGTCTCTTGTACTGATATGCTCTGCAATAATCCTAAATTCATTCAATGCTTGTTGTGTTGGACCTTCTGGTGTCATGTTGCAGCGAGGTCGGGTTTCTCCGAAGATTAGTTCGAGTGGACTTTGCACAAGCTTCTCCTTGTCGTCGTCAACCTTGACATAGAACCACTCCGACTTCCAGCCTGCTGCCCATTTGCTTCGGTAACTGATTACAGGAAACTTTGTGGTTTTCCGATAAGCAAAATTATAGCAACCAAAATTGTCATGCAATCCATCTTTTCTAGCCTTCGTCTGATAGTGCAATTCGTGAACTCGACAAAAGTTGTCCGCAAACGGCTCCATCGCTTGGCTTCGGAGGGCCCAGATATAAACACTAAGCCTAACAATAGCGTTAGGAGTCAACTGATGAAAATAGATACCGAACCTCTTCAGTACCTCTGCAATAATTCCATGTAGGGGGAATCTTAATCCAGCCTTTAGAAAGCTTTTGAAAATAACAATTTCATCCTTCTCCGGCTTTGGGGTAGTCTCTTCTCCCCCGAAGCGTAATAGCTTCTTCTGACTTTCATTAAAAAAGCCCGACTTTACCATCTTGGAGAGATGAGCCTTCGAAATAGTAGACTTTCCGAAGTCCAAGTGGCTGGGCTTGCTTGGCATGGCAATGCGATAATCATCTTCGGGATCAGTTTCCTCAATATCTTCTTCTTCTGCTTCGGCAATTGCTTGTTCTGCTTGTTCCGCATCATCACTGGGGATCTTTTCCGAAGTTACCAGTCCGGATCTTTGCATCGCTTCGGAGATGGGAACAGTCTCCGAACCTTCAGCTTCGCCCCCCTCACGCTCAACCCTAGCGGTAGAACGCACTCTGGCCATTTAATTCTGAATTTGTGGAAATGAAATACTTTTTTCTTCCGAAGTTTTTTCTTCTGACGAAGCAGAATTCAAGCTGGAGCTTCGTCCGAGTCCGAAAGTCAAGCTTCGGCGATGGTTAAAAATTTTGGCAGCAAAACAGTGCAAATAGCAATGAATGCTGTGGTAACTTCACACCTACCTGTCTGTTTATATAGCACTGCAGGTAAGAAGGCGAAGCGCCAGGATTTTTACACCAGGCGGACACCCGCTCGCACTCGCTGCGTGGTGGACCGCAGAGACCAAACAGTAACTCTGCAAGGTGGGACCGCTACGCGCTGAGAAACTGAATCGTTTCTCAGGGAAGGTGTTTTTTGGACCTTCGGCTCCCCGAAGCTTAAGAGACTTTTTTCACGGATCAAGCTCGTTACGAAAAACGATCTAGCACCGCGAAAGGGGCTACTGTTGGGTCTATGCTTCGTCGTCGAAGGTCTTCGAGGGAGAAGCGGCTTTCGGCTGAAGCTGTTTGTATGAGATGGCCGAAGGTTCCTCTTCATGAAGCTTCGATATTACAAACCGACTTAAAGATAGAATGACCTTTTAGTCCATAAGGTCTGAGTCAATGTTGTAAACTTTTATGAGGGGCATAATTGTAATTCCTCACAGGCTGTGTCCTGTGCCTATAAATAGTGAACAGTATTCCGTTACTGTTCACGCATTCTGGTAATTGCAGTTGCATCTTTCGGAAATCCACCTTTGCCAAGGCAGAGGTATTATTGTATTCAATGATTCAATATATTAAGTAAATATAATAATTCATCTATGATTTATTTACCCTTTTATACCCTTTATTTTATGTCATCTTATACAATCTATTGAAATTTTACTACGAAGACTTTAGCTTCGTAATTATATTCTCATCAACCTTCGTCCAAGACTCATTATCCTCAAGGGAATAATGTTTCATGGACGAAGGACGTTAACATCTAACATTTTATGTTGCCTTGTTCTTAATTCATAGCATTTGAGAACAAGTCCCCAACAAATAATATAATAATTATTAGAACAAAAATAAATATTTTATTTATAAATAATTTTGGCATAAATATTATGGTAATTTAAAAATATATTTTGAAATTAGAAAAGAAATAGAAAAAAGGGGGAAACCCTAACCCTAACGGCCCACTAGGGGCCCATAAGCCCCAACGCCGCTCCCTCCCTGCCTCCTAGTCGCCGCCACTCTCTTCCTTCCCCCTCCTCTCTCTCTTGTGCGTGGGCCCCACCCGCGCCCATCTCTCTCCTTCCCTCTCCCTTCCCCAAGTCGCGCGCCGCCAGGAGCCCGACGCCCGACCGTGCCAAGCCCCACCGCCAGCCGACACGCCGTGACCAGGCTACCCCGCGCCGCGCCCGGGCCGCCTTGAGCCGATCGCGCGCCTACCCCGCGACCGTTCGTCTCCCTCGGCGTAAAGGAGCTTCATGCGACCGTTACTCCCTCCCCACTCTCCCCCATTGATGCCGACGCCATCAATGGCGCCTTGAAGAACCCTGACTGCCTCTCCCTTATCTCTCCGACGACCTCTCCTCTCCCCTCCCTCTCTCTATAAATACTGGCCGAGCTCCTCTCTCCCTCCTCCCTACCCGAGCTCGCCCCTTTCTCTCTCTCACTCTCCTCACCGTTCGAGCCACCGCCGCCATCGTCGGAGCTTGCAACGCCGTCGCCAGAGCTTTGTGGACCGCACTCGTGCCCTGCTCGCCGGAGCTACGCCACCCACCGTACCAAGCCTTCGCCTAGACGCGCGCCCAAGCCCGTCCGTCGTTCGTTGCGAGGTTGAAGACGACCCAAAATAATTTTATGTATTTTCGAAATCACTTTTTGATTCAGTTTGTGAATTTTATAATTATTGTGTTGTAATATGAGCATGTGGTGATTTGGAATTCATGCGTATGTGCGCTATGGATTTTTGGTAGATATATGCGATAAATTAGTGCACCGTGATTATTCATGTTATTTGTTTACTATGTGAAAGTCGCCTAGAGGGGGGTGAATAGGGTGAATCTGAAATTTATAATCTTAAGCACAACTACAAGCCGGGTTACCGTTAGAAATATAAACGAGTCCGAGAGAGAGGGTGAAAAACAAATCACAAGCAAATAAAGAGTGTAACACGAGGATTTGTTTTACCGAGGTTCGGTTCTTGCAAACCTACTCCTCGTTGAGGTGGTCACAAAGATCGGGTCGCTTTCAACCCTTTCCCTCTCTCAAACGGTCACTTAGATCGAGTGAGCTTCTCTTCTCAATCAAACGGGACACAAAGTCCCCGCAAGGACCACCACACAATTGGTGTCTCTTGCCTCGGTTACAATTGAGTTGATCACAAGAAAGAATGAGAAAAAGAAGCAATCCAAGCGCAAGAGCTCAAATGAACACAAGTCACTCTCTCACTAGTCACTATTTGATTTGGAATGATCTATGGACTTGGGAGAGGATTTGATCTCTTTGGTGTGTCTTGTATTGAATGCTATAGCTCTTGTAAGGTGTGGAAAGTCAGAAAACTTGGATGCAATTAATGGTGGGGTGGTTGGGGTATTTATAGCCCCAACTACCAAACTAGCCGTTTGGTGGAGGCTGCTGTCGCATGGCGCACCGGACAGTCCGGTGCGCCACCGGACACTGTCCCGTGCGCCTGCCACGTCACCTGGCCGTTGGATTCCGACCGTTGGAGCTTCTGTCTTCTGGGCCACCGGACAGTCCGATGGTGCACCGGACAGGCACTGTTCAGTGTCCGGTGCGCCATCTGGCTCTGCACTGACTCTGGCACGCACTGTAGCGCATTTAATGCCTTCTGCAGACGACCGTTGGCGCGAAGTAGCCGTTGCCCCACTGGCACACCGGACAGTCCGGTGCCCCACCGGACACTGTCCGGTGTTACACCGGACAGTCCGGTGAATTATAGCGGAGCGGCCTCCAGAATTCACGAAGGTGAGCAGTTCGGAGTTGGAGTCCCTAGTGCACCGGGCATTGTCCGGTGCGCCAGACCAGGGCACACTTCGGTTGACTTTTGCTCTCTATATTTGAATCCTTTCTCGGTCTTTTTATTGGTTTGTTGTGAACCTTTGGCACCTGTAGAACTCATAATCTAGAGCAAACTAGTTAGTCCAATTATTTGTGTTGGTCAATTCAACCACCAAAATCAATTAGAAAAAGGTGTAAGCCTATTTCCCTTTCAATCTCCCCCTTTTTGGTGATTGATGCCAACACAAACCAAAGCAAATATAGAAGTGCATAATTGAACTAGCTTGCATAACGTAAGTGCAAAGGTTACTTAGAATTGAACCAATAAATTCTCATAAGATGTGCATGGATTGTTTCTTTATTTTCAACATTTTGGACCACGCTTGCACCACATGTTTTGTTTTTGCAAGTTCTTTTGTAAATTCTTTTCAAAGTCGTTTTGCAAATAGTCAAAGGTAAATGAGTAAGATTTTTAGAAGCATTTTCGAGATTTTGAAATTTTCTCCCCCTGTTTCAAATGCTTTTCCTTTGACTAAACAAAACTCCCCCTTAATGAAATCCTCCTCTTAGTGTTCAAGAGGGTTTTAGATATTAATTTTGAAGAGGGTATACCAATTTGAAATTATATCAACAATAAGATACCAATTGGAAAATCACATTTGAAAAATCTTTTCTAAACACAATTTTGAATTTTGAAATTGGTGGTGGTGCGGTCCTTTTGCTTTGGGCTAATACTTTCTCCCCCTTTGGCATGAATCGCAAAAAACGGATACTTGAGTGAAATATAAGCCCTTGAATCTCCCTATGGTAAATAACATATGAGTGAAGATTATACCAAAGTTGGAGAATGGCGCGGAGCGACGGCGAAGGATGAGTAATTTGATGGAGTGGAGTGGAAGCCTTTGTCTTCGCCGAAGACTCCTTTTCCTTTCAATCTATGACTTAGCATGGAATACACTTGAAAACTCATTAGTCATAGCACATGAGAGATATATGATCAACGGTATATCTATGAGCTATGTGTGCAAAACATTAAAAGAAATTCCTAGAATCAAGAATATTTAGCTCATGCCTAAGTTTGGTAAATGTTTGTTCATCTAATGGCTTGGTAAAGATATCGGCTAATTGATCTTTGGTGTTAATATATGCAATCTCGATATCCCCCTTTTGTTGGTGATACCTTAAGAAATGATACCGAATGGCTATGTGTTTAGTGCGGCTATGCTCAACGGGATTATCCGCCATGCGGATTGCACTCTCATTATCACATAGAAGAGTAACTTTGATTAATTTGTAACCATAGTCCCTAAGGGTTTGCCTCATCCAAAGCAATTGCGCGCAACAGTGGCCTGCGGCAATATACTCGGCTTCGGCGGTAGAAAGAGCTACGGAATTTTGCTTCTTTGAAGCCCAAGACACCAGAGACCTTCCCAAGAACTGGCAAGTCCCCGATGTGCTCTTTCTATTAATTTTACACCCTGCCCAATCAGCATCCGAGTAACCAATTAAATCAAATGTGGATCCCCTGGGGTACCAAAGGCCAAACTTAGGAGTATAAACTAAATATCTCAAGAGTTGTTTCACGGCCCTAAGGTGAACTTCCTTAGGATCGGCTTGGAATCTTGCACACATGCATACGGAAAGCATAATGTCCGATCGAGATGCACATAAGTAGAGTAAAGATCCTATTGTCGATCGGTATACCTTTTGATCTACGGATTTACCTCCCGTGTCGAGGTCGAGATGCCCATTGGTTCCCATGGGTGTCTTGATGGGCTTGGCATCCTTCATCCCAAACTTGTGGAGTATATCTTGAATGTACTTCGTTTGGCTAATGAAGGTGCCCTCTTGGAGTTGCTTCACTTGAAATCCTAAGAAGTACTTCAACTACCCCATCATAGACATCTCAAATTTTTGTGTCATGATCCTACTAAACTCTTCACATGTAGATTCGTTAGTAGACCCAAAAATGATATCATCAACATAAATTTGGCATACAAACAAATCATTTTCAAGTGTTTTGGTAAAGAGTGTAGGATCGGCTTTTCCGACTTTGAAGCCATTAGTGATAAGAAAATCTCTTAGGCATTCATACCATGCTCTTGGGGCTTGTTTGAGCCCATAAAGCGCCTTAGAGAGTTTGTAAACATGGTTAGGGTACTCACTATCTTCAAAGCCAGGAGGTTGCTCAACATAGACCTCCTCCTTGATTGGTTCATTGAGGAAGGCAATTTTCACGTCCATTTGATAAAGCTTAAAGTCATGGTAAGTAGCATAGGCAAGTAATATGCGAATTGACTCAAGCCTAGCTACGGGTGCGTAGGTTTCACCGAAATCCAAACCTTTGACTTGTGAATATCCCTTGGCCACAAGTCAGGCTTTGTTCCTTGTCACCACACCATGCTCATCTTGCTTGTTGCGGAAGACCCACTTGGTTCCTACAACATTTTGATTAGGACGTGGAACTAAATGCCATACCTCATTCCTAGTGAAGTTGTTGAGCTCATCTTGCATCGCCACCACCCAATCCGAATCTTGAAGTGCTTCCTCTACCTTGTGTGGCTCAATAGAGGAAACAAAAGAATAATGTTCACAAAAATGAGCAACATGAGATCTAGTAATTACCCCCTTTTGTATATCGCCGAGGATGGTGTTCACGGGGTGATCTCGTTGAATTGCTTGGTGGACTCTTGGGTGTGGCGGTCTTGGAACATGTTCATCTTCCTTGTCTTGATCATGGGCATCTCCCCCTTGATCATTGCCCTCCTCTTGAGGTGGGTCATCCTCTTGATCTTCTCCCTCATCATCTTGAGCCTCATCCTCATCTTGGGTTGGTGTAGATGCTTGCATGGAGGAAGATGGTTGATCTTGTGCATTTGGAGGCTCTTCGAATTCCTTAGGACACACATCTCCAATGGACATGTTCCTTAGCGCGACGCATGGAGCCTCATCATCTAGCTCATCAAGATCAACTTGCTCTACTTGAGAGCCGTTAGTCTCATCAAACACAATGTCACAAGAAACTTCAACTAGTCCAGAGGACTTGTTAAAGACTCTATATGCCCTTGTGTTTGAATCATATCCTAGTAAAAAGCCTTCTACAGCCTTAGGAGCAAATTTAGATTTTCTACCTCTTTTAACAAGAATAAAGCATTTGCTACCAAAGATTCTAAAATATGAAACATTGGGCTTTTTACTGGTTAGGAGTTCGTATGATGTCTTCTTGAGGATTCAGTGTAGATATAACCGGTTGATGGCGTAGCAGGCGGTGTTGATCGTCTCGGTGTTGGGGCGAAGGCAAAGACGCCACCCTTCGCTCGAGGCCTTCGCTGCAGTCGCTGGTCTGACAGAGACAAAACGGGCAGGGACACCCTTCGCTCGATTCGGCACCTGACGAAGGCCTGCGACGGCGTCATCCCACAGTGCGGCCTCGTCCAGTTCAGAGGCCCACATGTGATCCGGCCCATTGTAACGGGCCCTGCGTGGCCGCCGCGTGTCACGGGCCTAATTTGTAAAGGCATCCTATAATTACAGTCTGTAATCCTGCTTTATGGGAATATTCTGGGGATAACCAAGGTAGCTGAGGGCACATGCGTCCTTAGCACAAGGCGCTGGGCGCTCAGGTACCTATAAATACCCCCGCACAGTGCCCGTGGGAGGGCAGATGAACAGAGCTTTTTCCATCTAGCGCGTAACCCTGTTAACGTCACTGTTCACCCTTGTTGGCCCCCCTTTCGAGTGAGAGCAAGTTCCAACATTTGGCGCCCACCGTTCGTGCTACGAGAAAACCACCCGCGATGGCACCCAAGAGAGCTAACCCGAAGGCTGACGAGGCTGCGAAGGCAGCACTGCTCGCCGCAAGAAAGGGCAAGGCCCTCGCCCTCACCCAATCAACCCACCAAGAGACCACTGAAGACAACGTTCCCCGCACCTGCGAAGACGACACTCTCCGCACCCGCGGCCCTGAAGGACAATCGCAGCCACCCCCAGGCTTCGCCCCACTGGAGGGCGCGGACCTCACTGAGGATGGTGAAGTCCTCGGCGTATCAGCGGAAGAACAGCTACAGCTGCGCGCCCTGCGCCTCAAGAACCGCAATCTCCAGAGGCAGAAAGAGATACTGGAGGCCAAGCGCCAGCGTGTGTCCGCACTAGCCAAAGTGCGGCAAATGATACGGGACGAAGAGCAGAAGGCCCAAGACCTCGAGCGGGAGATCGCGCTGATGCAGCGCGAAGGCCACCTTGGCCTGCAGCAAGGGCCACCCCTCCAGCAGCGCGCACAACTGGAAGACACGCGCGAAGGCCACCTTGGCTTGCAGCATGGGCCACCCCTGCAACACCGAGCACAACCGAAAGACCCGCGTTTCCCCCAGCGCGACCACACCTTCCAGCACGCCGCGCCATTCCAAGGGGTCAACTATCTCGACGAGCGAAGTCCCCTGGCGTCGTTGCATCTTCCGGAGGGGACGACGCCGGGTCGGTGCTGCCGTTGCATCTTCCGGAGGGGATGACGCCACAATGGCGAAGTCTTTCATCATCGCCCTAGAGGGCCCAGCTCTCACCTGGTTCACCAGATTGCCTCCGCTGTCCATTGATTCCTGGAGAAGCCTCAGGGACAAGTTCCTACTCAACTTCCAAGGGTACCGCCCAGACACCGACGCATTGGCCGAACTCTCGCTCTGCAAGCAGCTGGAAAAGGAGACTCTGCGGGAGTATTACCGCAAATTTTTAACACTCAAGTCACAGCTGCCCTCAGTCGATGACCAGATCGCTATCCACTACGCTATCAGTGGCCTTCGCGCCGGCGTCCTTTACAGCCACTGCATCAGAGATCCGCCCAAGAACCTCCAGGAATTATATCAGCTGTTTGAAAAGTACGCCAAATCCGAAGAGCTCCACCAGCGCAAGGTTGAGTCCCAAAGGAAGCCAAAAGATGCCCCACAGTCCAGCCGCACTTGGACGAGGACTCCGCAGCCGGACTCCAGTCGAGACGGCCGCAATCAACAACAAGTGCACAATATCGCCAACCAGCACCCCGCTGCTGACGCCCCTCGTCGCCAGGAGTATCCCCCCCAGGGCCGCGGAAATGGAACTCGCGGTAGGGGTCGGGGGCGGGCGCAGCCGCCGCGCCGATTCTACTGCCTCTTCCATGGCGAAGACTGCGCCCACCAAACCAAAGACTGCCCAGAAACGAAGGCCACCAGAGACAGGATGGCACGGGCGCAGCCTGCCGACAACCCCAGAGTTGTCGCACACACTTACCAGCAACCCCCTCCACCATATATCCACGCCCCCGCCCCGCATCCATCGCACCACGCTTACCAACACCATCTGGAAGTACAAATCGTACCTCCCCCACCCCCACCACCACACCAACAACATCAAAACATCCCCCATGCTCTAAAGCAGGAAGACTTCGCCGATCAGCCATATCGCGGAGTCATTCACATGATAACTGGGGGGTCCAGCACTGACTTCGACACAAAGCGACAGAAGCGGGACCACTACCGCAGCATCAACCACGTCGCCGTCACCGGCCCAGTCGTGCAGACAAAGTGGTCCCACATACCGTTAACCTTCGACGCACGAGACGTCGACCTACGCAGCGCCCCCCACTGCGACGCCATGGATATCAATTGCAGCGTGGCAGGCTGGGACCTGCACAAAGTCCTAGTTGACAATGGCAGTCAGGCGGACATCATCTTCCTCCACGCCTTCGATCGCATGGGCATAAGCCACAGCCTGCTCAAGCCTTCGGACAACCCGTTGTATGGCTTCGGCGGCAAGGGCACCTTTCCTGTCGGTAAAATAGAGCTGCCTCTCTCCTTCGGTGTAGCACCCAATGCCCGAAGTGAGCAAGTAACCTTTGATATCGTGGACATGGTATATCCATACAATGCCATCATGGGCCGGGGCTCCATCAATAAGTTCGAAGCAGCCATTCACGGACTGTACCTATGTATGAAGATACCAGGTCCGTTAGGCGTCATTACGGTCTACGGCAATCAACAGACTGCGCGCAACATAGAGCGGGACTTCGTGCCCGGTCAGAGAAACGTGCACTGCCTCACGGCACAGCGCGAGGTCCCCGCGCCCACCAGCCCAACCAATAAGCAGCACGACAAGGCACAGCTGCAGAGCAACGACGGGACCAAGACTGTCCCCCTCGATCAGGCCACGCCCAAGCAGACAGTCACTATCAGCGAAGACCTCACTTCGCATGAAGAGGAGAAGCTCCTCTGCTGCCTAACCAAGAATAAGGATGTCTTCGCCTGGTCTGCCCTCGATCTGGTCAGAGTCAGCCGATCCATAATTGAGCACAGCTTGGGAATCGACCCTTCAGTGCGACCAAAAAAGCAGAGGCTTCGCAAAATGTCCGGCGAGAAGACAGAGGCCGCCAAGGCGGAGGTGCACCGCCTCCTGGAAGCCAAATTCATCGAGCCCGTGGCTTATCCTACGTGGCTCTCTAATGTTGTAATGGTACAGAAAAAAGCGGGAAGTGGCGAATGTGCATCGACTTCACCAGTCTCAACAAGGCCTGCCCAAAGGACAATTTCCCGTTGCCGCGGATCGACAAAATAGTCGATAGCGCGGCCGGATGCGAGGTCATGTCTCTCCTCGACTGCTTCTCCGGTTACCACCAGATATACATGAAAGAGGAAGACAAGGCTAGCACCAGCTTCATAACACCCTTCGGCACATATTGCTTCATCAGAATGCCGGAGGGACTCAAGAACGTCGGGTCCACCTTCTCCAGGCTTACCAAAACAGTGCTCGAAGGGCAAGTTGGCAGAAATATATTCACATATGTGGACGACATTGTCGTCGCCAGCAGGAGCAAGGAGGACCATCTCGCCGACCTCGCCGAGACATTCGTGAACATGCGAGACGCACGACTCCGCCTTAACCCGGAAAAGTGCGTCTTCGGCGTTCGCCAAGGCAAAATATTGGGCTACCTGGTATCACACCGCGGCATCGAGGCCAACCCAACCAAGATTCAGGCCATCATAAGCATGACACCTCCGCAATCCGCCAGAGACGTCTAGCGCCTGACAGGCAGATTGGCCGCTCTCAACAGATTCATCTCCAGGTCCGCCGAGCGAAGTCTCCCCTTCCTCAAAACACTCCGTGGTGCAAAAGACTTCGCCTCATTAAAACAGTACCTGACAGAGTTGGTCGTCCTCACAAGCCCCGACTCCTCGCTCCCCCTGTTGCTCTACGTCGCGGCTTCGCCGCATGCGGTCAGCGCGGCACTAGTGCAGGAGCAGACAGTTGAGGGCGTGGTCAGGCAGTGCCCTGTTTACTATGTCTCCGAAGTGCTGACACCGTCCAAGTGCAACATGACAGAGCTGGAGAAGATTGCCTACGCAGTCGTCATGTCTTCGCGCAAATTGCGCCATTACTTCGAAGCATTCAAGGTCCGAGTCACCTCAGATAGGGGACTCGGCGAATTGTTCAGAAACCCGGAGGCATCGGTGAGGATTGCCAAGTGGGCGGCCGAACTCTCCGGCTACCACATCAGCTTCGTGCCCAAGACAGCCATCAAATCACAAGTCCTGGCAGACTTCGTCGTCGACTAGACTGGGCCAACAACACAGCCAGACCAGTCCGCAGAGAAGGTTTGGACGATCCACTGCGACGGCGCATGGTGCCATGCGGGGGCGGGCGCCGCTGCAGTCATCACCTCACCAGTCGGGGTCAAGCACAGATATGCAGCACGCCTCAGCTTCGCTCTAGAATCCGACAGATGCACAAATAACATAGCAGAATATGAAGCAGTCATCCTCGGCCTCCGCAAGCTAAGGGCCCTCGGAGTCACCACCTGCATCATCAAAACAGACTCCAAGGTAGTTGCCGGTCAAGTCGAGAAAGACTATGCAGCAAAGGACCCCGCGCTTATGCAATACCTCGCGGCCATCCGAAGCCTCGAGAGACAATTCAAGGGATTCACCTTGCAGCATGTGGATCAGGCTAAGAACGAAGAGGCCGACGCATTGGCCAAGGCCGCCGCTAGGGGCGAGTCCTTGCCCTCCGACGTGTTCTTTCATGTCATCGGCACGCCAGCCGTCCGGAGCCCCGAAGGGCTCCAAATAACTAATGACAGCGAGGGCCACCGCATAGTCAACCTTATCATGACCGAAGATTGGCGGGCACCAATAACCCTGTTCCTACAGGGGTACTATCATCCAACCGACATCAGTGAGGCCAAGCGCCTCAGACATCGAAGCCGAGACTTCGCACTGATTGCAGGCCAACTCTATAAGAAAGGGGTCAGTCAGCCAATGCTTAAGTGCGTCACCGAAACCGAAGGCATCCAGATCCTACGCGAAGTCCACAGTGGCACGTGCGACTCGCACGCAGGGCCAAGGGCCCTAGCTGCTAAGGTGATCCGCCAAGGCTTTTACTGGCCCACAATGATCTGCGCCGCAAATCGGGTCACAAGGTCCTGCGAAGCCTGCCAGAAGTTTTCTCCTCGGTCAGGCAGCCCCTCGCAGTATACAAAGCTGATCGCCCACACATGGCCTCTCCAGCGCTGGGGCCTGGACATTGTTGGGCCCGTGCCCACCGCTCAGGGGAACCTTAAGTTCGCCTTCGTCGCTGTCGAGTACTTCACCAAATGGATCGAGGCAAGGGTTGTCTCCACAATCACGTCAAAAACTGCCCAGAAATTCTTTTGGCAAAACATCGTTTGCCGCTTCGGAGTACCGTCTAAACTAACAGTTGACAACGGCAAGCAGTTTGACAGCCAAGACTTCAAGGATTTTTGCTTCTCCATTGGCACCAAGCTAGCCTTCGCCTCAGTCTATCATCCGCAGTCCAACGGAGTTGTGGAACGCGCCAATGGGAAAATCTTCACAGCTGTCAAAAAGATGCTCCTCGATGAAAAAAAGGGCAGATGGACCGATTTGTTACCAGAGGCAGTCTGGGCACTGAACACGACTGAGTGCAGGGCGACCGGGTTTACTCCTTTCCGCCTTCTATACGGATCGGAGGCCATGACCCCACAAGAAATAAAACATGGGTCCCCGCGAACAGTTCCGTCAGCCGTCCCCGACGTGGACGAGCCAACTTCAAAGGATCTCATAGACGGAGACCGAGTCTTCGCCCTGCAGGCCCTAAACAAATACCAAGCCCAGACAAAAGCATGGCGCGACCACGCAGTCATCCCGAGGGAATTCAGCGAAGGGGACCTCGTACTCGTCCGAACAACTCGGACAGAGTCCAGGGGCAAGCCGGAGCCCAAGTGGGAGGGCCCCTTTATAGTCAAGACGAAAGCTTCCCCCAACGCTTACAGGCTCACAACGCCAAACGACGAAGACCTGGAGCACTCCTGGAACATCGACAACCTCCGCAAATTTTTTGTTTGACTCTTCAGGGCTGATTTCGCCCTTGTAATTTGCAAAAACAATCTTATACCGGCCCGCACTCTTTTCCTCCCGGGGGGTGAGGTTTTTAACGAGGTGGAGCCATGTAATATATGTGTGAAAAATCCCCCGCAAAAACATGCGTCGAAAAAAGACCGCGACGACGGTCTTCGACATTCGACTAATATGAGGTCACCGCGAGGCTAAGCGCTAGCCACCCTCGCGTGTGACAAATCCACGCAGAAGTCGCCTAAGGGTACAGCCGGACTAGCACAACAAGTGCGAAAAAACCGAAGTCTACCGCGAAGATTATCCGCGCAGAAGTCGCCTAAGGGTGCAGCCGGACTAGCACAACAAGTGCGAAAAAACCAAAGTCTACCGCGAAGACTATCTGCGCAGAAGTCGCCTAAGGGTGCAGCCGGACTAGCACAACAAGTGCGAAAAAACCAAAGTCTACCGCGAAGACTATCCGCGCAGAAGTCGCCTAAGGGTGCAGCCGGACTAGCACAACAAGTGCGAAAAAATCGAAGTCTACCGCGAAGACTATCCGCGTAGAAGTCGCCTACGGGTGCAGCCGGACTAGCACAACAAGTGCGAAAAAACCGAAGTCTACCGCGAAGACTATCCGCGCAGAAGTCGCCTAAGGGTGCAGCCGAACTAGCACAACAAGTGCGAAAAAACCGAAGTCTACCGCGTAGACTATCCGTGCAGAAGACGCCTAAGGGTGCAGCCGGACTAGCACAACAAAAGCAAAAACGACAACACCAAACTGTCCGCGCCAAGACCGACTATACGCGCACCAGCACAACATAACAAAACACACCAGACCAAGCACACAACGCCATCGCAGGCATAGACAAGCGAGGGCACACAACGTCATCATACAAGCCTTTACACATATACAAGCGAGGGCGCCACACTCTACATCGGCTCAACCTTAGGAATAATTCCCATCTCCCTATAATTAAATAACATTATCCTAAGCTCCTCACCCACGAAAAGACTTCGCAGTTCCCCTTCACCTGTACTCACGGTGGCCGGCAAAGACAACAGTTCCTGCCGGCCAGCCCTGCTCACACGAAGCCGACCTCCCTCCGCCCCACTAACTCTACGCTTCGCAACCGCCCTTCGCCGCCGGCGCCCGGTGCTAGGACCAGGCACATCTTCTGTGTCCGCGGCGTGCGGTGAAGCCTCCGCCGCAGGCACATCCAAGGCCGCAAAGTAGTCCAAGTCCTCCTCCGACGACTCCTCAGTCCACTCAACCGAGCTCCCAGAGTCAGCAAAATCAGAAAACTCAGATGCAGACCCATCACATTCATTACCACCATCCACGGTCGAAGCCGCCAAAAATTTAGTAGTGGCGGTTGCGTGCGCAGGCCCAAAATCTTGAACCTGCGCAGCAACCAAAATTCAGCAACATATCCAAAATTCCCTAACTATCTACACCCACTACGCCACCTGCGGAGCTTCCGCCGTTGCCTCCGCTGTCGCCTCCGCCGCCACCGTCGCAGGATCTTCAGCACTCGGCGCAGCGGCTGCGGGGGCATCAGGCGCGCCTTCGGCGGTCTCTGGGGGCAGGTCTCCACCGGCCGCAGCGGATGCGGAGGTATCCGGTGCGCCTTCTGCGGTCTCCGGGGGCGGCTCCAGGGCGGCCCCGGACACGGCCTCCGCCGGGGTCGGCTCCGAGTCAGGCAGCGCGCTGTTCAACGCCCCGAAGTCATCCACCCTCTCGCCACGCGCCGCCTAAGTCACAGCACGCAAATTCAGCAAAAACCACATATAGCTCACATCCAGAAAACTCCAAACAAACGCCAAACGTTACCTGAGCCCTCGCCGTCTCGGCCCGCTCCCTAACCACCTCGCGACCGTGTGGACCCCACATCCGGTCGTAGATGGCTCCGGCGGATTCCTTCACTATGGGGTCCTCAACCTTGTAGATATCTCGCTCAAAGTCTTCGTCAGCTTGGTCGAAGACCTCGAAGTGCCGGCACCCTTCGCGAGAGAGCGCGTTCATCGCCCCCTCGCAGGTGACCAGGGAGGCATACGACATAAACCCCTCCACGATAGTGGGGAGTGCCTGCAACTCCTCCTGCACCCACTCCAGGCAGCGAAGTCCGGGCTCTCGCTCCAGCACCTCGAAGTCACCGGTCCGCGCGCCCAGCTCATGGTACGAATCCATAAGCTGTTTGCGCGTCCGCTCGGCCTCCGCGCGCGTCGCGGCCTCGGCCCTCTCCACGCGGCTCTCCAAGGCGATGAGCCGCTCCTGCAGCTGCTCGGCGCACTCCCTGGCAAGATTGCCCTCCGCCCGTGCCAGATTAGCCTCCGCCTGCGCAGCCTGCGCCTTGACGAGGGCCTCGTTGGTCTCCCTCCTCTCCCCCGCCAATTGGCGCCGGAGGTCAGCCTTCTCTCCCTCCAGCGCGGCCACCTTGTCCGCCAGCTTGCGGCACTTGCTGTCGGCGGCCGATTTTTCACGGATGGCGTCAGCATGTTGTGTCCGAAGTCTCTCGACTTCGGCAGACACAACTGTCGTGAGGGCCCCCGACGCTGTGCGGTTGGCGAAGTCAGCCACCTACAGAACACATGTAAGACCGCGGCCCCAGCAAGCCGAAGAAAAAAAAACGAAGTCAGCAGACCTGACTTAGCGCCTCCGTCACCTCCTTCAGCCGGCGGGACGCAGCGCCCGCCTCATCCCTGACGGCCGCGAGTGCCGACATCTCGCCTCCGGCGCTAAGAGCCCCGCCCTTCGCCTTCGGCACTAAGGTAGCTGCCGCGGTCGCCGCGGCAGGCGCGACTATAGCAAGTTGGCCTTCGTCCGACCCTGCGACGACGCATCAACGAATTAAAAACAAAAAAAACGAGCCAACGGCTTACCACCAAGATAGTCGTCCACACTAATATCGGTGGCGAAGTCGGCGACGCGCTTGCCGGACGATGGCAACACTCGGGCCGCCTTCGCGACCTCCGCCACGCTGCTGGACGGCGGCACAACCTTCGCCAATTTGGAGCCTCCGGCGCCTGCCGCTGCCTCCGGCGCCTTGCTAGACGCAGGGACGCCGAACTTCGCCGCCAACGACGGCTTGCCTCCGCCAGGGGCCGCAGCCTTCGCAGCCCCCCGCTGCCTCTTCGGCCTGGCTTCATGAAGCCTAACAACCGCCTGGCGCTTTTGTGCAGCTCCCTGGCGATCCTTGTCCATCACTGCTGACACAACAGCAGCAATATTCCGCCCGTAAGGAAAAACTCTTCATTCACGAACCATGCGAGATGTAAAAAAGTCTTCCTAGGCCAACAACCCCCGGTAACCCTCAGCATCCGAGCCGAAGACTCCCGGAGCTCGGGCGAAGACATCCTTCCCCCCGGGGCCGCGCATGTCCTCATCAACTCTCTAGCAAAACCATCGGAAACCCCAAGTCCTCCCATAGCAGTACCTAATTTCCTCTTTTTAGAGGATGGGGCGGCCGCCGGCGCAGGGTCGTCTCTAGTCTCCACCACCGGTTTCTTCCCACGGCGGTCCACATCGTCTTGACCAGGATAGCCGTCATACGGCAATTGATTCAATTCAAAAACCCTGTTCAAATGGTCATTCGACCCACGGATATCCCAGCTGCGCTGGCCCTCTGTCCTCGGCACGTAACGACCAACGAGCCGCACCGCCCCATCCTCCGCCTCACGCACAAAGGCGGCCGGATCGCGGCTTTGCAGGTTCAGCGCGAAGGCGGGACTTCGCACCACCCTTCCACCATGGAAAAGCATCTGGCGAGGGCACACTTCGCCCAACGCCCAGCCATGCGCCAAGGGCCATACCCCGTACGCCACAAATTCTTCAACCAAATCGCGCCCACTGCTCAGGCCGGCGGCGCACCGAAGGGCCCCTTCGTCTGCATCCTCCTCCGCCACCTCAAAGGGCGGGTACGCTGAGTAAAAATGAGAACACATCTCGGACACGGGGAGTCCCTCATGGTTTTCGACGGTACCCTCAGCAACGTAAAACCAAAACTCATTCCAGTTACCCCACTTGTTGCGGGCGCAAGGAACCAACTCGACTACCTGCATCGTGGTCTTGCCGGTCTTCGGCGTAAACGTGCAGGACCCAAACTGAGCAACTTCATCTCCAATCATCCTCTTCTGCCAGTGCAAACAATAATACTTCGCAAAGACTTCGACCGATGGCTGTCCGCCGTACGAAGTCGTCGCCCAGACATACTTCGACAGAGCCACCACGACATTCGGTGTCAGCTGATGTATCTGAACGTTAAACCTGCGCAGGACTTCGCCAACAAATCGGTGCGCAGGCAGGCGGAGACCGGCGGCGAAGAATGCCTCGAACACAACCAACTCGCCCTCCGGCTCGGGGATTTCCTCCGTCCCCGGGACACGAGCAACGCCGCCGCCGAAGTAACCCAACCGCTGCATATCTTGCACGCGGACCGACGACATCCGCGACACGCCAAAATCAACAGAATCGCCGGCGCGCAACTCCTCCGCCATCAAACTACTCAGCATCTCCTCAGACGAGGCGCTGGCCGGCGGCGAGGCGGCGAGGGGTCGGCCGGCGGCGTAGCGGCAGCGGAAGAAGAGGAGGTCGGCATCGCTACGTACTGTCGGCGGCGGCGGGCGGTCTGCTTCACTCGAGCCAGATCTCCGGCGAACAAGAGCACGGCGGGCAGACGAGCAGCAAGACGGTGAAAAAGGCGGCTAGGGTTTTCACGGAGCGCGGAAAGTGAAGTTCAAAAAGCGCCGACCCCCGCCCCCTTTTATAGACAGGGCGCGGCTCTTCGGGAAACCCGCAATCCAACAGGGCGCAGCGCTTCGGGAAACCCGCAATCCAACAGTACGCTGTCAATCAACGGTCATGTCAAAAACCCCCGCGGAACCACTTCGAGCGAGGGCAGCGTCTCCGCCATCTAGCGACGTCTTCGGCACCAGGTGACTTTGTCGAACTGGTACCTCGGAGGGCAAATGTTGGGGCGAAGGCAAAGACGCCACCCTTCGCTCGAGGCCTTCGCTGCAGTCGCTGGTCTGACAGAGACAAAATGGGCAGGGACACCCTTCGCTCGATTCGGCACCTGACGAAGGCCTGCGACGGCGTCATCCCACAGTGCGGCCTCGTCCAGCTCAGAGGCCCACATGTGATCCGGCCCATTGTAACGGGCCCTGCGTGGCCGCCGCGTGTCACAGGCCTAATTTGTAAAGGCATCCTGTAATTACAGTCTGTAACCCTGCTTTATGGGAATATTCTGGGGATAACCAAGGTAGCTGAGGGCACATGCGTCCTTAGCACAAGGCGCTGGGCGCTCAGGTACCTATAAATACTCCCGCACAATGCCCGTGGGAGGGCAGATGAACAGAGCTTTTGCCATCTAGTGCGTAACCCTGTTAACGTCACTGTTCACCCTTGTTGGCCCCCCTTTCGAGTGAGAGCAAGTTCCAACACTCGGCCCAAAGCCGATCCGAAGTCTTGTACTCATCAAGCATGGTTCTTGCCATGTCCAATAGAGTTCGATTCTTCCTCTCCACTACACCATTTTGTTGTGGCGTGTAGGGAGAAGAGAACTCATGCTTGATGCCCTCCTCCTCAAGGAAGCCTTCGATTTATGAGTTCTTGAACTTTGTCCCGTTGTCGCTTCTTATTTTCTTGATCCTCAAGCCGAACTCATTTTGAGCCTGTCTCAAGAATCCTTTTAAAGTCTCTTAGGTTTGAGATTTTTCCTGCAAAAAGAACACCCAAGTGAAGCGAGAATAATCATCCACAATAACCAAACAGTACTTACTCCCGCCGATGCTTATGTAAGCTATCGGGCCGAATAGGTCGATGTGTAGGAGCTCAAGTGGCCTGTCAGTCGTCATGATGTTCTTGTGTGGATGATGAACACCAACTTGCTTCCCTGCCTGACATGCGCTACAAACCCTGTCTTTCTCAAAATGAACATTTGTTAGTCCCAAAATGTGCTCTCCCTTTAGAAGCTTGTGAAGATTCTTCATCCCAACATGTGCTAGTCGGTGATGCCAGAGCCAGCCCATGTTAGTCTTAGCAATTAAGCAAGTGTCGAGTTCAGCTCTATCAAAATCTACTAAGTATAGCTGACCCTCTAACACACCCTTAAATGCTACTGAATCATCACTTTTTCTAAAGACAGTGACACCTATATCTGTAAAAAGACAATTGTAACCCATTTTACATAATTGCGAAACTGAAAGCAAGTTATAATCTAAAGAATCTACAAGAAAAACATTGGAAATGGAATGGTCAGGAGATATAGCAATTTTACCCAATCCTTTGACCAAACCTTGATTTCCATCCCCGAATGTGATCGCTCTTTGGGGATCTTGGTTTTTCTCATAGGAGGAGAACATCTTCTTCTCCCCTGTCATATGGTTTGTGCACCCGCTATCGATGATCCAACTTGAGCCCCCGGATGCATAAACCTGCAAAACAAATTTAATTCTTGATTTTAGGTACCCAAACGGTTTTGGGTCCTTTGACATTAGATACAAGAACTTTGGGTACCCAAACACAAGTCTTTGATCCCTTGTGTTTGCCCCCAACATATTTGGCAACTACTTTGCCGGATTTGTTAGTCAAAACATAAGATGCATCAAAAGTCTTAAATGAAATGCTAGGTTCATTTGATGCATTAGGAGTTTTCTTTTTAGGCAATTTAGCATGGGTTGATTGCCAAGAACTAGATGCCTCACTCTTATACATAAAAGCATGATTAGAACCAGAGTGAGACTTCCTAGAGTAAATTCTCCTAATCTTGTGCTCGGGATAACCGGCAGGGAACAAAATATAACCCTCGTTATCCTGAGGCATGGGAGCCTTGCCCTTAACAAAGTTAGACAATCTTTTAGGAGGGGCATTAAGTTTGACATTGTCTCCCTATTGGAAGCCAATGCCATCCTTGATGCCAGGGCATCTCCCACTATAAAGCATACTACGAGCAAATTTAAAAATTTCATTATCTATCTCATGCTCGGCAATTTTAGCATCTAACTTTGCTATATGATCATTTTGTTGTTTAATTAAAGTCATATGATCATGAATAGCATCAATGTTAACATCTCTACATCTAGTGTAAATAGTAACATGCTCAACGGTAGATGTAGAGGGTTTGCAAGATTTTAGTTCAACAGTCTTAGCATGTAAAATATCATTTTCACTTCTAAGATTGGAAATGGAAGCACTGCAAACATCTAAGTCTTTAGCCTTAGCAATTAATTTTTCATTCTCATTTTTAAGGCTGACAAGAGAGACATTTAATTCTTCAATCTTAGCAAGTAAACTAACATTATCATCTCTAAGATTGGAAATTGAATTATCACAAACATTTGAATCAACCTTAGCAATTAGTCTAGCATTCTCATTTCTAAGGTTGGCAATAATATCATGGCACGTGCTTAGCTCACTAGATAATTTTTCACATTTTTCTACCTCTAGAGCATAAGCATTCTTAACCTTAACATGCTTCTTATTTTCCTTAATTAGGAAGTCCTCTTGAGTGTCCAAGAGTTCATCCTTCTCATGAATAGCACTAATTAATTCATTTAACTTCTCTTTTTGTTGCATGTTTAGGTTGGCAAAAAGGGTGTGTAAATTATCTTCCTCATCACTAGAATTATCCTCATCACTAGAGGTTGCATATTTAGTGGAGGATTTTGATTTTACCTTCTTCCTTTTCCGTCCTTTGCCATGAGGCACTTGTGGCCGATGTTGGGGAAGAGGAGTCCTTTGGTGACGGCGATGTTGGCGGCATCCTCGTCGGAGGAGGAGTCGGTGGAGCTCTCGTCGGAGTCCCACTCGCGGCACACATGGGCATCGCCGCCCCTCTTCTTGTAGTACCTCTTCTTTTCTCTCCTCTTTCCCTTCTTGTCGTCACCCCTGTCACTGTCACTTGATAATGGACATTTTGCAATAAAATGACCGGGCTTACCACACTTGTAGCACACTTTCTTGGAGCGGGACTTGTAGTCCTTCCCCCTCCTTTGCTTGAGGATCTGGCGGAAGCTCTTGATGATGAGCGCCATCTCCTCATTGTCGAGCTTGGAGGCGTCGATGGGAAGTCTACTTGATGTAGACTCTTGCTTCTTCTCCTCCGTCGCTTTGAATGCGACCGGTTGTGCTTCGGGCGTGGAGGAGTCGCCTTGCTCGATGATTTTCTTTGATCCTTTGATCATTAGCTCAAAACTCACAAATTTGCCTATTACTTCCTCGGGAGACATTAGTGTGTATCTAGGATCACCTCGAATTAATTGAACTTGCGTAGGGTTAAGAAAAACGAGTGATCTTAGAATAACCTTGACCATTTCATGGTCATCCCATTTGGAGCTCCCGAGGTTGCGCACTTGATTGACCAAGGCCTTTAGCCGGTTGTACATGGCTTGAGGGTCCTCGCCTTGGTTGAGTCGGAACCGACCGAGCTCCCCCTCGATCGTCTCCCGCTTGGTGATTTTGGTCACCTCATCTCCTTCGTGCGCAGTCTTGAGCACGTCCCAAACCTCCTTGGCGCTCTTCAACCCTTGAACCTTATTATACTCCTCTTGACTTAGAGAGGTGAGGAGTATAGTGGTGGCTTGTGAGTTGAAGTGCTCGATTTGGGCCACCTCGTCCTCATCGTAATCTTCATCCCCTATGGATGGTACCTGTACACCAAACTCAACAACATCCCATATACTTTTGTGGAGTGATGTTAGGTGATATCTCATCATATCACTCCACCTAGAATAATCTTCACCGTCAAACGTCGGTGGTTTGCCTAATGGGACGGAAAGTAATGGAGTATGTTTAGGAATGCGAGGGTAGCGTAGGGGGATCTTACTATACTTCTTGCGCTCTTGGCGCTTATAGGTGACGGACGCGGCGTCGGATCCGGATGTAGAGGGCGATGAAGAGTCGGTCTCGTAGTAGACCACTTTCTTCATTTTCTTCTTCTTCTTGCCACTCTTGTGTGATCGAATGCGTGAAGGGGATCCATCCTTCTTCTTGTTGGCGGACTCCCTTGATGGAGCCTTCCCATGGCTTGTAGCGGTCTTCTCACCGCCGATCACCATCTTCTTGGCGTGATCTCCCGACATCACTTCGAGCGGTTAAGCTCTAATGAAGCACCGGCTTTGATACCAATTGAAAGTCGCCTAGAGGGGGGTGAATAGGGCGAATCTAAAATTTATAATCTTAAGCACAACTACAAGCCGGGTTAGCGTTAGAAATATGAACGAGTCCGAGAGAGAGGGTGAAAAACAAATCACGGGCAAATAAAGAGTGTGACACGAGGATTTGTTTTACCGAGGTTCGGTTCTTGCAAACCTACTACCCGTTGAGGTGGTCACAAAGACCGGGTCTCTTTCAACCCTTTCCCTCTCTCAACCGGTCACTTAGACCGAGTGAGCTTCTCTTCTCAATCAAACGGGACACAAAGTCCCCGCAAGGACCACCACACAATTGGTGTCTCTTGCCTCGGTTACAATTGAGTTGATCACAAGAAAGAATGAGAAAAAGAAGCAATCCAAGCGCAAGAGCTCAAATGAACACAAGTCACTCTCTCACTAGTCACTATTTGATTTGGAATGATCTATGGACTTGGGAGAGGATTTGATCTCTTTGGTGTGTCTTGTATTGAATGCTATAGCTCTTGTAAGGTGTGGGAAGTCAGAAAACTTGGATGCAATGAATGGTGGGGTGGTTGGGGTATTTATAGCCCCAACAACCAAACTAGTCGTTTGGTGGAGGCTGCTGTCGCATGGCGCACCGGACAGTCCGGTGCGCCACCGGATACTGTCCGATGCGCCTGCCACGTCACCTGGCCGTTGGATTCCGACCGTTGGAGCTTCTGTCTTCTGGGCCACCGGACAGGCACTGTTCAGTGTCCGGTGCGCCATCTGGCTCTGCTCTGACTCTGGCGCGCACTGTAGCGCATTTAATGCCTTCTGCAGACGATCGTTGGCGCGAAGTAGCCGTTGCCCCGCTGGCACACCGGACTGTCCGGTGTTACACCGGACAGTTCGATGAATTATAGCGGAGCGGCCTCCAGAATTTCCGAAGGTGAGCAGTTCAGAGTTGGAGTCCCTGGTGCACCGGACACTGTCCGGTGGCACACCGGACAGTTCGGTGGGCCAGACCAGGGCACACTTTGGTTGACTTTTGCTCTCTATATTTGAATCCTTTCTCGGTCTTTTTATTGGTTTGTTGTGAACCTTTGGCACCTGTAGAACTCATAATCTAGAGCAAACTAGTTAGTCCAATTATTTGTGTTGGTCAATTCAACCACCAAAATCAATTAAGAAAAGGTGTAAGCCTATTTCCCTTTCACTATGACTTTTAGAAAGTTGGATTAGAGAAACGTATGACAAAAATGGATAGACACATGATGGTGAGAAAACACTAGATAGGTAATTTTATAGTTAATTTTGTTCACAATGAATTTTAGAAATTATTTAGAAGGTTATAGTCATAAGTTCATTTTAATAGATAATAGAAACTTTTCTTAACATGGAATTAGTAAATGGTATAGAATTCATGGCAATATAAATATTATAGGTTAATAAATTATTTATCTTCGATTATTTTAATGGTACTTTATTTTAGAAAGAAAGGAGAAAACTAAAAGAATATCACTAATCATAACAAAAATAGGTTTTTACTAGCCAAAATAAAGGTGTCCATAAGAATAGCACTTAACTTCTTAGAATTAGCAAAATGCTTGTTTATGTCAAAATAACCATATTTATGTTATAAAAAGTCCAATTGGTGCTTTATATTGATTCTTAGAATATTAACGTTAGTAGAGTCATGGATGAACCATTTTTAGCTATACGCATAAATTCAAGTTAGAAATAAAAGGAATAAAATCTATTAGTCTATTTATTAGTAATAAAGAAAATAATTAGCCTTTGTTTTCATAAAAGAATGTTAATACATATTAATACTAGTTAAAACTATTATTATAGACACCTACTCATAATTTCATCATTAATGACTCATAGTAACAATGTGATTAAGAAGAAGCACTCGACCGGTCTAAGTGACCGATTGAGAGAGAGAATGGGTTGGAATAGACCCGGCCTTTGTGGCCTCCTCAATGGGGAGTAGGTTCCTTGGAACCGAACCTTGGGAAACAAATCACCATGTTCATTTGTGTTGATCTTTATCACTTGATTTGTTTCTTCCCTCTCCTCTCTCTCTAAAGTTCTCTTGCTCATATTGTTTTGAGTTAGCTCCAAAAGTCATCTGCATTGATTGAGCAACTCATAGCAAGAAGAACTATCTTCTGCACTCCGAATTCAACATTATTTATTTCTAACCCTAACCCCGGGTGAAGTGCATGTTCAAAGTTTATAATGTTCAGGTTTCGCCTATTCACCCCCCTCTAGCGACTTTCACTAATTCGCTATATCTCTTCGTGGCGCTACACAGACCGCACCACCGCCAAGCGTGCCACCCTCGTCCTCGCTAAGCTCACCAAAAACAGTAACCTCCCTTCGTCAAACCTCATTCCGGTCACGCCGATCCGTGCACCTACATCCTTACTGAGTGGATCTGGTGGTTGTCAAGAGGAGAGGAGGTTGTCAAAGTGATTGTAGAGGGTAGCGTTGTGGTGGCCTTGGTGTGCCATCTAGAAGAGCATGTTGTGAAGGTGCAAACGCAAGAGGAACAACAACTGTGACCGTTTGAGCATGAGGTTGAGAAGGGGCCTTTACTCTAGGCCTCCTAGCTGGAAAGGTTCCTTCATTAATTCCTTAATTAAGTTGTAGATGCACTTTTTGAACCGATGCAATTACTTGTATAGTTGTATTTTCGACACATTTATGTTCTATAAATAGGGCTGTGAATTTTCAAGTTTCCTGTGCCATATAGGATTACAAAGTTTAAGAACTTCAATGATCCATCACCAGCACCCAATGTTATAGTTGGATCATCTAGACATCGAAGCGACACAATTGGATGTGTTCGGTCGGGTTCGGGTGACGAACTATTGGTTTATCACCCTAGGTGACAAAATGCTCATGTATAGTAGTTCTGAACACCCGACGAGGGCAACATGGCGGGCTCAGATCAACTTGGTCGTTGGACCCACACTGATTGTTGTAGAAAAGTATAACTGTTTTTTCAGATTGAAATTTGTGTTTCCTTTAAAGTTTGAATATGTTCTAGAATTTAAAAGGATTTGTCAAATTGCAAGCATCTATTGTGAGGTCATTTAGGCCTCAAACCAAATTTCTCTGATTTATTTCGTTGATGGAGGGAATGAGAGATTATTTCGTTAATGGAGGGAACGAGAGACATCTCGATACCTGAATTTGTTGTTGATTTAAGTTTCACAAGAGTAGAGACTTTGTGTCGTCGTAACACACGGATATTATACTATAATAATATTACATATTTATATCTTCAATATAATATTAGTGTTCAGATGATATTTTGTCACACGAATTTTATATATCGTATTGATGTTTGTCATTCCGTATCTATATTTTATACTAATTTTAACTTTCGTAGCGGATACATATCTAGTGGTTAAAGAAAGAAGAAGAAATGCTAGAATCTTTTATCTGCCTCTCTCTATAAATTAATTGTCCTGTGTAAATGATGCATAGCTTAATAAATTCGTGTGCCCGTCTCCAGGCTCTGTACACGACGGCACCTCAAATTCCTGAAACCACATGTGCTGGCGCTTGTCCCCGGCGACGGCCAGCCCACGCCCGCTGTCCTCCTGCGTCCGCCGGGCGACAAGTTCAAATTTGAACGTGCGCCGCAGCGCATCACACCACTGCTGCTGCAGCCGCCTGCAGTAGTTCTGGAAAAAAAAGCTTGATCTCTTTGAATTGGCTCGGTTCGAAGTGACTTGGTGCTTAGATTGAGTCTGACCCAGGTCTGTTTTTGCTCGAGAAAAGAGATATCATATTTTTAGGCTTACTATGGCTCACGAGCTAGCTCGTGGCTTCACACAATGTTGACACTTTTTCGGAGGCGCCAATCACTCAAAAGAACCAGCGGCGGTGCTCTCTGGTCAGGCGCGGACGGTCCGCGGCTTGGGGCCGGACGGTCCGCGACCTGGCGCGACGTAGCGGTGCTCTCTGGTCAGACGCGGACGGTCCGCGGCACAGGGTCGGACGGTCCGCGACCTGGTGCAGGAGCTCGGGTTCCCTGCCTGACGGCCGGACAGTCCGCGCTCTAGGGCCGGACGGTCCGCGCGTGCGCAGGGGCGGCGGAAGATCGCCGGCGGCGCCTGGATCTCGCTCCCGGGAGGGACCCCGTCGGGGAGGAGAGATCCTAGGAGTTGTCTAGGCTCGGGCCGGCCGACCTAGACTCCTCTAATCGACGTAGAGTCGAGGAGAGGCAAAGAATTTGGGGATTGGAGTACTAAACTAGGGCTAAACTAGAACTAGACTAGAACTACTCCTAATTGTGCTGAAAATAAATGCGAGATAGAAGTTGTATTGGTTCAATTGTTGGGGGTTCAATCGGCCGTAGCCCTTCATCTATATAAAGGGGGAGGTCTGGATCCGTTTCCAACTGTTTCCCGAGTTAATCCCGCGGTTTTAGGTAACAAATCCCGCGAGAAACTAGGAACCCTAACTGACTCTGCGCGCGCGCGGACCGTCCGCGCCACCACCGCGGACAGTCCGGACCGCGGACCGTCCGGCCTCGGGGCCGGACCGTCCGCACTGCTCTTTTTAGAGCTCAACATATGCCCCCCTGCCTTTTGGTGAAGGTTGACGAACCAAAAGCATATGAACTAAACCTGATGTAGGTCACCGGCTTTTCGATATGGAGATTATTCAATAAAGCACCAATATAAAGGTCGTTTCGGATTGTATCTTTCTCGGCCATGACAATTTGATCAATGGATCAAAAGGAATAGAATGGAGGTGCCCCCCAGTCTGGATAGACGAAGGGGCTATACATGTACCATGGATTCATCATCGTGCCATTCCATGTTTGAACAGGATAATATACCGACGATGAGTAAATAGGTGGAAAGTACCCTGGTCTCATAGAATGAATAGGCGATGCTTGTTGTGTCGCCTTTCGGGTCGTTTTGTTTGACCGTTTTGTTTTAGCAGGTGACCGGGGTTTCTTTGTTGACCGATCACGTGGAACAGTCTTTTTGCTAGTATTTTTGGAGAGCAACTGATCAAAAGTAGGATCGGCTTTGATCAGCCGATTATATGTGTTTTGACCTTGCGTCTTTTTCCTTGCTTTGTGTAGAGGTTGACGCCTTTGGTCATAGGTGGACTGTCCGGCTGAGTTAGCCGGACCGTTTGTCTGAGCACCGGATTGTCCGCACGTAGGTGCCGGACCATCTACGATGCTGGGGCTAGGCTGATGTGTTTGGTTTATTAACTGTGCCTGCCCCCCGGCGTCTTCGGACCTTTTAGCCTTCTTGTCCGAAGCTTTTCGAGCAATCTCCTTTTGTGATATGCGAGGATTGCTGATGACGATGCCCTTGCCTTTGTCTTTATCGGCCATTTCGGGCCGAACCAAGACCTTTTTGCATGTGAGTTCTATTGTATTAACAGGAAAGGGTTGTGTGTCTACTTGCATCTCCTGAAAAGCCAATCGACCCTCATTTATGGCCGATTGTATCTGTCGACGAAAAACATTACAATCATTGGTGGCATGAGAAAAGGAATTATGCCACTTACAATAAGCACGCCTCTTTAATTCATCAGGAGGAGGAATAGTATGAGTTAATTTAATGTTGCCGTTTTTCAGTAACTCGTCAAATATTTTATCGCATTTAGCAACATTAAAAGTAAACTTAACTTCCTCTTGTCGATTCTTTCGAATCGACTGTAAAGCAGAACACGCTGAAGGTTTAGCCTGTCCTGGCCAAACCAGTTCGGCGGTGTATACATCCGTGGATTCATCGTCCGAATTATCGTATCCCACTAGGTGCATCTTATGGCTAGCCGATTTTGATGTTTCCTTACTTCGGCTTTCACAGGTCATAGCCCGCTGGTGTAAGTGCACTAGTGAAAAGAATTGGGTGCCATCTAATTTTTCTTTTAAGTAGGGTCGCAACCCATTGAAAGCTAGCCCTGTCAGTTGTTTTTCTGCGACATGAATCTGAAAGCATCGGTTTCTAGTGTCCCGGAATCTCCGGATATAGTCATTAACCGATTCTTCAGGCCCCTGTCGGACTGAAGCTAAGTCAGCCAATTCTAACTCATGTTCTCCTGAGAAGAAGTGTTCATGAAATTTCTGCTCTAATTCTTCCCAAGAGTTAATAGAGTTTGGTGGCAAAGTTGCGTACCATGCAAATGCAGTATCAGTAAGGGACAACGAGAATAAACGAACGCGGTAGGCTTCCCCATCAGCCAATTCTCCCAAGTGTGCTATGAATTGGCTTATATGTTCGTGTGTGCTTTTCCCACTTTCACCAGAAAACTTAGAGAAGTCTGGTATTCTAGTTCCCTGTGGGTATGGCACGGTGTCGAATCGGTGGCTATAAGGCTTCCGATACGATTGCCCTGTACCTGACACACTAACACCGAGTTTGTCCCTGAACATCCCGGCTACCTCGTCTCTGACCCTCTCTGCCATGTCTGGCGACCATCCATTGAGTTTGTGGGTGGAGATTTCAGGTTGCCTGACATTACTCTGTCGGCTTTCCTCCCAGGTATGTTTGAGGTGTGTGTTAGGTGTCCTATTAATGTCACCAGCTCCTGCCCTATACCCCTCAGGCTCTCTTGTGGCCGAATAGTATTCAGCCCTATGTCCATGAGGTGGTATGGCATGATTATAATGTGTTGCTGGTGGGGCACCATAATGTTGCTGCGATGAATGTGGGAACTGTGCGTATTGCGCAGCTCTTGGCTCTGCGTATGCATATCCGGACGGTCCGGCGTAAGAGGCCGAATGGTCCGCGACCTGGCCAAATGGTCTGAAGGTATATCCGGATTGTCCAGCCGTATATGGTGCTACGTGGGTAGTCTCGTACCCAGACCGCCTGTCGTAAAGAACTGGACGGTCCGCGATCGGGCCGAATGGTCCAGGGCTGTACCCGGATGGATCGGCCATATATGGCGTGACTTGGGCAGTCTGTGCATGGACTCGTGTAGAGTCGGATGGTCCAGCGTAATACGTCGGCCGGTTCATGCCATATCCGGACGGTCCGGCGTAAGATGGCGGACGGTCCGCAACATATCCAGACGGTCCGGCGTGATGCACCGGACGGTCCGTGATGGGGCCGAAGTGTTCAGGGTTGTACCCTGATGGTCCGGCCATGTACGGTGCGACCTGAGTGTTTTGTGTGCGGGCCGGCATCTGGTCGGACGGTCCGGCGAAATACGCCGGACGGTCCGCGGTATAACCGGACTGTCTGAGATGATGCTCGGACGGTCCGGTCGCGTCCAGTACCTGCCGCGTGCCTAGTGGTTGCGGCTGTGATGGTGACACGAAAGCGTGCATCGGCATACCATATGATGGTTGGGTCAAAGGTGACCCGTTTATAGCCGATGTGTTTGACGTGGGTGGCACTGTATTAGACTCTCGCGATGGAAAATTAGGAGCAGCTGATTTCTCGTATGCACGTAAATGCATTTTAATAGATTCATCTACATATTGCTTTAACTGATCTCCTCGTTGATCCATGAAAGTCGTAAGAGATAGATCTGGAGTACTTACAGCGGGACCCTGCAGTGGAGGTAGGAGAGATTCCATATCGATCTCCCCTTGACGGACGATCTTCTGGTGGCGATCCACCATGAAGTGTGACAAGTACTTGTCTGCCGCCTCCTTGCGCCGTTCGGAGAGTTTATGCAGCAGTTCCGCCTCTTCCTTGTCGCGTTGTTCGTTCCATTGCCGCATCACCTCCTTCTCATCGCGCATTACGAGGTCTTCAAAGGGCCTTTGGTCATCAGCTGGGAGCGCCTCCATGGCCGGCTTGATGATGTTGGTAGTGGAGATCTTGGTGTGATCCTTAGAACCGGCCATTTATGGGCCGATTTTTAGCAGATCTAGACACCTATTCCCCAGCGGAGTCGCCAAAAGTATGTTGACACCTTTTCGGAGGCGCCAATCACTCAAAAGAACCAGCGGCGGTGCTCTCTGGTCAGGCGCGGACGGTCCGCGGCTTGGGGCCGGACGGTCCGCGACCTGGCGCGACGTGGCGGTGCTCTCTGGTCAGACGCGGACGGTCCGCGGCACAGGGCCGGACGGTCCGCGACCTGGTGCAGGAGCTCGGGTTCCCTGCCTGACGGCCGGACAGTCCGCGCTCTAGGGCCGGACGGTCCGCGCGTGCGCAGGGGCGGCGGAAGATCGCCGGCGGCGCCTGGATCTCGCTCCCGGGAGGGACCCCGTCGGGGAGGAGAGATCCTAGGAGTTGTCTAGGCTCGGGCCGGCCGACCTAGACTCCTCTAATCGACGTAGAGTCGAGGAGAGGCAGAGAATTTGGGGATTGGAGTACTAAACTAGGGCTAAACTAGAACTAGACTAGAACTACTCCTAATTGTGCTGAAAATAAATGCGAGATAGAAGTTGTATTGGTTCGATTGTTGGGGGTTCAATCGGCCGTAGCCCTTCATCTATATAAAGGGGAGGTCTGGATCCGTTTCCAACTGTTTCCCGAGTTAATCCCGCGGTTTTAGGTAACAAATCCCGCGAGAAACTAGGAACCTAACTGACTCTGCGCGCGCGCGGACCGTCCGCGCCACCACCGCGGACAGTCCGGACCGCGGACCGTCCGGCCTCGGGGCCGGACCGTCCGCACTGCTCTTTTTAGAGCTCAACACACAACAACAATTTATTATATAAAATCCTAATTAATATATATTGTCGGCACTATATAAACAATTAGTTTATGTTTTTGAGTCTCTTGGCTTCACACAACAACAATTTATTATATAAAATCCTAATTAATATATATTGTCAGCACTATATAAACAATTAGTTTATGTTTTTTGAGTTTATTGTACAAAACTAAACTATTTTCTATATTACATTAGTAATATATTTATTTTACCAATCTAAAATATGGTACTTAAATTATTTTTATATTTTATATTATATTTTGGATATCGATTTCATGTTTATGGTCAGATTTATTGGCTCGACGAGCCGAGACAACTTTTTAGATTCACTAGAGAAGCGAAGCAAGCCAGACTCAACTCGTTACTTGATCAAGCCACAAGGAGCATATATAAGCATGCATTCGTTAGATTATGATCCAACCATAATATAACCATAGTTTATTTAGTTTTTTTATAAAGGTAATTAGCTGGTGATGAAAGATTTTAAGTGTTAAATGTTACTTACAGTTGTATTACAATCTAATGAATGACATATTTTACTTTCACGCTTATACCTCAGGGCTTCAGTCGTTGCCCATAGGCTGATAGCATAAGTGCCCCCACCGCCACCTGCCGCAACTGCCGACCCCACCCAAATTTGTTCCTCTCCTCCATTTCCTCCCTTCGCCATCATCCCCTCGGCTCCGCTCTCCTTCCCTCCCCGGCTCACCCCGCCGCTGCCCCGCGCCCGTGGAGTTCTTCGATCGAGTCCTCGGAGCCTGGAGCACCTCGTCCAACAATCCGGGACCGCACGAGAAGAGAGAGAGGGGGTGGTTTGACACAAGTCAGGCACCCGTCAAGATTCGGCTCGATCTGCTGCGGGACATGGAGCTGGACAGCATCGAGTGCGTGTCCTACTCCGATGGCATGGAGGACGACGACGACACGGCCGCCGTCACCTCGTCCCAGCTCCCTCGCCCCTTCCTCAAATCCTCCTCTACCGCCGGTGCTGCCGCCGCCGCCGCCGCGGCCGTCAACGTGGTCGTCGTCTCCGACCGCGCCGGTGCCGCCGGGACGGTAGCGGGAGCTGGGCCGCTGGTGATATCTCCGGCCACGGGCGTGCATGAGCTTCTCGAGTGCCCCGTCTGCACCAACTCCATGTACCCGCCCATCCACCAGGTGCGCACCGCCCAGATTCTTTTCGTGCCTTAGTTTCGGGATCTTGGCATGTTAGCCCTACCATGGCTGAGGTTGTGTGATCTGTTGCTACTACCAATATAGGGTTAGGATCTTTGCTGCTTGTGCTCGGGGTTCTTGGTCATGGGGAGACCTGGCCGCTTAATTCTCCGCGATCTTTCTGTCCTAGGCACGCATGCGTAATCGGTACATTTGTCAGGAGGACCAACTTTTGTTTTTTCAACTATCATAAATATTTGGCATGCGTTTGCTCGTGTTCTGCTTCCTGCAAACCGAATAGCTAACTGTGTAATAGTTGCTGTTTAGAATTTAGATACAGAGAATCATAAGATATGATTCGAATCGTCGCTTTGACAATTGATGTTACCAATCTAACTTCCTTCAATATTCATTAGTAGTGATGTTTTGTGTTTAGCTGTTCCTCCATGGTCTCTAGTCTTTGAATGAAATCAGTGTGCCACATTGAGTAGCATCTCGTTTGAGTGAGTTTATGCGTTTGCCTGGAATCAGAATATGTGACAGAGCATTAATAGATGAGGATTGAATTAGCCTGGTCATTCGTGGCATTTGTCTATTCAATGCATGCAGTGTATTTAACACCGAGAAGCGGGGATGAGCGTTAGGGCAGATGTTTACAAAGTGCTGGGTTCCTTTGAAAGCAACATCTATGCCCTTATATGTACCTAATAAAAAAGTCCCAACAGTTTCTTTTTCTAGTTTATCTGCACTTTTAAGGATGCTGTGTTTGCATACTTTCTTGAACATATACTTAAAGGTGTAGTTTTTGCAAACTAGAGACGTCCTTTTGGTATAATCGATCATTTGTTTCTTAAGACACTGTTATGTATATTGGATACCTCTGAGCCTAAGAATTCATTGTGGATTACTGTTTTTGCGTAGTTCTCACAGGTCTCTCCAAAATTGAACAATTCAATAATTGTGGAATTGATTTACTTTACGCTCCTTATATATTCCTCACCAGGCAGCGTTTCAATAGCACACTATGATTCCATATGTGTCTTTTTGCTAACTCAAAGTCTCAAATAACACAACATTCATTCAACAGTAGGATGCTCTAATGCTTTCATGTTTGATTCTGAACTGACCAGTAAAAATCTCGACCAATAAGTTTCCTGTTGCTTGATGAGTTATTCAAAATTTCCTTTTTGAGCTCCTTTGTTCATTTCTCTATATACAAAATTCCCATTTGGAAGTGAAGGGGAAAAAATCTTTATGTACTTAGTGGAAATGATCCCTGACTAGCCAATAGCAAGTACTAGAATGGTGCAGTATTGTGCATTTTCTTTTTGTCTACCTTCTTATTTGATTTCCTTTTCTTTTACTCTTTCTGTGTGTGTTGGAGGTGAGGGTGTTGAAGTTTCTTTGTTTCTTACTCAAAGGGCTTAAGCTGACCATCATAACACATTTTCATAATTTTTCAGTTTGGTGATAACTTGCCAGAGCACACAGATGATTTCTTATATAAGGATAGTACGCATTAGGATACACATCTGTAAGAAAGGTTAATTAGTTGTACATTGAATTAAAAGTATTGCAATTACATGGTGTCCTTTTCTGCATGTTAGCTTGTTTGGATCTTTTAGAATTCACTAGTCAAGCAATATTTCCAGTACACCAGTAATGGTTAAAACTAAGTACATACCAAATGTTGCTGTCTGCTGTGTGGTCTGAATTTTATAGTTTGACACAACACTTTAGAGATGAAGCTGTACCTGTATGTACGTATCTTTCATATCCATTATGTTAGTATAATCCTTTATTTGTCTAGTACATTGAACAATATATGTTTGTTGATCTAACTATTTTCCGTTCCCTGTTGTTCATCTCTTCTAGAAACCATTTAAATGAAACCATACATCCTAGTTTTAGTATTTATTATATGAAACTTTAATTTTTCTAGTTTTAGCATTTGAAAGTCATGACTCAACAGTCGGCATAAAAATTTGCTTGTAACTGACCGATATTTTCCCCTATGTTACAGTGCCAAAATGGTCATACTCTGTGTTCCACCTGCAAAACTCGGGTGCACAACCGCTGCCCAACTTGTCGACAGGAGCTCGGTGACATCAGGTGTCTGGCATTAGAAAAAGTGGCTGAATCACTTGAGCTCCCCTGCAGATACTACTCTCTTGGATGTCCAGAAGTCTTCCCATACTACAGCAAACTAAGCCATGAGTCACAGTGTAGTTTTAGGCCATACAACTGTCCTTATGCTGGTTCTGAATGTTCAGTTGTTGGGGATATTCCTTTTCTTGTGGCACATCTACGAGATGATCATAAAGTGGACATGCACTCTGGATGCACATTTAATCACCGCTATGTCAAGTCCAACCCAAGAGAGGTTGAAAATGCAACCTGGATGCTAACTGTAAGCATCTCCATACATTTGTAGTTTTCTTGATCTCTTGGTTGTTTTCTTTTTTAATCAGTTACATAAGATTTATAGTAGTGCAGATGATTGGAATTAAGTTGTAGTGGTTTCTTGATTGCCTTCATGCCTTGTTTTATCAGTTTATGTTAACATAGAATATAGATAACAGGGGTTTACTTATCCCGTGATCAGCTCTTTTCACTCATTGGAAATACATGAACCAAACACATGTTATGTATCCAGATAGTGAAACAAGATTTTCTGACTACAATGCACTAGTATCATATATAACAGAGTTATGCTTTATCTATTTTTGAATCAATTGAATTTTGTCTGATCTATCTTATCTCCTTGTAGGTGTTTCATTGTTTTGGGCAGTACTTTTGCTTGCACTTTGAGGCATTTCAGCTTGGGTTGGCACCAGTATACATGGCTTTCCTACGATTTATGGGTGACGAAAATGATTCTAGGAATTACAGCTATAGCCTTGAGGTTGGTGCAAATGGCAGGAAGATGATATGGGAGGGAACGCCCCGCAGCATCCGGGACAGCCACCGGAAGGTTAGGGACAGCCATGACGGCCTAATAATTCAGCGCAACATGGCTCTCTTCTTCTCAGGTGGAGATAGGAAAGAGCTGAAGCTGCGCGTCACAGGCCGTATCTGGAAGGAGCAGCAGAACCCTGACTCGGGGGCCTGCATTCCCAATTTGTTCAGCTGAGCTGAGTAACAAGGATGAATCCAGGTCTGTGCTTGGTGTTTTGTCCTTGCCAAGCTGCCATTGCAGCCTGCCCTAAATTAGTTAGGTTGTTGGCAGGATAATGAAAATACAGAGTTCCTCCTCCTGTGGGCTGGTGAATCTCATGATAAGCAAATTTTTTTCTCGACGATACAGATTTGTGATGTTATGTTTGCCTCGGTGTATTTTGTTGTCTGGAAATAAACTGTTGCGCAGTAACTGCATTTGGTTGGCTGGTCATTAGCTTGTCACTCTGAGTTTGACGTACATCATGTTTAATGCGACAGTGGCAATGGGTTTTATATGTTCAACACTGGTTTGGTGGACAAGGAAATAGCGAGGGTGATTCTTCTTGCTTCTCCGTCAATTCTTTTGGCAACTTATTGCTACAGGCCACGGGGCATTTTGGTTTATGCAAAAGATGAAACGAAAACATGTGTCATTTTCTGTGCACCAACTTGTTGAAGGGGCACGGTGAACTTTGGCGGACCACCGTTGCCGGCTAGCTTGGCGTCGGCCTCCGTCAGGTACGAGCCGTCCCAGACAGAACCAGTAAAATGCTTGCGCTTCTCGCAGGGTCTTCCGCACAAATCCTGCATCATAAAATCGTCGATATATATGTAATGGTCAGGTCAGCAAAACTGAATGTACAATGGGTGGACATACCAGCAGCCGATGGGTTTGCAAAGGTTGCACTCGCGAAGCCGTACAGGCCGGTCAGCAAGCGAGTAGCGGAAGCCATGGAGGCTACAGCCGAGGTTGGCCAGGAGGCGGCCGAGGCCGTCGTTGAACTCCGCGGCGAGCTTGTTCTTGCTTTCGTCGCACCTAACGCGGACAGAACGACGGCCACGACCGCCAGCGCCAGCGTGGAAGAGTTTCTGTTCCGTTCCGGCTCTCGTGGTTGAGAACCGCTGATGAATTAAACTCACATGGAACCTTCAACAATTATATTAATGCGTCTCTAGCAGCTGACCAACAGGGGCAACAATTATTATTTGGTCGTCTGCGAAGAGAGGCATGTTAGTTATAACATTTATCAGGAGCTGTCAGTCCATCTATAGCTATGTGGTTACTCCATGCATGCTACGTACTGGTGGATGACAAGGGCTGGCTGCTAGCGGCGGTAGACGACCTGTGGAATGTGAATCACCTCCGGCCGCCCGGGTGACAGCCACGCCACGCCTACCGCAGCCAGCGGCCAAATTTTCACCGCCTGGACCACGAACCTACGTGCGCACGTACGATGGAAATGAACGAGAGCCATGTGATGTGATCCTCCTCTTCTTCAAATACCCACCACACGCACGACACACTATAGGTAGCTCACTGTACTGTACCCTAGCTAGTCGCCTCCAGTCCAGAGCGTCCCGAGACTAATGGCCTGCCACACCGTCATCCCGCTTCTTCTCTTCCTCCCTTCCCTCTTGGCAGCGGCTGCGGACGACGTCGCCCCTGCTCCTGCTCCTGCCCCGGCGGCACCACCCGAGCCCACCAACAACAACCTGACCAGCATCCTGGAAAATGGCGGGCAGTACACCACTCTGCTCCGCCTCCTGAACGCCACCCGGATAACGGAACAGATCAGCAGCCAACTCAAGAACTCGTACGACGGCCTGACCTTCTTCGCGCCCAACGACAACGCCTTCGCCAAGCTCAAGGCCGCCGGCACGCTCAACGCCCTCGCAGACCAAGACCAGATCCAGCTGCTGCTCTACCACGTCCTGCCCCGCTACTACAGCCTCGCCACGTTCCAGACGGCCAGCAACCCGCTGCACACCGAGGCGTCGGGCCCCGCCGGCATGTACAGTGTCAACGTCACCGCCAGCACCACGAACCCCCTGGTGAACCTTTCCACTGGCGTCGTCGACGTGCCCATCAGCAGCACGCTGTTCGCTCGCTTCCCGTTCGCCGTCTACTCCGTCGACAGCGTGCTGCTGCCCCCGCAGCTATTCCACACGGCTTCTTCTGCGCCGGCACCAGGACAGTCTGCAGAGGCGCCGGTGCCTGGAAAGGCGGCACCAGGGCACAAGGGGGGCGTCCCAAAGAGCGGCGACGATGTGCCAGCGCAGCCGTCCGCTGCGGTGGATGGGGCACAAGACACCAGTGTCGCCGCGGATGGTAGAGGGAGCGCGGCGTGGATGACGCCGGTGGTTGTTTTGGGTGGCATGGCCCTACTGCTTTGCGCGTGAGCAGTGTGTGCTTCGTTCTGTTTTGTTTTCCTTGGCATCTCTCTGATTTCTCTCTCGTGGCCGGTTTGTATGTACTGCTGTCCGATTTTGTGTTTTCACCTTATTATTAAAAAAAACAGCTGGGTGGGCCGCTTCAAGGCTCGGTGGCCGAGCAGCCCACCACGGAGGCATGTTTTACTAGGGCAGCAGCAACAGCCGTGAGCGAGCGAGTGAGCGGAGAAAAGGCAGGGTGGCGGCGGCGTTCTGAAGACGAGCAGTTCTGCGCTCGCCGATCTCTACGCCGCCCTTCTGCAACCGTTTCTCCCTCGGTTCCTTAAGTATGGAAACTTGTTCCCTGCTCTGCAACTCGCCAAAAATCCCAGCTCTCTGTTCCTATTCCTCCTCTCGGTTCCAGTCACGATTTGGATCGATTCCTTCGATTCTTGGTGTTCTGGTGTTAATCCTGCTGGTGGAAAAAGGTGGAGGTGGTACTGCTTGTGCGCAGCGAGGTTCTCCTGCGCTCTGTTGTCTCACCAGTGCACCTGTGTGGTGCTCTGTCTGTTCTGATTATTGTCCACCGTGGCCTGGTGCCTGGGCTCCCTGCTGCGCGGTGTTCGTCTTCTCGGGCTGGTGCCGTGGACGTCTCCCTCGGCTCCGGCAGCGGCTCTAGTATCTCCGTCAACCTCCCGCCGTACAGGCCCGGACGTGGGCGGCGGAATTGGTTTTCTGGGACAGAACCTTGTGTTCGCTGAGCTGGTCTTCCCACGTAGATTTTCTACGTGCTGTGAGTTACCCATTATCTCACTTTATTTATTGTTTAATTTTGTGCAATCTGCTAGTATTAAATACTTGGGTGTGATTGCACTGTTGTGGGCGGATTTGTGTGCTCGATGATGATAGCGGTGTAGTGAGACAACGTGACAGTCTGGGTTTTAGTGTATTATCATTTTTAGCATTGATATTATTTGTGCCTAATTAAATCTCTCTTTGTTGAGGCTGTTTACCTGTGTTAAATTCTGTTATTTTATTTAGTACACAGCTCCTTACTATTAGTTTTTATATTTGATTATTAGGCTTATTACATCTGATCTAAAACCCTGATTTAGTAAGATAGGGCTGTCACGTTAGTCGAGGATCTCTGATCACCTATTAGCGTTGGAGGGCTGTTTATTACAGCAACCCGCTATTTTGAGAGCAATATTTTAAGATAAACAATCATGTTTATTAGTTTAATCTGCCTTCTTCATCTGCAAGCCATGTTTAATTATGAAATGGATCTGAGTAGCTATTTTACATGTTTACATGTTCTAGAATTGCTACTGTTCATTGCTGCAATAATTATATATGGCATTTATCTGAGTTATATGCTTGTTTTATTCGGAATTAGAATATTTAATTTATTTAAATATGAAGGAAGCATGTCACTTATTTCTCTAATTTTACAACATGTACTGCCCTTAAAAATGTAATTCTGCATTTATGATAACGATGATACGATGGTTCACTTGTGTACTTTTTTTTTGAATAAATCCGTAACTGAATATTTTCTTAAATACTCCCTCCATTCTTTTTTATTTGTCATGTTTTAGTTTAAATATAAACTAACAGATGACAAATATTCGAGAACAGATATAGTATTAACTAACAAGTAACTATGATCATAACTACTAATATATTGTGGCCAACGACATATATTATTTGTCATCTATTCACCTTCTAAAGGTAAGTTCCGAACCAAAAAACTATGGGATAGCACAGATAAATTGTGCAACAATCAATATTGGTAATGAGACTACAGCTAATAAGAGTAGGGCTTCGGTCCTTTAATTTCATTGCCGATTTTTTAAGAACCGATGTTAACAATAATATCAATACCGATATTAACTACCGCAAGGATTAAGTACTAGTTGATGTCTTCAACCAATGCTAATTTGAATACTTATCAGTTGAAGACACCAACATGTACTATGCATATTAGTACTGATTATTGTCTTCAATCGGTACTAAAACATTCACATTAGTACCTGTTGGAGACATAAATTGATACTAAACTATGCGCTTTACAACCCTCACCCTCCTCAAGCTAGTGCCAATAACAAAGTGGAGCTCTGTTTATGGCGCCATAAGCTCATGGCGCCATAAGCTCAAGGAGGAGAGGTGTTGTCTTTTTTTCATGAATTTGTTGAAGATTTCACTCATTTAAGTGCGAAAAAGGTTAGGAATCTTATCCTCTCATATAGTATGGTTGAAATAATTACTTACTTTGTTTAGGTTTCTTAAATTTTGTGGTTGATTGTTTAATTTACGGGAAAATTAGTGTTATATTAGTATTTATGAAGGTAATAGAATTTAGGGGAAATAAGAGAGAAACTCTTTTCATGGTGCATAAGCTTCAAAGAAGAGAGGTGTTGCCCAATTTTTTAGAATTTATTAAAGATTTCACTAATTTAAGTGTGAGAAAAGTTTAAGAATTTCAATAGTTTGAAATAGTTACTTGCTTTGTTTAGATTTCTGGAATTATGTAGTTGATTGTATAATTTAGAGGGTAAATCAGTGAGTTTATGTCATATGTCTTGTAATCTATATCATGGTAATATAATTTAGATAAAAACATAACAGTGAGAGAAAAGAACAGTGATAATATGTTATATATATATAAGATTGCATCAATAATATTTTGTACTAATAATATAGATGGATAATCAATGAATATACAACATCGATCGACGATGCAAATAATATATTAAAGGCGTTCACTATCTTCTCAAGATGGCTAAGACACAAGCAAAGAGGATTCATTTGTTGTCCATGTATAGAGATTGTAAAAACAAGAGAGAATACTCTTCAATGGCACTAATTCACCTCCACATGCTACAAATGGGTTTCATGTCTAACTATATTTGTTAGATAAAGTACGAAAAATAGAGGTCTAAAGGATGATGAAGAGGATGACGACACAATTCCAAATTGCTTATTACAGTTCCTTTGTAGATGTTGTAATGGGTGAGGCTAAAGATCCTATAGAAAACAATGCTCTAGCACAAATATTGCATGATGAAGAGGAAGACTATGACAATGGAAATGTTAGAAAACACTGAAGCGCATGTTAAAAGACCATAAAACTTTATTGTACCCAAACTGTAAACAGGGCTACAAGAAGTTCGGTAGCACATTAGAATTGTTATAGAGGAAGGCAACAAATGGTATCACTAACAAGGGTTTCAATGAGATATGTGCTCTAGCACACCGAGATGTACATCCAAAATGTCCTTCAAGGCTTCCATATCCCTAATAGATCTGTGGAAATGTATGAGGATTAGCACCAGAGCCTAGTGTGGAGCTAGAAATAAACCTTCCTAAAGGGGTTGTTGTCACTTGACGTTCGCACCAAAAATGGTAGAATGGGGTCATTCATGGCCTTGCCCTAACAAAGGCATCACAGAGATAGACGAATGTGGATGGGAGAATATTAGGTGTAAGGTGCCCAAGCTAGACACTATAATTTTAAAAAATACAGTAGAGAAAACGAGAAAGTTCAAATTAAACTTTGACCACGAGGTGAGGGTAGAGGATGATGTACTCTACAGCCTCCTCCTAATTAAGGAGGCCAAGGCAGAAAGGTTGTTCTCTGGACATGAGCAAAGAGTGGCAGCAAAAAGCAAGCACAATAGTTACATTTTTCCTACTTACACGATTTAGTTAATATGCAAGAAAACACTAAACAATATGCGGTCGTACATTTTGGTAGCTAAAGCACGACACTAGAAGACCACAAACTAAACCCACCATTATTGGACGCTAGAATTCAAATATAGATAGAAGTAAGTTATTTAGCTTTTCTAAACCACTTTTCTAGGTTAATTTGTGTAGCACGCCAACTAAATAAAACATCACATTTCGTTCAAACCAACGAGTAGATTCTAACCAAATATTCTAGAGCTCCACGAGACTACAAACTTGTACACCCAAGACTAGCACTTATGCGCATCTTTCATTATGAATTTCTAAAATTCCAAAGGAAAACAGTAGCAATAATCATTTCTCACGACCATCAGCCAAGTCAATAATCAGATGACGAGATGACTACTACGACATATCATCACTTCACCACATAAGCAAAATCAATTTTAACCATATTGACCGAACCTGTCCACTAACCGTTTAAAATACTAAACTTATCCTTTGCACCACTAATTTCGCCACACCCCACATGACTCGCAATCCAAATAAAACTTCACCATAGTAACAATTCATCGCAAGTGACACATACAAAACCTATCGGCTACTTCATTTGAAATGCTACACTTATCTATCACAGCACTAACACAATACACTATGGCGCACACACATCCATCAATTTATCCTTTACATAACTGACATTTTCAAACCTACTCATCACATCAAACAAACACAACGCGCCCGTTTCTCCGAATCACATACGAGTTCACGCCATTGCGTGCAAATGAGAAATTTCGTCAACACTTCATACACATCACAATATAACACCTAACAAGAGCCGAAAAAACATCAAAAAACATCTCACCCTTTTTCACTTGCTTTCTTCTCCATTGAAATCTTCGATCCACACTCGCATGCACATCATCGACCAATTCACAGGCTCAAAGGGAGCATGGCGACATGAGATCGATGATTATTTTTGGCATGGGTATTTCATCGAGCACTTGATGCGCGTCCACGACACTTGGCAGAACAGTGCATGCAGTGGCATTGAGCACGAGCGTCAAGGCGTGGAATAGTGAGCACGAGACGGGGCAGCACAGCAGCAGTCACGGTACATGGGGGAAAGCTCTAGCGCGCATGGCATTAGGATAGAGAGCGAAGGCACGCACACGCAAGGGTGAAGTCATCGACGATAGATGGGAGAAGCATGACGTGAACGCGACGCCGACGACTAGGAGGTATATGACGTTGGCACCGGAGTGGTCCAAACACGAATACAACGACGTGGTTGGGTTTGCACAAAACCTGGGACAAAGCGTCGAGGGCACGCAGAGGCGAAGGATCATCAAGGGAGGGTTGAGGAAGAGGCTGGACGATGACAGTGCTTGCTATCCAAATCAAGAAGACGACGGAGAGGGTGAAGTCGGCCGACACGACTAGGTTGGAGGCGATGGCACACAGCCTAGCATGCATTGATGACAGAGCGAGGGCGCAACAGAATGATGGTTGCTGAGGTTGAGCAGGGCAAGGTTGGCGAGGGAGGTGCGACTCGGAGCTGTAGACCGGTATCCATGGAAGAAGGGTGCGGCCAGGAATATGCCCTGGGGGAGCGCGTGCACTGGTGCTAGGGCCCGGAGGTGCAGCCAGCAGGACCGAGGAGTGGCGCAACCGTCAAAGAGGAGACATGGCCAGACGATGGTGCGGTGAACGACGGCCGACGACGGTGAGGAGGCACACGTCCAGGACGATGGCCGAGCGCGACTGGAGGGAGAGGGCACACGGCGTCACTGCAGCATAAACCCTAGATGAGGGCGGTGGTCGGGATCAGAGGCCAGGAGCGCGACAACCGCGATCTGGATGGCCACACATTAGGTAGGGGCGCTGGGAGGTGGCAGGAGGGACGCCTAGGCACCGACATGGTCGCTTGGGAGGTGAGGAGCAGAGGCTCATGGGGGAACAGCTAGCTACGACCATGGGGCTGAGGCCATCGACCAGTGGAGGAGATGGCATGGGGGATAAAGGAGTACGACTAGAAGATTTAAAGTGGCTACTGAGTTGGGCACGTTGCCCAAGTGTTCCTCATTGAGGCAAACAAGCAAACACATGGCGGACGTTGAAGTTGCTACTTTGGGTAGCAAAAATGGCATTTTTTATTTGGATTTGCATCTCAGTTAGTATAGACGATATTTTCCTTGCTCTATATTCTACAAATCTCACACAGGTCTTAGGATAATTTGAGTGTTGGTTAGAGAGTTATTGACTCACGAAAATAGGTTTGTGGATGTTTAAAAATTCAATGGAATCTGGTTGTCAAAATATGTCAAGTGGGGTTCGATTGATACCAACTTTTGGTATGTTGTGCCTCTAATAGTTACTAACAAATTTTATAGTTGGTCCAACTCGAGTTGCTTAACAAAACTTAGAGAATGCCAGAAGTTGATCCGATCGACATTGTTTTCAGACTTAGAAGATTTTTAATCCTAAAATCAGTTTTTTGGTCCAACTTGAGGGCACTGTTTCAGACATTTAGAGATTGAATCATGACTTGGTTTAAATATAACATTTGTTGTTTATAACTTGTTCTGCAAATTGGATTAAAGGTCAAACCTCATATTGTGCTTAGAAACTAAAATTCGAGTTTGGTCAAAGTAGTGTTGTTATCAAGTTCAATATGGATGTTTTAGGCCAAAAGTGGTATTTTCTTGGCATTTGCTCAACATGGACCCTTAATAACTTTTGGTGTAGAGTTCATATAGAGTTGTTTGGGTAACATGTCAAAGCTTGGTTGAACTTCTAAATTCACATTTATTTAATCGAGAAGTTTTAAACAAGCATATGATTTGTCATTTCATGCGATTATTTGGTTCAAACTTCGTGAAATCTTTTGAATACTCTTAATAGATGGAGACAAATATGATATGGATATAATGATTCGTATGGACATAATTTCATAGGTCCAAACTTGCTGCTTAGCTTGAGGTAAACACCTAAGGTGTTACAGCTAGCGCACCAAACTGTTCGCGTGTGCACCGGACCGGTTTCCATGGTCGACAATGGCTAGTTTCGAATGGCTCTTTGGCATCGAACTGGATTTGTGTGCACCAGACGTCTGCACTATTGCAGAGTTCCCTAACAGAAGCCAAAGTCTAGCTGATGCGGAGGCACCGAACCCACGATCTAGTGGTGCAATGGACTGGTCCAGTGTGACACAGAAAAGGTACAGTCCTCGAATGACTATAATTGAGGGTGGGCTCTATATATACCCCCTTGGCCAGCCATTTGGTAGTGTGGAGAGATCAAGAAGATTTCCCAAATGTAGAGACACATACCAAAGCTCCAAACACCCAAGTGCTTAATAGAATCACTCGGTGATTAGCGTAGGTGCTTTGCGTAGTGCTTAGGTTAGTTAGATAGCTTCGCACTTGCTCTAGGGTTGTTCCTAGTTGTGTGAGTGTGGTTAGAAAACCCACCAAAACCCTCAACTCTTTCTCTAGTCGTTGTAATATTGTATCGAGTGGGGCGGAGTTTGTGACAGCACACCAACCGTGTTTGTGCTGTGGCCACCATCGTGTACCAAAGGGAACGAGGATCGTGACGTTTTGGCTAGAAACTCGATAGTGAACATGGCGGGGAGCGTCCGAGAGGAGTCCGGAAGCAGAGCACCACTTGCGCATGGAGAAGGTCCGTGGATCTCTACGGAGTTACGTGTCCGGGTGCTTGGACCTCGCGTGGGCTTTCCTTTGCCTATGGGCACCAACAAGGATTAGTCAGAACCTTGCGTGGTTCAAGACACCTCGGCAAAAATACCGGCACATCCACAGGAGTTTGCATCTCTAGCTTTCTCTTTAGCTTTTGCATTTACATTGAGTACTTAAGTTACAATCTTTACTATTCTTAGTTTAGAATATAGTATTGGAACATAGGTTGCATAACTCCCTTTACAATAGAGATAGTAACACTTAGACAAAACCTATATTGGACTTTATTGCTTAGTTATTTGCATAGGTTTTGTTTAGTAGAATTATTTGTGGCCTAGATTAGCGAGAAAAATAAAAGTCCTAATTCACCCCCTCTTAGGTGTCTGTGTCTCTTTCAATTGGTATCAGAGCCCGGTTTGGCTCATTTGGAATGTCTTTAGCTTAACCGATAATAGAGCCAACACTTTTTAGAGAAAGGGATGGATACCCATAGGCCACCATGCTTCGATGGCACTAACATCACCCACTATACTACTAGAATGGCTTCCTAGCTAGAAGCGATTGATCTAGGTGTTTGGAGGGTCACTCGCGCTGGGATGATACATATTAAAAACCCCAACATACCATCCGCGAGTGATGAAATTGAGATTCACTTAAATGCTAGATCAAAAAATTGCTTGTTTAATTCTCTTAGCACAAATGTTTTTGATTTTGTATTTACTCTCAAAAGTGCTAATGAGATTTGGCTAAAGCTTCATGACCTTCATGGTGATAATTATCTATTGGGTACCAAGGAACAACGTTCACAAAGAAGGCCCCAACCCTCCCAAAGACGGCCCACGAACTGGGCGGCCCACCTGCCAAGCAGCTCGGCGGGAAGGCCCAAAATGCCACCCAGGGATGGCCCACCAACCCGACCCGCCCGCCAAACAAATATCTACCGAGCAACCTAGCGAGGCGAGGCTACCGACCAACCCATTGAGGCGAAGCTGTCAGGGCCGGCCCTGGGGGTGGGCAGAGTGGGTGGCCGCCCAGGCCCCTCGAAGTTATGGGGCCCCTAAATATATATTAAGTATAAGTATATATTGTGTGCTATGGATATTTAGTAATTGGTTTTGGATCAAACACTATTCAATAGTCTATTCCCTAGATGTAACTTGTTGGAAATCTAAGAAACAAATCGATGAGCCTATTGCAGTCACAGAGAAAACAAATCATCGTAGAACTCCTAACACGACGTGGCGACATCCTGAGTGTGTGTTCGCTAGATGACTATAGCCGTAGTGTATAGTGTACTAATTATTATATTATTTGTTATATGTGTGTATTTTTCAATCTCATGAACTAATGATTGTTCATTGATATATTCTATGTAGGATTTTAAAGTCAAAATTTTTATCCCAAACTCTTATTTTAATTCGACACCATGTGAGTAAAAGGCCAAGATAAGAGATTTTTGAATGGAGTATTGTCTGCTACATTAATTTTTCGAGAATGTCGTAGAGGTGAATTGTTATCCTAATTCCTCTATTGCATATCAAATCTTAGTGACTGTTCCATCTACCGTAATTTTTTTAAACTAGAATTATTGAAAAATATATTTATGACCAACAATCATGTTTTCAAAAACTTTATATGTAAATATATATTAGATATATAATATATATAGAGTGAGAGATAATAGGGGCCTCTAAATTAGTTTTCGCCTAGGGCCCCTAAAATGCTAGAACCGGCCCTAGAAGCTGTCGACCAACCTGCCTGCCGAGCAACCCAGCAAAGTGAGGCTGCCGAGCAACTTGCCCGTCAAGCAACCCAATAAGACGACAACCGGCTCTCAGGAAGAGCCGACCTAGTACTATCAAGCCACGTCGAATACGTATCCCAGCTGAACCGTGGGACTAAACGACCCAACTGTACCGAGGGGACATCTTGAGTCATGCCCGGACTATGGAAGCAGTACCAAGGGGACTCTGTCAAGCACGATGTCAGATACGTATCCCAGCTGAACAGTAGGACTAAACGACCCCGACCATAGAGACCTTTGCATCGGGGCCTCTACAGTGACCCATACGACGGAGGGGACGAGGCAATACGCCATACCATACGTGCGCCTTCGCATGATGAAAGGTGACGCTAAGGATGACGATAGATGAAGCTGTAGTGAAGACATCCCTAAGCCACACCATGAGCTGACTCAACAGAACCCATAAAGCACCGTCACGTCTAAATCAGAGTAGCTACAGGAACCCATCGTTAGGTGGACGAGACACAATGCCATACCAAGGGTACGACAGTGCATGCCTCGATAGATGACTCTGTAGGGTCTACGAGGCCTAGAAGCACGACCCAACAGACGAGACCATAGCGGCTACGAGGCCCAGAAGTAGGAGGACGAACTCCACCCTAGTAGAATACTAGTTCGCTTATAACATCTACCCTTAGGATATAAAAGGGCAAGACAACCCCCATCCAAACATCATCCCATATCTCTACAACTTCACACCAGCACAAGCTATAACACATTCCAAGCAATACTATTGTCAGCACTGCACAGGATTAGGGCTCTGACCTGAACCAGTATAACCAACTCGCCTCAGATCCACCCTCGAGCCCCCCATAGCTCACCATTCGGAGTGAGTCCGCGCTAACGCTTATGATGGACACACCAACCCTTCTAATTGGTTAGGTGTCTACTAACTATCAATCATAGCCACATGGGGGATAAACAGTCATGGCAAATTACTTATCGATGTGCCTCAACGCCAGCACCCAAAAATGATTGACCAATCTCTTGACCAACTGTATCGATTCCTCGAAGGATCTCCAATATGTGTTCATTGCCAACTTCAACATGGCCTATGAGCAAGAAAAGTCACGATATGACCTCGTGCATATTTTTCAAAAATAAGATGAAAGCCTCCATAGTTACATCAAGAAGTGGCATAACATCAAGGCAGAAGTATCACACATCCCGGATGAAACAGTGATTTATGTATTCCAAAAAGGCCTCACAAATAAGGAACTAATCCAAAAGTCATTCCAAAAGGCACCCATGGTTCTATCGGCCCTCTTCTAGGCCACCAACAAATACTACTTAAGCGAGGAAGTGACGACTCCCACCCCTTCTACAAAAATGCAGAAACACAAACAGAAGCCCGAGCAAGATAAGGGTTAGAAACGACACTTCGATCATCGAGTCAAAACGATCAAGCATGGAACTCGGTAGCGTCGAGATACCAAACCACCTAATCGGGAGGAATACAATAATAAATACAAATCTATCATGGATGGACAGTGCATCTAATATTTATAGTGAAACCACACCACATAGGAATATCGACACATCCAATAGTTTGTCTAAAGGCTACTAAAAGAACCACCACCTAAAGCACCCAAGCCAGAAAGGAGCAAGAAAGGTGACTCAAAAGAGGTCATGGTAAGAAAACACCTGTGCCCAAACCAAGATATTATGTACATCATCAGAGGACCCGAATCCTACGAATCCAAGAGGAAGCAGAAGCTAGAAACGCGGGAAGTCTTTGCATTGGAGCTAGCTACTGCTAGTTTCCTACGATGGTTAGAGGTGCCCCTCACCATCGATAGATCATATCACCCTGATCGCGTACCACACCCAAGCCGGTACCCCCTAGTTCTCATCACAACAGTCGGAGATGCAAGGTTGCACCAAGTCCTCATCGATGCAGGAAGCAGCCTAAACATCCTTTTCACCTAGACCTACCAGAAAATGGGCTTCATCGAAAAAGTCTTAAGGTTGAGTCATGTGCCCTTCTATGGCATCATTCCCAGCAAATCCACCACCCCACTCAGAAAGATAAATCTTCCTATCACGTTTAGAACAAAGTCCAATTTCTAGACCGAGAACTTACACTTTGAGGCAATATGCATCGATGTAGCCCATCAAGCCATCATTGGAAGACTAGTGCTCACAAAGTTCATTGCAATTCTCCATTGCACTTATTTCATACTTAAAATGCTAGCACCCAAGGGTGTCATCACCATCAAACGAAACCTAAGACAGTCTTATGCATGTGATAAGGAGGGATGTAGCCCAGTCGAGTCCCAAATAATACAGGCCGATTGCAATAGCCTCAAGGAAGCTCTAGCTCTGAATTCATCAAGAGACAAGGCCAAGGAGGATATCTTAACACCTCCAAAGAAAGTCACTAATCTGCAGGCCGAGTCCTCACTTAGCAAATAGATCTAGCTAGACCTGGCGAACACCACCATGGTCACTCACATTGGAGCTTACCTAGATCCAAAATGGCAACGCGCGCTCACCCTTTTCCTTAGGGACAACAGAGATATCTTGGCTTGGAAATCTTCTGATATGACGAGAGTCCCAAGGGAGCTGGTTCAACACACACTTACTGTAAGTCCTACCTCTAGGCCCATCAAAAAGAAGCTACGACGATTCGTTGAAGATAGAAGAGAAGTAATGAAGAGAGAAATAACTCGGCTCTTGGAAGCATAGCTTTATTAGACAAGTAGTCCACCTCGAGTGGGTAGCCAATCCTGTACTCGTGCAAAAAATAATAAATAATGGCACATGTGTGTTGACTATACCGACTTGAAACAAGCTTTCCCAAAGGACCCATTCTCATTACCACGAATCTACCAAATTGTGGACTCCACTCCTGGCTATGATTGTTATCCTTTTTGTACTGTTATTCTGAGTATCAACAAATCCCACTTAAAAAGGAAGACCAAATCAAGACCTAATTCATCAGCCCATTTGGCGTATATTGCTACACCACTATGTTGTTCAAACTAAAGAAAGTGGGGGCTACATACCATAGGGGAATCTAAAAATGCTTGGTCTCCTAACTACACAGAAATGTAGAAGCCTATGTTGATGATGTAGTAATCAAGACGAAGGCCAAAAGGGATATGGTGTCAGTCTGAGTAGAAACCTTCGGCAATCTAAGGAACTCTAGCATCAAACTCAATCTCGGTAATTGCACTTTCGGTGTGCCATCTAGAAAGTTGTTTGGATACCTTGTTTCACATAGAGGGATTGAGTCCAATCTAGAGAAGGTAGTCGCCATCCTAAGGATGAAGCCTCTCAGCTACATCTGAGATATCTAGTGGCTCACAAGATGTATTGCATCACTAAGCAAATTCATATCTCGGCTCGGTATGTGTGGGTTCCCTTTCTTCAAGTTAACAAAGAAACAAGACAAGTTTGAATGGACCAGTGAGGCCCAATAAGCCTTGGACGAGCTCAAGAAATATCTAACCAATCTCTTGGTGTTGGTTAACCTAAGGGTAGGAGGAATCCTGTAGTTGTACATCTTGGATACAATGCATGTTTCAGCACAACATTGGTGGTAAAATGACAGAGTCCTGATAACATCCATGTGGTCCAGTTTCTAGTCTACATCGTCTCGGAGGTACTAAATGAATCTAAGCTAAGATATTTTCATATTATAAAGATGGCATATGCACTGCTTACTTCCTGCAAGTTGGTACACTATTTTCATGCCCATCAAATTGAGGTACACACATCTTCAACATTGGTAGAAGTATTGCACAACAAAGATGCCATTGGCAGAATTGCAAAATGGGCCATTGAACTTAGGATATATGATATCAGCTTCAAGTTGTGAACTGTTATCAAACCTTAGGCTCTCATTGACTTCATGATTGAATGGTCTGAGTTACAAATGTCGTCGGACAAATCAACACCTATGGATTACAAGACCATCAATTTTGATGGATCTCTACAACTGACTAGAGCAGGGGTAGGGGTGGTGGTCACCCCACAAATGGGTGAAAAGTTTAGATATGTCCTACAAATCCTCTTTATAGCGTCAAACAATGTTGTAGAGTTTGAGAATCGTCAGCGCCCTAAGCATTCGCCAAGTATAAATTCTAGGCGACTCACTGCTTGTGATGAATCAAGTTAATATGGAGTGGACTTGCAATGATGATAAAATGATGAGCTATTGTCAAGAATTTAGAAAACTTAAAGGAAAATTTGATGTTATTGATTTCACACGTATTCTATGATCCAAAAATGAGGAGGCAGATGCATTAACAAGAGTTGGGTCATCAAGATCCCTAGTTCCTTCTGGACTATTCCTAGAAAAATTATCTGCGAACACAAGGTTGATTTGTCCTTATGGTTCAGGTTGATGATGAGTGATTGCCAATGGGTAGCATCTTAGGTTGAGTCATGGACTAACTGAGGCGTGTGTTATGTTTGTGCAACCATGCCGGTCAGCTTGTGGTGTGCAGGTGTGGAGCACATGGACGGTGGTCGACGGCGAAGGTGAAAGTCTTGCGGGTTCGTATCAATGCACTAGGATGGTGAGTGCTGGGACTTGACCGAGGGACAAAAGTCGTTGGATGACTAGCAGTCGTGGCTGACACCTAGGACATGCACCAGCATGAGGACGTGGTGGAGCAGGCCGTGTTGCTGGTATGGTCGAGGACTTGTAGGACACGTGTCCATGACATGGGGGACACGCACGCGGTGTGATACTCACGATGGTTTGGTGGATCAACCTCAAAAAACCACCCAACACTACGAACGGTGAGTTGTCGACCTATTTTGGTCTCAAAACTCGGTGGTGGCGGTTCTAGCAGGAATCTGAGGTGGCACATGGCATCATCACGAAGGGTGCATCGAGGCGAAGCAACTTCATGTCGAGCGTGTGGCTGTTAGACCAAAACTCTAGCAGTTGGTCCATTTCGCTCCAGCTAAGTGCATTGGCTCTATGTATCTAGGGGTAGTTTAGGATGTAGTAATGACCCTCTATAAATAAATGGGTAGGGGTATTGTTAAAACCATCTCTTTGGCTTAGGGTTTTAGCACTTGTAGTTTTCCATTCCCTAGACTACTATAGTTTTGTAGCTAGAGACCCATAGTGCTTTGAACTACTGCGTCTGTGATTTTGTAATATTCACCGTGTTATCTGAGGAAGGGTGGTCGATTCCACCCACAGGTTTCGTTGAATCAAAATCTTAGTTTTGTTTCCACTAAAGGTTTTTGGTTCATTTCGCTCTTGTGTTCTGCCCTTCCCTTATGTTGTGGATTTGTGAAGAACCTTCGAGTTCTTGTATTGGAAGTTTGTTTTGGGGACACCTTCTATTGGAAGACCTTGCCTTGATAATTTTAAGCTTCACGGTTGGGCAGATCATGGGCAAGATTCGTTCTTCTTTAGGTTGATTTCGTTTGAGAAAAACCCCAACAAAACCCCATCATTCTTTAGGATTTTGAATCTATGCGAGGATCATTGACTTGTTCATGATCAAACTTCATCAGTCTTCTTGATTCTCTCTATGCAAAATGTTAGTGAAGTTTGAGGTGATTCTGCCTCTTTTGCAGTGCCTGGCATTGCTGGACCACATCGCTGCACTACCGGCCAGACGCCTAACACTGTCGCTCCCTCTTCCTTGAGATTTTGACTTAGATTTTTTCTAGGAAGTTGGGTAGTTCCCTATGTAGAAGTTTGGTGTATTCGGCCGACATTGGACTAAATACTACCCTGTTATGTAGTTTTGTTCATCTCTTGGGGTTCATGTGAAAATTGGGATGACAGTCACGATGTTGATCTTGAAGAAGAATTTTTAGTGGCTCCAATTCACCCCCTCTGGTCACCTCACAGGTCCTTCATTATCATCTCCAACTATTCATGGGAACATAGAGTCCTCCAAAGCTAAGTTGATCAATCAACCAGAGCATAGGGAATTGGATAAGGAGATGTTCGAGATGATGACCACAAAATCAGATTAGCGGGCGTCGTTTGTAAAATACTTGTTGAACAGAGTCCTCCCCAAGGATAAGGCTCAAGCTGTCTAAATACAACAAAAGTGCCTCAGGAATATTAATGAGGTGTGTTCCCACCTATGAGGGAAGAACCCTTGAGAGCACCTAGAGGGGGGGGTGAATAGGTGATCCTGTGAAACTTGAAAACTTAAGCCACAAAACTTGGTTAATCGTTAGCACAATAATTGCCAAGTGGCTAGAGAGGAGTCAAAACACAATAACCACAATAAATCAATCACAGAGATGGCACGGTGGTTATCCCGTGGTTCGGCCAAGACCAACGCTTGCCTACTCCACGTTGTGGCGTCCCAACGGACGAGGGTTGCAATCAACCCTTCTCAAGCGGTCCAAAGACCCACTTGAATACCACGGTGTTTTGCTTGCTTTTTCTCAATCCCGGTTGCGAGGAATCTCCACAACTTGGAGTCTCTCGCTCTTACACTTGAAGTTCACAAAGAAACACGGAGTAAGGGAGGGAAGCAACACACACAAATCCACAGCAAAATGTGCACACACACGGCCAAGAATCGAGCTCAAAAGACTATCTCAAAGTTCTCACTAGAACGGAGCTCGAATCACTGAGAATGACAAATGAATGCGCAAAGACTGAGTGTGGATGATCAAGAATGCTCTAAGGTTGCTTAGTCTCCTCCTCCATGCGCCTAGGGGATCCTTTTATAGCCCCAAGGCAGCTAGGAGCCGTTGAGAGCAAATCTGGAAGGCCATTCTTGCCTTCTGTCGTCTAGCGCACCGGACAGTCCGGTGCCCCCTTCCGACCGTTGGCTCGACCACGTGTCGCGCGCGGATTTCGCGGCCGACCGTTTGCCCGGCCGACCGTTGGCTCACCGGATAGTCCGGTGCACACCGGACAGTCCGGTGAATTATAGTCGTACGTCGCCGGTGAATTCCCGAGAGCAGCCACTTCGCTCGAGCCAGCCTGGCGCACCGGACACTGTCCGGTGCACCACCGGACAGTCCGGTGCTCCCAGACTCAGCAAAGTCTTGGCTGCTCGAGCCAAGGCATTTCTAGTTGGTCTTTTCCTGTTTCCAGCACTTAGACACAATACATTAGTCTCTAAAACAATGTACTAAGTCTGAGAAACATACCTTTATTCTTGATTTGTACTTTGTCCACCTTTTTACATTTAGGCACTTGTGTTGGACACTAAACCACCAAAATACTTAGAAATGGCCCAAGGGCACATTTCCCTTTCAATCTCCCCCTTTTTGGTGATTTATGCCAACACAACATAAAGCAACTAGAACAAGTGCAATATCACTTCAAATAAAACTCAAATTTATTTTGATTCAATTTTGGCATATATGGATCATCCTTTGCCACCACTTGGTTTGTTTTTGCAAATCAAACTCAAATCTCTATCTCTAAGTCAAACACACATGTTGAAGCATAAAGAGAGTCATTCCAAAAGAGATTGATCAAAGATTTCAAAAACTCCCCCTTAGATTTCAAATAATCAACACTTCTCCCCACAAGAGGCCCACTTTTGACAAAAGAGACAATGCAAGAGTTTTGCCAAACCAAAAGCTCTATTCTACTATTTTCAAAGTTTCTCAAGTGGTAGCTGATCCATCTATTGCTTTGGCCTTTATTTTCTCCCCCTTTGGCATCAAGCACCAAAATGGGATCAATCTTGGCCCTTTAACCCCATTGCCTCACCAAAATCTTCAATTAAGAGCAAATAGGAAATAAGAGTTTAAAGATGAACTTGGAAAAGTTACTCTTTTCATCGGAGTGCAGTGGAAGTCTTGCATGGTCCAAGTCCACCTTTTCCCTTTCAATTCTCCTTCGAGACTAAATCAAGCAAACTCAAGCATATGGTTAGTCTCAAAGGGTCAAGTTGTAACACATCTCCCCCTAAATATGTGCATTACTGGCACAAGGACTTGTGAGGTCCGGGGAGTGCTTGTACAACTTGAGCACCATAATAAGCAACACAATGCAGAATGAACATGATCAAAGGCATAAACACATGTATGCTACAATTCAATCCAAGTTCCGCGAATCTAAGACATTTAGCTCACTACGCAGCCTGCAAAAGGTCTTCTCATCTAGAGGCTTGGTAAAGATATCGGCTAGCTGGTTCTCGGTGCTAACATGAAACACTTCGATATCTCCCTTTTGCTGGTGGTCTCTCAAAAAGTGATGCCGGATGTCTATGTGCTTTGTACGGCTGTGCTCAACAGGATTTTCCGCCATGCGGATAGCACTCTCATTATCACATAGGAGTGGGACTTTGCTCAGATTGTAGCCAAAGTCCCTGAGGGTTTGCCTCATCCAAAGTAGTTGCGTGCAACACTGTCCTGCGGCAACATACTCGGCCTCAGCGGTGGATAGGGCAACGGAGGTTTGTTTCTTAGAATTCCATGACACCAGGGACCTTCCTAAGAATTGGCACGTCCCCGATGTACTCTTCCTATCGACCTTACATCCAGCATAGTCGGAATCTGAATATCCAATCAAGTCAAAGGTAGACCCCTTTGGATACCAGATCCCGAAGCAAGGCGTAGCAACTAAATATCTAAGGATTCGCTTCACTGCCACTAAGTGACATTCCTTAGGATCGGATTGAAATCTAGCACACATGCATACACTAAGCATAATATCCGGTCTACTTGCACATAAATAAAGTAAAGACCCAATCATAGACCGGTATGCCTTTTGATCAACGGACTTACCTCCTTTGTTGAGGTCGGTGTGTCCGTCGGTCCCCATCGGAGTCTTTGCGGGCTTGGCGTCCTTCATCCCAAACCGCTTCAGCAAGTCTTGCGTGTACTTCGTTTGAGAGATGAAGGTGCCATCCTTGAGTTGCTTCACTTGGAACCCAAGGAAGTAGTTCAACTCGCCCATCATCGACATCTCGAATTTCTGCGTCATCACCCTGCTAAACTCTTCACAAGACTTTTTATAAGTAGAACCAAATATTATGTCATCGACATAAATTTGGCACACAAAAAGATCACCGTCACAAGTCTTAGTGAAAAGAGTTGGATCGACTTTCCCAACCTTGAAAGCATTAGCAATTAAGAAATCTCTAAGGCATTCATACCATGCTCTTGGGGCTTGCTTGAGTCCATAGAGCGCCTTAGAGAGCTTACACACGTGGTCGGGGTACCGTTCATCCTCGAAGCCAGGGGGTTGCTCCACGTACACCTCCTCCTTGATCGGCCCATTGAGGAAAGCGCTCTTCACATCCATTTGGTACAACCTGAAAGAATGGTGAGCGGCATATGCTAGCAAGATACGAATGGACTCTAGCCTAGCCACAGGAGCAAAAGTCTCCTCAAAGTCCAAACCTGCGACTTGGGCATAACCTTTTGCCACAAGTCGAGCCTTGTTCCTTGTCACCACTCCGTGCTTGTCTTGTTTGTTGCGGAACACCCACTTGGTTCCCACAACATTCTGCTTAGGACGAGGCACCAGTGTCCAAACTTCATTCCTCTTGAAGTTATTGAGTTCCTCTTGCATGACCAACACCCAGTCCGGATCTAGCAAGGCCTCTTCTACCCTGAAAGGCTCAATAGAAGAGACAAAGGAGTAATGCTCACAAAAATTAACTAATCGAGATCGAGTAGTTACTCCCTTGCTAATGTCACCCAGAATTTGGTCGACGGGATGATCCCTTTGAATCATCGCTCGAACTTGGGTTGGAGGTGCCGGTTGTGCTTCTTCCTCCATCACATGATCATCTTGTGCTCCCCTTGATCACACTCCTCTTGATGAACCTGTTCATCGTTTTGAGTTGGGGGATGCACCATTGTTGAGGAAGAAGGTTGATCTTGCTCCAATTGTTCCTGTGGTCGCACATCACCAATCGCCATGGTGCGCATAGCGGCCGTTGGAACGTCTTCTTCATCTACATCATCAAGATCAACAACTTGCTCTCTTGGAGAGCCATTAGTCTCATCAAATACAACGTCGCTAGAGACTTCAACCAAACCCGATGATTTGTTGAAGACTCTATACGCCTTTGTATTTGAGTCATAACCTAACAAAAACCCTTCTATAGCTTTGGGAGCAAACTTAGAATTTCTGCCCTTCTTTACTAGAATGTAGCACTTGCTCCCAAATACACGAAAGTAAGATACATTGGGTTTGTTACCGGTTAGTAGCTCATACGAAGTCTTCTTGAGGAGGCGATGAAGGTAGACCCTGTTGATGGCGTGGCAAGCCGTGTTCACGGCTTCCGACCAAAAACGCTCGGGGGTCTTGAATTCTCCAAGCATCGTCCTCGCCATATCGATTAGCGTCCTGTTCTTCCTCTCTACCACACCATTTTGCTGTGGTGTGTAGGGAGCGGAGAACTCGTGCTTGATCCCTTCCTCCTCAAGGAACTCCTCCACTTGAAGGTTCTTGAACTCGGACCCGTTGTCGCTCCTTATCTTCTTCACTTTGAGTTCAAACTCATTTTGAGCTCTCCTGAGGAAGCGCTTGAGGGTCCCTTGGGTTTCAGATTTATCCTGCAAAAAGTATACCCAAGTGAAGCGGGAAAAGTCATCAACAATAACTAGACCATACTTACTTCCTCCTATGCTTAGATAGGCGACGGGTCCGAAGAGGTCCATATGTAGTAGCTCCAGGGGTCTTGAAGTGGTCATCACATTCTTGCTGTGATGCGCTCCTCCCACTTGTTTACCTGCTTGACAAGCTGCACAAGGTCTATCTTTTTCGAATTGCACGTTAGTCAAACCTATCACGTGTTCTCCCTTTAGAAGCTTGTGAAGGTTCTTCATCCCCACATGTGCTAAGCGGCGATGCCACAGCCAGCCCATGCTAGTCTTAGCAACTAAGCATGCATCTAGACCGGCCTCCTCTTTTACAAAATCAACTAAATAAAGTTTGCCGTCTAATACACCCTTAAAGGCTAGTGAACCATCACTTCTTCTAAAGACAGACACATCTACATTTGTAAATAGACAATTATATCCCATATTGCATAATTGACTAACAGATAACAAATTATATCCAAGAGACTCAACTAAAAACACATTAGAGATAGAGTGCTCATTAGATATTGCAATTTTACCTAACCCTTTTACCTTGCCTTGATTCCCATCACCGAATATTATTGAATCTTGGGAATCCTTATTCTTGACGTAGGAGGTGAACATCTTCTTCTCCCCCGTCATATGGTTTGTGCATCCGCTGTCAATAATCCAGCTTGAACCCCCGGATGCGTAAACCTGCAAGGCAAATTTAGGCTTGGGTCTTAGGTACCCAACTCATGTTGGGTCCTACAAGGTTAGCACAAATATCCTTAGGGACCCAAATGCAAGTTTTATCTCCCTTGCATCTTGCCCCTAATTTTCTAGCAACTATCTTCCTATCCTTTCTACAAATAGCAAAGGAAGCATTTAAAGCATGATATATTGTAGAAGGTTCATTAACTTTCCTAGGAACAACATTTCTCCTGGGCATATTCTGAACAACATTTCTCCTATCAACATTTCTATCATGCACATAAGAAGAACTAGAAGCACACATGGCATGAGAGTCAAAGGCATCATATGCATTACAACTCCTATAAGCATTTCTAGATTGTTTCCTATCATGATACATAAATGCATGGTTCTTTTGCACACTACTAGCCATAGGGGCCTTCCCTTTCTCCTTGGCGGAGATGGGAGCCTTATGACTTGTCAAGTTCTTGGCTTCCCTCTTGAAGCCAAGCCCATCCTTAATTGAGGGGTGTCTACCAATCGTGTAGGCATCCCTTGCAAATTTTAGCTTATCAAAATCACTCTTGCTAGTCTTAAGTTGAGCATTAAGACTAGCCAATTCATCATTAAGTTTGGAAATTGAAACTAGGTGTTCCCTACAAGCGTCAATGTCAAAATCTTTACACCTATTACAAGTTGCAACAATTTCTACACAAGATGTTGACTTACTAGCTATTTCTAACTTAGCATTCAAATCATCATTAATGCTCCTTAAGTTAGAAATTGTCTCATGGCAAGAAGATAATTCACAAGAAAGCATTTCATTTCTTTTAACTTCTAGAGCATGAGATTTTTGTGCTTCTACAAATTTATCATGTTCTTCATACAACAAATCCTCTTGCTTTTCTAAAAGCATATTCTTATCATTCAAGGCATCAATCAATTCATTAATTTTGTCTACCTTGGTTCTATCTAGGCCCTTAAACAAACATGAATAATCTATTTCATCCTCATCACTAGATTCGTCCTCACTTGAAGAAGCATAAGTAGAGTTTCGAGTACATACCTTCTTCTCCCTTGCCATAAGGCATGTGTGACGCTCGTTGGGGAAGAGGGCCGATTTGTTGAAGGCGGTGGCGGCGAGTCCCTCATTGTCGGAGTCGGAAGAGGAGCAATCCGAATCCCACTCCTTGCCTAGATGTGCCTCGCCTTTTGCCTTCTTGTAGTTCTTCTTCTTCTCCCTCTTGTTCCCTTGTTCCTAATCACTATCATTGTCGGGACAGTTAGCAATAAAATGACCAAGCTTACCGCATTTGAAGCATGAGCGCTTTCCCTTGGTCTTGGTCTTGCTTGGCTGTCCCTTGCGATCCTTTAGCGCCGTCTTGAATCTTTTGATGATGAGGGCCATCTCTTCATCATTAAGTTCGGCTGCCTCAATTTGCGCCACCTTGCTAGGTAGCGCCTCCTTGCTCCTTGTTGCCTTGAGAGCAATGGGTTGAGGCTCATGGATTGGACCATTCAACGCGTCGTCCACGTACCTCGCCTCCTTGATCATCATTCGCCCGCTTACAAATTTTCCAAGGACTTCTTCGGGCGACATTTTGGTGTACCTGGGATTCTCACGAATATTATTCACCAAATGAGGATCAAGAATGGTAAAGGACCTTAGCATTAGGCGGACGACGTCGTGATCCGTCCATCGTGTGCTTCCGTAGCTCCTTATCTTGTTGATAAGGGTTTTGAGCCGGTTGTATGTTTGGGTTGGCTCCTCGCCCCTTATCATTGCGAATCTTCCAAGTTCTCCCTCTACCAACTCCATCTTGGTGAGCAAGGTGACGTCGTTCCCCTCATGAGAGATCTTGAGGGTGTCCCAGATCTGCTTGGCATTGTCCAAGCCGCTCACCTTGTGATACTCGTCTCTGCACAAAGAGGCTAGCAACACAGTAGTAGCTTGTGCATTTTTATGAATCTGTTCATTAATAAACAAAGGGCTATCCGAGCTATCAAATTTCATTCCACTTTCCACAATCTCCCAAATGCTTGGATGGAGAGAAAACAGGTGAGTACGCATTTTGTGGCTCCAAAATCCGTAGTCCTCTCCATCAAAGTGAGGGGGCTTGCCAAGTGGAATGGGGAACAAATGAGCATTTGAGCTATGCGGAATGCACGAATAATCGAAAGAAAAGTTTGAGTTAACCGTCTTTCGTCTGTCGTAGTCGTCGTTGTCCTTTTGGGAAGAAGAGGACTCGTCGCTGTCGTCGTAGTAGACGATCTCCTTGATGCGTCTTGTCTTCTTCTTCTTCCCATCTTTTCGCTTGTGGCCCGAGCCCGAGTCAGTAGGCTTGTCATCTTTGGGCTCGTTGACGAAGGACTCCTTCTCCTTATCGTTGATCACCATCCCCTTGCCCTTAGGATCCATCTCTTTGGGCGGTTAGTCCCTTTCTTGAAGAGAACGGTTCTGATACCAATTGAGAGCACCTAGAGGGGGGTGAATAGGTGATCCTGTGAAACTTGAAAACTTAAGCCACAAAACTTGGTTAATCGTTAGCACAATAATTGCCAAGTGGCTAGAGAGGAGTCAAAACACAATAACCACAATAAATCAATCACAGAGATGGCACGGTGGTTATCCCGTGGTTCGGCCAAGACCAACGCTTGCCTACTCCACGTTGTGGCATCCCAACGGACGAGGGTTGCAATCAACCCTTCTCAAGCGGTCCAAAGACCCACTTGAATACCACGGTGTTTTGCTTGCTTTTTCTCAATCCCGGTTGCGAGGAATCTCCACAACTTGGAGTCTCTCGCTCTTACACTTGAAGTTCACAAAGAAACACGGAGTAAGGGAGGGAAGCAACACACACAAATCCACAACAAAATGTGCACACACGGCCAAGAATCGAGCTCAAAAGACTATCTCAAAGTTCTCACTAGAACGGAGCTCGAATCACTGAGAATGACAAACGAATGCGCAAAGACTGAGTGTGGATGATCAAGAATGCTCTAAGGTTGCTTAGTCTCCTCCTCCATGCGCCTAGGGGATCCTTTTATAGCCCCAAGGCAGCTAGGAGCCATTGAGAGCAAATCTGGAAGGCCATTCTTGCCTTCTATCGTCTGGCGCACCGGACAGTCCGGTGCACACCGGACAGTGTCCGGTGCCCGATTTCTTTCCTTCTACGGCGAAGTCGACCGTTGGCAGCCAGAGATCCGTTGGCGCACCGGACATGTCCGGTGCACACCGGACAGTCCGGTGCCCCTTTCCGACCGTTGGCTCGACCACGTGTCGCGCGCGGATTTCGCGGCCGACCTTTTGCCCGGCCGACCGTTGGCTCACCGGACAGTCCGGTGCACACCGGACAGTCCGGTGAATTATAGTCGTACGTCGCCGGTGAATTCCCGAGAGCAGCCACTTCGCTCGAGCCAGCCTGGCGCACCAGACACTGTCCGGTGCACCACCGGACAGTCCGGTGCTCCCAGACTCAGCATAGTCTTGGCTGCTCGAGCCAAGGCATTTCTAGTTGGTCTTTTCCTGTTTCCAGCACTTAGACACAATACATTAGTCTCTAAAACAATGTACTAAGTCTGAGAAACATACCTTTATTCTTGATTTGTACTTTGTCCACCTTTTTACATTTAGGCACTTGTGTTGGATACTAAACCACCAAAATACTTAGAAATGGCCCAAGGGCACATTTCCCTTTCAACCCTGCTTGGAGACATCAATGTCGACGTATGTGGAAACCATATAGAGGCAAAAACATTGATGGGGAAAGCCTACCAATAAGGTTTTTTGAGCCTACTGGTGTAACAGACGCCCAATAGCTGGTATAGACTTGCAAAGGGTGTTAGTTTTTTGTGCACCAGGCCCATGTCCTAGCTGCACAACTCTAGACTATCCTTGTTACTTGGTCTCTTCCACTTGGTGCTTGGACATCATCGGTCCCTCCAAACGACAAAGGGTGGAGTTGCTTTTCTATTCATGGCCATCAAAAAATTCACCAAGTGGATCGAAGTGAAGCCTATGGCAAAAATCACAACATTCAGAGCAGTAGAATTCATGCAAGAGATATTTCACTGGTTTGGGATTCCAAGATCCATCATAATAGACAATGGAAGCCAATTCACCATCCAAGCCATCATGGAATTCTATTTAGAAATCGAGATTATAGTGAATTCTGCCACGGTGGCTCATCCCCAGAGCAATGGTTAGGTATAAAGGGCCAATGGCCTCATTTTGAAAGAACTAATTCCTAGAATCTTTGATCGTCTACATCCATATGCAAGAAGATGGATGGAGCTGCCCATAGTTCCCTAGAGACTCTAGCCATCACCAAGCTTAGCCATGGGTCAAACCCCTTTCTTTTTGGTTTACAGGTCAGAGGCCATGTTACCATCAAAAGTAGTATACCATTCTTTCAAAATCCTAAACTTTACTGAGGATTGCTCCCACGAAGGCTGAATTATTGATCTCGACAAACTTAAGGAAGCAAGGAACTCGACCATCATAAAATAAACTAGTACCAACAAGCTATGAGAAAGTATCACTCTCGAAATGTTTGGGACTAAAGCATTGACATAGGGGACCTTGTGCTGTGGAGGATCCAAAACATAAAAGATAAACACAAGTTGTCACTACATTGGGAGGGCCCTTATGTCATCTCGGAAGTGCTTTGGATGGGCACTTATGGGCTCGAATAGGAAGACGATTCTACCATTCCTAATCCTTGGAATATCCAGCATTTGCACCAATTATCTGTTTAACTCCTTCTAGTAAGAAAATTTAAACAACTTGGCTTTTGTATCATGCTTATGGATGACTCTTACAATCATTGTTCCTCGCTTATTTTGAAAATGCCTTATGAATTTGCTATTACTAATCACATCTTGATGATTTTTCTTGAAGGATAAAAGACGGTTGAGCACCCTAACTCTGTCGAAACCGGTCACCAGCCTAAGGCTTTGTTCGTTTGTGCCGGATTGGTGGGTCGGAACGATTCCTAACCGGATTGCTTCTCTAATTTATATAAACTTTGATTAGCTGGAACGATTCCGGGTGCAATCCGACATAAACGAACAAGGCCTAAGGGTACTAGGCAATAGCCCCGCTGCTAGAAATACCTTGATGATTTGGCTTTGGCAGAATTGGGGTCCCTCATGAGAAGAGTGGGGGTACCACCTATATTGCTCTTCTTCCACTCAGTGCCAAGCAAAGAAAGAACCTCTACCATACTCACATTACATTTCGTTAAGTCACTCTAAGGGTATTGAGGGACCCAATCACCCCCATTAAAATGATACTTGGATAGAGAAATCCCTTTTGGTTTGGTTCACCAAAAGGGCCATAGAAAAACCCTTCTGAGTGCAGGAGAAAACTAATCGTGACAAACCGCATAACTCCTCTTCGAAGGTACAAAAATGGACCCTCTGGTGCAATTTTAAAAAAAAAGAGAAGATGGGCTCCATCGTGAGCTCAAGTGCTACTAAATCCCAGGATTTAGCCCTAAAAGAACTCTTCCAAGAGCCGATTCTTGTCTCCTTCAGGGGGATGGAAACCATCGGACCTCAAGATCTGAATTCAATGCAATCTATGATCGCCAAAGAAGCCATTCTAAGGGCAACTAGGACTCTCCTTTAAAGAAAATCTCTCATCCCAAAAAGCTTGAGGACTGGATTCTAGTCTGCACTAAAAGGATCAAACCAATGAAGGATCAAGGGATAATTTTTGAAGACGTTAGAGTCCGACTTAGGCCCCGTTTCAATCTCATGGGATCGATAAACTTTAGCTTCCTGCTAAACTTTAGCTATATGAATTGAAGTGCTAAAGTTTAGCTTCAATTACCACCATTAGCTCTTCTGTTTAGATTACAAATGACTAAAAGTAGTTAAAAAAAAGCTGCTAAAGTTTATCTCGCGAGATTGGAACAGGGCCTTACCCATGCTGATAACTCTGCTAAGTCAGGCTTAAGGGCTACATCCACAGGATGCAATAGAGGTGCATGATTGAGATACACGAAAATCATAACAATAACATTGAAGGTCTTAGTAGGCAAAAGTCAGTGGAATCTAACTTGCCCAGATGGGCAACTATGTCACAAAAGTTCTGCTAGACAACATGAAAAGGTCACGAGCTCAGATGAATAATGAGTCTAGAGGAAGACGTACAAATCTTCCTGTATGTATCAAAAAGTTTCCCCCACCTGAATTAGCTATTCATATGAGTGAAACTTGGGGAAAACTGTGAAGGATACGTACTAGGGGTACCTTGAGAAGCTATATATAAAGGTAGTAGTTTTGTGGGTCTAGCTTGAGATACCTACAACTCAGCCAAGACTACAACTCGGTCCAGTACGTATCTTGGCAGTCATTATTCGATAGCAACCACGATTAACTCAATGAATTAATGGGGTATGAGCCAAATTATACACATTTCGTATGATTGGATGCATGCGCGAGCGCATGCAGGCTCGTCCAATCCTGTCCCGCGGGATACGGCCAATTCCCCGCGCCCTGGGCATGCAGGTGAACGAGCGCTTTTTAGACCTGGCCTGCACCCACGCATACCGGCTTGGGTGGTGCTGTGCAGGTAAATAATCAAACACGCAGCTATGGTCAACGCATCCCACGGGTCTGGACACAGCCGGTCAGGAAACCAATCATACGGATTATGTGCATTGAACTAATAAATTTCACAAGTTGTGTGATTTTTTTAGTGTTTAGTAGGGAGAAGCTCAAGATTCTACAAGATATTCATGAAATGGAGCAAGGGGGAATTAACAAAATGGCCAAGTCCCAGGGCTATGGTCGATTGTCCCCACATGTAAGCCCATTCGTCCCATAGGCAGGCAGGCCGACCAGCCACTACCAAGTCACCAATGCTTATCTCTTGATGGTTGGACTCACATGGAAGCCTCAAGGACGTGCATGTATGGTCATGGCAGTAGCTAGAATCAAGGGAAGTTTCTCCACTCCCCTAAGTCACCCTCTATAAATAGATCCTCCCCTCACTCCACACGACATACCTTAGCATGTAACACCCCTTCTCCCTCAGAGGCGCTCCTCGGATGGTGCTTCCTTCCTAAATAAATGTTTTAGTTAGGAGTTAAGAGTCAAGGATCTATCATTCTAGACTCATCAGCAAGAGTCTGGTATGAGTCCTCTTGTATTCCTCTCCTGTGTGACCTAAGGTATTTAATATAAATTCTTTCTTTACTTCATACGATCATTACATTCTTTCTTTACGGTAATATACAATCATAATGATTGAATGTCCTTTAAGATTTAGTTATAATTCATGAGGTAATGCTTAGTTTAGTCAGTCATGCTTATGAGAACCTTGTGCATGCTTATAGTTAAGTTGTATAAGTATTGTGTGCTGCTCTAACATGTCCATTAGAGTAGTAGTAACCTCCATGCTTAAGCTGGTTGTTTTTCCTAGGAAGCACACAACCCTGACATAGATTTTGGTTGCCTTGGTGTGTAGTTGGGGCACACCTTGGCTATTATGTGGGTCCTCTTAGTGATAATGGGAGTGTACCCTATGTATTCCACCGCCATCATTTGGGTTGTGATCATGTAGTCACTTTAGAAGATTCTATGTAAAGCACACCTTTCTTGTCTAGGTTATTGACACTGGTGCTCAAAAGTGGCTCTTATAGCTCGGTGGCCAAAGTAAGCATAGATCACTTTATAAAGTTTTACCTCTAATAGAACAATGTTTTGACCCAACTTAGTCTATATGGATAACATTAGTTTAGAAGTGCTAATCATGAGCATGATCCTTGTCTTGTTGTCCTCCTAGCCACTCATTAAGAAAAACACGAATGGTACCTGGTGTTTTATCCCATGGTTTGGTTGTTATATCCAAACTTTCAGTTGGAATGAAAGAGTTACTAGTAACTAGATGGGTGATGAATTAGTTTCCTTTCTTGATGCTTCCCTATGGAAAATTATGATACCTTGGAATACTCCCGGGTGAAAGCTATAGTGGTCTCCGTGTGCTCGTCAAGTAAAAATCCAATTAGTATAAGAACCGCCAACAACACAACTTGGCCAAACCCACAAGTGGGGCTCAAAATCAGGCACAATTCGAAACAACTAGGCAATAGTGTCGGAGAAAAGGTCAGGCGCCAAGCTGATGAGGCTTATCCTCACGATTCTGTTGTAACAAACGACACTCGAAATACAAGGAAGCCTTTTGGATATAAGAGGTTCTAATCTAGATCTACATTTCTTGTAACAGCCTCCTTTCTTCAGTTCTAAAAGGGGGGAGGAAATGAACCTAAGGGGACAATCAATCAGAACCATAGCCACCGGCAACCTAAACGTTGGGTGTTATCTCATCTCAAGAGCCCAAACTAGTATAAATCCCTTATGTATATATGTTTTACTTTCGAAACTTGATCCATGTGCATACCCTTCTCCAATTTCTTAAACATTATCGAGATTTCCTTAACAACAACTTTACAAACTTTTGCTTTTACATAACTAGGGAGGTAGGTTGTACATACATAGAGTCGCAGGCCAAGTGCTATGATCGTTGCTCTGCTCACTGAATGGGTTCATGCCATCGGTGCTTAAACCAATCCTTATATTTCTCGCATCCTCTACAAACTCTAGGAACATTAAAGCAACTTTAAACCATCGGTTGGGGTCTCAATATAGCATCCACCCTGTGCTCTTCTTTGTGCCACCACTTCATTTTGGTGTGCTCTTTGTTATTAAACAAACACTTCAATCATGGTATTATATGGAAGTACCACATGACTTTAGTAGGTATTCTTTTCCTAGAGGGGTTGCCCTTAACTTCAAAAGGGTTGTCACACCTTATATAGAAATTAGTGGAAAACCAGATTTTGTGGAGCACCTAATCATCTGCTCCACCAACTCCACCAAATTTTCTAGAGCTAGAGCTATGCCAAACAAGGCCTAAAGCTCTGAGCAGTTAAAACTGGTACTGAAATTTTTAATTGGGTTCGTTCTCTTAATTTCAGTACGAGTTCTTAAGAAACCAATACTAAAATTAATAGATGGAAACCTTGTTCTCTAGTAGTGAGAGAGAACTAGGGCCCACTAAACCATGACGCAATCTAAGGGCCTAGAGCATATAGTGAGACAACATAGAGAATGATTAATATAAGTCTTTAGGGAGCCTTGTGACCCTAGACAGTAGGTAGCAGTTTAAAGCTCCCGAGGCCCCTCATGCCTTGCGATGCTCATGAGAGTAAGCCCATAGTGCCCCTCATGCCCATAGATTTTATCTCATCTTTGTCACACCCGGTTTTAGAAGGCAAACCGAATGCGAACCATGTACGTGCCAGGATCAGTAATTCACGTACACAGCAGTTACATAACATGGACATCATCACACAGTGCTCAAAATAGTATTAAAAAGGGAAATAATAGTCGATTACATCATACGTCTGAGACGTCCATATAGTCCTTACAATAAATCAAAGTGCGAAAACGAAACGTAGATAACCGCGGCCTTCACAGGCAGCCGACTGGGGGTTGCCGCTAACCCACGCCTAGAACTCGTCGTAGTCTTGGAACTCCTGGAAGTCTCCTTCCATAGCTTCATCTTCGTCTGAGCAGTGGTTGCAATGCTGACAACCTGGGGATGGGGGGGGGGTTTGGTGTGTAGAGCAAGGGTGAGTACACATCAACATACTCAGCAAGTATCCTGTTTGGCTGTAGTGGACTAGCTTTATGTGGGGGATAAGTCAAGCAGTTGCTTTTAGTTGGCCATATTATTATTTACTAATAGAAAGTTAGGTTTTAGCATTAACCCAAGTTATTAGCCCGATGTACCCTTTCCAAACGGAAAGAATACCACTTACCAGCACCATAGTCATAACCAGAACCATCAATCTCATTGCCACCTGTAAACCAAAATGTCTCTGATCAAGTACCACTAATCACTGGAGCTCCCTTGGCCGCTCATAACCGCGAGCACGGCTGATATATCAGTTTTCAAACACTCTGCAGAGGTTGTGCACTTTACCCACAAGCCGTGATTCCCTTTCTGCCCGGAGAGAGCTACTCCCCATTGACCACTACCTAGGTGGCCTAGCATAGCATCACTACGTAACATTTACAAAGATTCCCCGGGGCTGTAGCCACCCGTTAGGTTTCCTAAATGCACCGCACTCCTCCCCAAGGGGCGAACCCAATCTTGGCAGAGCGAGCCGCATACACCGAGCCCCATTGACGGCACGACGGCTAAGTGAACTACACCCCGGATCCTCTAATTATTCAGCTAAGGGCATCCCATTCCACCCTCATGGTTGCACTGTTTTCCCGAGCGGTCATCCATAGAACAGGTCCTTACGGAGAGGCACTCGAGAAACCGCTCGAGCCCCCTTGAAGACCACAAGTATAACATCATAATAAGAGAGGGGAAAACAACGTATCATAGATAATCTCATCATGTTCATTGATTAGAGTTAAGCAATAGCATAAAGCTAAACCATAATAATCCAACCCAAATAGGTAAGCAAGGAAATGGATAACAAAGCTAGTCAATCCTTAGGTATAAATGTGTAATGCGGGAGGTGAATTAAGGAATGAATAGGACAGAGATAGGTCAAGGGACACTTGCCTCCACCAACCGACTGCTGCTCAGGGGCTTCTCCTGCGAGTTCTTCAGGTTCTCCGACCGGATCGTTCTCTATGCGAGCGCAAACACACATACATCCACATATTTAATACAAAAGAACAGTACACCATACAATAGAATGCAGTAAGTAAACAGACGTTCCACGCGGGCTCGCAATTACGGTTAAGAGAGAAAGAGAACAAGACAGTCGAGAAACGGTCACGTTACATGATTATAAATTAACCACTCGCTTAATAGAAGGAAATTAATGTAGACACTATGTTTAGCGTAAAGTAAAGTCATGTTTCATGTCTAATCATTATAAGCAGGTGAAGATAAATAAAAAGGATTGTCGCGCGGTGAGACGCGCGACATAGCACTCTAAAACGAATTAAGAAATTAACGACTCGTCGCGCGACCGAACACGCAACGAGACACTTCGCATTAATTATAAAGAGACGTTAAGCGTCACGCAACGAAACGCACGACGACATACGTCGACTAAACTGAGTCTAAAGTGGAACGTCGCGTGAATACACGCACGACGTTAGACCTTAAACAACCTGAAATTAAAATGGATCGTCGCGCGATGAAGCGCACGACGCAACACATAAATAGAATATGAAATTAGACAAATCCGTCACGCGGCGAAGCGCGCGACGCAGCACGCTAACTAACGGAGTTTGACATTAACTACCAACCAAAAAATAATCACCGCGAGCGCGGGTTGCGCACGCGGGAACGCGCTAGCGGCAAACGGGGAACGCGAGGCCACGCGAGCCACGCCGAGGGCCAGGACGACGCGCACAGGGGGTCGAGGCCGCGCCAGGGCCGAGCCGCCGGGGGCCGCGCCGGGGCCGCGCCGGGCGAGCAGGGGGCGGGCGGGGGGCGCCGCCGCGGGCCGGGGGCGGGCGGGGTCGCGCCGCCGCGAGCAGGGGGCGGGCGAGGCCGCGCCGCCGCGGGCCGGGGAGGCTGGCGGGGCCGCGCGCCGCGGGTCAGGGAGGGGGGGGGGCGCCGCCGCGGGCAGGGGGGCGGCCGAGGCCGCGCGCCGCGGGTCGGGGAGGGGGCGGGGGGCGCCGCCGCGTGTAGGGGGCGGGCGGGGCCGTGCGCGAGCAGGGGAAAGGGAGGGCGCGCGCGGGGGAGGAAGAAGAGGAGGGAGAGGGAGAGAGAGAGGAGAAGGGGAGGGGAGGGGAGCTCACCTCGGGGTCCAAAATCTGGTGATCGCCGTCTCCAATTCCTAGGGCACCACGGGGAGAGAGAGGTGGAAGAGGGAGAGGGAGGTTGTTGCGCGGGAGATCCAAATGAGAGAGAGAGAGAGAGAGAGAGAGAGATGGGGGCGCATGGGGGGGTGTGGGCGCCAGGGGCGCGCAGGGCCGGGCCGGGCCGGACCGGGCTGGGCTGGGCTGGGCTGGGCTGAGCCACTTCGCGGATCGAAACCCACGACGTGCACGACCACTAAACGAGATTAAATCGCGAATCGAAATCCGAAACGGAACGAGACAAACACGCAACATCAGACAAAGAAATGTGCTTCGGCATGATGCAACACCCATGACACTTAGGTCTTGGTTTATACATGACACGGACACCTGTCGCTATACTGGTTTGAAATTGGGAAGAAGGAGCGAAACAGGAAAGAGAAAAGAGAGTAACGCCCGAATTTGGTGAGAGAAAAGGAGAAAAAATTCTACCCCCAAATTTAGGGCGTTACAAACCTATCCCCCTTAAAAGAATCTCGCCCTCGAGATTCAGGGTTGGCTAGCAAAGAACTCAGGGTATTTAGCCATCAGATCATCTTCACGCTCCCAGGTTGCTTCTTCCTCAGAGTGGTGATTCCATTTGACTTGGCACATTCTGATGGTCTTCCTTCGAGTGACTCTGTCTGCAACCTCAAGGATTTGCACTGGCTTCTCAACGTAGGTCAAGTCCTCCTGGACTTCGAGACCTTCCACTGGGAACTGCTCTTCTAGCACACGCAAGCACTTCTTCAACTGAGACACATGAAAGACATCATGCACAGTAGACAAATTCTCTGGCAGACTGAGCTGATAGGCCACTTCTCCACGCCTTGAGAGAATTTGGTACGGACCAATGTAGCGGGGTGCTAGCTTGCCTTTGACTCCGAACCTTCTGACTCCTCTGATCGGTGACACTTTCAGATAGACAAAGTCTCCGACTTTGAAGCTCAGCTCTCTTCTTCTTGTGTCTGCATAGCTTCGCTGCCTTGATTGCGCTATCTTCAGATTCTCTCGGACCATCTTGATGTTCTCTTCAGCTTCAAGTAGAATGTCTGGCCCAAACACTTGCTTTTCTCCAGGCTGATCCCATTGCAACGGAGTTCTACAACTCCTCCCATAGAGCGCCTAAAATGGTGACATCTTCAAACTGGCCTGATAACTGTTGTTATAGGAAAACTCTGCATAAGGCAATCTCTTGTCCCATCCGGACTGATCTTGCAACGCACAGGCTCTCAACATGTCTTCAAGAATTTGATTGGTTCTTTCGGTCTGACCATCTGTCTGCGGATAATAAGCTGAACTAAAATTCAGATGTGTGCCCAAGGCTTCGTGCAACTGCTGCCAGAAATGAGAGGTGAACTGCGTTCCTCTATCTAACACTATCTTCTTTGGCACACCATGAAGACAAACGATCCGAGACATGTACAGTTCTGCCAATACTGCACTGCTGTAGTTGGTCTTGACAGGTATGAAGTGGGCTGACTTGGTCAAACGGTCCACTACTACCCAAATGGAATCGTAGCCGGCTCGAGTGCGAGGCAATCCGACTATGAAATCCATACCGATTTCATCCCATTTCCACTGAGGGATTTGCAACGGTTGCAACAATCCAGCTGGTCTCTGGTGCTCTGCCTTAATTCTTCGACAACTATCGCACATAGCCACATGCTCTGTGATTTCCCTCTTCATTCCGTACCACCAGAATTTCTTCTTCAGATCCTGATACATCTTCTCACTGCCAGGGTGAATCGAATAGGTTGTCTCATGAGCTTCCTTGAGAATCAACTCCCGAATAGACTGGACATTGGGAACACATAAGCGGTCTTTGAACCATATCACACCTTCTGCATCTTCTCGAAAATCTTTGCCTCTGCCATCTAGAATCAGTCGCCGGATCTCACTAATCTTCTCATCATTCTTCTGTGCTTCTTTGATTTCCCACTCCAAGGTGGGTTCCAACTCAACTGTGACTCCTCGCGAATTGTTCAGAAATCCGAGGCTCAACCTGTCAAACTCTTTGGCCAACTCATAAGGCATCGAATGAGCGACCATCAGATTGACTTGACTCTTCCTGCTCAAAGCATCTGCCACTACGTTTGCTTTGCCTGGATGGTAATGGATCTCCAACTCAGAGTCTTTGATCAACTCTAACCATCTTTGCTGCCTCATATTCAACTCTGACTGAGTGAATATGTACTTAAGACTCTTGTGGTCTGTGTAAACATCACATTTCTGTCCATACAAGTAGTGCCTCCATGTCTTCAGTGCGTGAACCACTGCTGCCAACTCTAGATCATGGATTGGGTAATTCTTCTCATGAACCTTCAGCTGTCGGGACGAGTAAGCCACCGCTCTTCCCTCTTGCATCAACACACATCCCAAACCTGTGTAACAAGCATCACAATGCACCGAGAAGGGCTTGTGCACATCAGGCAAGACTAAAACAGGCGCTGTAGTCAACTTCTCTTTCAGCGCTTCAAAGGCCTCTTGACATTTCTGGGTCCACTTGAACTCAACTTTGTTGCCTAGCAACGCTGTCATTAAATTCGCAATCTTCGAAAACCCTTCAATGAATCGCCGATAATATCCGGCCATTCCAATGAAACTCTTGATTCCTCGAGCATCTGTTGGCGCTTTCCAGTTGAGAATGTCTACCACTTTCTTCGGATCCACAACCAATCCTTCCTTGTTGATTATGTGACCCAAGAACAGGACTTCACTGATCCAGAATTCACACTTGCTCAACTTTGCATACAACTGGTGCTCTCGCAATCTCCGCAATACCACCCTCAAATGATCTGCATGCTCTTCTTCGCTTTGAGAATAAATCAGAATGTCATCAATGAATACCACCACAAACTTGTCGAGATAATCCATGAATACACTGTTCATCAAGTTCATGAAAAAGGCTGGTGCATTGGTCAAACCAAAAGACATCACAGTGAATTCATACAAACCATACTTGGAAATGAATGCCGTCTTCGGAATGTCCGAAGGTCGGATCCTGAGTTGATGATAACCTGACCTCAGATCAATCTTGGAGAACACACTGGCTCCTCTCAATTGGTCGAACAGATCTTCTATCCTGGGCAAAGGGTACTTGTTCTTGATGGTGACTTCATTCAAAGCTCGATAATCGATACACATCCTTTTGGTGCCATCTTTCTTCTCCACGAACAAGACAGGGGCGGCCCAAGGCGAGGTGCTTGGCCGGATGTAACCTTTCTCTGACAGCTCATCAATTTGCTTCTTAAGTTCAACCAACTCTGGTCCGGATATTCTGTAAGCTCTCTTAAAGATGGGGGCGGTTCCAGGAAGAAGCTCTATGGCAAACTCAACTTTCCGCTCTGGTGGCATACCCGGTAAGTCCTTTGGAAACACATCTGGGAACTCGGACACAACCTTGATACTCTCAATTGGGTCTGCTTCACTGCTATCAACGACCATCTGATAACAACTTCCCTTCTTTGGCTCAGGCGGGTCTAACTCGGTCACCACTTCCTCTCCTAGTGGGGACACCAACTTGATTGTCCTCTTATCACAACTGATAACTGCCTGATACTTATCTAGCCAATTCATCCCTAGGATGACATCTATTCCCTGAGTACCCATTACTATAAGGTTAGTGGGAAACACTATCCCCCTTATTTCCACACTTATATTCAAACAAATGCTATCGGCTCGAATTCTACCACCGGCTGAGTCAATTTGAATGGGGGTTGACATGGTAGTAATTGGAAGATTATGTGCTTCTACCCATGATGCAGTAATGAAAGAATGCGTTGCTCCAGTGTCAAATAACACTTCTGCAATATGGGAGTCGACTGGGAACATACCTACTATCATGCCGTGGGTCTCCTGAACTGCTTCAGCCTCCAAGTGGTTCAGTCTCCCATGATTATAGCGTGGCTGAGAGCGGTTGCCTGCTCCAGGCTGAGACACATTCTACTTTGCTGGGGCATTTGGGCCTGACTGCTGCTGGGCTGCCTTCTTCGGACATTGCATCACCCAGTGGCCTTGCTCTCCACAGTGGAAACATGCTCTGTTTCCAACCTGAGCTGGTGCTGCCTGACTGTTCTGCTGGTTTGCTGGGGCAGGAAGACAAGGTGCCTGCTGATTCTGCCTCTGAAACTGACCTCCTGACTGATTGCTCTGACGGTTCTGATACTGGTGCTGATGATACTGCCTTTGAAACTGCTGATGCTGCTGAGGTGGACGCTGGTTCTGCCTGAACTGCTGAGGTTGATTGCTTGAGAAACGGGGACGGTTGCTGCTTCCAGGCTGTGGTCCACTGATCTTGCGCTTACGATCCTCCATCTCCTTACGCTTCCTCTCTGTCATGATCGCTCTGTCAATCAGGTGCTAGAATGTCGGGAAGGTATGATTCATCAGCTGATACTGAAGAGGGTCAACCAAGCCTCTCAGGAAACGGTACTGTCTCTTGGCATCGGTGTTGACATCTTCAGGAGCATAGCGAGACAACTGCATAAACCTGTCCCGGTACTCACTGACAGACGATGACCCTTGCTTGAGGGCCAGGAACTCCTCCTTCTTCACTGTCATCAGACCTGCAAGAACATGGTACTGACGAAAGCTACCTCTGAACTCTTCCCAGGTGATGGCGTCAGAGTGGGCATGGGTGGCGAGGTAAGACTCCCACCATGACTGAGCTGCTCCTCTCAACAGACGGGGACCATACAAGACTTTCTCCCTGTCGTCACACTGAGCGGTATGCAACTCCCGCTCCACAGTGCGCAGCCAGTCTTCAGCATCCATGGGGTCAGAAGAGTGAGCAAACGTTGGTGGATGACCTCTCATGAATTCAGCACGCTTGTCTCTAGGCATCTGAGGCTGAGGTGGGGCCTACTGCTGCTATTGCTGCTGCTGCTGCTGAATGGCGGCCAAAGTCTGACCGATGGCTTGAACTACCTGAGTCTGCATCAGAAACATCTGCTCGATCGACATCGGGGGGCGGGGGCGGCAAGTGCTGTTGTTGGGGTACCTCATCCTGCTTAGCGGCTCGCTCCTGCTGAGCACGCCTTCCTCCTCTGCGCCTGTTCTCTGACATCTGCAGAATGCAACCACACATCAGAACTGATCAGGCAAATCTTGCAGCATAAGAAAAGAGTATAGAATCCTTCAACAGCACTGAACAGATGAGCATCTTCACTGATCTCCAACACAGACCACACAGCTTCTCCGATAAAGAGAAAAGTGGAATAAAAGGTTTCCCAACTATATAGCTAACTCCATTAACATATAACAGGTAAACCATAATGCAGGGGATACCCACACTCTGGTGACAGTCATTACAAAGATCCAAACCAAACATAGTTCATCATGACAAACATAAATGCACAGGATATAGCAAACTACCCTGTCTAACTAAGACTAAACTAAGAGCGAGACTAACACTAAGACTGTAGCTTCTACGTATATATTTTGTATTAATTACAAGATCCAACTCTAACGATCTATGGTTCTAGATTTATCTTGGTCTTGCAGTCTGGATTGCCATAAGGCTGGTGTCACGCCGAGGTGAGCGGTACGGGTGCTGAGTCCCGACAGGAGCGGGGGAACCATCATCCAGGTGACGACGTTCCGCGCGCTCAGCCCGCAGCAGGGCGATCTCAGCACGAGCCCTACTCAGCTCGTCTAGCGCATGGTCCAGCTCCGTGTTTAGCACGGCGGCTAGGTTGACTGTGCTGCTCAACCTAGGATTGTCCTCACCAACAGGTGAGACAATCACGCCTCCTGTGCTGCCAGATGGACGGTGGGGGTAATACTTCAGGTTGAGACCGCCAGCTACCCCACCGAGAACCGAGCAGTAGTGCGAAAGCGCACGCCGTGCAACATCTTGCATGGCCGCCTCAGCTGAGTCCCGCTCAGAGATAGAATAGTGCTCTGAGCAGACCTCAGCACCCTGGAGACTGTTCTCCGGACGGCGCACCAAACAGGTCGCCTCCCAGCAATCCGGGTAGACCCCGCGACTATGCTGGTAGACCACACAACGATACTCGATGGACCAAGTACACCGGTTAAGTGCCCGACGTAGCAGGGTGTCGAGCGCATCATGGAAGTGACACCCGCGAGCAGCGTCGCGAGTGATGGGTCGAGCAACCCATCCTTCCTGCTCCTGGTCAGCAGAGAGGTCGGTGTCGTGGCTCGAGCTGTCGTCGCCACCTCCGTCGTCTGGGTCTCCTCCAGCAGCTACTCCAGAGGCTGGGGCGCCCAGTGGTGGTGCAGGGGACGCCTCCAGGGGAAGCACAGGGGAGCAGCTCCTCACAGACTCTATCTCCTGCTGGAGCGAGAAAGAAGAGCCCTGCTGCTCCTGCTCCTGTCGTCGACGTTCCTGCTCCTCATGCAGGCGGTGGTGTAGCCTCTCCAAATGGCTGGACTGTCCGGCCACGGGACGGCGAAGAGGACGCTCAGCAAGGCGGGATGGTAAGAAGGGGATGACAGACTTTTGTGCAGTGTGTCTAAGACGAGCCATCTACAAAAGACACCGCAAGCAAAAGAGTGAGAACAGAATCAATATGACCAGCAAGTAATGAACCATAAATGAATGAAGGATTAGAATAAAACACAATTTTCAGCAAGGTATAATATATAGTAGAACATAGGTTTTGGTCGATATGACCAACTTTTGAAGGGATATCAAAGTCAAGGCAGGGACAGAGGTCTATAGTCCTTAGAACGACCATTCTACTCTAGGTTAGCGGTCCTACAGTCAGCACGGCTTTGATACCACTTATGTCACACCCGGTTTTAGAAGGCAAACCGAATGCGAACCATGTACGTGCCAGGATCGGTAATTCACGTACACAGCAGTTACATAACATGGACATCATCACACAGTGCTCAAAATAGTATTAAAAAGGGAAATAATAGTTGATTACATCATACGTCTGAGACGTCCATATAGTCCTTACAATAAATCAAAGTGCGAAAACGAAACGTAGATAACCGCGGCCTTGACAGGCAGTCGACTGGGGGTTGCCGCTAACCCACGCCTAGAACTCGTCGTAGTCTTGGAACTCCTGGAAGTCTCCTTCCACAGCTTCATCTTCGCCTGAGCAGTGGTTGCAATGCTGACAACCTGGGGATGGGGGGTTGGTGTGTAGAGCAAGGGTGAGTACACATCAACATACTCAGCAAGTATCCTGTTTGGCTGTAGTGGACTAGCTTTATGTGGGGGATAAGTCAAGCAGTTGCTTTTAGTTGGTCAGATTATTATTTACTAATAGAAAGCCAGGTTTTAGCATTAACCCAAGTTATTAGCCCGATGTACCCTTTCCAAATGGAAAGAATACCACTTACCAGCACCATAGTCATAACAAGAACCATCAATCTCATTGCCACCTGTAAACCAAAATGTCTCTGATCAAGTACCACTAATCACTGGAGCTCCCTTGGCCGCTCATAACCGCGAGCACGGCTGATATATAAGTTTTCAAACACTCTGCAGAGGTTGTGCACTTTACCCACAAGTCGTGATTCCTTTTCTGCCCGGAGAGAGCTACTCCCCATTGACCACTACCTAGGTGGCCTAGCAGAGCATCACTACATAGCCTTTACAAAGATTCCCCGGGGCTGTAGCCACCCATTAGGTTTCCTAAATGCACCGCACTCCTCCCCAAGGGGCGAACCCAAACTTGGCAGAGCGAGCCGCATACACCGAGCCCCATTGACGGCACGACGGCTAAGTGAACTACACCCCAGATCCTCTAATTATTCAGCTAAGGGCATCCCATTCCACCCTCATGGTTGCACTGTTTTCCCGGGCGGTCATCCATAGAACAGGTCCTTATGGAGAGGCACTCGAGAAACCACTCGAGCCCCCTTGAAGACCACAAGTATAACATCATAATAAGAGAGGGGAAAACAGCGTATCATAGATAATCTCATCATGTTCATTGATTAGAGTTAAGCAATAGCATAAAGCTAAACCATAATAATCCAACCCAAATAGGTAAGCAAGGACATGGATAACAAAGCTAGTCAATCCTTAGGTATAAATGTGTAATGCGGGAGGTGAATTAAAGAATGAATAGGACAGAGATAGGTCAAGGGACACTTGCCTCCACGAACCGACTGCTGCTCAGGGGCTTCTCCTGCGAGTTCTTCGGGTTCTCCGACCGGATCGTTCTCTATGCGAGCGCAAACACACATACATCCACATATTTAATACAAAAGAACAGTACACCATACAATAGAATGCAGTAAGTAAACAGACGTTCCACGCGGGCTCACAATTACGGTTAAGAGAGAAAGAGAACAAGACAGTCGAGAAACGGTCACGTTACATGATTATAAATTAACCACTCGCTTAATAGAAGGAAATTAATGTAGACACTATGTTTAGCGTAAAGTAAAGTCATGTTTCATGTCTAATCATTATAAGCAGGTGAAGATAAATAAAAAGGATTGTCGCGCGGCGAGACGCGCGACATAGCACTCTAAAACAAATTAAGAAATTAACGACTCGTCGCGCGACCGAACACGCAACGAGACACTTCGCATTAATTATAAAGAGACGTTAAGCGTCGCGCGACGAAACGCACGACGGCATACGTCGACTAAACTGAGTCTAAAGTGGAACGTCGCGTGAATACACGCGCGACGTTACACCATAAACAACCTGAAATTAAAATGGATCGTCGCGCGACGAAGCGCACGACACAACACATAAATAGAATATGAAATTAGACAAATCCGTCGCGCGGCGAAGTGCGCGACGCAGCACGCTAACTAACGGAGTTTGACATTAACTACCAACCAAAAAATAATCACCGCGAGCGCGGGTTGCGCACACAGGAACGCGCTAGCGGCAAACGGGGAACGCGAGGCCACGCGAGCCACGCCGAGGGCCAGGACGACGCGCGCAGGGGGTCGAGGCCGCGCCAAGCGAGCAGGGGGCGGGTGGGGGGGGGGGGCGCCGCCACGCGCCGGCGAGCAGGGGGCGGGCGGGGTCGCGCCGCCGCGGGCCGGGGAGGGGGCGGGGCCGCGCGCCGTGGGTCGGGGAGGGGCGGCGGGGGGGGGGGGGGGGGGGGGGGGGCGCCGCCGCGGGCCGGGGGAGGGGGGGGGCCGCGGGTCGGGGAGGGGGCGGGGGGGGGGGGGGGCGCCGCCGCGGGCAGGGGGCGGGCGGGGCCGCGCCGCTGCGGGCCGGGGGACGGGGCGGGGTCGCCGCCGCGGGCAGGGGGCCGGCGGGGCCGCGCGCGAGCAGGGGAAAGGGAGGGCGCGCGCGGGGGAGGAAGAAGAGGAGGGAGAGGGAGAGAGAGAGGAGAAGGGGAGGGGAGCTCACCTCGGGGTCCAAAATCCGGTGATCGCCGTCTCCAATTCCTAGGGCACCACGGGGAGAGAGAGGTGGAAGAGGGAGAGGGAGGTTGTTGCGCGGGAGATCCAAATGAGAGAGAGAGAGATGGGGGCGCATGGGGAGTGTGGGCGCTAGGGGCGCGCAGGGCCGGGCCGGGCCGGACCGGGCCGGGCTGGGCTGGGCCACTTCGCGGATCGAAACCCACGACGTGCACGACCACTAAACGGGATTAAATCGCGAATCGAAATCCAAAACGGAACGAGACGAACACGCAACATCAGACAAAGAAATGTGCTTCGGCATGATGCAACACCCATGACACTTAGGTTTTGGTTTATACATGACACGGACACCTGTCGCTATACTGGTTTGAAATTGGGAAGAAGGAGCGAAACAGGAAAGAGAAAAGAGAGTAACGCCCGAATTTGGTGAGAGAAAAGGAGAAAAAATTCTACCCCCAAATTCAGGGCGTTACAGTCTTGGTGCTCGAGGCAATTTGGGACCTGAGGCACACAACATCACTTAGGCACTAGGGGTCCTCTGCTAGCCTCGAGATCATTAAGCTTCCCTGCCTTGCCTCATGAAGGCTGTCAAACTTTGAGCCTTTTGTTGCTTGAGGCACTATGGGGACAAGCTAGAGACCAACAGACAATAATGTAATACTATCATATGATAGAAGTACGTATATGTTGGGTCCACCATGGACAGTACAACCTTCGGGAATGAACCTCACATCTAAGGGCCTAAGGACAAGTCCATAACTTTCGTTTGATGAATAAGTATAAGGTACAACTCGTTAAATATGTGATGGATGACAGTATCATTAGTACAAAGAAGCTTTATAGAGGTGGTTGTGAACCTATTTGCACTGTTGTTTTTTAGTGCCGCTAGTGCTAGGGGCCAATAGAAATAATTATTTATACAAGCGGGTAACTGAGAATCACCCGTGGAAATCGATTTCCACTGGCGGTCGAGGTAATAAAACCGCCGGTAAAAATCTTTTCTATGAAAGAAAAAATGGGCTTTAAAAATAGCCACAAAAAACTATAAACATTAGGAGAGGCCTCATCCATGCCCCGCCCACCCGTCGAAGTCGCAAGTCACTACATTTTTTCACGTAAAATTCACGTGCTACGTAGCTAGTGAGATTTGATTCCACGACCTCACCCTCGTATGTAGCTCTTCTACCACCCCACCTATCACATACTTTGTATCATTGCAGTTTTGTTGTCCACATATTCGAATAATCTAAGTATAAATTATCTATTTGGGGGCTATAAACGAATTCAAACCAAAAGGTTGTCAACTAAAAAGTTTCGTAACTTTTGAAGTTCTACACCTTTTATTTTGGTACTTTTCCCATTCGAGGTCGTTTCCAAAATTTGCATTTTAAATATGATAAATTTAGATGCAATTTTTGAGAGCCAAAATAATTTCAAATAAAAAAGTTGTTAGCTACAAAGTTTCATAACTTATAGAGATCTACAACTTTTATATTGGTGGTTTTTTTTCATATGAGGTCATATGAAAAACTAAAAAAATCATGATAAAAATAATTTCTTAAGAAAAATGTCGTACTAGAAATCGATTTTTACAAGTAGTTCCTTAAAAAATCACTTGTAGAAATCATGGATTTCTAGTGATGGTTTTATTTAGGAACCACCTATTGAAATATGATTTCTACGGGTTGTTTTCTTAAGAAACCAACACTAGAAATACCACTGACGCTTGATAGCCGAAACCGTCTGTAAAAATTATACCCCACCGTAGGCTTAGAGCTCTTTTCTATTAGTGTATAGACCTCACAAGTATGTTGTTACCACAACTTAGGCTGTACAGTACTCAAGATCACTACATTGCACGTGCATCAATTCTATAGCCATGTGTGCACATGTGAAATGTACTATATAGCATTATCAAGTACAAAAGGCTGCACTAGCTAAAAACTATAGTGTCAGATAGCACAGGCTCCGACGTCCATAAACACGACATATCATATCTACTCGTAGATATGACAACCGCCTAGAGAAAGAACACCTCTGACACTCTACCACGACCAAGGATGTGGGGCTCGATTATGCCTCTAAGAATTGGATAAGACTAGGGTAGTTTGGTCTTCGTCGGTGGAATCTGAGGTTTATGTAGCCTGTCTCCTCTCTTAAACTATGAAAGTGAGGGATGAGCAACATTTAAGACGATTCAGATTCGATACATTGACTATACTTGACTTCAAACACTAATAATAGTGTTCCATTTAGCAGGCAAGTATTACTTCTAGTTAAAAGTTACACGGGAATGCTGGCCTCTCCGCAATCGGCGGATTTCTGCCTTATACGGTGCCGCCACGTGGAAGAAAAAAAAAGGCACAGGTGCACAGCCCCTTCACGGACCCGAACTTTTCATTGAATCCCATTGAGCTTTCTTGAGTCCGCTCCCTCCAGCCTCTCACTCCGCCGCCTCCGCCTACGCCGCTTAGCGACCTAGCTCTCCCGGTCTCTCACCGCCGCATTCGCACCGCGCTGGCCACCAACTTCGCCGCCGCCACAACGACTGTATCCGACCATCCGAGGGCGCGGCAGCCTTGCATCCCACACCCGCCAGTGCCCAGCCCTTCGCCTCGGCGGTGGCCACGCTGGAGAAGAAGCCATACAATACCCACCCGACATGGTCGCAGGTGAGCCTGCACTTAATCTGAGACTAGAAAATTGGGCTCAATCATGGGTCGTGTCGTCCCGACGGACGGAGGAGGACCGCCGCTAGAGCTCGCGTTGTCGCGCCAGCTGCTCCCGTCGCTCATATATATTACTGCGAAGTAACCCTAACTGCCACCAGCCTCAGCCTCCCCTCTCGGCTCCCCCACACGGCACTCCAGTCCCCAGCCTGCCACTCAAACAGTACACCACCGCCACAAGCCCTGGCCGAATAAGTCTACAGGGCAGCAGGGCTACCGCTGCCGCCGCACTTCGCCGGCAAAGAACGCCCTCCAGGTATTCCCAACCATCTCTTTCCTGCCTGCTGCGCGAAACTGGTTTTTCAAACTCTAATATCAAGTTATTTGGCTATTTGATGCCTATTTACCTTCTAACTTAAAAAAACTATCTGATGGTATTTAAGCCCATGTCCGTCTACTAGATCTACCCCTGCGATGGAGTCCACGGTGACCCCGAAGGCGTACCCGCTAGCTGATGCGCAGCTAACGATGGGTATCCTCGATATCATCCAGCACTCCACCAACTACAAGCAGCTCAAGAAGGGAGCGAACGAAGGTACCGCACCAATCCATTGTGCACGTCCCCTGTCATGTAATATGTTAGTTCTGAGGCTTATACTATTCAAGTTGTGTCTTTTGTGTCTACGCGCAGTGACGAATACCCTGAATAGGGGGATATCAGAGTTTGTTGTGATGGTGGCGGATACAGAGCCTCTTGAGATCCTACTCCACCTCCCCTTGTTAGCTGAGGATAAGGTAACTCTTTTGTTTTGTAATATGGTGCTGTGTGATTATAGCTTGGACGCCATCTATATATCATGTTGGTTGTTTTTCTCTCTTTCCTCTTTTGTAATTTTATCCCAAATGCTATATTAAAAGATTATGCCAAATGCTTAATAGGGTTGTTTTCAGTTATTTCTCTTAATATTGCGTTAGGATAAATTTGTTTGCTTGGTGTTCATACGGCTTCTAGCAAATATTTTTGTTCAACTTTTGGTTGCCAAATCTTTGTCTTGCTAATTTTTTAAGCTAACCAAACACAGACACTCTATATACCTGATTATCATACTTAGAGAGCAAAATTTAATCTAGATTTTTTCGTCCACCTCGTTCTAGATATGAATCTTTTCATAATTGTAATAGGCAAGTTATTTTGCAAGTTGGTTCTTTTACTGACTCAAGTGCATTAAACCAGGAAGCACATATTAAATTTTGAAGCACTGAAATTGTGCCACTGAAATTTTGAAGCACTTTGTTATTAACTAAGGTTGCCACAAATCATTAAGTCAACACATTAACCCTTGCAACAGTGCTACACGGCAACATGTTTTTATATTCAGCAAACTTTGGATGTGGTAGTACTCCACGTGTGTAAAATCTCCTTTTGCTCTTTATGTGCATGGAATCACTTGACAACATAAATGGTCATTGAACAAATTTATTCATTAGTAAATTAGCCTATGCTGCCATACATGAATGTCACTGAACCCATTCATCATCGAGAATCACATTCAAACCCGCAGTCGCAATTCAGCCTTTAATCAATAATAGGCACTTGTTTGAGGAAAAACGTGCTAAACAGGAAACTAGCATTATATATTACACATATAACAACAGGTAGGTGAGTGCAACACACTTACATAGCCCTTGTAGTGAAGCAGGACAGAGAGGCAAAGCACATTTGTGCATGTCCCAGAAAATTATTCACCCCCTCTATGCCAAGGTAGTGCAGGTGTTATCTTCGGAGACATGGTGCTGCTGTGCCAACTGCAGGGCACACTGCAACTAGCGGCCGAGTAGCAGGAGATCGCTGCTACTCAGAAGGCCCCAAACTGCAGTCTAAAAGTTATAAGCAACTGCAGTCTTGATATGATAGGCTCAAATTTGGCTAGATTCTGTTTTCGTGATAGAGAACATTGCTGCTGCATTCACTCTGGCAAATTTTGTTGAAGTTGTTCATAATGTTCTTATTCTCTTTTCTCCCCTTCCCTGAGACCAACATGAAAGAAAGGAAATGAGTGCAAACTTGATTCACTCAGCCGAGACCACCGCCTGGATTGGCAGATCCATGTTTTGTAAATTTCTTGATTCAATGTCTGGGAGTGGGAGCAACATGTATGCATCCTCATTCATTAACCTCTAAAATGTGAACTATGATGCTGAGTTTTATTATAATATAATTGTTATAAATATATTTTGTCATTTGTTTTCTGAGACAAATCTACATGCCAATTTCATCGGTTTGATCTAATTAATTAAATTTAAGAAGTTGAAATGGCAGTAAGGAATTGGAGCTCTCTCCGCGTAGTAAGGAAGCGCGCGTTGCGGTTTGAGAGCTCCAATCTCCTAATCATGGTTGAGTTTGTGCGGAGAGAGCTTCGGTTTGTGCCTGAAGGCTCCGGTTTCATGATTTTCATTGGCAGTAAGGAACCGATGGCAGTGCGGAGAGAGCTCTCAAATCATGATTTTCATTGGCAGTAAGGAACTGATGGCAGTGCGGAGTAAGCTGATTTAGAAGTGCGGAGAGAGCTATCTCCTACCCAATGAAAAAAGTTAGCTCCACCGATGGTAGTAAGGATATAATTTTTTCATTGGTTGAGTTTGTGCCTGATGGCTGATAGTGGATCTATTTGGCATATTTGTGCTGCCATGGTGCTTTCATCAGTCTAATATTATTTTTCCCGTTACTTCAGGGTTGCTATATTCAAAATGGAGCTAACTTTTCTTAAAGCATATGCAGTTATGCACATGTAAAATGAGAGCAATGGATGATTAGGAGATAACTACGGAACCTATACTTCTTGTGTTTCCTTTTTCCTTGCAGAAGAGGTGGTTCTGGTTTGTGCAATACTTACCCGAAGATGAACTACATAGATTGATTTGCACACAATGGTTCCCTTTTTCTTTTGAGGAATAAACTGTCTCCATACAACCCAAAGATGAACTACTGTTTTTTGTTTTATTTTTGACTTTTGAGGCCACTCATTCAAATGAATTACGCATACTGATTTGCACAAAGGATGATGTGTGCAAGGTATCTACATGTTATCTGTTTTAAGACCACTTATCCCATTTTGACTATTTTTGCGTTTATGTTCTTTTTTTCAATTTTTTTGTCTACATATAGGTTGAGTGTCAGTCATCTTGTTCTTCCTTATGTTTGTCCATGTCCTTATTCTACTTCAGTTCAATGCTTTTCTATAGTGTTGTTTGCTGTTTTATATAAAATAAGAAGTCCCTTACAGTAAACTAAACCAACCTAGGAGGAACTAGGTACATTGCAAAAAGAGGACTTTAGCTAATGGGGGGTGGACGCCCATATCTCCCACCAACTGAGCTAGGCTCAAATCCTGTTTTTGTAACATATAAGATTGATTTAGTAGAGTGCTGATGAGGTCTGGCATCTACTACATTGTAATGGTATCTGAATGGAACCAAGGCATTTTAAAGCATGAATCCATATAGTTACTTTAGATGATATAGTTGACTTAATAACTTATAATCTGTAGCTATGGTACATTCTCAACTGTCTTCTTTCCAAGACATTTAGAATGGTAAAGTGGTATACAGATTTTATAGGGTATCTGTTAATGAAAAACTGCAGTTGTGAGTGCATCACAACTGTGTATATATAACATATGTTGCTCTTTGCCAAATACCAGGGAAACATCTCAAAATTTAGTGATAATTAAGACTCGAACCTTCCCAAGGAGTTAACTCCTTTCACATTCAAACAGGATACCATAGAGAAGAAAAAACAGATGTACTTGTCTGGACAAAATTCCATGCAAAAATGAAGAAACATCTATGTTCTCCTAATCTATTGACTTGTGCAGACAAAATCATCTCATACAAGAGGTGATGATTGAAGACTACTGAATTGCTTCTGCATTCTAAAAAGGATAAGGTACCCAGCCTTCATCGATTTCATGTGCGCAGGCTGCATCCATGTCTGCATCAGCAGACTCCGTCGCACCTGAAGGTAAGGTAACTTGTGCTTTCAAACAATTAATAAGTTCATTGTGTAACCAACCTAGGCCACCTTATAGATTGCCTACCCAGACAGCTACCAGAGATATTGGGAGACTTAGCTGACAGAACTAGTGATGGTGATAGCTCTGCTTCCATCACTGTTGATTCTAGGTACAGACTCCGCCTCTTTGTACCTTGTTCTTGTAGTCTATTTATTAAGTATTCCCTTTGCTAAGATTTACCACAAATCCAAAGCTGATTTAGAAGTGTCTCAGCCTTTCTTACTTTTACTGGATTTTGTGCATGTTTTCTTCTTTTGTTTCATTCATGTTTTTCTAGCGGTTTGCAACATGAATTGTATGGGAGCTTTGGATGGTTACAGTTCTTTTTTGGGAGGAAGGACAAAGGTAGCAGGTTTAGTAGGCCTTCTTATCTGATAATAGAAATATAGTTAATAAATAAATTTGAGATAAATGTGCTTAAAAGGAAGGTTCAGAAGGCGGCGAACCCAGCGAGCGGTGTGGTAAGGCTCACAAGCGCGAGAGCAGGCTACACTGCAGTGGTTGCAATCCTGCTATTGTCCTCATCGCCGTGTTCTTTTCCTGACCAAGTAAAACATAACAACAATTCATTTTTACCATGAAGGAAATTCTTTGCAGGTAACATTGTATTTTACTGTAACTTTTTCTTTGATGTTTCCCTTCTTGATAGTGTAAATTGTTCTGTATCCGATTAGAAATAGAGAACAGTGAATGACTACAAATTAGATAGGATAACCAGCCTTACAAAAATCCTAAATAATACCCATCCGTTCCAATAACATAGGAGTCCTAATTTTTTTACTTTTAGCATAAGTCAAACTGTCTAGAAAGTTATACAAATATCTACTGCTCCCGTTTTAAATTATAAATCGTTCTACTTGGTGCTATGCTTATAATTTAAAATAGAAAGTACACAACACTAGATGACAAAACTATGATAATCTATGCCATGGTGGATTTAATAAAAACTATTTTAATTTTATAATTATCGACGTAATTTCTATAGACTTAGTCAATGCCCTATAGACTTAGTTAATGTTAATAAGAGAAAGATAGAAGACTTACATTTATAAAATAAATGGAGTATTACTACAAATATATTGAGTTATTACAATAAATACAGAACAATTATACTTAAGACAACATCAACCTCTCAATTTAGAGCAAACTATATTATAATATGAAGAATACAGATTATTGTTGCAATGGGATGTATTCTTCCATTTTGTTTATTACATACAATTTTTTAAAAAATACATGCTATCTCCTCAAAATGCTGCCCATCAGCTTTGTTTGGTCATCCCATCAATTTGCTAGGAACAGTAGCAGTGTAGCTTTACTTTGTTAGCAGCTACCAATGAGAGAGGTCCTCGTGGGTTGACCATGAACGTTGAATCCTTGATGGATGGTCGGATCAGGTATTTTTGTTCTCATAAAATATTCATGCATCATTATAATTTTAATATAAAAGCATAATCGTACAAACAATGTATAAGCTTAGAGACTAGATCAACATATTTGTAAACCTCAATCCAAACATCTAGACATATGTAGGGGAGCTAATACTACCAAATAGGGATTATGAAACTTGTCAAACTCTTTTTCAAGTATGCAAAATGCTCGAGCAAGCAACACAAATCCATACCAAGTTCATGGTTCATATTTGTGTCAAGTACTAGCCTGGAATTTAAATATAATTCATGAGGCAGGCTGAGTCCCGTCAACGGAATGCTAGCTTCACTAAGCATTGGCAGCCATGTTCGGCTCCACCAAACGTAAGCGCTCACTCCTTAATCCCCTCCTATTCTCATTCCTATAAAAGACATAGAACTGTAGTCCCTGCGCTCAATTATGGCTGGTGAAGAGAAGGGACTTGGATTGGTTCCATCTTTATTTTTCTGTTTCCCTCGCCCTTCAAATTTTTTATCGGATGATGTACATTTGTGCAGGAGACTATGACAGCCAAGGCTATTAGAAGGCAGTGGAACATATTCACTTAGTGAGCGGCTTATCATATAAAACGGAGCTCTCGAAGAACACCAGCAGAATAATGAACATACACCAGAGGGGGATCGACTTCATGGTTTTTTAATGAAATACTTACCCATCTCTAGGAGCGCAGGCCATGATTCCAACAGCACTGTGTGCACATGTGAAGGCCCTGCAACCGCTTGCTAGGCCACACCAATCCTGCTTACTTCTTGAAGATACATATGGTGCCACCTAAATAAAAGTTGTTTCTTGTTATGTCTGTCCTTGACATATCAACATATTAGTGTTGGGTTGCATTCATGGGGTGTTTAAATCTCTGAGAAGGCAAGAAGTCATTGTTATCGACATTGTGGTCGTTAGGCACAGAAGTACTCAAAAGTGAGAGCTACTTGTTGCCACCAAATGGAGGGCGATATAGGTTGATAGTTAAATTCAGCGCTCTATATAGAAGGAGCAGATTTTGTTTAGAATTAGTTTTTGTGGCACGTCATTTCATTTCATAACTGATTCTATGTGTACAAGTTAGATTGCCAACTGATCTTATTTCTCATTGAATAATTTGCTGGCATCTTTCAATATGAAATCCTTGTCCTAAATTTTAAAATGTATATGTCATGGATATATTTCATCTTCAGATGCTTATCATATTATCTTTTTGGGTATATTGCTGCAAATGCAACATTCAAAGTCATTTAGACAGGAATAGCTGGTTTCAAGTTGCTTTGTTATTTTTGCACCCGCCTGTATGTGGTGGGTTCAAGTTTTGCACCTGTATGACTGTATATACTGAAAATATTAAAATTGAATAGCTGGAAATGCAACTGGTTCTCTTTAGGCCATACCATTTACATAGTTATTATCTTATGCCTTTAACCATTGTAGGGCGCCCGAAGGGGCGCCTAATGTTCTAGTACAGGTTGATGAACCGTTATGTTACAACTGAGACCACAACCAAGATGTAAGGGGAAGCTTGAAGGTCTTGCTGCTCGTGTTTGCCTTTTCTCCTTTGTGTTCATCAATCAATGAGTAGCAAGAGTACAGAGGATGCTGCGTATACCCTGGTCTAAATCTCTCTAATTGTCAGCCACATGAACATGGCATCTTGCTCCATCCTAACGCTCTCTTGCTCAATAATATAGTTACACCACGATAATATGTCTATAAACATATGTCACAAATATTATAGTTATCATGAAATAATTTAGCAACTAAATATATCAATTAATAAATTTATATTATATTTAGAAAAAATACTTATTAATACAAATATTTATCATGAAACTCAATACTATATAATTTAATTTAGATCTAAAAATAAATAAAATGAAGTATTAAAATAATTTACAACAACAAATATATTAAGTGTAAACTAAATAGAAAAATTGCTAAAATTAAATTTAGTATTTATTTGCCATTAGTAACTTTATATTAATATTAAAAGTTACTTTCACATTCACTATTATATGCTTTCAATACATCATTTGTAACACTAAAATTAAATAATTAGTCACTCATTATGAAGAGATAACTTAAAAATAGATTGATGACACTTTTTGTTATGGTTATGAGTACTTTCAGATACTATCGAATAATTTATCTAACTTTAAATAGAATATATATTAAAACTAAATTTAGCAATATCTATTTAGTTCTATATTTAAAATGGACAAGATTACGAGTACTTATATTGCAAGTTTTAACGCATAAATTCCGAAAATTTTGGATATATCTTTTCATGTATCATCCATACTTCTGTGCATCTAAAATCAGACGAGGCCTGCCATCGTACTCGGATTATAATCTATCTATATTATATAATCTATCATAAATAATTCAGCTAGTAAATAAACATCTAATTATAGGTCCAGATTATATGATCTAAAACCTAGATTATGATAATCTAATAATCTCTTCAAAAATAGCTTATTTAAGATTATTTTTTGCAAAAGGCCTACTACTCATGGTTATGTTTATAAAATTACAATGTCTGCCATTTTTCTTCTTTTCCCCAAATTACAGGCACCTAGGATATTGTTGTGTTTGTCTTTGTGTCTCAGATTAATAATCTTTATTCATATAATCTGGTCATCCAAATAGCTACATATAGATTACAATCTCAATATATTATAATCTAAATTATATAATTCAGATTAAATCTAAATTATATAATATATATAAGCTGAAACAAACACAGTCTCCCACCGGTGCACAGAAAGTACAGAAGGTTAGTACTATCGGTAGAAAAATTATCTGTACTGGTGTTTTTTTAATTGTCAGGCTAAAAGACCGTTACAAATCGGCATCTATCTAACAACCGTCGATATAAATATTTATAGTGGTAATTTTTTATTGTAAATGGGTCTACACTACAATTTTATTAAAAAAACTCGTCACTATTAATAAATTTTTAGAAATTATAGACAGGGCAGAAAAATTAAAAAAACATTCACGTCCCGTTTGGATCCTTAGAATTGAATTCCATTTTAATAACCGTAATTTAGGTATAGATCAATTAAGCTAATATGGTTTTATCTAAAATATATTTGTATACTATTGTTAACTATACAACAGAGATATTTATGTGCTACAATTCTATTAGGAGAGCGGACCGAAGGTCATGCTATAAGTTAAAGAGTAGAAACATAGACTAGTGATGCATAAAATCAATTTTCACCCTTCCATTCTTTGAATTTGAGATAGCTTATATTTAAGTTTTGAAAAGTCGTGAAATGTTAAATTTCAAACCAAATAACCCACTCTATTGACTAGATTCTGATTCTTTCAAAATTAAGGGATACAAACGACCCCCATAGAAATCAACCAGACAATCACACGTGTCATCGCAAGTCACGAGTCACATAGGGCTCGAATCCACAACGTTATGCTCGCACGTTTCTCCACTAATCACTTTGCCTTAAGACTTCAATTATACGTTTCAGTTTAGCCACACCACCTCAAGCAGGGGCGAGCCTAGGCATGGGGCACTTATAAAACCTACCCCGACGGTGTCATTCGACGGTTCCATGTTCCACCCCTGCCCTTGCCGCCAATGTACCACAAGAGTGGAGACCGAGGAGGAGGCATTCCCCGATCCATCACTGCCCCCACCATCTGCTGCCTCTGCCATACGCCGTTGCTTCTCACCTGTTGTCGCCGATCACTCCCCAACCGTCGCCAATTCATAAGAGTTCTTGATACCCATTCCCAATAGAATGTGATTTTGTGTTGGATTCATCATTTTTCACGTGTGCAGATCTGTTCTTATGCAGACCCATTGCACCCACTATGAAGTCTATGGAAGGAGGACACCAGTGTGATAGTGGAGACCGAGGAGGAGGCTGATGGCTGGGAACCAGCCATGATGGCGGACATCAATGGGAGAAGTAGTGGGAGGCAGGTGATGACGACATTTGCTGTCAACCCTAGCTGTCTCGCCAAGATCGTGCCAAGATCGGAGGTTTTCTCTCCTTTGGAGCACCAGTTATGATATAAAATGATAGGGTTTATAATAACAATCGACAATTTTATGCATATTCTTAGGCGTTAACCAATCTTGTATACCATTTCCAATACTTGTACAATGTTTTTTACAATAACTTGGGTAATTATATATGATAACTTGGGTAACTTGCACATTCTCAGACGTACTATTTATGATAACTTGGGAACCATTTACACTAATTTTACTAAGTACTCATGCTATATATGAAACTATTTACGCTCAAACTTAAGGATTTTATAAATATGCATACGTCGTCTCATCACGCTGACCATCATAACAACATTTACATTATATATTACACTATTTACGCTAAAACTTGAGCATTTTTCGCTCAAAGCTGACGGTGCGCCTAATGTCTCTCATTGCCATATTTTCCACGTACATAGTGAAAAGGGAATCTCTTGATTTATGGTATCCAAAACTGCCATAAAAATCAAATTTCTTGATTTATGGTGGCCGCATGGGATGTGTGGGGCAGTTGGTTGGGAGTGAATCAACATTTAAGCTATATATATATATATTTATTTATGTTCAACCTTGAGGATTTTTACGATCATTAATACAACGCATCAGAGTTAGTAATGTCTCACGTTGGCTGGGTATTTACGGTCAAAATTAAGGATTTTTACGCTCAAAACTCATGATTTTTAGGCTCGAACCTATAGTACTTCCACCAGTATACCGCATGCCATATTTTTCACATGTATAGTGAAAATGGAATACCTTAATTTATGGTGTTCCTGGCTGCCATAAAAAACAAATTCTCTAATCAACTCACCTAATTAAAACCCTTAATCAACTCTCCTAATCAAATCCTTGATTTTATGGTGGCCGCATGGGCCTCTCGGGCTGATAGTTGGGAGTGAATCAAGATTTATAATATATCTAACACTATTTATGCTTAAATTTGAAGGTTTTTACAGAAAAAATGAGGATTTTACGCTATTCGGAATACATATTTATGTTAATATATACTAGTTTTTTATGCTATAATTACTCCATATCCTATACTCATTTCTTCAAATTATGATCTAATTAAGACCATTTTACGACACACATAGACATTTCTTATTCATTTTGTTCGTTTCTGTTGGGGGTCTTCTTCTCCGCCGAAAGTCCTGAAGGCAAAAACACCTTCGATAAAATGATACAAAAGCTTGCCAATGTTACCTTCAGCCTTGGCTCAACTCCTCGAGACAAAGCTTAATGGCTTTGTCGACAGTGCAAGATGCCAAAGGTCAATAGCTTTGGCCCAGACCAAGCAAAGAAGGAAAAAGGACTAGATAGACCTTATTAGTTTCAATTACTTGTAAACAAGTGTTTGAGGGCATGAATGTAATTTTACCTGGGCTGCACCCTGTGCCTATAAATAGATGAACAGTGCCCTCATACTGTTCACGCTGGATTGTAATCATTCTCACGTCATTCTCGCATCCTCACCTTCTGGCAAGCCGAAGGTATTAATGTAACATGAATATTATTGATCTTTATTCATATTCATATTCATTGAATATAAATATAGATAGATTATTGATATATAATTATTATCTTTTATCTCGTTGTATTTTATTGCTTCATTATTTATATTTATATGCTAAAATGATGAAGGTATGTCGTTCATGACCTTCGTCTGAAGATCATTATATCTGAGAGGAGATAATGCTTCAAAGGACGAAGGTCTTTTACCATTAACTATTGTGTTGCCTTGTTCTTGATATATAGCATTTGAGAACAAGTGACCAACATTGGCGCCCACCTCCAGTGAACTCACTTCCACAACTGCGACGATGGCTTCGCAAAGCAACCAAGTTGTGGCATCTTCGGCGAAGCAGGTGTTCCCAATCACAGGCGGCTCAAGTTCTGAACCAGCCAACAAGAAATAGAAGAAGGAAGCATAAAGAAGGGTACAACATGTTGGAGTACAAGGACCCTTCATCAAGTCCAAGTGGTCTCATATTCCAATCACCTTCACTTAGGAAGACCTTCAGCTTAAAGATTATCCTCACAACGATGCAATGGTCATATCTTGTGTCATCAAGGGATTTTTGGTCCACAATGTCTTAGTGGACACAGACAGTGCAGCGGATATCATCTTTGCAAAGGCTTTCAGGAAAATGCAAGAGCCAGATGACAAGATACATGATGCAACACTCCCTCTTTGTGGTTTCGGAGGGAGACAGGTCGTGGCACTTGGCAAGATAACAATGACAGTCACCTTCGGCTATGTTAACAACACAAGGACATAGCAAGTTGTCTTTGATATTGTTGATATGGAGTATCCATACAAAGCAATCATTGGTCGAGGGACACTCAATGCCTTTGAAGCAATACTCCACCCAGCATACCTCTGCATGAAGATACCTTCGGAACAAGGGCCCATTGCTGTACATGGGAGTCAAGAAGCTTCCAGGAGAGCCGAAGGAAGTTGGACGGATTTGAAGGCTATTCATAATATATATGAAGCCAAAGCTTATCAGCAGTACAAGCATAAAAGAGAAAAGGCTGCTTCGGCAGATCAACCAAAGCCTATGCTTTTGTGTGAAGACATAGACGAGCAAAAAGTGCTACTGGGATCTCAACTATTTGATGAACAAGAAAAGACCTTGCTAAGATTTTTGTTTAACAACAAAGATGTTTTTGCTTGGACAGCCAATGATCTTTGTGGTGTAAATAGAGACATCATTGAACACTCACTCAATGTGGACCCATTTTTTAGACCAAGAAAGCAGAAATTTCGGAAAATGTCCGATGATAAAGCCGAAGGTGCACGAAATGAAGTAAAAAGGCTTCTAAGTGCCGGCGTTATTAGAGAAGTAACATACCCAGAGTGGCTGGCCAACACCGTCATGGTGAAGAAAGCTAACGGAAAATGGAGAATGTGTATTGATTTTACATATCTCAACAAGGCATGTCCGAAGGATGAATTCCCATTGCCAAGAATAGATTCCCTAGTGGATACGGTAGCTACTTCGGAACTCATGAGCTTATTGGATTGCTACTCAGGCTATCATCAAATCTGGATGAAAAAGGACGATGAGCCGAAGACAAGCTTCATAACTCCTAATGGCACCTATTGTTATCTCCGGATGCCTGAGGGGCTCAAGAATGCTGGAGGAAGCTTCAGCAGAATGACTGCCAAAGTTCTTCACTCCCAAATTGGTAGAAATGTGCTAACATACGTCGATGATATCATAGTAAAAAGCACAAAACAAGAGAACCATGTTGCTGATTTGCAAGAGACATTTGCAATTTCAGACAAGCTGGTCTTAAGTTAAATCCAGAAAAATGTGTCTTCAGAGTGAAGAAGGGCAAGTTTCTTGGCTGCCTGGTATCGACAAAAGGAATTGAAGCTAACCCAAGCAAAATCGAAGCTATCCTTCGGATGGAGCCGCCAAATTCAAAAAAGGGGGCTCAAAGGTTAGCAGGAAGGCTGGCATCGCTGAACAGATTCATTTCAAGATTAGCAGAGAGGAATATGCCTTTCTTTGAAATATTGAAATCAACCGAAGTTTTCCAATGGGGTCTAGCCCAGCAGAAAGCCTTCGAGGAGCTAAAGCAGTACTTGATAGATCTAACAACTCTAACTCCACCTTCATCAGGGACCCCATTGCTTCTATATGTGACTGCTTCCCATGCTGCGATTAGTGCGGCACTTGTACAAGAGAAACAAGATGGCCAGATAAAAAAGCAAGCACCGGTATACTTCGTCTCTGAAGTACTCAACCCATCAAAGAATAATTACACAGAATTGGAGAAGGTGTTGTATGTTGTATTGATGGCCTCCAGAAAGCTTCGACACTACTTCCAAGCATATCACATAATAGTGGCTCCATCACAACCCCTGAAGGACATAATGAGGAACAGAGAAGCTACATGAAGGGTCGAAAAATGGGCCGCAGAACTCAATGAATTCACCATTGATTATGTACATAGGTCTTCGATTCAATCTCAGGCGCTGGCAGACTTCATTGCCGATTGGACGCCAGGGGCTCAGGATGAAGAAAGAATAAATGATGCCGAAACATGGACGATATTTTGTGATGGGTCTTGGAGAACCTTCGGTGCAGGGGCAGCTGCCGTCCTAGTTGCACCATCCAAAGTCAGAACCTATTATGCAGTAAGATTGGACTTCAGCTGCACAAATAATATTGCAGAGTACGAAGCCCTCCTCTTGGGGCTTCAGAAACTTAAGGCAATGGGTATAAGAAGGGCGATTCTCAAGACTAATTCACAAGTTATATCGGGTCATGTGGACAAAAGCAGCAAGGCAAGAGACCCGAAGCTTGAAAAATATCTAGATGCAGTTCGAAGGTTGGAAGCCTCTTTTGAAGGTTTCTCTGTAAAGAACATCCCAAGGGGAGAAAATGAGCATGCAGATTTATTGGCCAAATCGGCGGCACAGGGCTCCCATTACCTTCGGAAGTGTTTTTTGAAACAATAAAAGCACCTTCAGTTGAGCTCATGGAAAGAGCAGTGCTCACAATTTCACCAGTACATAGTGAAGATTGGAGGATTGAGATTGTATCCTTCCTCTAGGGCACTGCCTTTTGGATGATGAAGTTTATAATAAAAGAATGAAAGCAAGGAAAAGACCATATGTAATAATAGAAGGGGAGTTATACACCCACGGAGTTTGCTCTCCATTGCTCAAGTGTTTATCCAGAACCAAAGGGCAAGAACTAATGAAGGAGATACATGCAGAACTATGTGGGGCCCACATTGGGTCTAGGCCCCTACTGGGAAAGGTTTTCAGTCAAGGTTTCTATTGGCCGAAAGCAGATTTGGATGCAGCAGAGTTAGTACAAAAATGTGAAAATTGCCAAAGATGCGCCAGAGACCAGAAGAAACCTTCGTCTTTGACCCAACTAATACAACCAACTTGGCCACTGCAAAGATGGGGATTGGATCTGTTAGGACCACTCCCACCGGCACAAGGCAACTTGAAATATGTTGTGGTGGCGGTGGAATATTTTTCTAAGTGGATTGAAGCAAAGCCTTTGGCTACAATAACTTCGGTCACAGTACAAAAATTCTTCTGGCAAAACATTGTTGGTCGCTTTGGCATGCTGAAGGCTATCACCGTTGATAATGGAACTCAGTTCGATGCCAAAACGTTCAAAACCTTTTTATCCAAATTGGTACAAAAATACACTTTGCATCAGTGAGGCATCCAGAGTCAAATGATTTGGTAGAAAGGGCAAATGGAATTATAATAACAGGAATAATGAAGTCAATCTTCAATTAGCCCAAGGGAAAGTGGCCAGATGAATTAATAAATGTGGTCTGGAACCACAACACTGCTGTATCAAGGTTGACAGGATTTACTCCGTTCAAGCTTCTGTTCGGTGATGGAGCAATTACACCAGAAGAAGCAACAACGGGTTCAATAAGAACTTTAGCTTCGACAGAGGACAAAGGTGACTACCAAATAACAAAGGATACCATAGAAGGGACCAGACTTCAAGCCATAGAGCACATTAATAAATACCAGGCCGAAACAGTCAAATGGCGTAACAGAAAAGTAAGATTGAAAAATATCAAGCCTGGTCATTTGGTGCTTCGAAGGGTGGCCAACCCTAATATAGTGGTGAAGCTTCAGCTTAAGTGGGAAGGACCCTTTCTGGTTGTATCTTCGTTAAGACCTGGCTCTTACAGGTTGAAAGACATGGACGGAAATGACATTCTAAGATCTAGGAATGCAGATGAGCTTCGAAGATATTATGTGTAGATAATGTAATTTTCTCATTTTTTCCTTATGGCACCCTTTTCCTTTCAAGAGGGGAGAAAGGTTTTTAACGGGGCCATAGGTTGTAATTTTCATTCTTTGTTTAGGCATATGCAATACAAGGGCCAAATCCCCCCATATGTAAAATGTAACATCAGGATCCGCACCATCGAGTGCAAAAAGAACAGGGAGAAGGTCAAAAGTTGTCCCTAAGGGGATGCAGAGCTAAAATGTCACCTAAGAGGTGAAAAAGCTACAAAGTCGTTCCTAAGGGTGCGCAGAGTAAGTTCTGAAGCTCAAAAGTCGTTCCTAAGGGAATGCAGAGCCAAGATACCACCTAAGTAAAATGTGAAGAAGCTCCAAAGTCATTCCTAAGGGGATGCGGAGCTTAGCTCCAAAGTCGTTCCTAACGGGATGCAGAGCTGAAATACCACCTAAGTAAAAGGTGAAGAAACTCCAAAGTCATTCCTAAGGGGATGCAAAGTCTGGGTGTGTTTTTCGCATACATTTGCATAGCTCATTACATCATTATTTGCATTCATACAAACATTCATTAGTCATTTGTAGGATCATCATCATCATGACACAAAGCATTAATAGGGAAGACAGAAGATGCCTATCTTCGGTGACAAAATGCTTCGTTGAAAACAAAGATGCTTTGTCTTAGATAAAACTTCGTGGCATATGGAGATATTTCGTCTTTAATAAAAAATGATTCGATGTGAACGAAAAGAAGGGAAGGTGTTTTTCTCCTTCGGCTCAAAAGATTGCAAGTGTTGGTTTCGTCCATATCAAAGCAATCTATACATGAGCGAAAAGGTAAAATTATATTACAAGGTATTCACGAATTAGTACAATATTTTGTTCAACTAACAATTACAATTATTTGCCAAATAACGCAAAGAGACCCTAAGTTTTCTATAGATAGTTACAAAAGGAAGTTATAAGATTCTTTAGCCCTTCGGAACAAGCTTCGGCTCAACAACCTTCGGCACCACCATCCTGCAGACAGATGAAGGTATAAGGTAATCGGAAATTTAATAAAGGAAAACCAAGGTAAAAAGACATGTAAAAGTTTCATACTGAATTGAGCAATTTTCTAGCTTCATCTCCAACCAACTCACGCCTGCCCTTAGCCCAAATTTGTGTAATGAATCTGTTTCCTATGCTTCGAGCTTCGGCTGGGATATCAACTATATCTGACCTCGAAAGATTGAAAGTTGGCTTGTTTACCGTCTTGGCGTGAGTGCATCCAGCCTTCATAAATGCAGCAGCTGTGCCTCGAGAAGCTACTAGAGCACAGAAATCTCTATGCCCGCTTATAACTTCGTCGAGAGCTTCAACTTCGTTTTCAATGTGATCAAAGGCCCCAGGGATGTCTTTGTCCGAAGGTGTAACTTTTTCAGAAACAGCTCCAACCGAGTTGAATAGCCCCTTAAGCCGGTCTGCACAACGGGTGGCAAAGTCTACACACTAGTTCCGAAGGTCCTTAAGAGACTCGTACAACTTTGTATTCTTTTTAGCTTCGGCTTCGACCCTTGTTTTAAGTTCCTTAGTTTCTTGGTCAAAGCGCCGTGAACTTTCGTCCAAAGTCATTCGAGCTTTGTTCAGTTCCTCGCTTAACTTAGTATTTTGGGATCGGGATTCTGTGAGGGAACTTTCGGCTGTTTGCAGAAGGATGTCTTTTTCTTTTAGAGAAGTTTCAAGTTCCTTTATTTTATCCTCTAAGCCTTTAACTATGACTTCGTGTCTTCTGTCCTCACTATCCTACTGCATTTTCAGCGCCTTGCTTAACAGTATGCTCTGCAAAACAAATTGAAGTTAGAGCACTCAATCTATCAGAAAGGCAACAAAAATCTAGACGAAGACATCACCTTGAAATTGGAGTAAAATAGGCTACCGACAATGTGTTGCCGACGATAACCGTTGATGTCGGCCTCCAGCTTCGGGAATCCAACACTCTTAGACAGAGTGTCAATTATCTTCGCCCCGACGTGGTCGCGAATACATCCTAAAATTTCTTCATCAACCCCGCCGAAGAGCAAAGACCCCGGCTGGTAACCGCAAGATATTGCAAACTCTTTCAGTTCCGACTTGTCTTCCTCGGACAGTTCCTGACCGCCCAAGTGCCGAAGATCAAAATCCCTTTCGTCCGAAGGAGTAATTATCAATTTCTTTTCCTTTATCTAGCATTGTGGCCATGGTTTCTTCTGTAGCTACATTTGTCTCCGCAGTCACATCTGCAAATATATCTGAGACAAGACTATCAATATCTGACATTGTCGTTCCGGCTTCACCAGCATCTGTGGCTTCGGCAGCACCTTCAGCTTCAGCTTCGGCATCCGCAGGAATTGTTATTTTAATCGCCGAAGCTGAGGTCGGTGTTTGTTCAATTGCTTGCATTACATTTACAATTCGTCGCTTCTTTTGCTCTTTAACTTTCTCCTTTGTAGCCGAAGGCTGTTCTTTCCTTTGTAAAATTTTTGTCAGTTCTGATCACAGAGGACTGAGCAGCTTGAAGGGCAGGGATTCAGTCATTACCTTCAAAATTTCGGCTACTTCGGCGGCAGAGGGCATCGAAGGAGCTTCTTCTCCTGTCTCATCTATCTTCGGCCCAGAAGAGGGCGTTGTGCCAAGCTTTCGCTTTTTGGAGATTGTTGCCTTCGGTTCTAGAGCTGTTTTTGTTTTCTTCAAAAAAATTTCATCTTCTTTTACTAACCGAGCGGCTTGCCTATTCAGGATGCTGACAGTCCTTTTTCTTTTCACCCCTTCGACCCCTTTGTCAGGCTTCTCGTAATCCGGGTATTCAAAGTTTAATGCATCCATCACCCGGTTCAACCTTTGTTTCGGTCGGGTGCCGAAGTCAGCAGTCATTAATTGGTCTTCCTTCTTGGTATAGTTGCCAAGCATTTCGTTACACATGGTTTCGATCATTTCTAGCCACTCTTTGCATGGCTTCTTGAACTGTTTCTCAAATTTGAATCGATAAGGGAGCCGAACAAGTTCGTACCTTCCCCCCTCCTTTTTCTTAGGCATTCCCCAGCCACTAGAGGTCGGAAATGTCCTATTTGCCAAGTACTCTTGTACTAGATCTCTAGTGCTGATTTCGGCAGCTACCACTCTGAATTCCACTTCAGCTAGATGGCATGGGGAGCCAAGTTGCATGTGGCACAAGGGCCTTGTCATCACGAAGCTTAATTTCATTGGACTCATGACCATAGTCATTAACTTCTCTCTTTTCTTCTCGTCCGCCTTTATGTAAAACCATTCGCTTGTCCAACCGGTCGGCCACTTGGTGCGATAGCCAATTACCGGGGCCTTCATATCTTTCCGATATGCAAAGTTGTAGCAGCCAAAGTTCTTATGAAGACCATCCGCTTTGCCCTTTTTCTGGTAGTGCAGCTCGTGCACTTGGTAAAAAGCTTACCCTGGCTTCGGAGAGCCCATATGTAGACACTAAGTCTAACGATTGCATTGGGTGTCAACTGATGAAGGTATATCTTAAAATTCTTTAAAACTTCTCCTATCATCTCATGTAGAGGGAACCGAAGCCCTACCCTGAAGAAGCTCTTAAAAACAACGACTTCATCCTCCCTTGGCTGCGGAACCACCTCCTCCCCAGCAAAACGGACAAGCTTGATCTCGGCTTCCCCAAAGTAGCCCAACTTTTTCATCATAACCATGTCGTCTGCTGTCACAGTAGATTTCCCAAATTCAATATGGCTAGGTTTTGCTGGGCTCAGAATACTGTTGTCCTCTTCACTTTCGTTCTCACTTCCTCCTTCAGCCACAATCTGTTCAGCTTCAGCATTGGAGGTACCTTTGGCAATAGCCTCCTGTGACGCAACAAGACCCGATCGCCTCATCACTTCTAAGATTGGCGCTGTTTTGGTCTCGTCTCCCTCACGAGACACCCTAGCAGTGGTTCTTACTCTGGCCATTTTAGTGTTTAGACTCTTTGAGACGAAGCTGATATCAAGTGACGAAGCGCTTGTTTGAAAATGCAATGCAGAAAGCTTCGGCTATGGTTAAAAAATTTTAAAAGCACAACAGTGCGATGGCAATGAATGCTGTGGTAACTCCTCAACAACCCGTCTGTTTATATAGTGCTGCATGGGAAGAAGGTGAACCGCCATACCGCTTACACTGGCTGAGCGGTGGACCGCCCGAGGCGCAGAATATTTTAATCGTTTATCGACAACGAGTTCAGGGAAGGTGTTTTTCGGACCTTCGGCATTCCGAAGCCTTCGTGTTTTTCGCGAATCGAGCTCGTTAAGAAAAATGATCTAGCACCGCGAAGGGGCTACTGTTGAGGGTCTTCTTTTCCGCCGAAGGTTCTCAAGGCAAAAACACCTTCGACAAAATGATACAAAAGCTTACCGAAGTTACCTTCAGCCTCAGCTCAACTCCTTGAGACGAAGCTCAATGGCTTTGTCGACAGTGCAAGATGTCGAAGGTCAATAGCTTTGGCTCAGACCAAACAAAGAAGGAAAAAGGACTAGATAGACTTTATTAGTTTCAATTACTTGTAAACAAGTGTTTGAGGGCATGAATGTAATTTTACCTGGGCTGCGTCTCGTGTCTATAAATAGATGAACAGTGCCCCCGTACTGTTCAGCTGGATTGTAATCATTCTCACATCGTTCTCGCATCCTCACCTTCTAGCAAGCCGAAGGTATTAATGTAACATGAATATTATTGATATTTATTCATATTCATTGAATATAAATATAATTAGATTATTGATATATAATTATTATCTTTTATCTCGTTGTATTCCATTGCTTCATTATTTATATTTATATGCTAAAATGATGAAGGTATGTCGTTCATGACCTTCGTCTGAAGATCATTATATCCGAGAGGAGATAATGCTTCGAAGGACGAAGGTCTTTTACCATTAACAATTGTGTTGCCTTGTTCTTGATATATAGCATTTGAGAACAAGTGACTAACATTTTCTCTATAAAATCACGACATTGAAATGTTATTTTTTAAGATTATGTGGAAAAACAACATATTTTTTCCGCATAATCTCTCGTTCCTGCGTAACTACCGCGAGCACACAAGTAGGGAAACAGATCCCAAGATTTTCGCTGCATGTAGAGAAACGGATCCGAGATTTTAGTCTAGATCACACGCGCATGACAGTTGGGCGACGTCGTGGGCAAGGAGGTGGGGCCGATAGGGCTGATCCTGGCTTCGAGGATGGGCGGGCACGAGGCTAGGTGGAGTTGGCCACCAACCGGGGCTTCCTATAAGTATTGGAAGTTCTAGTCTCCCAATATTCCCTCCTTGTATATATATTTATCTCCCTAGGTGAATCTTCATCCAGCTAGTATTTACTTAACAATCTTCAATAATTATCAGTAGTAATCGCTGAATATCATTCAGTTATTATTACCTATAATTACTGAAGATGGTTCAGCTAGTAAACAAATCATAAATATGGACAAAAAAATAATTGAGTGCTAGCGTCGTGACATACACTGCTACACTATACTAGAGTAGCCCATGTCGCCAAGACGCGTACGACGATAGTCGCTGGACCAACAATGAAGCTAACGGTATACCAAACAATTCAAATCCTAGTGTCGTATATACATGCTCTCCGATGCTCATAGTACCTATCGACCGCAGCCACGTCCTCTCCTCCAGCTGGAGCAAAAGACGCGCATGTGAAGGATGCAAAAGGCCGATTGCACATAAATAAAGAACCGGACGCCCGCGCGTGAGCTGTACGTAGCGGGCGACACACTAACCCTAGTCCCTAGAGGTGTTTTAGGCTGCAACTTGGGAAAATCTAGGTACGTAGCTGTTGACGCAAGGAGCAGTGATAACTAGCTAGGATTAGATCGTTTGGATTGTCAAACCCAAAAAAAAAATCAGCATATAACTCACACGCTTTGATGATAACTAGTCTAATACCCATACTAACCTTACGGTCCTAAGGAGAAAGTGGAGGGAGAGGAGACGATAGGGGAGGGGCCACCCGCGGCGGCACTAGTGAGGGAGAGAGGGTGACGGGTGGCGAGAGAGGCAGAGGAAGGACCGAGGCACGAGTGAAGGAGGAAGGATTATTTAAATAATATTGGTCATTAAATTTGAGTGCGTAAGAGAGAGGAGGGTTATCCAATGATCTAAACTATTAGCATTAATGATGTGTTATGTGTAGGTGCAATTCGGTTGGTATATTTAGGAAATGTTATGTGTGTGGGAGTGATTTGGTTGGATGTGTTTTGCATAGTTCCAACTGATGGGATATATAGGGGTGTAGAAAAAGCGGCATGACAATCAGTCATGCTTGTGTGATGAAGGACAACAAGTTTTCATACAATTTGACAAAGAAGGCGTTGAAGTTAAGAGGGGCTCATGGGAGAATGGATGTTGTTGGGTTGCCCTATGTGTTAATCGGCAAACCAAAGGTACCATCATTAGTTGTGGATTAAGCGTTGAACAACAATTGTTAGATTAATTAGTCTTGGCTCATATTTAGTATAGTAATTAATAAAATAATTGTAAAGGCCCACTGTAAATACTGAGTACAAATGACATTACTGTCATACAATACACTCACTAAGAACGTTTAGCTTTGAAGGCTAGCGACTGCTTATGGTTACAAGTTGAAGAGAAAGAGTCAGTGGACTATATATACATCCGTACGGTCATGTCGTGCTGAGCTAGGGCCTTGGTCGTGGTCGGACCTGATATGTTGGAACAAAGGAGCTGTTGGGGGCCTTCGTCTTCCGAAGGTCCTCAAAAACACGGCTAATCATTTGTGTTTAGTATATTATTAAGTATTACAGGAGCTTCGTTACCACAAAAGCTTCGACATAGATCAAGGAAAGTACGACGAAGCAAGCTTCATCACGATGAAGCAGGAAGGCGACGCAGGGAGAAGGTATTGTTCAAGTTGTTGAGTACAAATAACAGTGATGTCTCTGTGACATTTGTAAACCTTGTATGTAATTGTTGAGGGTATGGATGTAATAATGTGCGAAGCTATACGATTGTCTATAAATAGATGAACAGTACCCCGTACTGTTCACGCTGAATTGTAATCGCACTCGCGTAATTACCTTCAAGCAAACCGAATGTATCGTTGTAATACAAACTTTGATAGTATCAATACATTCATTATGAAGTAAATATGTGACATGATATTACACTTGTAATTATGCTTTTATATCTGTGAATGATGTGAACTTGTTATTTATGACCTTCGTCTAAGATTCATTATACCCGAGAGGGAATAATGCTTCGAAGGATGAAAGTCTCTAACTTATAACAAATGTGTTGCCTTTCTTTTGATTCACAGCAATTGAGAACATGAGATCAACATTGGCACCCACCTCTAGTGAACTCAAAACGACCACCTTCGACAAGAACTCGAACAACTACCTTCGTCATGCCGCCGAAGAAGGCAGCGACGTTAGGGGCTACCCTCACGCCACTTGACACCAATCAAGAGGGGCTCCTTCTAAGGGAGGCCTGAAGCCAGGAAAAGAAAGCTATTAGCCCAACACCACGGGAAGAAGAGTTGGACCAAGAAATCAAAGATCTAGAAGCTATCCACCAACAAGTGGGGAGAAGGGAGAATATGCTTCGGCTGGCTGAACTTCAGAAAAAGATTGATGAAGCAGCCGAAAAGATGTGTCACATCATACAAGACAACGAGCAAGGGCATAAGCCACAGCGGAGAGAGCTTCGTCAAGAAAGCCCAAGCTATGATGACGTATGGTATGACGATTTTCAACATGATAACATTACTTTTGATGATGCTGTCCCCTAGCTACAGATTGTAAGCTACACCATGGCCACCTTTGTACAAACCACCACAACTGCCCATGTATGACGGGCATTCAGACCCAAAGCAGTTTCTCATGAGTTACGAAGCAACCATATATGGTGGCAACACTGCTGTCATGGTGAAATCCTTCGTCATGGTAGTCAGGAGTGTTGCTCAAACCTGGTATTCTTCTCTTAGGCCAGAAATAATCACATCGTGGCAGAAGTGGAAGGATATGCTAGTCACCAGCTTTCAGGGCTTTTAGACGAAGCCAGTGACTGCTCAAGCCCTATTTTAGTGCACACAGGATCACGAGGAGTATTTGCAAGCATACGTTCGAAGGTTTCTACATATCAGAGCTTAGGCGCCAACGGTGCCAAATGAGATTGTTATTGAAGCCATGATCAAGGGACTTCGCCTAGGACCAACATCACAATATTTTGCCAGGAAGCCCCCACAAACCCTGGAGAAGCTTCTACAGAAGATGGAAGAGTACATCAGAGCTGACAATGATTTCCGGCAAAGAACAGAAGAAGCTTACATATATTCTAAGGTGACTAGGGGCTTCGGAGGAAGGCTCCAACCAAGGCATGTGAGGACGATACACAATCCCAGCCAAAGTGAAGACAGAGGCAATCACAACCAAGGGCACCAACACAATTCCCAGTCAACCTGGACGCAGCAAAGCTCCTTCAGACCACCAGCCCCAAGAGGCAGAGGGGGACAAAGCTTTGGAGGAAGATTCAACTCACAACCGAGAAGGTTGTTTTGTTTGTTCTGTGGAGACGATAAGGGGCACACAACTAGGACCTGTCAAGTTACAATTCAGAAGCAAAAGGAGATAACTGAGGCCGAAGCATGGCAAAATCAGGCGAAACAAGTCCTGCATACTGCTTCGTGTTATTCCCCATACATTCCAAAGTATGTGGGCAATCAATAGCCATTTTCACAACCCACAGTTTTAGTAGCTTCAGCAAGCCACTCTCCAGCTGCATGGGCCTTGCCACAACCACCGGTCATGGCTCCAACTTCGTCCCATAACCAACAGCCTGAAGGGCAGCACCAAATTTAGCAACAACGCGATGCAAGGGAAGAGTTCGAAGCTCGGACAGTTAATAGCACTGTTCCAAAATCAAGGCACATTTACTGAAGCCACAGAGGGGCTAGGTTAAAAACTTTCATATACACCTATCGACATGTTGTAATAAATCTATGGTTACACCATCGAGTGTAACATTAAGGGTGAAAAACGTCCAAAGTCGTTCCTACAGGGATGTAGAGCCAAAATACCACCTAAGTAAAATATGAAGAAGCTCCAAAGTCGTTCCTAAGGGGATGCAAAGCTTAGCTCCAAAGTCGTTCCTACGGGGATACAGAGCTAAAATACCACATAAGTAAAAGGTGAAGAAGCTCCAAAGTCGTCCTAAGGGGATGCAGAGCTTAAATGCCACCTATGTAAAAGGTGAAGAGACTCCAAAGTTGTTCCTAAGGGGATGCAGAGTCTTACTATTACAAAGTGTTTTTTATTAACATTTGTTGCATCATATCATCGCATGATCCTGCATCATAACACCGCATCATTCATCGTCTTGCATCACTCAAAACAGTGGAAAAGGAGGAAAATTACTCTTTCGTCCATAATGGTTAACCTACGAATCTAAGTGTGTCTTTGAGAAATAAATATGAAAGGATGCTGCAACTTTACCCATTGCTATTAAACGGTAAAGAATTCCTCATACAAGACCTCCAACAAGGCCTTTGGGACTAATACTGTCACTTCAACAACAGTATTCCTTAAGCAAGACCTTCGAGTTTGATAATGTCGTTTCGGCGAGGAAGGGATTTTTCTTTATGTAGCATGGAAAGAAGGGAAGTGTTTTTTTGCCTTCGGCTCAAAAACGGTACGTATGACAATTTCATGCTACACAAAGAAATATATTACATCATGAGACACATTGTTTGCAATTGATTTTTACATAAAAAACAGCATACAAAATTCTGCAATTTTTTTATACATAGTCTAATCATCCTCCTTTAGGACTCTCTCAGCAGCTCCATTTAGAAGTTTATTTAAAGCTTCATCAATTGCTGCATTCGCTATTCTGATTTCATCGAGAGTACCCTTCAGGGCTGGATCGGCGTCAGGGTTGTATGGCTCTGGAGGAGGAGACAGTTCAGCTACACCAAAATATAAGCTTTTGTTATATACAAAGCTAATATACATACGAAGCTAGAATATGACAAACGTACATATACGTCTTTCGCACTCAGCGGCCTTCTCAGCTTTTCTTGCTTCTTCTGACGAAAGATGAGACTCTTCTTCATTTCGCCTGATGGATTCGTCTGATATCTCTCCGCCGCTGTTCATCCACACTTCAGAATAGAATTTCCCACTAAGGGCAGTAACTTCGGCTAAAGGCTCTTTAATGTCAACAGCTGAAACTGAGAAGTCTGGCTGAATTACAGCCTTCGCATGTTCATAGCCAGCTTTTTCAAGCAAAGATACAGTTCCCCGAGCGCCGACGCAGGCACAAAAATCCCCCTACCAGTGAGAAATTTGTCAAATGCTTCGATTTCGCCTTCAATCCGTTTGATCATGCCCTCGGGGTCACCACGAATGAAATTCCGCTCAGTCGAGAACGCGCCAACACTAGCAAAAGCATTTTTTAGTTTGTCTGAACATTGCATGGCAATGTTATAGCATTCCTCCTTCGCCTGTCAAAGCTCTTCAACATTCTTTTAAACCCTCAATCGTTCGGTGTCGGATATCTCACGTTTCGATTGCTCCACATTGAAATTCTTGGTAACTTCATCGAGCTTCTTTTCCAATCCTGCTACTTTCAATATGTGCAATCCAACTTGGATAGATAAAGCATAATCCAGATCAGTTATACATTTTGCATTTGCTTCTTTTTCTTTCTCAAATTTTCGATTTTTTTGGTCCACTTCAGAGAATTTGGCCAAGTTAGCTTCGCTTGTCTTTAACCTTTAACTTCTCGACCAAAGAAAGCAAGATTTTATCTTTTTCAAGTGCCTCATTCTTAAGAGTTATAATCTTCGAGCGCAAATTCCCGAAGGTTATTTTTGTGCTCTCATCTTCGCAATCTTTCTGTGCTTTTAAAGCCTTGCTTAAAATAAGACCCTAATAATAAAAGAAATGTTTATTAAAACAAGCAAATAATATACTTGAAATGATTATCAGAAGATTAAGGGAAATAGTAAGCACAAATCTTTGAACTATTGTATGCTAAGCTGTCTGCCAGATGGTCCTTCGGCATTAAAGATAGCCTAAGCTCAAGCTTCAGATAACCCATCTTGTCCAACATTTCTTGGCAGACATTGATTTCCTTGCTGTCAGGAAGGCAGTATAGAAAATCATTCTCTTCATCACCTTCGTACAATAGGGACCCTCGAGGATATTTTAGTTCTTTAGCATAGTGTTGGGCTCGGCAATTTGCCTCTGTGTCAGTTTCTTTCCGAAGCGTGACTGATAATAAAATCAAGATCTCCGGTCGACACCGCTTTGGGTATCGGCAGTGATAACTTCTCTAGCATACTTTCCTTTATTTGCTCTATTGGCCTAGTTTCCAAAGGTCCGGCCTTAGCGCAATTAGGAGTAGCACTTGCAGCGACAACTTCTTCTAATTCTTCAACTTTGTCTGTGGAATCCCTAGTAGGAGTAGGAGTAGCCATTTTCGAAGGTCTCAGAACAACGTCTAGAACGCTAGCCATCCTCCTCCCTTTCCTAGGAGTCACCGCTGGAACGGTTGTTGTCTTTGACAACCCTGGCATTACTTTGGCTGCTATTCGGCCTTAGAACTCTCTGGTTCTGTTTTCTCCAGCTGAATGGTGGGAACTTCGGCTGCTGCAGTGGGTATTACCTCCGAAGTTGGGAGGATATCTTCGGCAGATTTAATTGCCTCTATCTCTGAGACCCCTGCAGCAGGCAGTATAGCAGCCCTCTCTGAAAAGTATGACTTCGGCCGATGAGTTACAACTTTCATTCTCTTTGGTTTCGGCGTGGTAGAAGGGGTCATTGATGCAATTCTCTTTTTCGTCCATTGCTTCTGAGCCGGAAAGCAGTAATCGGGATAGATAAAACCAATGACATCAAAAACTCTATTCAACATTTTCTTTCCACAGATGCCGAAGGCAATATTCATGGCTTTGTCATCGGCTTTCGTATAAGCCCCCAACAAATCGTTAGTGGTCGCATCAATGGCCATGAGCCATTCGTCATCTGGCTCCCCGAACTGACTTCTGTAGCGGTATGTATATTTCAAATAAATTAAACTACCTTCACTTGAACTATTAGTGGTCTCCTTCAGCATCTCCCATCCATTAACAAGGGGCCATACCTTGAAAGCTATGTGCTCCTGGACCAAGTCTCTGGTGCCAATGTAGCTACACACATAGTTGAAGGCTACCGGGCAAGCTTGGGCCTTATCACTATTCACGACCGAGGGCCTTCGAATCCCGAAGTGTGATTGTATTGGACGCTGAATTATATCTTTTACATCCTCCCTCTCAACCAAATCATTCTTAACATAAAACTATTGCCTCATCCAAGATCCTGGCCATTTCTTCCGAACTGTGGGGACAGGGCGTCTCGCATCAGAGCTGTATACGAAGGCATATCAACCAAAATTGTTATGATATTGCTCCTTCCCCACCACCTTCATCTGGTAAGATAATTCATGATGTCCGGTTCCAACCCTTGGCTCCTCATTGCCCAAATGAAAACCCTGATTTTAATTAAGCTTTGGGGGTGAGCTGATGAAGAAATATATCAAATCTTTTAAGTACTTTGACCAGCATCTTATGCAAAGGGAACCAAAGACCAGCCTGCATAAAACCTTTGAAACAACCACTTCATCAGCTTCAGGAAGAGGAACATTATTCTCTCCCCCGGCTCTCATTATAGATGTATCATAGAAATATTTACCCTTCATCGCTTCAATCTGTCCTTTCTTAACAGTGGATTTCCCAAACACAACATGACTTAGCCTCCATGGCTGATCTTCGGCATCATCATTGTCACTCTCAATATCAAAATCTTCACTGTCACTTGAATCTCCAGATAGCGTAGCTAAATTTTCATTAGTAATCTTTTCAACATTGGTCCTTTCCATAGCTTCATAAAAACCAGCCAATGCGGGGTCCTCACTTCTCTTATCTTTGGTCATCTCAGCGTTGATTGAAACAAAAAGCTGAAGCTCCAAAGCAATCACGGTTACAGAATCAGAAAGCTAAAACAACAAACCCAACACAAGCTTGATAGCACGAAAAATATTTTCATCGCAACCCTCATATATATATATATATATATATATATATATATATATATATATATATATATATATATATATATATATATATATATATATATATGCAAAGCACAACTGCACGATGGCCCCCATGATACAGAAGGTTTCACTATTCTAGTCAAGGGAAGGTGTTTTTTTGGACCTTCGGTTAAAGGCCTTCGTTCATTTTGCAATCTAAATTTGTTACAAAGGAACAAACTAATACTGCGAGGGGCTACTGTTGGGGGCTTTCGTCTTCCGAAGGTCCTCAAAAATACGGCTAATCATTTGTTTTTAGTATATTATTAAGTATTACAGGAGCTTTGTTACTAGAAAAGCTTCCTCCTCTTGAGGTGGCTCATCCTCTTGATATTCATTTTCATCATCTTGAGTCTGTTACTCATCTTGAGTTGGTGGAGATGCTTGATTAGAAGATGATGGTTGATCTTGTGCTTGTGTAGGCTCTTCGGATTCCTTAGGACACACATCCCCAATGGACATGTTCCTTAGTGCGACACACGGAGCCTCTTCATCATCTAGTTCATCAAGATAAACGTGCTCCACTTGGGAGCCATTAGTCTCATCAAACACAATGTCACAAGAAACCTCAACTAATCCAGTGGATTTGTTGAAGACTCTATATGCCCTTGTGTTTGAGTCATAACCAAGTAAAAAGCCTTCTACAGCCTTAGGAGCAAATTTAGATTTTCTACCTCTTTTAACAAGAATAAAACATTTGCTACCAAAGACTCTAAAATATGAAACATTGGGCTTTTTACCGGTGAGGAGTTCATATGATGTCTTCTTGAGGATTCGGTGAAGATAGAGCCAGTTGATGGAGCCAGTCAAGACAGGTGCTCCCTCTAGAATATCCGCCATGGTGGTGAAGTTCAGCCTGCCTTGCCTCACTTGCACCTTCTGCCTCTTGCCTTGGTTCTGGTTGGAATTCTGTCCCTACCTCTGCTGGTTTCGGGGGCAATTCTTAGCATAATGTCCGGGGTTACCACAAGTGAAACACCTGTTGTCATTGGCCTGACGGTACTGCTGCTGTTGTGGCTGATTATTCCTTTAAACTAGGGGCTGAGAGCGGTTGGGTGCCTGCTGCTGCTGCTGGGGTCGAATCACCCAACATCCTTGCTGCTACTGAGGTCCCGTGTTCTGAGTGTCAGATGCAATCCTGAAGTGTTGTGGTTGAGCTGATGATCCTGCCACATGGGTCTTCCTCTTCTTTTCTGCCTGACGGGCTGTGATGCAGTCCTCCTGAGAAATGGCCATGTTGACTAACTCATTATAGCTGTTGGCCCTGACTGTGTTGAGACGGTTGCGGAGCTTAGTGCTGAGCCCCCTCCTGAACCTGTCCCTCTTCTTCTCATCAGTGTCTGCATGATATCCGGCATACTGGCACAGGTCATTGAAGGCCTGAGCATACTGTAACACTGTCTGATTCCCCTGAGTAAGTGCCAAAAACTCATTGAGCTTGCGGTCCATAATGCCTGCTGGTATATGATGCCCCCTGAAAGCTGCCTTGAACTCTCTCCATTCCACCTCATGGTCAACTGGCTGCATAGCAAGGAAGTGGTCCCACCATGTTCGCGCGGGTCCGCGAAGCTGCTGAGTGGCGAACCTGACCTTAGTCACATCTGAACAAACTCCGTTGAGTAGTGGGAATTTGGATTCCACTACCCTAAGCCATACATCAGCATCCAGCGGATCCTCTGTCCGAGTGAACAACGGCGGCTGGGTACTGAGGAACTCTTGATAAGTGGCTGCTGCTGGGTGACGCTGATGATCACCACCACCATAATGCTGAGGCGGCGGCTGTCGGTGAGCCAACTGTCGCAGGATCTCATTCTGCTGAGCCATCAGTTCTTGCAGGGTAGGAGACGGTGGCGGAGGAATGCATTCATTCTGTCCACGACGCGCTCTTCCTGCCATCTGAAAAAAATTCAGGATGTTCTCAATATCATACTTCTGATGTCAGGGTTCATACGTGGCAAAAGATTTGAAAGGGCAAAACCAATATTTTCTTGCATAATTCACAACAGATTCCACATGGCATAAAACTTTCCTTCATAAATTAAAACTGACATCATTCATCATCCATACTTCCAAAAGAGTTTGCTAAGATTACATCAGTGACCCAAAAGACTCAACTCTGTCTAGCCTAGTACCCCAAGGGTGCAAAAGCTAAGCTAGCTTCGAGGAGTTCTACCGCCACACACTTCTAACTCTATCCCGGCGACCTAGTGAGCAAACGAGGCAACGCTCGACTCGGGGGAAGGTGGTCTCCCTAAGCCAGCAGTGTCCAAGCTGGAGGCAGGCTCCAGCTCCTCTCCTCCCTCGATGTTGACATCCTCGTTGGCCTCCATATCCTGGATCTCCTAGTGGTGAATATCCAAATGTTGGTTAGCCTCCGCAAGTTGCTGCTGAGTGTTGATTAGCTAATCCTCGAGAACCTCAATGGTATTCTCCCTGGTTCCCACTAGCTCCTCAAGCTCCTGAATCTCGTTGGACATCTGCTCCACCTGTAGGTCCTTTTCCACCATCTCAGTGGACAGGTCTACCACAAGTTCCTCTCTATTATCCAAGGTAATCTTGGTAGCCTCCAACAATGCCATTAGATGAGACATTGCCTCTCCTCTCCTCACCTGCAGACGATACAGAGCATCCATGCATCGCACCGTCAAGTGCGCAGTTTGCCATGGGTAAAGAGCCCATATATCCTTGGCATGCTCCACTCGGTCTTTCCACATTGGGTCGTCCTCCTTTTCAGCGGGGAACATGCCAACGGGGTGAGTAGACAGCTCCAAGGGGTGAAAACCACAAAAGGTAGTCAGCCCGTGGAGAGCAATCGCCTCGATAGTATCCTCAGCCCGGTATCCGAAAGACTCGGAGTCCAACGAACGCTAGCCTGGCTGTAAGGGATGAGGCTCTAGGGTCATCCTCACCCTATAGCGGGGCACTCGGTGCTTCTCAAACAGCTACACCGCGTACTGGGGAGGCGTCGTGTAACCGGCTCCCTGAAGCACCTCCCACAATATACGGGGAAAACCCTCTCTTGCAAGTCCGTCCATGTGGGACTGTGTGTTCCCTCCTTCCGAGGATCCGTGAGAAGTCATCTGTGTATGGTTAAGCGTAAGTGAAAAAGAAAAAGAATTATAAAAAATAAAAGAAAATCAAAGCTTGGCCTAGCGAAGGCTACGATAAGATCACTGAATGTACTTAATCTGTCATTATCATGTATTAAAGTTTTTACCTAATTAACAAGTAGTTAAGTAAAGGATGCATGCATGCTCGTCCTAAACGATCTCACTTCAACTTAGAGGGAATAGGGAAGAACTCCCATCCCTTATAGTAGCCTATAAGGCTCACTCAATTAGCCACCTAGCTACCCCTCTATCATCCTAAGGCTTCACGTCCTAGGTCTATCCTTATCGTCCTGACGATCTGTCCAACATTTGTTTCTAACAAGTTTTACCTTTGAAAAGGATGGTATTTATAGTTTATTGATTCCTCTGTGATGGTACGAGCTCCGATACCAGCTATGGCAGAACCGCCCGAATTATTCCAACTTAAGTGCCTAAGTCCTGCCTTAGAGGCTAGACCACACTTAAATAGGAATAACACGTCAGTCCCTCGGATCTAGTCCGACGAGGCCACTAATAGGATCAAGTACCACGTACTCACTCGATGGTGAGGCATAGAGCAAATACAATAAAGCATAAAACTATACATTAAGGAGTATCAAATTTATTACATCAACATCGGAGTTTTAGCAAAAGTGGAGATCATTGTTCGGAATGCAGCAGAATAAAACTAACGATAAGTAAACGGAGAGACGGGGAAGCCGGTCCCATCACTCCTCATGCTCCTCCTCAGCCGAGGTAGGGTGCCACTCGACTGTCCAACCCAGTGGCAAGATGGACGACCAAGTCACTCCAGCAACCATGTCCTCCAGAGAACCTGTAAAAATTATGCCACAAGCAAGGCTGAGTATACTAATACTCAGCTAGACTTACCCGGTGTGAGGAGTCTACTCCTCTACCTCTAGACATGCAGTTGTTTGGCTAAGGGGTTTGGTTTGCCAAAAGCACTAGCTGAGTCTAAAAAAATCAAGTTTTAGCTTTTTCAAGTTTTAGTGTGACTCTCTTAAGACTAAATGCGTACCTATCTAGTCATACATGGTATCAAACATTTAGCAATCAACAACTTTTGCCAAGTCATCACATTTCCACTTGTTACTCAATGTAGCAGCATGGATCAAGCAGTCTCATTAGCTGCGAGAAGCAGACGATTCGAATCGAGTTTTTAAACCTTGCAAGGTAAACCTAAACACACGACGCGGCGAGGCACTCCGTCCCCACACACATTAGCCGTCCCCATTGATTCCCTGGCAACAGATCAGGGCTCACCACCTTGGCGTACAATGCCTCACTGACCCCGACTACCGTCGTGCAGTGACAGCACTTGTACCCACCATAACAGGAATGGGAGACCACGTCTCAGGTCGCGTGAGGGGCAAAGTCTGCGGCCAGGTTCACTCAGGTACTAGTCTTACCGATTTACCATATTTCTCGGCATATGTTTAGTATGCTCAAACGATTGACACACGGTACCACACCTTAATCCTTATTCCAATTTCCGTCTTGTAGACAACGCATCCCCATGGACTGTTGTCCACAGACCATCATCATTATGATATGAAAAATGGATACAACCAAATCCTGACCTCGCGCGAGTGCTAGAAAAATCACTCGACTTCTACCGAGATCCCTAATTAGTAAAGCAGCTACTCGACCTAGCATACTAGTATCCATCTCAAAAGGAATACTGAGTTCATGCAACTATGGTTTCATTCAACTCCTACACTTAAGTGCACAGTACAATCCTACAAACAATAAGTGTAGTAAAATAGCATAATATAATTGGTCATGCATAAAATCGGGACTTGCCTTCCAAAGCTGGGGCAGGCAGATCCTCGATGGCAGGTTCTGGTGCTGGATCCTGGGCTCCTTCCCGATCAACTCCTTGCTCAGGGATGAGCACGTACTCTCCGTCAGTGAGGTTGCAATCTATCGAACACAATGAATAAGATATGTGTATGCTATGATATGTAGAATTTAATAACAATTATGCCTAGTGAAGAAAAACTAAGTTAGTTAATAACTTAGGGTTTCCTTGTTATAAGAGGCTCTTAGTGGTTTATGCTTATCCATTTAGGTTTGAGGTTTTGCTTAGAGGTAAACATAGTGGATTAAGACTTGGATTGCCCCTTGAAGGTTTTAGTAGGTACCCAAGGGGTTTTGCTGGGTTGGTTAGGGTAACATTAATCTCCACTATTAATTCCTCCTTTTATCCTCTTTTTATGCTCTTAAGGTGGGTTTGAACTACAACAGTGAATTCAAAGTTTCCAAAAATTCTGTAAAAATTACAGTGGGTTACTATTGGTTACTGTAGTCTATCCTATAAATTTGAGGTCAAAAATAAATGGATTATGCCCTGGACAAAAATAACAAAAGTTGGGGCAGAGGGGTCACTTTGCACTACAACTCTTATCTAGGTGTGGGTTCTATACTAGGAGTTATTTTTGCTGGTATCTATGGGTAATAACATGCTTTTGTGCCAAAAATAACAGAGGGTTACTTAGTGGTTATTTAGTTATGCTTTTTCTAAGGTTTAATGCCAAAAAGGTACTTATAATTAACTTGTTATTTGAAAAATATCAAACAATAGAACTCATATTTTTCCTATGTCCAAAGTATTAGTTATCCCAAGGTTTGGGGTGTTTCCTCCTCAGGATTATTTCTCTAAGATTTTCCTAAGTTTTCATGGTTTTCATGAAATAAAAGGCATCTACTTTATTTGGTACTAAACAAGGGTTTAATGAATTTTTCCAGTGAACTATATTAAATAAGTGAGCTAACAAAAATGTGGTTGCCCCCTGGTTTCTATTTTAAACCACCTTTTCTATTTCCTTTAACTTTGAGCAAAAATAATTTTAATTGGTAAAACCTTCCTTAATTTGGTGTACTGAGGGGTTTACTATTTTTAAACAGATTAGGAAGTGGTTAAGTATTTCTCTGATTTTTCTTAACCCCAGTCTAACAGTGTAACTATTTTTCCCTCTATTATTTAGCTTTTGGCCAATTCAAAATTTAATTCCAAACCTTAAATTCTTCTGCAATACTAAGGGGGTTTTGCATTTTTCCTAGGTAGTTCACATTATTTAGAATCTGGCAAAATTAGTTTGACCAAATTTGGTTGAATAAAACTGAAGTTATGAATTTTACAAGCTCTGTTTGTATTTAAATTAGAAATATTAAAAAGGTTTTCTGGAAAACCAGTTTACACCGAGGTCCCTGGGCTTTTTCTAAACCAATCTTTTAACTTATACCCTTGCGCAACTATTTATCTATTCCTTCTTCCCCGAGGTCCCTCCCCCCTTTTAAACAGTACACGCGAAAGGAAAAGGGGCGGCGCGGCTTACCAGCGGCGAGGGAGGTCCGGTGAAGGGTGGGGTGGGCTTCGGGAGGTCCTTGCGGTCACAACGAGGTACAGCTCAACGACGGTGATGGCCGGAATCAGCCGGTCCACGTGCACAGGCGGGCGAGCTCGTCGGCGGCGTGTGCTCCGGCCTAACAACGGCGATACAGGTCAATCCAAGGGCACGGGGAGTTTCACTGGGTGCTAATGAGTCGACCCGTGCAAGGAATCAAAGAATAACTCACCGTGGGGCTTGGTCCACGTTCGCCGGAGGTCGGGTGAAGTCCGGTGACCTTGATCCGGTGTCTCTGGCGAGGCAGAGCTCGATTCCTCGCTCTGGGAGCTTCACCGAGGCACGTAGAGTCAATTCCAAGGGTTGGACGGGGTTGGAGATGACTCTGCTGGCCGGTCTACGGTGACGGGGATCGGGCGGTCGCTGGCACGCCGTCTGCAGGGCAAGCTCTAGAGATCTTTTGCTCCGAGAGGTCGAGAGCGCGTGGGGGAGTACGGCTGAAGCTTCGGCTGGCTTTATAGGCGCGGGCGTGGGCAGGGGACACGGGCGTGGCTTGGCGCGGCGCGGGGCGCGCGGGGTCGGGCGCTGGGCGTGCTCTGGCGCGTTCAGGGCGCGTCGAACACGTGGAGGTGTTCTTCTGCCCATGTTCAACAGCTCGCCGAGATCGCAAACGTGCGAATCTTGGCAAAAATCCGACGCAGGCCTCCTCCTAGCACCTAGGGATATCTCTTGTATGTGAGTTCCAATGGCAGATATGCCCTAGGTAGGGAGATTTACGGACGCCAAAACTGGCTTGTCCCGCTATCCACCTCGCGACAAAAACGATGCCAAATCTTGTCAAACGAATTTGGCTCGGTTTCAAACTTTTCCAGTGGGTGCCTTAGGTGGTTTGGCACCTTTTTGGTATTCAGACCAAGTGGGTTTGGCGCCATTTACTAAGTGAACACATCTAATCTTTAGATTAGGGTTAAAATTTGACTTAGAAAAGATTAGAGAGCTCTAGTGTGCTCTCTACTTAAGGGGTGAATGTGGGGTCTTTAAGGGGTCTTTTTGTAATGTTTCCCCCCTGCATTTGGTAGGTTACAATGTTACTTAAACTTTGTTTAAGGATTAGAATCATGTTTTGGCAATTTGATTAACTCATCCCCTGATCCCTTGCTTGGAAGTCTAGTGCCCTTAGGTGTCTTTAGGGTTTAATCTCCTTGGCTCAAGATGACCATTGTTCAAAATGTGTGGGTGAAGCTTTTGTCATTAACCTCTCTTAGCTAACCCATGCTTCCAAGGTTTTAGGTGCTTCTCCTCCTCCACTTAACCACATGTGATAACAAGTCATCAGTGCCTATATGAAGCCAGTGCCTTGGTAACACCTGAGGTGTTACAGCGGAAGCTCCAGGACCGCGATCTCACCGCGGTCGGAGTTGTCGCTAATTTCCACCGGTGACGGGTTCTGTCGCTGACCGACCGCTGGCTCTGCCTTAACGAGATGACACGCGAGGACTCCATGGAAAGCTCTCGGATGCCTCAGCCGTCCTCCCCACCGACGAACTCCTCTGGTGGGTGAAGGGGACGGTGAGGAAGGCGAACTACTCCGTCGTGGTGCCGATGCGCCCCGAGGAGGGCTATGTGTCCCTGGTGAATCCTCTGTCTTTGTCTGTGTTTCTGATTTTTCCTCTTCTCGTTCTACCCTTCACATACCTCTGCTGGGGCTATGAGGCTTTTGGACCATCGGACCCTCGGTCTCGGAAGAAGCAGCTGCTAAGGAGGTTCATCGCCTGGCGGGCGAGGAGAAGAAGAAGAAGGATGAGGAGAAGAAGCGGGCCCACAAGAAGATGCTGGCCTGCGATTCACTGGAAAAGCGTCGTAGAGCATAGGCGAGGAAGCCTCTCCCAACACCAAGGAGTAGGACGACGACGAGGGGATGGAGGTCCGTATGGGCTTCAGCCTCGAGGTTGGGCCCAGTCTGCACTGGCCTCGGCGGGCCCCTATGGCGGCGTGGTCCCATCCATGCAGGGGCCGGCAGCGTCCCTGTCTAGGACACGGGCATCAACCGAGCCTGCCCCTGCCCCTACCTTGGCGAAAAGGCGAGGGCAGTGAAGGAGGAAGTCGCCCCCCTCCCTGAGGAAGCCATTGGGGCGCCTGCGGGCGTGCAGGTCGGAACCCCTCAGCGGCCGCCCGCTACGGGGAACTCGGAGGAGGGGTCCGTCACCCCTTCCCACGCAGTCATTCCAGGGCCCATAGTGTCCCCAACCATTGTTCCACCCTAGGCCCCTGCCCTGGGCCTATAGTGGAGAAGGCCACCGCTCTATCGCCCACGTCTGTGGTGGGGTGGCAGGGACCAAGGAGCCGGAGGCTGAGGCCTTCCATCATGCCTATCTCCGGGTAAGTTGTCGAAACATGAAAATGCCTTGTGCGTGAGGCTTTTTCTTTTTTCTGACTATCGTCTTGTCCTTAGCTCCAAGCGTCAAGCCCACATGCCGTCCTTTAGTGCCACCAAGGCGATGAAGCGTGATGCTGGGACATCTACGGGGGCCTCGTCCCACCCCCATTCTGCAAAGGAGACCCCTCAAGAGGGCGCTGAGGTGGTCGAGCCTGCTCCTAGGGTGCCGGTTACGCCTAGTACCACCGTGGCCGAGGCGGTTCCCACGCGCCCCGTGTCACCGACGGAGGCCACCACCGTCCCCTCTAGATGAGGCGGAGGCAGGCGATGCGGTGCCGGGCACGATGTCGCCCATGGTCTCCGACCTCATGCACACTATCCCTGATAGCCTCGAAGTCATGCCAAGCTTGGGGACGTGGCGCACCGAGGAGGCTAGTCCCTCGGATCTGCCCAGGGGGCTACTCGGTGACAAGATCATCATCGAGCCTCCTCTCTCAAGGGGGTAGCAGTGACCTCGTTCGCGCCACGCCAAACCCCTCGATATGGGGAGGGTCGACCCTATCGTGGATGTCCACTAGGGGCGGTCCCTACTTCATCCTCGACGATCTCGAGGAGCGGGAGCTATGGGATGAGCTGAGGGCAGTGACCCAGGTAAGGGTGTTGCTTTCTTTTGTTTTAGGAATTCTTTGCCCCTTCGCAGTGTGATGACGAGAGTTTTCTCCTTCTGTAGGAGGTTATGATGAGGTCGATGGCCAAGTCCATTTTTGTTCACCGTGAACAGGACGTCTAGGCCTCGCTGCAGTGCCATCAGGCCACGCTGCTCCATTCCAACGAGCAGCTGGAACTGAGGAACGCTGAAGTGGCGGACTTGACATCTTGGTGTGAGGGACTAAAAGAAGAGGGTGCGGCCAATCACGAGAGTGTGTGTGGGCTGAGGGACGAAGTCTGCCGCTTGAAGGCAGAGGCGGATAGTCGCGAGGAGGAGATGTGGCAGATGAAGTGAAACCTTCCTGCGATGACGGTGGAGCGTGACGAAGCTTCCCTCCACGTCGACTCCCTCTCCAAGTCCCTGGAGGTCGAATGGTCTGAGGGTCGAGCCTTGAACGCCCGGATAGGAGGTATCTTGCCAAAGCCTTGTCTTATTTTTGGGTTCAATCTCTTTTCCTAGCCACGGCTTGACGTCCTCGTCCTCTTTTTAGGCCTCGAGAAGGATCTGGAGATCGTAGCCCAGACCTCTCGGACTCTATCCTAGACCGTGGAGCAGAATGCGACTGAGCTAAGGGAGCTATCTGATGCGGTGGTGGAGCTCTTCCACGACCTCGACGTGGTGGATGTCCCTCAGGGTGGACCCCTGTGACCCCATATGCAAGCCTTGAGTGGCTATGTACGGGGTGAACTCCACGACGTCGTCCACCTCGGGGTGAAGCATGTGTTGGTCGTGGTCGCCTCCCGCTATGAGATCGACCTCGAGTAGGTCTGCGAGGGCTATGTTCACCCCGACGAGCTCGATCTTGCCGATGCCGAGATGCGGAGGCTGACCAATGTCGTCGAGGGGCCAGGGACTTCACTGGCCCACCACTTCGAGGCCAAGGCGGTTCCACCTCCCCTGATCGCTGTCGTACCCCCTGCTAGACCTCCCCAACCACATAGGCCTGGTCATCGTCCTGCGGGGATTTTTTGAAATTCATGTAAACTTATGCCAAGAACTCATTTGTTCTAAATCTAAGTTTTTAGACGTTTGCTATGTTATTTTTTCGTTGTTTTGTGTCTGTTGCCTTAACCCTGTTGCGGTGTTCCCGTTAGAACGTGAGTTACCCTTTGGGGAGGGAATAGTGAGTGAGGAAACCATATCCCAGAGGCGTAGGTATTCCTGCGGCTCGGCTATCTTTCCTTAATAGGGATGTCTCCTATTCCTAAGGGTTTTCGCATTACAACTAAGGCGAGGTTGTGAAACATGTTCGTTTTTCAAAACTGTGAGGAAAAAACAACACAGAGGAGGGGTTCCCCCTACTAGCCCCTGAGGGAGGCTCGGTTTTGAAAGTAAGGCCGAGCCTATCTTGAGAGCTATTCTTTATTAATCATGGAGAACATAGTACAATTAGGCTTGTATGCCTTAGGATAAAAGCGACGTAACTGCTCTATGTTCCACGCATTGTCGTAGACTTCTCCTTCCTCGTTGTAGAGCTTGTATGTTCCCGGCTTTAGCACCTTGGCGATGATGAAGGGTCCTTCCCAGGGAGGAGTGAGCTTGTGACGTCCTCGGTTATCTTGTCATAGCCGAAGCACTAGGTCACCCTCTTGGAACCCTCAGGGTTGGACATGCCTTTCGTGGTAGCACCAAAGGGACTGTTGATATTTGACCGAATGAAGGAGTGCTACGTCCCGAGCTTCCTCCAGCTGGTCAAGCGAATCTTCATGGCTGACTTGATTGTTGCGTTCGCTGTATGCTCATAGCCTCGAGGAACCGTATTCTAGGTCCATGGTTAAGACAGCCTCGGCCCCATAGACCAGGAAGAACGGTGCGAACCCCGTGGCTCGGCTCGGAGTAGTCCTCAGGCTCTAGGTCACCGAGGGGAGTTCGACGAGCCACCGCCTGCCGAACTTATTCAGATCATTGAATATTCTTGGCTTGAGGCCCTGCAGGATCATGTCGTTGGCATGTTCTACCTGCTTGTTAGTCCTCAGGTGAGCCACCGCTAACCAGTCTACACGGATGTCATGGTCGCTGCAGAAGCTAAGGAACTTTTTCCCTGTGAACTAGGTGTCGGTGTCTATGATGATTGAATTGGGGACCCCGAAGCGATGAATAATATACGTGAAGAATACGACCGCCTGCTCAGATTTGGTATTGGCGAGGGGTCAGACCTCAATCCACTTGGAGAATTTGTCGATGGCGATCATCAGGTGCGTAAAGCCCCAAGGTGCCCTCTATAGAGGACCGACGAGGTCTAATCCCCATACCATGAATGGCCAAGTTATTAGGATCATCTGTAGGGCCTAGGCTGGCATATGCGTTTGCTTCACATAGAACTGGCATCATCGGCAGGACCGCACGATCCTAATAGCATTGGCTACTATGGTCAGACAGTAAAACCCTTCCCTAAAGGCATTACCGACGAGGGTTCGGGGCACCATGTGGTGCCCGCAAGCCCCCAAGTGGATTTCTCCCCATAGCAACTACCGTTGGCTGATAGGTATACATCGTTGGAATATTCCCGAAGGGCTGCGTCGGTATAGCTCCTTCTCCTCTCCTATCAGCACGAAAGTTTTTGCTCGGCGGGCGAGGTGTTGGGCCTTGGCCTTCCCTAGAGGGAGCTCCCCTCAGAGGAGGTACTCTAGGTAAAGCGTCCTCCAGTCTGTGGCTAGGGCGGCTCTGTCACTGTCATTATCGATTTGCATGGCTTTGGGTCTGTCAGTTGAGAGTTTATCGTCGTGGGGGCGAGTTCGGACGCATCCCTGGGCATCACCGAGGGCTTATAGATGTCCCTAGCAAAGATGTTCAGGGAGACCGTGGTCCGTCCTGAGGCGATATTCGCCAATTTGTCTGCTACCTCGTTGTACCATCGTGCGACGTGGTTGAGCTCTAGGCCAAAGAATTTGTCTTCAAGGCGCTGAACTTCTTTGCAGTAGGCTTCCATCCTTGTGTCGTGGCAGCTTGAGTTCTTCATCACCTGGTCATTGACGAGCTGGGAGTCCCTCGGACGTCGAGGCGCCTGACTCCTAGTTTGATGGTGATGCGCAGACCGTTCACCAGGGCTTCATACTCGACCACGTTGTTGGACGCGGCGAACTGGAGTCGTACAACGTATCGCAGATGTACGCCAAGGGGTGAGATGAAGAGCAGTCCCACGCCTGCCCTAGTTTTCATTAACGACCTGTTGAAGTACATGGTCCATAGCTCGGCTTGGATCGAGGTCGTCGGCAACTGGGTATCGGTTCATTCGACTAGAAAGTCAGCAAGGGCCTAGGACTTCATGGCCATCCTGGGGGCGAACGAGAGAGTTTCTCCCATGAGTTCAACCACCCACTTGACTACCCTGCCTGAGGCTTCCCTCCTCTAAACGATTCCCCAAGAGGGAAGGATGACACCACTATCACGGGATGAGACTCGAAAAAGTGACACAATTTCTGTCGAGCCAGAACCACTTCATACAACAGCTTCTGGACTTGCAGGTAGCATATAGTTGTCTCGGACAGTACCTCACTGATGAAGTGCACAGGCCTCTGAACCTGCAAGGCATGTCCTTCCTCCTTTAACTCTACTATGATCACAGCGCTGACCACCTAGGTGGTTGTGGCTATGTAGAGTAAGAGGGGCTCCTCTTCAGCAGGAGGCACCAAGATGGGCGCATTGGAGAGGAGCTTATTGAGGTTCACAAGGGCTTCTTTGGCCTTGGGCATCCAAGCGAAGCGCTTGGTCTTCCTCAAGAGACGATACAGGGGCAGACCCTTCTCGCCGAGGCGTGGGATGAAGCAGCTTAGGGCCGCAAGGCATCCCATAACCTGTTGAACTCCCTTGATATCTTTTATAGGACTCATGCCTATGATCGCTGAGACCTTTTCTGGATTGGCCTCGATCCCTCGCTCTGAGACTATGAACCATAGAAGCATGCCTCAGGGGAAGCCGAAGACACACTTCTCGGGGTTGAGTCTGATACTTTTAGCTCGGAGACAAGCAAAGGCAGTTTCTAGGTCGGCGACAAGGTTGTCGGCCTTTCTGGTCTTGACCAATATATCATCAGCATAGGCAACAACCGTTGAGCCTATGTGGTCCCCAAACAAGTGGTTCATGCAACGTTGGTACGTGGCCCCTACATTGTGCAACCCGAAGGGCATGGTCGTGTAGCATTGCATGCCCTGCAGGGTGATGAAAGAAGTCGCGAGCTGGTCGGACTCTTTCATCCGGATCTGATGGTAGCCTGATTATGCATCAAGGAAGGAAAGGGTTTCGCATCCCACGGTGGAGTCTACAATTTGATCTATTCGGGGTAGAGGGTAAGGAACTTTCGGACATGCTTTATTTAAACCAGTATAGTCTACACACATCCTCCATTTCCCTCCCTTTTTCCTAACTAGTACAGGGTTAGCCAACCACTCGGGATGGAACACCTCCTTGATGAATCCGGCCGCCAAGAGCTTGTGCATCTCCTCCCCGATGACCATGCACTTCTCCTCGTCGAATCAGCGCAGGTGCTGCCTCACCGGCTTGGAGTTGGCTTAGATGTCCAAGGAGTGCTTGGCGACTTCCCTCGGTTTGCCCGGCATGTCCGAGGGACTCCACACAAATACCTCGACATTCGCACAGAGAAATTTGATGAGCACTGCTTCCTATTTGGGCTCAAGCTAGGACCAATCTGTAACACCTTCTCGCCGAAGTCGTTACGATCGAGGGGGACGATCTTCGTGGCTTTGGCTGGCTCGAAGTTGCTAGCGTGCTTCTTGGGGTTGGGAACCTCTCCGGCGAGGTTTTCCAAGTCAGCGATGAGTGCCTCCGAGTTAACGATCGCCTCGGCGTATTCCATGTACTCGACGTTGTACTCTTAGGCATGTCGGTACGTCGGGTCGGCGGTGATGACGCCTGCTGGCCCTGTCATCTTCAGCTTTAGGTACGTGTAGTTCGGGACATCCATGAACTTGGTGTAGCATGGCTGCCTGAGCACGGTGTGATAGGTACCTCGGAACCCCAGCCCTTCGAACATAAGAATGTCCTTTTGAAAATTGGTGGGGGTCCCGAAGCAGATGGGTAGGTCGATCTGCTCGAGGGGATGCACCCTCTTGCCGGCGGTGATCCCGTGTAATGGCGCGGCCGCGGGCCGGATTTGGGATCGCTCGACCCCCAGTAGTTCCAAGGTGTCTGCATAGATGATATTGAGGCTGCTGCCTCCATCTATGAGCACCTTTGTGAGGCGTGTGTTGCCGATGGTGGGGTTGACAATAAGTGGATATCTCTCGTGGTTTGGGATATAGTCTAGGTGGTCGACTTGGTCAAAGGTGATGTCATGGTCCGACCAATCTAGGTAGAATGGGGTCGCTACCTCGACCAAGAAAACCTCTCGGCGCTCATGCTTACACTGCCTCGAAGAAAGGTTGACGGTGTCCACCCCAAAGATAATGTAGCAATTATGTACATCGGGGAAGCCATCGCCCTTGTCGTTGTCTCCATTGTCGGGAGCCTTCTTACTGCCTCCTTCAGCCAAGGGGGCAGGTTTGTTGTAGAAGTGTCATAGCATGTCGCACTTGCCGAGGGAGTGTTTGACCGAGCCCTTGTGGTAAGGGCATGATTCCTTCAACATTTTGTCGAAGACTGTCGGCCCCCTTGAGGGGCTCGGAGGTTGCGCTTCTCGGCTGCAGCGACAAGTTCGGCGGCGAGGGCCTCGGGCGGACCCTGCTGCATTTTCTTCTTCTTACCCTTCTTTGGGTTACGTTGGGTGGACGCCTCGGGGGCGCCCTCCTTCTGCTTCCCATCACCCTTGTCTTTGTGGAAGAGGGCTTCAGCTGCCTCCTGCCCCAAAGCGAACTTCATGCGATGTCCATCAATTCGTTGGCCTTGGTCGGGGTCTTGTGACCCAGCTTGCTGACCAGATCCCGACAGGAGGTCACAGTGAGGAATTCCCCAATAACGTCGGAGTCGGTGACATTGGGGAGCTCAGTGCGCTACTTTGAAAACCGGCGAATGTACTCGTGGAGGCTTTCATCTTGCTTTTGTTAGCGGCTTCAGAGATCCCAGGAGTTCCCTAAGCGAACGTACATGACCTAGAAGTTCCCCCCAAAGACCCTGACCAAGTCTTCCTAGTCATGGATCTAGGCTGGTGGGAGGTGCTCGAGCCATGCTCGGGTGGAGTTAGATAGAAAGAGGGGGAGCAGGCTAGTCGGTAGTCAGCGAGCTAGAACTCTGGCTTCGTTTCCCTCGAATACTTAGTGATAGTAGTCGGGGCTCGGAACCGAAGCGGGAATGGCGCTCTGTGGATGGCCTTGCTGAAGACCTGAGCACCCGATGGCTTAGGAGAGGGGCTTCGATCCTCCATGCTGTCATAACGGCCGCCCCGCCGAGGGTGGTAGCTGTACGTCTCGTGGTGTCGAACGCGTCTGTCGAGACAATCGTGGACCACTAGGGGTTGGCAGTTGTCTCGGAGACGATCGCACACCGTGGGTGCCCTCTCTCTGGTAGGCGCAGGGTGCAGCGAGGCCTCCCTCTCGAAGCGAGAGGGCCCCACCTTATGACTTGAGGTGGGCTCTCGGAGTCGAGAGGCAGAGCTCTCGGCCTTCTGGACTGTAGGAGTTCTTGAAGTTCATCGTGGACGCGGCGTCCCTCGGTGGTGGAGGGCTCCGGCATGGTGCAGAGTAGGAGTGCTGCTGCTATGAGAATTTAGCAGGCTTGGTTGAGGATGGGAGGTGCGGCTGCGTTGGCGTCTTCCATGATGCAACGCTGGACGTTACGTGCCTTCGCGCATGCGCCCCTATCGAGGGTTTTGCTGGCGGCTTCCCTCTCCAGCGCTTGTCGCAGCTGCTGCAGCCGTTGTTGTTCCTCCCCGAGCTTGTCGTGTAGCTCTCGGAGTTTTTTCGAGGTGAGCCACGTGGCTCGTAGGAGGGGTCTGGGCCCAGCATGGTTCCACTACTTCTTGAACGCGTGGTGGAGGCTGGTCACCTTCCCATGGCATGCCGAGGTGATCTCCTTCATCAGGGATCTCCGAGTCGATGTGGAGGCATTCCCGAGTTGGGTCATATCCCTCCCCACCAGTGCTATAACCTTCCGAGCTCTCGGAGAGCATTTTATCGCATGCATACAGGAACTTCAGCATGGACTCAGAATCTCGCAGCCTAGAGAAGTCTAAGCCAAAGCTTGAACCGTCTTCTTCCTCGGAGTCCAGGCACCCCCAAGGGAAAAGGAAGCCTGGCATACATTCTGGTGACAGAGCTGGTGTCTAAGCTGGGCTGAAAGGGGATGGGGTTGAACATGGACAGTTCTTCCCCAACCCTTGTCATGTCTTGACAAGGAACGATCGGCTCCTCCTGACCCACGGGTGGGAGGGCCGGCGTGGCTGTACCGCTCGCTCAACGGCGTGGGGTACTAGCGCTTCCCACACCGGAGGTGGTTCCAGAAACGATGACGTAGGTGCCACCTATGGTGCTCCAGGTGCAATGCTGTTGTTGGCTAGGTCCCTCGAGAAGGAGTCTATGCCATCGACCATCCCGAGGGCTCCGTCAGGGCACGGGGTGCCATGAGTACCACGATCACGTGTAAAACCTCAAAACCATCAACTAAAAACAATGCATTTAGATTATTAATGGTAAATATAGTACTGAAATTTTCTTTAAAATGTTTGATATTATTTACCTTTGGAATAATTTTTGTTTGCTCACATTGGATTGATGATTGTTTTTGTGGAATTTCTTTTATATGAGAACTTTGGTCCAAAAATAAATGCTTTAATGGTAATATTTTTTGGTATAATTATTATGAATTTTTAGAAATATTTATTCCTATTTTTGTATTGGGAGATAAGGATAAAAAAAGAAAACCCTAATCTAGTCGGCCCACCAGGGCCCAGTATGCGCCACCGCGCCCCTCGTGCCGTGTGCCTCCCCTTCTCACCTCCAAGTGGGCCCGGCGTGGCGCCCTGTTCACTTCTCCTCTTGGACGTGCTCGGCAGCCACCTCTTGGCCTGCCTCGACGGCCGCGACCGCCCCCTCGGCTTTTGTGCTCACATCTGCGCAAGAAACTATAGTGGTTGTTTGTCTCCAAGCCGAAAACTACCACCCCATTCCCCTTCCTCTCCTCTCCCACTCCCCTCTGTATTGAGCGTGCCATTAACGGTGTTAATGGTCGTCGGTTCCTCACTCCAACCAGCACCCCCTCTGCTTCCTTTCCCCCCTATAAATCCCTTGCCTGCGACCACCTTGAGTCCGTCCCCGGCTGTTCGAACAATCTTCGAACCTTTCTCTCTCTCTCTCTTGTCGTGAAACTCACCGACACCTCCTCTGTTTACACTGCCGAAGCACCCTATCCCTCTCCACCACCGGCGAGGACGCCTGGCGAGCTCCCCTGCTCATCCTCGCTCGCCCTGCTCCGCCATCCCACTCCCTGCTCGCTGAACCTCTCCCCATTGTCGAACTCTCCCTACGCAAAGGTCAGACAGCCAGAGGTAGAAGAAGTAGATTTTTGCTAGCTAGCCCTTGGTGTTTGTTTATTTTACGTAGGGTTATTTTCTTAGCTCGAAAGCGTTATTTTAGGTCCATTGTCACACCCGGGTTTCGGGGCACCAAGACCCGGGCGCGAACATAATCACCAGGTGTGCTGGGACCAAGTCTCACACATATGATGAATCATGGCACATGATCGAATGTCACATCTTTACTATATAATAGGAATTTTGTACAAAAATAATTAAATAATTACATCATATGAGGAAACGATCCAGCAACCCAAAGTTGACTGGGAGACGACGACCTAGACCACTCACGAATACATCGCAACATCCTCCATGCGCCTCATCTTGTGGTACCTGTTCTTGACCTGTGGGGGGTGTGAGACAGCAAGAGTGAGCTCACATACGTTCATAGCTCAACAAGTTGTGGGGAATAATGTGCATGAACTCGCTAAAGATGGGAGCTCACGTGAAGTGTAAGGCTTACCAAAGAGGATGGTTAGAGCTGAGCATTGCTTTTAAAGTTGGTCAAAATTTTATTAGCAATTACTAAGTATAAGTAAATACCAACCCAATTAAGTAGTAGAACAAAAGTAACAACATCACCTGCGATGCAATGCATATGACAATTTGAATTTAGTTCCATAATTTAATCATGTGAGTGTCCGAGCTGCTCATGACCATGAGCACGGCTAGTATGCCAGTTTTACACTCTGCAGAGGTTGCGCATCTTTACCCACAAGTCATGTTACCCATCTGCCAAGAGACGGCCAATCCCATACACCTCTACCAAGGAGGCGAGGCAGGGTAACACTACGAGGCCTTTACAAAGTTCCACTAGCTTCAGCAAACCCGCTACAGTTTATAGGAAGCTCTAGTGCAGGAATCCCTCGCCTGACCGCGATCGCAGCAAAATCAACCAAGGACCTCCCTACACTGACCACTCCCCTACTGCCCTTGCCCCTTTCGGGTAAGGTAGTCATCCACTAGCTTTCCTAGTTAATCAGCCAAGGGCGTCCCATTAAACCCTTGTGGTAGCACTGTTTTCCTGGGTGGTTCTCCATGTTCCCATTAACATAATGATCTTATCATGAACATTAAATAATGAACAGATAATAAAAAGTGTAATCATGAGTAGTGAATATCTCTATACCCAAAACCACATAAAGCAATAGCATGTACTACCCAAAAATTTAGTAGTAAAACCAGTGGTGAAACAAGGTATAAAGATAGTCAAAATCTAGGGTAACCTATTGGGTCCCATCAAAATTAACCTATGCAGATCATTATGATTAATCAGAACATGACTAGGTAAAAAGAAGTGATCAAGGGCACAACTTGCATGAGACTTTAGATTCCAGGTACCAGGATGATCTTCAGATGACTCGTGACCTCACGCTAGTCGTAGCAATACAAACAAACATGGTATAGGCAGAATTAACATCACAACAAACATAAGAATAAACTGTGTAATAATAATCTACGCGCTGCTACGAGATCGTAGGAACAAGAATTACTAAATTCGGAGCTACGGTTACCGAGTTATGATTTTCCGAAGATCCACGTGGTTAAATATAGAATAGACTAAGTGCAACATTTTAACCTATATTTCATGACAAAACAAAGTTACTAGATGATAATAAATATTATTTTGGGACTAATGCAACTAGAATGGATCTAAACGGAGTTACGGTTATTGGGTCATAAATTTCTGAGTTATTTAGCACCTAGAATAGATTAATTCAAATGAACAATTTTAATTCAAGTTTTATGGTTAAACAAAGATACTAAGTGATAGACAATATTAAAACAAAATTATTGCAACTGAAACGGATTAAAAAGGACTCAAAATGGAATTTCTATGAATTAAATAAGTTCTGGATATATTTGTACACACAAAAACCCTTTTCTAAATTATTTTCCTGAATTTCCTAAGCTTCCAGACTGGGCGCAAATAACAGAGAGACATAGGGGTTATTACGCAAAAATTCATGAGACTCGGGATTCTCATAGACAGGACTGCGGGTTCATATGCTAAAAGAGCAGGGGCTTTTTAAGAAAAGGGACGCAGCGAAGGGGTAAGTTGGTTCTAATTTCAGCCGCCAGATCGCCGATCCACGACATTGATTTAAAACATCCGAGATCGAATCTGGGTCACAGAATTCAGATCGGACGGTTCACCCTCAACGCACGAAGGGTTATGGAGCGATTTAATCGGGTCCGCCCAACGAGCATCCAACGGTGCCGGGGGTTCCTTCCCCACGTAACCCGGCCACGCATGGTGGCCCTCGAGCAGGGACGACGGCGCCATGGCCGGTGTTGTCCACATTGCACGCCAGGGCCCCAAGCTCAAATCCGAATGTTGCAACATCGCATGGAGTACGAATCGAAAGTGCCAGGGGACTTTTACCTGGATATAGGACGCCTACGTACCCCGCCCACGGTACAGGTGGCTCTGCGGTGGCGCCACCAGGTTCGGCGACGAAATCCCGACGAGTCCCGCCATTCCCCACCCCGAAAGGTCACGCAAACACGAGGTGGGTGTCGGTGAAGCTCCCTGTCCTCCCAATTTGGCCCGACCAGCGAGGCATCCGAAAGGCACCGGCAATGCCCTGATCTCTCTCTCACCCGGAGTCTATGGCATGATATTTTGGGTTTACGCGGCCATCCTTTTATAGAGGAGAGTGAGTCCGCGCAGAGGGATGTTCGTTGGCGGGGAAGGGAAGACCCCGAGATCTCCGGCGACGGCCATGGCGGCCACCAAGCTTGAGTGGTTCAGCGACTTCCGCGGACGGGATTTCGGCGTGGGTAGTAGGGAGGAGGCGTTGACGGCCCGGGCCCGATTGCCAGTGACGTGCTGCTTGAGGAGCTAACGGTAGGGCATGGAGAGTGGGTCGGCTTGTCAGGAATAGAAAACACACGCACGAGCAGGGAGAGGTTGGCGATCCCGGGACCATCAGTCAGAGAGCAAGAGAACGGTAGAGGGAGCGGCCCACCGGTCAGCGTGCAAATTTTCCCCCGGTTGGGCCGCGTGGAGGAAACAATGGATCTGGGCCGGGGAAGTGAAATCGGCCCAGGTGCGCCTGTATACTCTTTCTTTTTTATTTCCTTTTTGAATTTCATATTTGAATTTGATTTCAAAATTTGGTTGTGAGCTCCTTTCACAGATTGAGTGCACAATTTAAAAGTACCAGCATGAGGAATTATTTTTATTTATTTACATTTTTCTTTATAATATATACATTTTTTTCTTTTTTCTCTTTTCCTATTTCCCTTTCTATTTTCAAATTCTACTATTCAAACCTAACTTGTCTCATACATTTGAATACAAATGCAACATAGAAGAAAACTTTAGCATGAGATGCCTATTTCTATATTTATTTATTTGCTATTTGACTACTATACTTCTCTTAAGTGAGTATGCACAAAAAGGAAATTAAATAATTCCAAAAACACTTTCATGAAAAATACATGTACTTATTTATTTTATTATTTTTACCTTATACGAATTTTAGGGCTTTACATCCATGTAATTTTCCTTTCTACCCCAAAAGTCTATGGTTAATTCCGTATGTGACCCCTACAACAACTATTTTATTTTAAAATTTGTAATTGAACTCATATGTAATGATGTTGATCATACATGTTTTATATGTATGTATTAGCATGTTAGAATATTTTTTGGTACAAGGTTCATATATCCGTAAATCAATATAAATTATGTTGTTGTGATTGTTTAAGTGTAGTTTCTGCTAATATAAAAAAAATAGGAAGGAATGGTAGACCATATATTGGTAGCTTAAGCGCTAGATGAATAATTACGAGTCTGGCATTGTTTATATTGTGATTTGTATTTGTAAACAAGACATATTTTCATATGCGCAATATATGCACATTGGTTTATTCACTAAGAAATAATATAGTTTTTTATGATATAATTATGATCATGCCCACAAAAAGGATCATGATGCCCAATAGGGGGTGAATTGGGCTTTTCTAAAAATCAACAATAATTAAAACTTAAACAAGAGCCCAACTTCACCCCAACAACTAGCAATATGTGAATATTACTAGAAATACAACAATGCTAAGACAATACTTCAAATACTTGCTAAACAAATACGCAATGTAAAATACTTGAATTAAGTGCGGAATGTAAAGCAAGGTTTAGAAGACTCCTCCAATTTTTCCTGAGGTATCAAAGAGTCGGCACTCTCCACTAGTCCTCGTTGGAGCACCCGCGCAAAGGTATCGCTCTGAAAGGGAAATGTGCCTTTGGGCCATTTCTATAATGTTTTGGTGATTAACTGCCAACACATAATCTTTGAGTTGTTATGTGCCAAACAAGCAAAAAGTGCAAATCATGTGACAAGGTATGTTTCTAGACTTAGTACATTGTTTTGAGTACTAACATATTATGTTTAAGTGCTAGAAACAGGAAAAGAAAGAATCGCAAAAGACTTGGCTGAGTACAGCCAAAGTCCAGCTCGGTCTGGCACACCGGACTGTCTAGTGGTGCACCGGACAGTGTCCGGTGCGCCAGGCCAGCCTCCGGTGAACAGGCCACTCTCGGGAAAAGTTTGGCGGCGTACGGCTATAATTCACCGGACTGTTCGATGAGCCAACGGTCGCCAGCGCAACAATCGGTCGTGCAATCCGCGGGCGACGCGTGGCCCGCGCCAACGGTCGGCAGGGGGCACCGGACTATCCGGTGTGCACCAGACAGTGTCCGGTGCGCCAACTGCCACGAATCTGCAACGGTCGTCTGCGCCAGAATAGGAAGGAGATCCGCACCGGACCGTCTACAGTGACTATCCGGTGCGCCACCCGACAGAAGGCAAGGATAGCCTTCCTTGTTGGCCTCCAACGGCTCCTAGCTACCTTGGGGCTATAAAAGGGACCCCTAGGCGCATGGAGGAGAAACCCAAGCATTCACTAAGCATTCTAAGTCTCCCACACTCCGTCTCCGTGCACTTGATCGATTGTGTTAGTGATTTGAGCTCCGTTCTAGTTGTGAACTCTTTGTGCTTCATTTTGAGCTCAAGTCTTGGCTTGTGTGCGTGTGTGTGCTGCGGATTTGTGTGTGTTGCTCCCCAACCTTACTCTTGTGCTTTCATTGTGATCTTTGTTGTAAGGACGAGAGACTCCAACTTGTGGAGATTCCTCGCAAACGGGAAAAAGAGATAAGGAAGAAAAGTCGTGGTATTCAAGTTGATCATTGGATCACTTGAAAGGGGTTGAGTGCAACCCTCGTCCATTGGGACGCCACAACGTGGAAGTAGGCAAGTGTTACTTGGCTGAACCACGGGATAAAATCGCGTGTCTCTTGTGATTGTTCCTTCTTTGATTATCTGTGTTCACAAGAGCTCGTCTCATTGACTTGATTAACCCACACTAATAATTTTATAATCAAGGTTGTTGGAATTTAGTGTTGAATTCTACAGGATCACCTATTCACCCCCCCTCTAGGTGCTCTCAATTGGTATCAGAGTCGTTCTCTTCACGTAAGGGACTAATCGCCCGAAGAGATGGATCCTAAGGGAAAGGGGATGGTGGTCAACGACAAGGAGAAGGAGTCCTTCCTCAATGAGCCTAGAGACGACAAGCCTACAGACTCAGGCTCAAGTCACAAGAAGAAGGATGGGAAGAAGAAGAGGCGCATCAAGAAAATCATCTACTACGACAGCGATGCCTCTTCATCTTCACCAAGAGACGACAATGACGACGACTCTTCATCGAAAAAGAAAACGGTTAATCAAAATTATTCATTTGATTATTCTCGAATTCCATTCAATTCCAATGCCCATTTGCTTTCAATTCCACTCGGTAAACCTCCACACTTTGATGGAGAAGACTACTCTTTTTGGAGTCACAAAATGTGTAGTCACTTATTTTCTCTCCATCATAGTATTTGGGAGATAGTCGAAAATGGAATGCATTTCGATAGTACGGATAACCCGGTGTTTATTAATGAACAAATTCATAAGAATGCACAAGCTACCACTGTTTTGCTAGCATCTTTGTGCAGGGACGAATACAACAAGGTGAGCTGCTTGGACAACACCAAGAAAATTTGGGATGGCCTCAAAATATCACACGAGGGAAACGACGCCACCATGATCACCAAGATGGAGTTGGTGGAAGGCGAACTGGGAAGATTCGTGATGATCAGGGGAGAGGAGCCAACACAAACATACAACAGGCTCAAGACCCTGGTCAACAAGATTAGGAGCTATGGAAGCACAAGATGGACGGACCACGACGTCGTCCGACTAATGCTAAGGTCATTTACGGTAATTTACCCCCATCTTGTCAACCTTATTCGTGAGAATCCTAGGTACACCAAGATGACACCCGAGGAGATTCTTGGGAAGTTTGTAAGCGGGCGCATGATGGTGAAAGAGGCTCGATATGTGGACGATGCTCTAAACGGTCCACTAACCGTCCACGAGCCTCAAACCATTGCCCTCAAGGCAACCAGCAACAGGGAGACGCTACCAAGAAAGGTGGCACAAGTGGAGGCCACGGGCCTCAACAAAGATGAGATGGCGCTTATCATCAAGCGCTTCAAGACCGCATTGAAAGGACGCAAGGAGTACCCCCAACAAGAACAAAGCAAGGGGAAAGCGCTCCTGCTTCAAATGCGGTAAGACTGGTCATTTCATAGCACAATGCCCCGATAATAATGATGACCAGGAACAAGAAAAGCATGGGAAGAGGGAGAAAAAGAAGGTCTACAAGAAGGCGAAGGGCGAGGCGCACCTTGGTAAAAAATGGGATTCAGACTGCTCTTCATCCGACTCCGACGATGAAGGACTGGCAGCCTCGGCTTTCAACAAGTCTTCGCTCTTCCCCAACGAACGCCACACCTGCCTCATGGCCAAGGAAAAGAAGGTGAGTGTTCGAGATTCCCCCAAGTAATCTACTTCTAGTGATGAGGATTCTAGTGATGATGAAGTAGATTACTCTAGCTTGTTCAAAGGATTAGATAGAGCTAAAGTAGAAAAGATTAATGAACTAATTGATGCTTTAAATGAAAAGGATAGACTTTTAGAAAAGCAAGAGGATATATTGTATGAAGAGCATGATAAGTTCATTAGTGTTCAAAAATCTCTTGCCTTAGAGATTAAAAGGAATGAAATGCTATCTTCTGAATTATCTGCTTGCCATGAAACTGTGTCTAGCTTAAAGAGTGTAAATGATGATTTAAATGCTAAGCTAGAGAAAGCAAATAAATCTAGTTCATGTGTAGAGCATGTTAGTATTTGTAATAGATGTAAGGATTTTGATGTTGATGCTTGTAATGAACACCTTATGTCTATTACCAAATTAAATGATGAGGTGGCAAGTCTTAATGCTCAACTTAAGACTTGCAAAATTAATTTTGATCAATTAAAATTTGCTAGGGATGCCTACACCGTGGGTAGACACCCCTCTATTAAGGATGGACTTGGTTTTTGAAAGGAAATCAAGACCTTAACAAACCAAAAGGCTCCCATTCTCAACAAGGAGAAAGGGAAGGCGCCTATGGCAAATAGTTCTAAAAAATTTCATGCTTACATTTATGATAGAAAATTTTCTAGAAATGCTCATTATAATAGGAGTTATGATGCGTTTAATTCACATGCTATGTTTGCTTCTAGCTCTACTTTTGTGCATGGTAGAAGTAAGCCTAGGAGAAATCAAGTTGTGCATCATGTACCTAGGAAAGTATGTAATGAACCTTCTACTATTTACCACGCTTGCAATACTTCTTTTGCAATTTGTTATAAGAATGAAAAAGTAGTTGCTAGGAAGTTGGGATCCAAATGCAAGGGAGATAAGACTTGTATTTGGATTCCAAAGGCTATTGTGACTAACCTTGTAGGACCCAACAAAAGTTGGGTACCTAAAACCCAAGTGTAAATTACCTTGCAGGTTTATGCATCCGGGGGCTCAAGCTGGATTATCGACAGCGGATGCACAAACCACATGACGGGGGAGAAGAAAATGTTCACCTCCTACGTCAAGAACAAGGATTCCAAGGATACGATCATCTTTGGAGATGGGAACCAAGGCAAGGTCAAAGGCTTGGGCAAGATAGCCATCACCAACGAGCACTCCATTTCAAACGTATTTCTAGTAGAGTCGCTTGGTTACAACCTTATGTCTGTAAGTCCATTGTGCCACATGGGCTACAATTGTTTGTTTACAAATGTTGATGTTTCTGTCTTTAGAACGAGTGATGGTTCATTAGCATTTAAGGGTGTATTAGACGACAAACTCTACTTAGTTGATTTTTCAAAAGAGGAGGCCGATCTAGATGCATGCTAATTAGCTAAGACTAGCATGGGCTGGCTGTGGCATCGTCGTCTAGCACATATTGGGATGAAGAACCTTCATAAACTTCTAAAGGGAGAACATGTGCTAGGACTAATCAATTTCTGCTTTGAAAAAGACAGACCTTGTGCAGCTTGTCAGGCAGGGAAACAGGTGGGAAGCACTCATCACAGCAAGAATGTGATGACAACATCAAGACCACTGGAGCTTCTTCACATGGACCTCTTCGGACCCGTCGCCTACCTTAGCATCGGGGGAAGTAAGTATGGCCTTGTAATTGTAGATGACTCTTCCCGCTTCACTTGGGTGTTCTTTTTGCAGGATAAATCAGAAACCCAAGGGACCCTAAAGCGCTTTCTAAGGAGGGCACAAAACGAATTTGAGATCAAGGTGAAAAAGATAAGGAGCGACAACGGGTCTGAGTTCAAGAACTTACAAGTTGAAGAATATCTTGAGGAGGAAGGTGTCAAGCATGAGTTCTCCGCTCCCTACACACCACAGCAAAACGGTGTGGTAGAGAGGAAAAACAGGACGCTTATCGACATGGCGACGACAATGCTTGGAGAGTTCAAGACGCCCGAGCGGTTTTGGTCAGAAGCTGTGAACACAGCTTGCCACGCCATAAACCGGCTTTATCTGCATCGCCTCCTTAAGAAGACCTCCTACAAACTCCTTACCGGTAACAAACCCAATGTCTCGTACTTTCGTGTATTTGGGAGCAAATGCTACATTTTGGTGAAGAAAGGTAGACATTCCAAATTTGCTCCCAAAGCTGTAGAAGGGTTTTTACTAGGGTATGACTCAAATACAAAGGCGTATAGAGTCTTCAACAAATCATCAGGTTTGGTTGAAGTCTCTAGCGACGTTGTATTTGATGAGACTAATGGCTCTCCAAGAGAGCAAATTGATCTTGATGATATAGATGAAGATGATGTTCCAACGGCCGCAATATGCACCATGGCGATTGGAGATGTGAGACCACAGGAACAACAAGAGCAAGATCAACCTTCTTCCTCAACAATGGTGCATCCCCCAACTCAAGATGATGGACAGGTTCATCAAGAAGAGACGTGTGATCAAGGGGGAGCACAAGAAGAACAAGCTATGGAGGAAGAAGCACCATCGGCCCCTCCAACTCAAGTTCGAGCGATGATTCAAAGAAATCACCCCGTCGATCAGATTCTAGGTGACATAAGCAAGGGAGTAACTACTCGCTCAAGATTAGTTAATTTTTGTGAGCACTACTTGTTTGTCTCTTCTATTGAGCCTTTCAGGGTAGAAGAGGCCTTGCAAGATCCGGACTGGGTGCTGGCCATGCAAGAAGAGCTCAACAGCTTCAAGAGGAATGAAGTTTGGAGCCTGGTGCCATGTCCAAAGCAAAACGTTGTGGGAACCAAGTGGGTGTTTTGCAACAAGCAAGATGAGCATGGAGTGGTGACAAGAAACAAGGCTCGACTTGTGGCAAAAGGTTATGCCCAAGTCGTAGGTTTGGATTTCGAGGAACTTTTGCTTCTGTGGCTAGGCTAGAGTCTATTAGAATATTATTAGCCTATGCCGCTCACCACTCTTTCAGGTTGTTTTAAATGGATGTGAAGAGTGCTTTCCTCAACGGGCCAATAAAGGAGGAGGTGTACGTGGAACAACCCCCTGGCTTTGAGGATGACAGGTATCCCGACCATGTGTTTAAGCTCTCTAAGGAGCTCTATGGACTTAAGCAAGCCCAAGAGCATGGTATGAATGTCTTAGAGATTTCTTAATTGCTAATGCTTTCAAGGTTGGGAAAGTCGATCCCACTCTTTTCACTAAGACTTGTAATGGTGACCTTTTTGTGTGCCAAATCTATGTCGATGACATAATATTTGGTTCTACTAATCAAAAGTCTTGTGAGGAGTTTAGCAGGGTGATGACTCAAAAATTTGAGATGTCAATGATGGGCGAATTGAACTACTTCCTTGGGTTCCAAGTGAAGCAACTCAAGGACGTCACCTTCATCTCCCAAACGAAGTACACTCAAGATCTTCTCAAGCGGTTTGGGATGAAGGACGCCAAGTCCGCTAAGACACCGATGGGAACCGACGGGCATGTCGACCTCAACAAAGGAGGTAAGTCCATTGATCAAAAGGCATACCGGTCTATGATAGGGACATTGCTTTATTTATGTGCTAGTAGACCGGACATTATGCTTAGTGTATGCATGTGTGCTAGATATCAATCCGACCCAAGGGAATGTCACCTTGTGGCCGTTAAGCGGATTCGTAGATATTTAGTTTCTACGCCTTGCTTCGGGATCTGGTATCCTAAGGGGTCTACCTTTGACTTGATTGGATATTTAGACTCCGATTATGCTGGATGCAAGGTAGATAGGAAGAGTACATCAGGGACGTGCCAATTCCTAGGAAGGTCCCTGGTGTCTTGGAGTTCAAAAAAACAAACCTCCGTTGCCCTATCCACCGCTGAGGCCGAGTATGTTGCCGCAGGACAATGTTGCGTGGAACTACTTTGGATGAGGCAAACCCTCCGAGACTTTGGCTACAATCTGAGCAAAGTCCCACTCCTATGTGACAATGAGACTGCAATCCGCATGGCGGATAATCCAGTTGAACACAGCCGCACTAAGCACATAGACATCCAGCATCACTTTCTGAGAGACCACCAGCAAAAGGGAGATATCGAGGTTTTCCATATTAGCACCGAGAACCAGCTAGCCGATATCTTTACCAAGTCATTAGATGAGAAGACCTTTTGCAGGCTACGTAGTGAGCTAAATGTCTTAGATTCGCGTAACTTGGATTGATCTATAGCATACATGTGTTTTATGCTTTGATCAAGTTACTTTATGCATTTATGAAATTTTTTGATTATTTATGGTGCTCAAGTTGTGCAAGGGATCCCCGGACCTCACAAGTCCATGTGTGAATGATGCACATATTTAGGGGGAGAAGTGCTACAACTTGACCCTTTGAGACTAACCTTTGTGTTTAAGTGTACTTGATGTAGTCTCAAAGGTGCATTGAAAGGGAAAGGTGAACTTGGACCATGCAAAGACTTCCACTGCACTCCAGTATTAGTGTACTCACCTCCAAGTTCAATCTTATGCTCCTATTGCCTTTTGCTCTTAATTGACAATTTTGGTGAGGCAATGGTGTTAAAGGGCCAAAAATGATTCCGTTTTGGTGCTTAATGCCAAAGGGGGAGAAATTAAGGCCAAAGTAAATGGATCAGCTACCACCTGAGAATTTTGAAAATAGTAGGGTCAGGATTTTTTGATTTGTCCAAAATACTCTTACTGCAAAATTTGGCCTCTTGTGGGGGAAAATGTTGGATTATGGCAAAAAGGGGGAGTTTTTGGTACTCGATCAATTTTTCCATTAGAACATCTCTCTTTATTCCCAAACAAGTGAGTTTGACTTAGAGATAGGAAAATGAATTTGATTTGCAAAAACAAACCAAGTGGTGGCAAAGAATGATCCAAATATGCCAAATTGGAGTCAAAAACAATTTGGTCCTTATTTGCATTGATGTTGCACTTATCTTTGTTGCTTTTTGATGTGTTGGCATAAATCACCAAAAAGGGGAGATTGAAAGGGAAATGTGCCTTTGGGCCATTTCTATAATGTTTTGGTGATTAAGTGCCAACACATAATCTTTGAGTTGTTATGTGCCAAATAAGCAAAAAGTGCAAATCATATGACAAGGTACGTTTCTAGACTTAGTACATTGTTTTGAGTACTAACATATTGTGTCTAAGTGCTAGAAACAGGAAAAGAAAGAATTGCAAAAGACTTGGTTGAGTACAGCCAAAGTCCAGCTTGGTCTGGCACACCGGACAGTGTCCGGTGCGCCAGGCCAGCCTCCGGTGAACAGGCCACTCTCGGGAAAAGTTTGGCGGCGTACGACTATAATTCACCGGACTGTCCGGTGGTGCACCGGACTGTCCGGTGAGCCAACGGCCGCCAGTGCAACGGTCGGCCGCGCAATCCGCGGGCGACGCGTGGCCCGCGCCAACAGTCGGCAGGGGGCACCGGACAGTGTCCGGTGCGCCAACTGCCACGAATCTGCAACGGTCGTCTACGCCAGAATAGGAAGGAGATCCGCACCGGACCGTCTACAGTGACTGTCCGGTCGCGCACCGGACTGTCCGGTGCGCCACCCGACAGAAGGCAAGGATAGCCTTCCTTGTTGGCATCCAACGGCTCCTAGCTGCCTTGGGGCTATAAAAGGGACCCCTAGGCACATGTAGGAGAAACCCAAGCATTCACTAAGCATTCTAAGTCTCCCACACTCCGTCTCCGCGCACTTGATCGATTGTGTTAGTTATTTGAGCTCTGTTCTAGTTGTGAACTCTTTGTGCTTCATTTTGAGCTCAAGTCTTAGCTTGTGTGCGTGTGTGTGCTGCGGATTTGTGGGTGTTGCTCCCCAACCTTACTCTTGTGCTTTCATTGTGATCTTTGTTGTAAGGGCAAGAGACTCCAACTTGTGGAGATTCCTCGCAAACGGGAAAAAGAGATAAGGAAAAGTCGTGGTATCCAAGTTGATCATTGGATCACTTGAAAGGGGTTGAGTGCAACCCTCGTCCATTGGGACGCCACAACGTGGAAGTAGGAAAGTGTTACTTGGCGGAACCACGGGATAAAATCGTGTGTCTCTTGTGATTGTTCCTTCTTTGATTGTCTGTGTTCGCAAGAGCTCGTCTCATTGACTTGATTAACCCGCACTAATAATTTTATAATCAAGGTTGTTGGAATTTAGTGTTGAATTCTACAGGATCACCTATTCACCTGTAACGCCCTGAATTTGGGGGTAGAATTTTTTCTTCTTTTCTCTCACCGAATTCGGGCGTTACTCTCTCTTCTCTTTCCCCGTTTGCTCCTTCTTCCCAATTTCAAACCAGTAATAGCGGCAGGTGTCCGTGTCATGTATAAACCAAAACCTAAGTGTCATGGGTGTTGCATCATGCCGAAGCACATTTCTTTGTCTGAGGTTGAGTGTTCGTCTCGTTCCGTTCTGGATTTTGATTCGCGTTTTAAGTCCGTTTAGTGGTCCGCGCGCGTCGTGGGTTTTCAATCCGCGAAGTGGCTCGGCCCAGCCCAACTTAGCCCAGCCCAGCTCAGCCGGCCCGGCCCGCCCCGGCCTGCGCGCCCCTGGCGCCCAACCCCCCCCCCCCTGCGCCCCCATCCTCTCTCTCTCCCTCATTTGGATCTCCCGCGCAACAACTTCCCTCTCCCTCTCCCACCTCTCTCTCCCCGTGGTGCCCTAGGGTTTGGAGACGGCGATCACCGGATTTTGGACCCCGAGGTGAGCTCCCCTCCCCTTCTCTTCTCTCTCTCCCTCTCCCTCCTCTTCTTCCCCACGCGCGTGCCCTCCCTCTCCCCTGCCCGCGCCCGACCCCATCCCCGCCTCTGCCCGGCGTGGCGGCGCCCCTGCCCGCCCCTCCCCGCGGCGGCGCTCGGCCTCCCCGCTCGGCCCCTCCCCGGCGGCGCTCGGCCTCCCCGCTCGGCCCTCCCCGCTCGGCCCCTCCGCGGCGGCGCTCGGCGCCCGCCCCCGGCTCGCCCGCTCGGCGCCCGTCCCCGGCTCCCCCGCCCGGCCTCCCTCCCGCGGCCTCGCCCGCCCCTCCCCCGGCCCGCGGCCGGCCTCGCCCGCCCCTCCCCGGCCCGCGGCGGCGCTCCCCCCGCCCCTCCCCGGCCCCCGGCGGCCTCCCCCTCCCCTCTCCCGACCCCGTGGCGGCGATCCCGCCCGCCCCTGCTCGCCGGTTCGCGTCCCCGGCGCGGCCCCGGCCGACTCGGCCGCTCCTGGCCGGTTCAACCGCCCCCTGGGCCGGTTCAACCGCCCCCCCCCCCCCCCGGTTCGGCCGCCCGTTCCCGTCCCGGCCTCGCCCGACCGTGTCCCCGTTCGCCCGCGCTCGCTGTGATTATTCGTTAGTTAACGTGCTGCGTCGCGCGCTTCGCCGCGCGACGGATTTGTCTAATTTCAGATTCTATCTGTGTGTTGCGTCGTGCGCTTCGTCGCGCGACGATCCATTTTTGTTTCAGGTTGTTTAAGGTGTAACGCCGCGTGTGCATTCACGCGACGTTCCACTTTGGACTCAGTTTAGTCGACGTATGCCGTCGTGCGCTTCGTCGCGCGACGTTTAACGTCTCCTCATAACTAAGGCGAAGTGCCTCGTTGCGTGCTCGGTCGCGCGACGAGTCGTTAACTTCTTAATTTGTTTTAGAGAGCTTTATCGCGCGTCTCGCCGCGCGACCACCTTTTTATTTATCTCCACCTGCTGATAATAATTAGACATGAAACATGACTTTACTTTACGCTAAACATAGTGTCTACATTAAATTTCCTTCCATTAAGCGAGTGGTTAATTTATAATCATGTAACGTGATCGTTTCTCGACTGTCTTTTCCTCTTTCTCTCTTAACCATACTCGCGAGCCCGCGTGGAACGTCTGTTTACTTATTGCATTCTATTGTATGGTGTACTGTTCTTGGGTATTAAATGTGTGGATGTATGTATGTTTGCGCTCGCATAGAGGACGATCCGGTTGAAGAGCCCGAGGAACTCGCAGGAGAAGCCCCTGAGCAGCAGTCGGTTGGTGGAGGCAAGTGTCCTTTGACCTATCTCTGTCCTATTCATTCTTTAATTCACCTCCCGCTTTACACATTTATGCCTAAGGATTGACTAGCTTTTGTGATCCATGTCCTTGTTCACCTACTTGGGTTGGATTATTATTGTTTAGCTTTATGCTATTGCTCAAACTCTAATCAATGAACATGATGAGATTATCTATGATACGCTGTTTTCCCTTCTCTTATTATGATGTTGTACTTGTGGCCTCAAGGGGGCTCGAGCGGTTTCTCGAGTGCCTCTCCGTAAGGACCTGTTCTATGGATGACCGCCCGGGAAAACAGTGCAACCATGAGGGTAGAATGGGGTGCCCTTAGCTGAATAATTAGAGGATCCGGGATGTAGTTCACTTAGCCGTCGTGCCGTCAATGGGGCTCGGTGTATGCGGCTCGCTCTGCCAAGGTTGATTTGTCCCTTGGGGAGGAGTGCGGTACATTTAGGAAACCTAACGGGTGGCTACAGCCCCGGGGAATCTTTGTAAAGGCTACGTAGTGATGCCCTGCTGGGTCACCTTGGTAGTGATCAATGGAGAGTCATGATCTCCGGGCAGAATGGGAATCACGGCTTGTGGGTAAAGTGCACAACCTCTGCAGAGTGTTATGAAACTGATATATCAGCCGTGCTCACGGTTATGAGCGGCCAAGGGAGCTCCAGTGATTAGTGGTACTTGATCAGAGACATTGTGGTACAGGTGGCTATGAGAATCGATGGTTTTGGTTATGACTATGGTGCTGGTAAGTGGTATTCTTTCCGTTTGGAAAGGGTACGTCGGGTTAATAACTTGGGTAATGCTAAAACTTGGCTTTCTACTAGTAAGTAATAATCTGACCAACTAAAAGCAACTGCTTGACTTATCCCCACATAAAGCTAGTCCACTACAGCCAAACAGGATGCTTGCTGAGTATGTTGATGTGTACTCACCCTTGCTCTACACACCAAACCCCCCCCCATCCCCAGGTTGTCAGCATTGCAACCACTGCTCAGGCGAAGATGAAGCTGTGGAAGGAGACTTCCAGGAGTTCCAAGACTATGACGAGTTCTAGGAGTGGGTTAGCGGCAACCCCCAGTCGGCTGCCTGTGAAGGCCGCGGTTATCTACGTTTCTTTTCCGCACTTTGATTTATTGTAAGAACTATATGGACGTCTCAGACGTATGATGTAACCGACTATTTCCCTTATTAATACTATTTTGAGCACTGTGTGATGATGTCCATATTATGTAACTGCTGTGTACGTGAATAACTGATCCTGGCACGTACATGGTTCGCATTCGGTTTGCCTTCTAAAACCGGGTGTGACATAAGTGGTATCAAAGCCGTGCTGACTGTAGGACCGCTAACTAGAGTAGAATGGTCGTTCTAAGGACTATAGACATCTGTCTCTGCCTTGACTTTGATATCCCTTCAAAAGTTGGTCATACCGACCAAACCTATGTTCTACTATATATTATACCTTGCTGAAAATCATGTTTCATCCTAATCCTTCATTTACTTATGATTCATCATTTGCTGGTCATATTAATTCTGTTCTCACCCTTTTGCTTGCGATGTCTTTTGTAGATGGCTCGACTTAGACACACTGCACGAAAGTCAGTCATCCCCTTCTTCCCCTCCCGCCTTGCTGAGCGTCCGCTTCGCCGTCCCGTGGCCGGACAGTCCAGCCACTTGGAGAGACTGCACCACCGCCTGCATGAGGAGCAGGAACGTCGACGACAGGAGCAGCAGGGCTCTTCTTTCTCGCTCCAGCAGGAGATAGAGTCTGTGAGGAGCTGCTCCCCTGTGCTTCCCCTGGAGGCGCCCCCTGCACCACCACTGGGCGCCCCAGCTTCTGGAGTAGCTGCTGGAGGAGACCCAGACGACGGAGATGGCGACGACAGCTCAAGCCACGACACCGACTTCTCTGCTAACCTTGAGCCGGAAGGATGGGTTGCTCGACCCATCACTCGCGACGCTGCTCGCGGGTGTCACTTCCACGATGCGCTCGACACCCTGCTACGTCGGGCATTTGACCGGCATACTTGGTCCGTCGAGTATCGCTGTGTGGTCTACCAGCACAGTCGCGGGGTCTACCCGGACCGCTGGGAGGCAACCTGCTTGGTGCGCTGCCCGGAGAACAGTCTCCAGGGTGCTGAGGTCTGCTCAGAGCACTATTCTATCTCTGAGCGGGACTCAGCTGAGGCAGCCATGCAAGATGCTGCACGACGTGCGCTTTCGCACTACTGCTCGGTTTTCGGTGGGGCAGCTGATGGTCTTGACCTGAAGTATTACCCCCGCCGTCCATCTGGCAGCACAGGAGGCGTGATTGTCTCACCTGTCGGTGAGGGCAATCCTAGGTTGAGCAGCACAGTCAACCTAGCCGCCATGCTAAACACGGAGCTGGACCATGCATTAGACGAGCTGAGTAGGGCTCATGCTGAGATCGCCCTGCTGCGGGCTGAGCGCGCGGAACGTCGTCACTTGGATGGTGGTTCCCCCGCTCCCGTCGGGACTCAGCACCCGTACCGCTCACCTCAGCGTGGACACCAGTCTTATGGCAATCCCGCCTGCAAGACCAAGATAACTCTAGAACCATAGATCGTTAGAGTTGGATCTTGTAATTAATACGAAATATATATACGTAGAAGCTTCAGTCTTAGCGTTAGTCTCAGTTTTAGTTAGTCTTAGTTAGACAGGGTAGTTTGCTATATCCTGTGCATTTATGTTTGTCATGATGAACTATGTTTGGTTTGGATCTTTGTAATGATTGTCACCAGAGTGTGGGTATCCCCTGCATTTTGGTTTACCTATTATGTTAATAAAGTTAGTTATATAGTTGGGAAACCTTTTATTCCACTTTCCTCTTTATCTGAGAAGCTGTGTGGTCTGTGTTGGAGATCAGTGAAGATGCTCATCTGTTCAGTGCTGTTGAAGAATTCTATTCTCTTTCCTTATGCTGCAAGATTTGCCAGATCAGTTCTGATGTGTGGTTGCATTCTGCAGATGTCAGAGAACAGGCGCAGAGGAGGAAGGCGTGCTCAACAGGAGCGAGCCGCTCAACAGGAGGAGGTGCCCCAGCAGCAGCACCTGCCGCCCCCGCCCCCGATGTCCATCGAGCAGATGTTTCTGATGCAGACTCAGGCAGTTCAAGCCATCGGTCAGACTTTGGCCGCCATTCAGCAGCAGCAGCAACAACATCAGCAGGCACCACCTCAGCCTCAGATGCCTCAGATGCCCAGAGACAAGCGTGCTGAATTCATGAGAGGTCATCCACCAACGTTCGCTCATTCTTCTGACCCTATGGATGCTGAAGATTGGCTGCGCACTGTGGAGCGGGAGTTGCATACCGCTCAGTGCGATGACAGGGAGAAAGTTCTGTATGGTCCCCGTCTGTTGAGAGGAGCAGCCCAGTCATGGTGGGAGTCTTACCTCGCCACCCATGTCCACCCTGACGCTATCACTTGGGAAGAGTTCAGAGGAAGCTTTCGTCAGTACCATGTTCCTGCAGGTCTGATGACAGTGAAGAAGGAGGAGTTCCTGGCTCTCAAGCAAGGGCCATTGTCTGTCAGTGAGTACCGAGACAGATTTCTGCAGCTGTCTCGCTATGCTCCTGAAGATGTCAACACCGACGCCAAGCGGCAGTACCGTTTCCTGAGAGGCTTGGTTGACCCTCTGCAGTACCAACTGATGAATCACACTTTCCCGACATTCCAGCACCTGATTGATAGAGCAATCATGACAGAAAGGAAGCGTAAGGAGATGGAAGATCGTAAGCGCAAGATCAGTGGACCCCAGCCTGGAAGCAGCAGTCGTCCTCGTTTCTCAGGCAATCAACCTCAGCAGTTCAGGCAGAACCAGCGTCCGTCGCAGCATCAGCAGTTCCAAAGGCAGTATCCTCAGCATCAGTACCAGAACCGTCAGAGCAATCAGTCAGGAGGTCAGTTTCAGAGGTAGAATCAGCAGGCACTTCGTCTTCCTGCCCCAGCAAATCAGCAGAACAGTCAGGCAGCACCTGCTCAGGTTGGAAACAGAGCATGTTTCCACTGTGGAGAGCAAGGCCACTGGGTGATGCAATGTCCGAAGAAGGCAGCCCAGCAGCAGTCAGGCCCCAATGCCCCAGCAAAGCAGAATGTGCCTCAGCCTGGAGCAGGCAATCGCCCTCAGCCGCGCTATAATCATGGAAGGCTGAACCACTTGGAGGCTGAAGCAGTTCAGGAGACCCCCGGCATGATAGTAGGTATGTTCCCAGTCGACTCCCATATTGCAGAAGTGTTATTTGATACTGGAGCAACGCATTCTTTCATTACTGCATCATGGGTAGAAGCACATAATCTTCCAATTACTACCATGTCAACCCCCATTCAAATTGACTCAGCCGGTGGTAGAATTCGAGCCGATAGCATTTGTTTGAATATAAGTGTGAAAATAAGGGGGATAGCGTTTCCCGCCAACCTTATAGTAATGGGTACTCAGGGAATAGATGTCATCCTAGGGATGAATTGGCTAGATAAGTATCAGGCAGTTATCAGTTGTGATAAAAGGACCATCAAGTTGGTGTCTCCACTAGGAGAGGAAGTGGTGACCAAGTTAGTCCCGCCTGAGCCAAAGAAAGGAAGTTGTTATCAGATAGCTATTGATAGCAGTAAAGCAGACCCAATCGAGAGAATCTGAAGATAGCACAATCGAGGCAGCGAAGCTATGCAGACATAAGAAGAAGGGAGCTGAGTTTTGAAGTCGGAGACTTTGTCTATCTGAAAGTGTCACCGATCAGAGGAGTCAGAAGATTCGGAGTGAAAGGCAAGCTAGCACCCCGCTACATTGGTCCGTATCAGATTCTTGCAAGACGTGGAGAAGTGGCCTATCAGCTCAGTCTGCCAGAGAATTTGTCTGCTGTGCATGATGTCTTTCATGTGTCTCAGTTGAAGAAGTGCTTGCGTGTGCCAGAAGAGCAGTTGCCAGTGGAAGGTCTTGAAGTCCAGGAGGACTTGACCTACGTTGAGAAGCCAGTGCAAATCCTTGAGGTTGCAGACAGAGTCACCCGAAGGAAGACCATCAGAATGTGCAAAGTCAGATGGGATCACCACTCTGAGGAAGAAGCAACCTGGGAGCGTGAAGATGATCTGATGGCTAAATACCCTGAGCTCTTTGCTAGCCAACCCTGAATCTCGAGGGCGAGATTCTTTTAAGGGGGATAGGTTTGTAACGCCCTGAATTTGGGGGTAGAATTTTTTCTTCTTTTCTCTCACCGAATTCGGGCGTTACTCTCTCTTCTCTTTCCCCGTTTGCTCCTTCTTCCCAATTTCAAACCAGTAATAGCGGCAGGTGTCCGTGTCATGTATAAACCAAAACCTAAGTGTCATGGGTGTTGCATCATGCCGAAGCACATTTCTTTGTCTGAGGTTGAGTGTTCGTCTCGTTCCGTTTCGGATTTTGATTCGCGTTTTAAGTCTGTTTAGTGGTCCGCGCACGTCGTGGGTTTTCAATCCGCGAAGTGGCTCGGCCCAGCCCAACTTAGCCCAGCCCAGCTCAGCCGGCCCGGCCCGGCCCGGCCTGCGCGCCCCTGGCGCCCAACCCCCCCTGCGCCCCCCATCCTCTCTCTCTCCCTCATTTGGATCTCCCGCGCAACAACTTCCCTCTCCCTCTCCCACCTCTCTCTCCCCGTGGTGCCCTAGGGTTTGGAGACGGCGATCACCGGATTTTGGACCCCGAGGTGAGCTCCCCTCCCCTTCTCTTCTCTCTCTCCCTCTCCCTCCTCTTCTTCCCCACGCGCGCGCCCTCCCTCTCCCCTGCCCGCGCCCGACCCCATCCCCGCCTCTGCCCGGCGTGGCGGCGCCCCTGCTCGCCCCTCCCCGCGGCGGCGCTCGGCCTCCCCGCTCGGCCCCTCCCCGGCGGCGCTCGGCCTCCCCGCTCGGCCCTCCCCGCTCGGCCCCTCCGCGGCGGCGCTCGGCGCCCGCCCCCGGCTCGCCCGCTCGGCGCCCGTCCCCGGCTCCCCCGTCCGGCCTCCCTCCCGTGGCCTCGCCCGCCCCTCCCCCGGCCCGCGGTCGGCCTCGCCCGCCCCTCCCCGGCCCCCAGCGGCCTCCCCCTCCCCTCCCCCGACCCCGCGGTGGCGATCCCGCCCGCCCCTGCTCGCCGGTTCGCGTCCCCGGTGTGGCCTCCGGCCCCCGGCGCGTCCCCGGCGCGGCCCCGGCCGACTCGGCCGCTCCTGGCCGGTTCAACCGCCCCCTGGGCCGGTTCAACCGCCCCCCCCCCCCCCCCCCCGTTCGGCCGCCCGTTCCCGTCCCAGCCTCGCCCGACCGTGTCCCCGTTCGCCCGCGCTCGCGGTGATTATTCGTTAGTTAACGTGCTGCGTCGCGCGCTTCGCCGCGCGACGGATTTGTCTAATTTCAGATTCTATCTGTGTGTTGCGTCGTGCGCTTCGTCGCGCGACGATCCATTTTTGTTTCAGGTTGTTTAAGGTGTAACGCCGCGTGTGCATTCACGCGACGTTCCACTTTGGACTCAGTTTAGTCGACGTATGCCGTCGTGCGCTTCGTCGCGCGACGTTTAACGTCTCCTCATAACTAAGGCGAAGTGCCTCGTTGCATGCTCGGTCGCGCGACGAGTCGTTAACTTCTTAATTTGTTTTAGAGAGCTTTGTCGCGCGTCTCGCCGCGCGACCACCTTTTTATTTATCTCCACCTGCTGATAATAATTAGACATGAAACATGACTTTACTTTACGCTAAACATAGTGTCTACATTAAATTTCCTTCCATTAAGCGAGTGGTTAATTTATAATCATGTAACGTGATCGTTTCTCGACTGTCTTTTCCTCTTTCTCTCTTAACCATACTCGCGAGCCCGCGTGGAACGTCTGTTTACTTATTGCATTCTATTGTATGGTGTACTGTTCTTGGGTATTAAATGTGTGGATGTATGTATGTTTGCGCTCGCATAGAGGACGATCCGGTTGAAGAGCCCGAGGAACTCGCAGGAGAAGCCCCTGAGCAGCAGTCGGTTGGTGGAGGCAAGTGTCCTTTGACCTATCTCTGTCCTATTCATTCTTTAATTCACCTCCCGCTTTACACATTTATGCCTAAGGATTGACTAGCTTTTGTGATCCATGTCCTTGTTCACCTACTTGGGTTGGATTATTATTGTTTAGCTTTATGCTATTGCTCAAACTCTAATCAATGAACATGATGAGATTATCTATGATACGCTGTTTTCCCTTCTCTTATTATGATGTTGTACTTGTGGCCTCAAGGGGGCTCGAGCGGTTTCTCGAGTGCCTCTCCGTAAGGACCTGTTCTATGGATGACCATCCGGGAAAACAGTGCAACCATGAGGGTAGAATGGGGTGCCCTTAGCTGAATAATTAGAGGATCCGGGATGTAGTTCACTTAGCCGTCGTGCCGTCAATGGGGCTCGGTGTATGCGGCTCGCTCTGCCAAGGTTGATTTGTCCCTTGGGGAGGAGTGCGGTACATTTAGGAAACCTAACGGGTGGCTACAGCCCCGGGGAATCTTTGTAAAGGCTACGTAGTGATGCCCTGCTGGGTCACCTTGGTAGTGATCAATGGAGAGTCATGATCTCCGGGCAGAATGGGAATCACGGCTTGTGGGTAAAGTGCACAACCTCTGCAGAGTGTTATGAAACTGATATATCAGCCGTGCTCACGGTTATGAGCGGCCAAGGGAGCTCCAGTGATTAGTGGTACTTGATCAGAGACATTGTGGTACAGGTGGCTATGAGAATCGATGGTTTTGGTTATGACTATGGTGCTGGTAAGTGGTATTCTTTCCGTTTGGAAAGGGTACGTCGGGTTAATAACTTGGGTAATGCTAAAACTTGGCTTTCTACTAGTAAGTAATAATCTGACCAACTAAAAGCAACTGCTTGACTTATCCCCACATAAAGCTAGTCCACTACAGCCAAACAGGATGCTTGCTGAGTATGTTGATGTGTACTCACCCTTGCTCTACACACCAAACCCCCCCCCATCCCCAGGTTGTCAGCATTGCAACCACTGCTCAGGCGAAGATGAAGCTGTGGAAGGAGACTTCCAGGAGTTCCAAGACTATGACGAGTTCTAGGAGTGGGTTAGCGGCAACCCCCAGTCGGCTGCCTGTGAAGGCCGCGGTTATCTACGTTTCTTTTCCGCACTTTGATTTATTGTAAGAACTATATGGACGTCTCAGACGTATGATGTAACCGACTATTTCCCTTATTAATACTATTTTGAGCACTGTGTGATGATGTCCATATTATGTAACTGTTGTGTACGTGAATAACTGATCCTGGCACGTACATGGTTCGCATTCGGTTTGCCTTCTAAAACCGGGTGTGACATCACCCCCCCTCTAGGTGCTCTCACGCTCCCCCTTGGTCCTTGCAAAAACCAAGTGCTCACTACGAGATGATCCTTTGCCACTCCGGCACGGTGGATCCCTCATGATCGCTTACAAACTTGAGTCGGGTCACCAATAAGATCTCCACAGTGATCACCGAGCTCCCAACGCCACCAAGTCGTCTAGGTGATGTCGATCACCAAGAGTAAAAAGTTGTAGACTTTCACTTGACCAAGAGAAGCCTAATGCATGTGGTTTGTGCTCTAGGTGGCTCTCGCTAGCGCTAATGAGGTCCAAATGCGGGATTAAGATTCTCTAATCACCTCACTAGTCTGGGTAGTGCTTGCAATGCTCTACCAATGTGTAGGAGTAAATGTGGGTAGCAAGACAATCAATATGGTGGGTGAAGGGGTATAAATAGCCCTCACCCACCAACTAGCCGTTACATGAACTTTCCTGGGCATGGGCGCACCGGATAGTCCGGTGCACCACCGGTGCGCCAACGGTCGACTCCAATGGCTAGTTCTGACAGCTAGTCGTTGGGCAGATAGCACATCGGACAGTCCGTTGCGCTGTCCGGTGGTGCCACTAAAATTCAACTCGCGAACAGCGCGCTCTTGGGTTTCTGTGCGCAGGGAACCCTCTTCCCTGGGCCAGGCTGGCCTCACTGGCAGAGGGTGCACCGGACACTCCGGTGCCCCAAAGCCAGAAACCCTAGTTTCTATTTTGTGTTGTTTTTCAATTCGGTTTTCGTTCTAACTCGTGAGTATGTTCTAGAGTGACACCTAGCACTATATGTGAGTGTGAATATGCACCAACATTACACTAGAACTCTCTTGGTCAAACTACTTATCGACAACCACTCTTTATAGTACGACTAAAACAAAATAAAAGACCTAACTATATCACGAGTGTCTGCAACTCCTTGACACTCGGAATACGCAGACCTTCACTTTTTGTTTCGTCGCTTTAGTCGTCGCTTCAAGTTCTTATCACCGGGATTGTTTTCACCGTTGTAGTACATCTACCTGTAATGCGACCTAACTTACCATTTGCCTCTGCAAAACACACGTTAGTCACATATAAAATTACGTTGTCATTAATCACTAAAACCAACCAGGGGTCTAGATGCTTTCACCCACTATAGTCTAAAAGGTAGTTTAATATAATTCTTTTAATGAACCATAGATTATGTATTTTCTTGATTAACTTCGTGATGTCTGATATAGTACCTTTTAGTAAGAAGGAATAAAATTCATACGTGACTTGTGCCTTACGGTAGAAATAAATTAATTAGTAATCCATAGAGGTTGATTTAACGCTGCATCTATGTTATGAATTTATATAGTATTTGCCTCCATAGTTAACTTGTCGTATAATCGTTTCTAGGGAAAATGTGAAGTAAAATCAATAATATATATGTACTATGCGAATAGAGTACCCACCACAATATTTAATTTATATTATTATAAGTTACGAACCAAGCTATATGATCTGATGTTCTCTTTTTAAATCTGTATAATGTGTGTTTTATTGTTTGATTGGTGTATGTTCATTTATATGCGAACTTATATTAGAAGCTGACTGTGTGGTAGAGAAATCAAATACGTTCGAAGACGATCCGCGGGACATATTTGAGCAATGCAAGTGGATTCTCCCTCTGCATTTCTGTTCGTACCCAATTAATACATATAACAATGTTTACTTTTGAATATTTGTATAATTTGATGGAATTTGCCTAAATAGGATTACTTAGAAATATCAACCATATTCCTTGTTTAACCTGGGATTAAAGCTTTGCTTAGTGTTTATGCTATTGCTAAATATTATTATTATGATGACACTCTTTGAAGATTCTATTGTTCCGGAAATGAAATGTATATTGTTGATTTAATCCGATGATTAAATAAGATCAAAGTTTATTAAACGGAACATGGAGTGACCACCCAAGATAAAAGTACGACCACGAGTGCTATCATGGCTCTAGCTTTGGTAATTAGCTTAATTTTCTTAGTACTTAGCAACCTTTCCTGAAATATGAGCAAGAGGGGGAGCGGTTGATGGTGGCAGCTCATGTTAACATGGGGACGTAGTCTTGGCTAAGCTGCCTCGCCTAGAGGGCCTCTACACCAACTTGGAATCCTTAGCAGGTTGTTTTGTACTGAGTGTATTTTGTGAAAGACTCATAATGGATCCCTAGTCATTCACCTCGACAGTGTTTAAGGGTCCATACAACCCAGGCTAGATGGGATACATGGCTTGTGGGTAAAGTTGTACCACCTCTCTAGAGTTAAAACTGGTATGTCAGCCATGCTCACGGTTAAGAGCAACATGGACCCTCACATGATAATTGAACTTAAAGATGGAAAATAAATCGTGATCTAATGATCCATAAATGATTTTCTTAAGTGGTTTCACTTAAGTGTTTTTTGATATAATCATATGATTTTGTTTAATTGGGATACACTTTCAATTAGTAAGTCAGGCATTGTTTATAAAATATTGACCAACTAAAATGCTTACCGCTTAACCATAGCCTACCTTGTTAAACTTGCATTATTCCTCCCACTTGCTGAGCCCCGACCATAAGTGATCTCACCCCTTGCTGATATTTTGATTAGAGGGTGATGAAGAAGACTTTGCAGATGATGTCGACGAGTACTAAGTCTAACGATGCGCCAGTCACCTTCCTATGGAAGAGTGTTCATGTTTAATTCCGTTGTACATTGATGATGATACTTTTTAAGACACTATTTTCTAGATGATGTAATAAAGTTACTCTACTCTCTTTAAGCCTTTATTGCATTATCTTTTGATATATTACACTTGTGACATCAACATATGTGTGGAAAATGGATCATGGCACACATATGCTATGCATTCGGTTTTGCCCACAAAATCGGGTGTGACAGAAGTGGTATGAAAGGTATGCTGACTCTAGGTCGTTAGACTAGTTAGAAATGGAAAGCCTAATCTGTTCAAAATATGCTTACTTTACTCTTACAAATTTATTTTATTACTTGCCTCTTTAAACCTCAACTAAGGTGACATTTTATCTTGTAGATGGTGCATACCATCCAAACCACCCGGGTGAACACCAACTACATTTCTCCGCCACGACAGGCTCCTGTCTACCCAGTGGTAGTAGAGGAAGTCCCTATGGATCTTCATAACCTTCGTGTGGAGAACGGAATTATTCTAGAGGACAACTCAGAGGAGATTCTAGCGACACCCACCCCGTTGTCTTTATCACTAGCCTTTGCTGTTGGAGCGTCATCTTCAGCACCGCCAGCACTAACAGTCCAAGCCCCTGCTCCTGGAGGTGACGATCCAGATGATTCTGGTGATGATGATGATGATGAAGAGAACAACAATGAGGAAGAGGAAGCCAACGATGAGCAGGAGGACAATTTTGTTGGGATATGGTCTATCACAAAACATTATACTTCATTGTTCGAGACGGGGCACTTCCCTAACTTGCTGCAGGATGTTCTGCATGCGCTAGGGACCTACGTCCAACCCCTGTATGACACAAGGCGAGTGTCTAAGCCCCCCTCGGGCTTGCTACTACATCACTCGCGTTCATATTAGGGTGATGGATTCAGGAGATAGGGGTTTCAAGACTCTATCAGCTCATAAGTCTCTAACACCACTATCTACCTACGTTGCTTCGGTCAGCAATGCTGTTAGGCGAGCTATGTGGTCTCTTAGCCACACTTATCGGCAGCATCTGACACGAGGTACAGACATCTTCCTCTATGTCTTCGTGGAGAAAGCCAGACCAGTGTTGTTCCAGGTGAAGCTCGAGAAGATCGTCTCAACACCCTTGTTGGTGTGGTGGCAGGTCTTAACACCAACCTGGACAGTGCTACCCTAGACCTCTCCAGGGTACATGAGGAGCTGGAAGATGCACATGCAATGATTTCAGACCTGGAAGCACAACTTGAAGGAAGGAACCCCCTTGAAGCTCAAGTCCCGGCCATGGCTGTGTCCCCACCCCGCAAGAGGATCCGCTATGGAGAACCAGGATCTATCACCAGGCTGCTTTAGATTTATAAGTCATATTGTAATAAGATCGATTTTGTGTTAGACAATGAACCTTCTTATGATACTATGCTTATAATAACAACCATGTGATGGTGATGTTTGCATAATGGTTGATTTGGATTTTTGCTTGAGTGCAATGGTCTTATGAATTGATGGTCATAAGAACATTTTAAATTAACAAATAATATTAAATTTAGTTATAAGCTATTCCCCCTAGAATTTTTCTCTTCACTTATCTAAAAGTTGCACTTTCTAACCAACCAGATGGTGAACGCTCGCTCAGGTCCCAAAACACCCGAAATCAGCGAACTGGTCAGCAGTTGCCACCACCACCACCAAATCCAACAATGGAGCAATTTATTGCAGCACAAATGCGGCTTCTGCAAGGTCTTACTGCTTTAGTGCAACAAATTCAACAAAATCAGCAGAACCAGCAGAACCAGCAACAACAGAATGCACCCCAAGGCAGGGATAAGCATAGGGACTTCATGAGCCATCACCCACCTGCTTTCTCTCACTCGGTTGATCCCTTGGATGCCGATGATTGGCTCAAGGTGATAGGCAAAAAGCTGGACATTACATAGTGCAATGACTAAGAAAAGGTCCTATATGCTTCTGGAAGACTAGAAGGAGTTGTGTCTGACTGGAGGGATGCCTTCACTACGGCCCATGCAAACGCAGACGATATAACCTAGCAGGAATTTCAGGAGAACTTTCATGCTGATCACATTCCCTTGGGAATAATGAAGCTTAAGAAGAAAGAATTCTTATCTCTAACTCAAGGAAACATGTCTGTTAGTGAGTATCGTGATCACTTCACTCAGCTTTCACGTTACGCACTAGAAGAAGTAGACACTGATGAGAAGCGCCAAGAACGTTTCTTGGTAGGCTTGATTGGACATTTGAACTATCAGCTACAGAGCCACAGTTTTTTGAACTTTCAGACACTGCTCAACAAAGCAATTGGCTTGGAAAGCAAAAGGAAGGAATTATTTGATCATAAAAGGAAATTTTGGTCACAAGGACAGACCATCAGAAATACCCGACAAAACAACTCCCAAGGTTCTCAGTTTTGCTCTAGAAATCAGAGTGGAAATAACAATTATCAAATGCAACGCTCTGGACAGCAAGGCCAGAAAAGCAATCAACAGAGAACTAATTATCAGCAAGGACAAGGGTATGGCAGACATCCACAAAATCGTCAAGAAAACGCTATGAACACACAAGCCAGGAATAATAATCCGATCACCCCAGTTCAGCCCAATGGGTGCTTCAAGTGCGGAGAAACTGGGCACTATGCCAATAATTGCCCAAAGTGCAACCCTCAAACACCTTAGAAAAACAACAATCAAAGGGTTGACCAAGGAACACCAATTTGTAACAACACTCAAGGTAAAAGTTATCAAAACCAGAACAAGGGAAGGGTTAACCATATCACCGCAGAATCAGCTCAGAACACACCAGACGTAGCACTTGGTACATATCTCATTAACTCCATACCTGCTTCAATTTTGTTCGATTCTGGAGCATCTCATTCATTTATAAAAGAGACATTCATGGAAAAACATAACATACCAAAGTATCCTCTTAAGATGTTACTTATTAGTTCACCGGGAGGTGAAATGAAGGCCACACACTCATGCCCTCATGTTAGTCTCAAGATTCAAAGAATAAATTTTCTAGTCAACCTTGTGGTCCTAGGATCCAAGGGTATTGATGTGATTCTTGGATATGACTAGTTGAAAAGTTGTGATGGGGTGACACAATGTGCCAAAGAAACGGTTGTGTTGACAAGCCCGCAAGGAGAAAGAATCAGTGTCAGCACCAACTTGCAAGCGGAAGCAGAGACAGTGGTAAATCACATGGAAGAAAAGTCCCTAGAAAATATCAAGGTGGTCTGTGAGTACCCTAGACGTATTTCCAGAAGAATTACCAGGTATGCCACCTGATCGTGATATAGAGTTCTCTATTGAATTATTACCCGGAACTGCACCTATTTCGAAAATACCTTATAGAATGGGTGTCAAGGATTTAGTTGAACTGAAGAAACAAATAGAAGAATTATTAGAAAAAGGTTTTATTTGCCCAAGTTTGTCTCCTTGGGGAGCCCCGGATCTATTTGTGAGCAAGAAAGATGGTTCGAGAAGAATGTGTGTTGATTATAGAAGTTTGAATGAAGTAACAATTAAGAACAAATACTCGTTACCTCAGATTGAAGATTTGTTTGATCAGATGAGAGGAGCTAAGGTATTCTCAAAAATAGATCTAAGATCAGGATATCATCAGTTGAAGATTCGAACTGAAGATGTACCTAAGGCAGCCTTCACTACAAGATATGTACTATATGAGTTTTTGGTTATGTCATTTAGATTAACCAATGCACCGGCTTACTTTATGAACTTGATGAATAAAGTATTCATAGAATATCTTGACCAGTTTGTGGTGGTATTCATCGACGATATAATAGTGAAAGGGAAATGTGCCCTTGGGCAATTTCTATAATGTTTTGGTGATTAAGTGCCCAACACGTTTCTTTAAGTCCTAATGTGTCAAAGGTTGAAAAGTGCAAATCAAGGCATGAGGTATGTTTCTAAACTTAGTACATTTGTTTTTGAATACTAATGAAGTTCTCTAAGTGCTAGAAACAGTGAGAAAAGAAGAAGAAAAGAAACCGAAAAGACTTGGCTCTGTGCAGCCAAACTTCAGCTCAGTCTGGCACACCGGACTGTCCGGTGCGCCAGGCTGGTCTCCGGTGAAAGAGCTGCTCTCGGGAATCGACGGCGGCGTACGGCTATAATTCACCGGACTGTTCGGTGGTGCACCGGACTGTCCGGTGAGGCATCCTCGGCGAACTCGTCGCTCTCGGGAAAAGCAATTGGGTGACGTGGCTATAATTCACTGGACTGTCCGGTGGTGCATCGGACTGTCCGGTGAGCCAACGGTCACCAGCGCCAACGGTCGACCGCGCAATCTTCGCGCGACACGTGGACTGCTCCAATGGTCAGCTGGTGCACCGGACTGTGTCCGGTGCGCCAATCAGCCCAGAGGAGCAACGGTCGGATATGCCAAATTTGGAAGGAGATCAGGCACCGGACCGTCTACAGGACCTGTCCGGTGCGCCACTCGATAGAAGGCAAGGATAACCTTCCTTGTTGGCTTCCAACGGCTCCTAGCTGCCTTGGGGATATAAAAGGGACCCCTAGGCGCATGGAGGAGCCACCCAAGAATTCTCTAAGTATTCTCAAGCATCCAGACTCCCCTCTTGCGCATTCGCTTCATGTGTTAGTGATTTGGGCTCCATTCAAGTTGTGCACTCCCTGAGTTGTCATTTGAGCTCAAGTCTTCACTTGTGTGCGTGGTTGTGCTGCGTATTTGGGTCTTGTGTGTGTTGCTCTTCCCAACCTTACTCTGTGCTTTCTTTGTGATCTCAATTATAAGGGCGAGAGACTCCAAGTTGTGGAGATTCCTCGCAAACGGGAAAATACTCTAAGGAAAATATTGTGGTATTCAAGTTGATCATCGGATCACTTAAAAGGGGTTGAGTGCAACCCTCGTCCATTGGGACGCCACAACGTGGAAGTAGGCAAGTGTTACTTGGTTGAACCACGGGATAAAAATCGCGTGTCTTGTGTTGATCTCTCTGTGATTGTTTGTGTTCACAAGAACTCGCTTCAAGCTACATAGCCGTACTAACACTCATAACGAAGTTTTGTGGCTATTAATGTTTGATTTTTATAGGATCACCTATTCACCCCCCCCCCCCCCCCCTCTAGGTGCTCACAATTGGTATCAGAGCCGTACTCTTCATCTAAGGGACTAACCGACTGAAGAGATGGATCGTAAGGGAAAGGGGATGGTGGTCAACGACAAGGATAAGGAGTCCCTCTTCAACGAGCCAAGGGACGACAAGCCCACTAACTCAGGATCAAGTCACAAGAAGAGGGACGGGAAGAAGAAGAGGCGCATCAAGAAGATCATTTACTACGACAGTGACGCCTCCTCTTCTTCACCAAGAGACAACGACGACGATGACTCGTCGAAAAAGAGAACGGTTAATCAAAACTATTCTTTTGACTATTCTCGCATGACATACAATTCAAATGTGCATTTACTATCTATTCCTCTAGGAAAACCTCCACACTTTGATGGAGAGGACTACTCATTTTGGAGTCATAAAATGCATAGTCATCTATTTTCTCTCCATCCTAGCATTTGGGAAATAATGGAAAATGGAATGCATTTCGATAGTACGGATAACCCTATGATTATTAATGAGCAAATCCATAAGAATGCCTAAGCTACTACTGTGTTGTTAGCATCTCTTTGCAGGGACGAGTATAATAAAGTAAGTGGCTTGGACAACGCAAAGCAAATCTGGGACACCCTCAAGATCTCACATGAAGGAAATGATGCTACAATGATCACCAAAATGGAACTGGTGGAAGGCGAGCTAGGGAGATTCGCCATGATCAGGGGAGAAGAGCCAACACAAACTTACAACAGGCTCAAGACCCTGGTCAACAAGATCCGAAGCTACGGAAGCACAAGATGGACGGATCATGATGTCGTCTGACTCATGCTAAGGTCATTTACAGTAATTGACCCCCCATCTTGTCAACCTTATTCGTGAAAATCCCAGGTACACCAAGATGACGCCTGAGAAGATTCTCGGAAAATTCGTGAGCGGGCGTATGATGGTGAAGGGGGCGCGATACGTGGATGATGCTCTTAATGGCCCACTACCCGTCTACGAGCCTCAAATCGTTGCTCTCAAAGCAACCAGCAGCAGGGAGACGCTACCAAGCAAGGTGGCACAAGTAGAGGCTTCTGGCCTCAACGAAGATGAAATGGCGCTTATCATCAAGCATTTCAAGACCGCACTAAAAGGACGTAAGGAGTACCCCAACAAGAACAAAACAAGGGGAAAGCGCTCCTGCTTTAAATGCGGTAAGACTGGTCACTTTATTGCTCAATGTCCCGATAATGAGAATGAACAGGCTCAAGAAAGACACGACAAAAAGGAGAAGAAGAAGAACTACAAGAAGGCGAAGGGCGAGGCGCACCTTGGAAAGGAGTGGGACTCTGACTGCTCCTCATCCGACTCCGACGATGAGGGACTGGCTGCCTCAGCCTTCGACAAGTCTTCGCTCTTCCCCAACGAACGCCATACATGTCTCATGACCAAGGAGAAGAAAGTAAGTATTCGAGATACACCTAAGTATTGTTCTTCTAGTGATGAGGAATCTTCTGATGATGAAGTAGATTACTCTAATTTATTTAAAGGTTTAGATAGAGCTAAGGTAGAAAAAATTAATGAATTAATTGATGCTCTAAACGAAAAGGATAGATTGTTAGAAAAACAAGAGGACATTTTATATGAGGAACATGACAAATTTATTAGTGTGCCAAAATCCCTTGCCTTAGAAATTAAGAGAAATGAAATGTTGTCTTCTGAATTGTCTATTTGCCATGACTTGGTCTCTAGTTTAAAAAGTTTAAATGATGAATTAAATGCTAAGCTAGAGGAAGTCAAAACTAGTTCATGTGTTGAGCATGTCATTATTTGTAATAGATGTAAGGACTTTGATGTTGATGCTTGTGATGAACACCTTATTTCTATTACCAAATTAAATGATGAGGTGGCAAGTCTTAATGCTCAACTTAAGACTTGCAAAATTAATTTTGATAAACTAAAATTTGCTAGGGATGCCTACACTGTTGGTAGACACCCCTCAATTAAGGATGGGCTTGGTTTTCGAAAGGAAGCCAAGAACTTAACAAGCCAAAGGGCTCCCATTCCCAACAATGAGAAAGGGAAGGCTCCTATGGTTAGCAATTCTCAAAGGAACCATGCCTTCGTTTATGATAGGAAAATTGCTAACCATGCTCATTATAATAGGAGTTATGATCATGATGCTTTTAATTCACATGCTATGTTTGCCTCTAGTTCTACTTTTGTGCATGGTAGAAGTAGGCCTAGGAGAAATCATATTGTGCCACATATGCCTAAGAAAGTGTGCAATGAACCTTCTACCATTTATCATGCTTACAACACTTCATTTGTTCTTTTATGTAAGAATGCAAAAATAGTTGCTAGGAAATTAGGATCCAAATGCAAGGGAGACAAGACTTGCATATCGGTTCCAAAGACTGTTTTGACTAACCTTGTAGGACCCAACAAGAGTTGGGTACCTAAAGCCCAAGCTTAAATTCCTTGCAGGTTTATGCATCCGGGGGCTCAAGCTGGATTATCGACAGCGGATGCACAAACCACATGATGGGGGAGAAGAAGAAGTTCACCTCCTACGTCAAGAATAAGGATTCCCAGGATACGATTATCTTTGGAGATGGGAATCAAGGCAAGGTCAAGGGTTTGGGAAAGATAGTCATCACCAACGAGCACTCCATATCAAATGTATTTCTAGTAGATTCGCTTGGTTACAACCTTCTGTCTGTAAGTCAATTGTGTCACTTGGGTTACAATTGTCTTTTTACAAATGTTGATGTATCTGTCTTTAGAAGGAGTGATGGTTCATTATCTTTTAAGGGTGTATTAGACGGCAAACTCTACTTAGTTGATTTTTCGAAAGAGGAGGCCAATCTAGATGCATGCTTAATAGCTAAGACTAGTATGGGTTGGCTGTGGCATCACCGTCTAGCACATGTTGGGATGAAGAACCTCCATAAACTTCTAAAGGGAGAACATGTGTTAGGACTAACCAATGTTTGTTTCGAGAAGGATAGACTTTGTGCAGCATGTCAGGCAGGGAAACAGGTGAGAAGCACTCATCATATCAAGAATATGATGACAACATCAAGACCACTGGAGCTTCTTCACATGGACCTTTTTGGACCCGTTGCCTACCTTAGCATCGGGGGGAAGTAAGTATGGTCTTGTAACTGTTGATGACTTTTCCCGCTTCACTTGGGTGTTCTTTTTGCAGGATAAATCAGAAACCCAAGGGACCCTAAAGCGCTTTCTAAGGAGGGCTCAAAACGAATTTGAGCTCAAGGTGAAAAAGATAAGAAGCGACAACTGGTCCGAGTTCAAGAATCTGCAAGTGGAGGAGTATCTTGAGGAAGAAGGCGTCAAGCACGAGTTCTCCGCTCCCTACACACCACAGCAAAACGGTGTGGTAGAGAGGAAGAATAGGACACTTATCGACATGGCGAGAACGATGCTTGGAGAATTCAAGACGCCCGAGCGGTTTTGGTTGGAAGCTGTGAACACAGCTTGCCACGCCATAAACCGGCTCTACCTACATCGCCTTCTCAAGAAGACCTCGTATGAACTCCTTACCGGTAACAAACCCAACATTTCTTACTTTCGTGTATTTGGGAGCAAATGTTACATTCTGGTGAAGAAAGGTAGACATTCTAAATTTGCTCCCAAGGCAGTAGAAGGGTTTTTACTAGGGTATGACTCAAATACAAAGGCGTATAGTGTCTTCAACAAATCATTAGGTTTGGTTGAAGTATCTAGCGACATTGTATTTGATGAGACTAATGGCTCTCCAAGAGAGCAAGTTGATCTTGATGACATAGATGAAGATGATGTTTCGACGGCCGCAATGTGCACGATGGCGAGAGGTGATGTGCGACCACAGGAACAACAAGAGCAAGATCAGCCATCTTCCTCCACAATGGTGCATCCTCAAACTCAAGACGATGAACAAGTACCTCAAGAAGAGGGACAGGATCAAGGGGGAGCACAGGAAGAACAAGTGATGGAGGAAGAAGCACCACGGGTCCGTCCAACTCAAGTTCGAGCGACGATCCAAAGAAATCACCCCGTCGATCAGATTCTAGGTGACATAAGCAAGGGAGTAACAACTCGCTCACGTTTAGCTAATTTTTGTGAGCATTACTCGTTTGCCTCTTCTATTGAGCCTTTCAGGGTAGAAGAGGCCTTGCAGGATTCGGACTGGGTGTTGGCCATGCAGGAAGAGCTCAACAACTTCAAGAGGAATGAAGTTTGGAGCCTGGTGCCACGTCCAAAGCAAAATGTTGTGGGAACCAAGTGGGTGTTCCGCAACAAGCAAGACAAGCACGGGGTGGTGACAAGAAACAAGGCTCGACTTGTGGCAAAAGGTTATGCCCAAGTCACAGGTTTGGATTTCGGGGAGACTTTTGCTCCTGTGGCTAGGCTAGAGTCTATTCGAATTTTATTAGCCTATGCCACTCACCACTCTTTCAGGCTATTTCAAATGGATGTGAAGAGCGCTTTCCTCAATGGGCCAATAAAGGAGGAGGTCTACGTGGAACAACCCCTGCCTTTGAGGATGACAGGTACCCCGACCATGTGTTCAAGCTCTCTAAGGCGCTCTATGGACTTAAGCAAGCCCTAGGAGCATGGTATGAATGCCTTAGAGATTTCTTAATTGTCAATGCTTTCAAGGTTGGGAAAGCCGATCCCACTCTTTTTACTAAGACTTGTGATGGTGATCTTTTTGTGTGCCAAATTTATGTCAATGGCATAAATTTGGTTCTACTAACCAAAAGTCTTGTGAGGAGTTTAGCAGGGTGATGACTCAAAAGTTTGAGATGTCGATGATGGGTGAGTTGAACTACTTCCTTGGGTTCCAAGTGAAGCAACTCAAAGACGACACCTTCATCTCCCAAATGAAGTACACACAAGATCTTCTCAAGCGGTTTGGGATGAAGGACGCCAAGCCCGTGAAGATACCAATGGGAACCGACGGGCATGTCGACCTCAACAAAGGAGGTAAGTCCGTTGATCAAAAGGCATACCGGTCTATGATAGGGTCATTGCTTTATTTATGTGCTAGTAGACCGGACATTATGCTAAGCGTATGCATGTGTGCTAGATATCAATCCGACCCCAGGGAATGTCACCTTGTGGCCGTTAAGCGAATTCTTAGATATTTAGTTTCTACGGCTTTTTTCGGGATCTGGTATCCAAAGGGGCCTACCTTTGACTTGATTGGATATTCAGACTCTGATTATGCTGGATGCAAGGTTGATAGGAAGAGTACATCAGGGATGTGCCAATTCCTAGGAAGGTCCCTGGTGTCTTGGAGTTCAAAGAAACGAACATCTGTTGCCCTATCCACCGCTGAGGCCGAGTATGTTACCGCAGGACAGTGTTGCGCGCAACTACTTTGGATGAGGCAAACCCTCCGGGACTTTGGCTACAATCTGAGCAAAGTCCCACTCCAATGTGACAATGAGAGTGCAATCCGCATGGCGGATAATCCTGTTGAACACAGCCGCACTAAGCACATATACATCCAACATCACTTCCTAAGAGACCACCAGCAAAAGGGAGATATTGAGGTGAACCATATTAGCACCAAGAACCAGCTAGCCGATATCTTCACCAAGACGTTGGATGAGAAAACATTTTGCAGGTTGCGTAGTGAGCTAAATGTCTTAGATTCGCGTAACTTGGATTGATCTATAGCATGCATATAGTCTATGTCTTTGATCCTGTTACTTCATGCTTTTATGTGATTTGTTGCTTATTTATGGTGCTCAAGTTGTGCAAGGGATCCCCGAACCTCACAAGTTCATGTGTGAATGATGCACATATTTAGGGGGAGATGTGCTACAACTTGACCCTTTGAGACTAATCTGTTTGTTTGAGTATACTTGATGTAGTCTCAAAGGTGCATTGAAAGGGAAATGTGAACTTGGACAAAGAAAAGACTTTCACTGCACTCCGGTATTCGTGTACTTAATTCCAAGTTCATTCTTATGCTCTAGTTGCCTTTTTGCTCTTAATTGACATTTTTGGTGAGGCAATGGGGTTAGAGGGCCAAAAATGTTCCCGTTTTGGTGCTTAATGCCAAAGGGGGAGAAATTAAGGCCAAAGCAAATGGATCAGCTACCACTTGTGAATTTTGAAAACAATAGAGTTAGAACTTTTGATTTGTCCAAAATACTCTTATTGCAAAATTTGGTCTCTTGTGGGGGAGAATTTTGATTATGGGAAAAGGGGGAGTTTTTGGCACTTGATCAATTTTACTCTTGGAATAACTCTCTATGTGCCCAAACAAGTGTGTTTGACTTAGAGGTAGGAAAAAGAATTTGATTTGCAAAAACAAACCAAGTGGTGACAAAGAGTGATCCAAATATTCCAAATTATAGCAAAAACAATTTGGTCTTCAATTTGAATCGATGTTGCATGTTTTGTGTTGCATTTTGATGTGTTGGCATAAATCACCAAAAAGGGGGAGATTGAAAGGGAAATGTGCCCCTGGGCAATTTCTATAATGTTTTGGTGATTAAGTGCCCAACGTGTTTCTTTAAGTCCTAATGTGTCAAAGGTTGAAAAGTGCAAATCAAGGCATGAGGTATGTTTCTAGACTTAGTACATTTATTTTTGAATACTAATGAAGTTCCCTAAGTGCTAGAAACAGTGAGAAAAGAAGAAGAAAAGAAACTGAAAATACTTGGCTCTATGCAGCCAAACTTTAGCTCAGTCTGGCACACCGGACTGTCCTGTGGTGCACCGAACAGTGTCCGGTGCGCCAGGCTAGTCTCCGGTGAAAGTGCTGCTCTCGGGAATCGACGGCGGCGTATGGCTATAATTCACCGGAATGTCCGGTGGTGCACCGGAATGTTCGGTGAGGCATCCTCGGTGAACTCGTCGCTCTCGGGAAAAGCAATTGGGCGACGTGGCTATAATTCACCGGACTGTCCGGTGGTGCACCGGACTGTCCGGTGAGCCAACGGTCGCCAGCGCCAACGGTCGGCCGCGCAATCTTCGCGCGACACGTGGACTGCTCCAACGGTCAGCTGGTGCACCGGACAGTGTCTGGTGCGCCAATCAGCCCAGAGGAGCAATGGTCGGATATGCCAAATTTGGAAGGAGATCAGGCACCGGACCGTCTACAGGACCTGTCTGGTGGCGCACCAGATTGTCCGGTGCGCCACTCGACAGAAGGCAAGGATAGCCTTCCTTGTTGGCCTCCAATGGCTCCTAGCTGCCTTGGCGCTATAAAAGGGACCCCTAGGCGCATGGAGGAGACACCCAAGAATTCTCTAAGTATTCTCAAGCATCCAGACTCCCCTCTTGCGTATTCGCTTCATTGTGTTAGTGATTTGGGCTCCATTCGAGTTGTGCACTCCCTGAGTTGTCATTTGAGCTCAAGTCCTCACTTGTGTGCGTGGTTGTGCTGCGTATTTGGGTCTTGTGTGTGTTGCTCTTCCCGACCTTACTCCGTGCTTTCTTTGTGATCTCAATTATAAGGGCGAGAGACTCCAAGTTGTGGAGATTCCTCACAAACGGGAAAATACTGTGGTATTCAAGTTGATCATCGGATCACTTGAAAGGGGTTGTGTGCCACCCTCGTCCATTGGGACGCCACAACATGGAAATAGGCAAGTGTTACTTGGCCGAACCACGGGATAAAAATCGTATGTCTTGTGTTGATCTCTCTGTGATTGTTTGTGTTCACAGGAACTTGCTTCAAGCTACTTAGCCGTACTAACACTCATAACGAAGTTTTGTGGCTATTAGTGTTTGATTTTTACAGGATCACCTATTCACCCTCCTCCCTCTAGGTGCTCACAAATAGAATACTCTCAGAATGAAGAAACACATGAAGATCATCTGAGACTAGTTCTACAGAAGTTTCAAGATAATCAGTTGTATGCAAAATTCTCAAAGTGTGAGTTTTGGCTGAAGGAAGTCGCTTTCCTAGGTCATATTATCATAGATGGAGGAATCAAGGTATACCCCAGTAAAATAAGTGAAATATTAAGTTGGAAGCAACCAACATATGTGTACAAGATCAGGAGTTTTCTCGGATTAGCAGGATACTACAAAAGATTCATTGAAGGCTTCTCCAAAATAGTGAAACCCCTTACTTCACTGCTGGAGAAAGGTAAAGAGTTTAAGTGGGATGAAGCATGTCAGAAATGTTTTGACGAATTCAAGGAAAAGCTAACCACTGCACCAGTGTTGATAATGCCTGAGATTCACAAAGGATTTGACGTGTATTGCGATGCATCACATCTAGGACTTGGATGTGTATTAATGCAAGAAGGAAAAGTAATTACGTATGCCTCAAGGCAAATGCGGAAACATGAAAAGAATTATCATACGCATGATTTGGAATTAGTTGTCGTAGTGCACGCTTTGAAGATTTGGAGGCACTACATGATTGGAAACAAGTGTAAAATCTTCATGGATCACAAAAGCTTGAAATATATCTTCACGCAGAAAGAACTCAACCTCAGACAGCGAAGATGGTTTGATTTAATCAAAGCTTATGATTTGGAAATACAATATCATCCAGGAAAAGCAAATGTTGTGGCAGACACTTTGAGACGTAAAGGTCAAGTGAACAGCATTAATACCTACTTGATGCCACAGGATTTATGTTGGGAAATGAAACAACTCAATCTTGGTATGCTTAATAATATGGAAGCAATAGTTATGGAAGTTGAATCCACTTTGGAAAAAGATATTCGTAAAGGACAAGAATCTGATGAGAAAATCAAAGAAATTAAGGCACAGATTAAAGTGGGAAAGACCTCTGATTTCACGAAAGATGAACAAGGCACCGTATGGTTAGAAAGAGAATATGTATACCAAAAATCGAGCACCTATGTCAACTTATTTTAAGAGAAGCTCACGATTCAGCTTATTCTATTTACCCTGGAGGTACTAAGATGTACCAGGACCTAAAGGAAAAGTATTGGGGGTACGGTTTGAAAAGAGATGTTGCTACTTATGTTGCACTATGTGATGTTTGTCAACGAGTTAAGGCCGAACATCAAAGACCAGCAGGATTTTTACAACCTCTAAAGGTACCGGAATGGAAATGGGAAGAAATCGGTATGGGTTTCATAGTTGGATTACCCCGTACCCGTGACGGCTATGATTCCATATGGGTTATAGTTGATAGTTTGACTAAATTGATACACTTTATACGTGTGAAGACAACTTACTCGAGAGCCCAATTAGCAGAGTTATACATGTCAAGGATTGTTTATCTGCATGGAGTACTGAAGAAGATTGTATCAGATCGAGGAACCCAATTTACCTCGCGCATTTGAAAAGATTACATGAGTCCATGGATACCAAGCTAAACTTCAGCTCAGCCTATCATCCGCAAACAGAAAGAATAAATCAAGTGTTAGAAGATATGTTAAGAGCTTGTGCTCTAAAGCATGGTAGAAGCTGGGATAAAAGTTTGCCCTATGCAGAATTCTCGTATAACAATAGCTACTAAGCAACTCTAAAGATGGCACCGTTTGAAGCATTTATGGACAGAAATGCAGAACACCTCTATATTGGAATCAAACGGGAGAAAGTCAAGTATTTGGTCCAGAAATTCTCCAAGAAACAAAGAAGCAAGTGCATATTGTTAGAGAGAATCTGAAAACAGCACAGTCAAGGCAGAAAAGCAATGCTAACAATAGAAGAAGAGAATTGATCTTTGAAGTTGAAGACTTCGTATATCTTATGAGAGGAATGAAAAGATTTAAGGTTAAAGGTAAATTATCTCCCCGCTACATTGGCCCATTCAAAATTTTGGAAAGAAAAGGTGAAGTAACATATCAATTGGAGCTACCCAATAGTTTATCGGACGTGCATGACGTATTTCATGTATCACAACTTAAGAAGTGCTTAAGAATACCGGAGGAACAATTACCTATGGAAGAACTCAACATTGATAAGGATTTGACTTATTCGGAGTACCCTATCGAAATTCTGGAAACATCTCGCAGAATTACTAGGAGTAAAGTTATCAACATTTGCAAGTTCAGTGGAGTCATCATTCGGGAGATGAGGCCACTTGGGAAAGAGAAGATGAACTCAGAGCTGAATTTCCCCAACTATTTTCAGAAGTTCTCTAATCTCGAGGATGAGATTCTTTTTAGGGGATAGGTTTGTAACACCTCAAAACCATCAACTAAAAATAATGCATTTAGATTATTAATGGTAAATATAGTAATGAAATTTTCTTTCAAATGTTTGATCTTATTTACCTTTGGAATAATTTTTGTTTGCTCATATTGGAATTTTTTATATGAGAACGTAATTAATTTAATATGAGAACTTTGGTCCAAAAATAAATTCTTTAATGGTAATATTTTTGGGTATAATTATTATGAATTTTTAGAAATATTTAAAAATATATTTATTCCTATTTTTATATTGGCAGATAAGGATAAAAAAAGAAAAAAAACTAATCTAGTCGGCCCACCAGGGCCCAGTATGCGCCGACGCGCCCCTGGTGCCGCGCGCCTCCCCTTCTCACCTCCAGGTGGGCCCGGCGCGGCGCCATGTTCATCTTCTCTATGTGGACGTGCCCGGCCACCACCTCTTGGCCTGCCTCGACGGCCGCGACCGCCCCCTCGGCTTTTGCGCTCACATCCGCGCTGTAAACCGCAGTGGTTGGTCGTCTCCAAGCCGAAAACTGCCACCCTATTCCCCTTCCTCTCCTCTCCCACTCCCCTTTGTATTGAGCGCGCCATTAACGACGTTAATGGCCGCCAGATCCTCACTCCAACCGGCACCCCCTCTGCTAGGGCTGGGCATTCGGTCTATTAGGGTAATTCGGTTTGGTCTATTCGGGTTTGTGAAATTTCGGGTTCTGAAAAATAAGAACCAAAATTTACAAAATAATTTTAAGAACCGAATCCGAATAGACTCACAATTTCGGTTCGGTCTATTCGTTCCACCGAATAGACCCAAACAGTGGAGAGACTAGTATCTTTTGTTAAAATATATACAATGAATAATTAATTAGAAGTACTATTATTACAACAAGTAACTATAAAAAATAGCATACAAAGATATATATACTATCGTTAAGATGATATCATTATTTTTAACTAATAAGTTTATAAATCATATAATGATATCATCACATATTAAGAGCTTTTTTATATTTCGGGTTATTTCGTCTATTCGGGTTTTAAAGGTTAGGAACCGAACCCGAACCCATACCCCGAAATATAGCACATATAGGAACCGAACCCGAACCCGAAAACTGAATAGACCAAATAACCCAAAATATAAAAAAGCTCTTAATATGTGATGATATCATTATATGATTTATAAACTTATTAGTTAAAAATAATGATATCATCTTAACGATAGTATATATATCTTTGTATGCTATTTTTTATAGTTACTTGTTGTAATAATAGTACTTCTAATTAATTATTCATTGTATATATTTTAACAAAAGTGTCGGCGTTTCGACCCCGGGGGGTCCCTGGACCGACGAGTAAATTTGTCGCTGCGCGTCCTAGCCCAGATGGGTTGGCGCGAGATGGAACACAAGGGGGAAAACGCGGCTCGTGTTACCCCGCGCCAGGGGGGTGTGCTCGTAGTAATGGTTACAAGCGTTCGCGAGAGAGAGAGTGAGCCTGTTCGTTAGCTCGTTCTCCCGCGCGACCTCTCGCATGAAGGCCCTGGACCTCCCCTTTTATAGATGCAAGGAGAGGGTCCAGGTGTATAATGGGGGTGTAGCTAGGCGCTAACGTGTCTGGCAGGGAAGTGCCTGAGCCCTGTGTACATGCCAATGTGGCTCTCGGAGAAGTGCTTGAGCCCTGCGTAGGCGATAACGTGGCCGTCGGAGAAGTGCTTGAGCCCTGTAGAAGCACAGCTGTCGGTGCGGCTGGGATCTTGCTGACGTCTCCTTGCTTCCGTAGGGGGCTGAGAACCACCGTCGTCATGGACGCACGCGGGGAGCCATCATTACTTGTCACCGGGGCGAGCCAGATGGGACGCCGATCTTGTTCCCCTGTAGCTTGAGCTAGCTAGGGGTAGGGTAATGATGTATCCCCCGTGACGCGGTCGGTCCGAGCCCAAGGTCGGGCGAGGCGGAGACTTCTCCTGAGGCCGAGGCCGGGGTCGGGTGAGGACGCGATTCCTCCCGAGGCCGAGGTTGAGGCCGAGCCCTGGGGTCGGGCGAGGCGGAGACCACCTTCTGAGGCCGAGCCCTAGGGTCGGGCAAGGCGGAGACCACCTTCCGAGGCTGAGGTTGAGGCCGAGCCCTGGGGTCGGGCAAGGCAGAGCTTCCTGTTGCGCCCGAGGCTGAACTTGGTTGTTGTCAGCCTCACCCTGGTGGGTGGCATAGCAGTCGGAGTGGGGCGAGCGGCGCTGTTTTCCTGTCAGGTCGGTCAGCGAATGGGTGAAGTGACTGCGGTCACTTCGACTTTGCCGACTGAGGCACGTGTGTCAGGATAAGGTGTCAGGCGATCCTCGCATTTAATGCGCCTGCGATACGGTCGGTTGGAGAGGCGATTTGGCCAAGGTTGCTTCTTGACGAAGCCTGCTCGAGTTGGGCCTTGGGCGTGCCGAGGGTGCGCCCACTGCCTGAGGAGGCTCTCAGGCGAGACGTAACTTCGTCCGGGACTACATTTCCCGCCCAAGGCTGGGCTCGGGCGAGGCGAGATCGCGCCCCTTGGGTAGACGAAGCCTTGGCATGAATCGCGCCCATCAGTCTCCGCAGCTTGCGCTGATGGTGGTTACCAGCCGTGTTTAGGAGTGTTGGGGGTACCCCTAATTATGGTACCCAACAGTAGCCCCCGAGCCTCGAAGGGAGTGTTGGTACTCGCTTGGAGGCTTTGCCGCACTTTTTTGCGAGGGGACCGGCCTTTCTCGGTTATACTTTGTTCCGGTGGGTGCGCGCGAGCGCACCCGCCGGGTGTAGCCCCGAGGCCTCGGAGGAGTGGTTTGACTCCTCTGAGGTCTTAATGCCTTTCGTGATGCCCTGACCGGCCTGGTTGTTCCCTCATGCGACCTGATTGTAGCCCGGGTGCATGGTCAAGTTTCGAGTTTTTAGGCTGGTTTGTTGACACTGTCAACGGTTTGGCCGTAGCCGGGTTGCGAGAGCAGCCCCCGAGCCTCTGCACGGAGCGAGAGGACGATCAAGGACTGTCTCGACTTTTATTATACGCCTCTTTGTCGCCTTTCCGCAAGGAGGAAGGGGGGAAAGCGCCATGTTGCCCTCGGAGGGCGCCAAACATGGTGTTTCCAGTGAGTTGCTAACGGGTGATCCGAGTGGACGCCTGTGCCCCGTTCAATAAGGGTTGGCTAGTGGCCCAGAGGCGCGCTCCAAAAGTACCTGAGGTGATTTGCCGGACCCGGACCCGTTCGATAGGGTCCGAGGGCTCGATGCCTCCCTCTGGTGGGATTCCGTTACAAAATCGCTCCTAATGGTCTCGGAAATGTCCTAGGGTACCTCGGGAGCATAACCCGATCCTCGGCCATGTAACGGACGTACCTAGAGTCATCCCTCACTCTGCGTGCTCTGGGGCGGCTGTCGACCCTTCCGAGGGGCCAGCCTTCAAACCCCTGATCAGTAGTGGGCGCGGAGCTCGAGTGCTCTGAGGCGGCTGTCGAACCCTTCCGAGGGGCCAGCCTTCGAACCCCTGATCAGTAAGAGGGCTTGGAGCCCGAGTGCTCTAGGGCGGCCGTCGAACCCTTCCGAGGGGCTAGCCTTCGAACCCCTGATCAGTAGGAGGGCTCGGGGCCCGCTTCCTTCGCGGAGAAGGATCCCTTTCGAAATATCCCCTTTCCTGGTCTCTGTTGGCAAGAGAGAGAAAGGGGAAGAGGAAAAGGATATGAATTTAAATAGTGTGGCGCACCTTTTTTGACGCAGTCATCATGGCGGAGGTGAAACGACGCCTGCTTCGCCTGCCAAAGGTGTCGCTTGCCCTGGTGAGGAGTTAATGCGACGGGACGGGCGATTCGCGGGGCGGTCGTTGCGTGTGCGCGAGTCGTTCGAGGAACGGGCGTTTTGCCTTCGAGTTTGAATTTCGCGGCGGGTTCGGGCGAAGTTTCGAATGGATCTCGCCCGGGCCTTTATATACCCGGAAGAGGGGCCGACGGTGGTTCTTTACTCTGCCATTTGCGCTTGCCTTCTGCTTTGGTTTCCGCAACCTAAGAGAATAGCCAGAGAAAAGAAAACCGCGCACCTTGTGCCCTCTGTCTCCACCCCCTTCGTTCAGCGATGGCTGACAAGGTGACCGTCGTTCCACCGCGCGATCTGTGGCCTTTTTCCACCGTCACGGTGGATGATCTGGAGGCCCTCGTCGCCGATGGTTTGCTCCGTCCCCTCTCCGGTGACCCGCAGCTGGAGTGGATGGCCCCTGCGAGCGAGGCTGACCCGACTCCGCCGCTGGGGTATGTGGTTAGTTTCATCTCCTTCCACGAGCGGGGGTTCGAAGTGCCAGCGAGCCGTTTTATGCGGGCGCTCCTGCACTACTACGGGGTGGAGCTGCACAACTTCAACCCCAACTCCATCACACAAGCAGCCATCTTCGCGGCGGTTTGCGAGGGTTTTTTGGGGTTGACCCCCACTGGGATCTATGGACCCATCTCTTCTCCGCGGAGCTCTTTGCCTCGACGATGGAGGCGAAGAAGGTCTGTATGGCGGTGCGGGTCGGTGGCTGCACCCTCCAGCTGAGGCCGGGGCGCGCGCAGCTGTACATCCCTGCCATCCTTGTGTCTTCGAATAAGGGGTGGCAGCGTCGGTGGTTTTACCTCCGGAACGACGACAGAAGGCTCCCGTCGTTCTCTCAACGAGTGGTGACCGTCGCCGGCAGCAACTGGCGTTGGGGGGCCACGCGCGAGAAACATGAGAAGCTCCAGCCTCTTCTGGAGGCCTTGCAGAGGTTACGAGATGGGGGGCTCACCGCTGCGGGGGTGGTTGCCGCCATCCATCGCCGGAGGTTGCTTCCTTTGGCAGAGCGGTGGTTGCCGCTTTCGGAGATGAAGCCGGGGATTGATTTGGAGGGTTCGCAGATGTCCTCGGCTTCCCTCTCCGCCGACGACCTCCGCAGGAGGGTAGCGGGCACGGTAGGGAGGCTAGATGCCGGTGCCCTTACCCAGCCCATGATGCGTCTCGAGCGTGTGTACGTGTCCATGGTGAGTGTCCGCTCCTTCTCCTATTTTGCGCCAAGTTGCCTTTGATTCTTACCGTCGGGATTTCTGTTCGTCTCCAGGGGCTGGGGTTTTACAAGCTCTCCCTGCCACCGGTCCCGGAGGACGCGGTGGACCGAGCCGCGCGGAGGGTCGCCGCGGAGAAGAAAAAGGAGAAGAAGGACGCGGAAAAGGCCCGGGCCCGCGAGCGGATGCGGGCTCGGGAAGCCTTGGAGAGGCGCCGTCGGAGGCAGGAGAGGGACGGGCTCCCGAGGGAGCCGTCGCCGGAGACGCCTGACGACGATGATGATGACGATGATGATGACGAGGGCGATGACGTGGTGGCCCGTCCTGGCCTCAGCCCGGATCTGAGGCTAGGCCAGGGGTCGCCGAGCCAGCCTCCAAGTGGGTTGGCGCCATCAGAATCTGGGGCCAGGACATCAAGGTCCCGGTCCGAGGAGCGGGGGCAGGCCGAGGGGGTACTTGACCCCTTGGCCGAGGTAGTTGAGGTGACTCCGGGGAGTCAGACCGATCCGCCTGTCCCCCAAGAGCAGTCGCCTGTGCCGGCTGCACAGGAAGTTGGTCCTTCGGCCATCGTGATGACGCCTCGGCGGGCCGCTCCTTTGGCGCCTCGAGTGCTCGAGGTGGAGGCAGTGCCGGAGTCGGCAGCGGGGCCACCCTCGGCAGTGCCTGCAAGGGCCAAGGGCCGAGGGGCCTCCCCGCAGGCACGATTGGCCCTAGTCCGGAGTGGGTAAGTATCCGAGGATACCTCTGCTTTGGTTTTTTCCTCCGTGTGTCTTGATCTTGTCTTCTCTCCTTCTTTCAGCAAGCGGAGACAGAGCTCGACTGGTCTGGCCCCCAGGAAGGCCCTTAAGACGTGGCTGGCCTCTGCAGCTGGTGCCGCGGCGCACTAGGCCGGTTGGCTGGCCTCCGCGCAAAGCGCCCTCGAGCGGGGGGCCCAGGCGGCACGAGTTGCCATGGGGCAAGTCCCCCGGGCCGACCCCTCTGTCGGGGCGGCCATCGTGCCGGAGGAGACTGCTAACGCGGTCGTGGCCCTAAGCCCGCCTGACCTGTTGCTGGCGCCGGCGTCGACTTCTGCCGGGGCCGTCGCTGATTTGCCCGCGGAGCCGCCCGTCGCTACTGACATCGGGATGGCTGAGGCGCCGCTGCTCGAGGTCGCCCCCGACCTCCCCAGTCTCGGCCACAAGGAGAGGGCGGCCACCGTTGCCGAGGTCGGTGATCGGGGGCCCGCCTCCTTGGCCGAGGGGAGGCCCAGCACGTCGACAGCGATGGTACCCGAAGCGTCGACTATAGGGGGACCCGACGCCTTGGGGGAGGGCCGCGCAGAACTGCAGCCTGTCTTGGGGAGCAGCGTCCTTATCCCCAAGCGGTGCAACCCCAATGAGTGGTGTGGGCCGGCGTTCCGGTTCTGGAGCCGCGGCGCCTCGGAACCCCTCTTCCTCCTCAATGATGAGCGGGAGGAGCAGTCTCGGGATGAGCTCCATGAGTATGCCGAGGCGGCGATGGGGTCGCCTCGGTCGACCATGGAGATCCTTTCCAGGGACGTTCCCAGGGTCCTCCAGGTAAGGATTTTAGGCATACACCTTGCGTGACCAGGGCATTCTTTGTAATACCCTGCTTTCCTTCCTCAGGAACTGGCGGATGTGAGCACCGCCAAGTCGTTGTTCATTCGCCGCGAGAGCGACGTCTAGGATTCGTTGTGGTCCCAGAGGGCCGCGCTTGCCGAGGATAATGAACGCCTCGCCCAACAGAGCACCGAGGTGGTGGACCTTCGGCTGCTCCGTGATGAGCTGAAGTCGGAGGTAGCGGCGGCGCGGGCAGAGGCGGCGTTGGCACAGACGGAGATGCAGCAGCGGCAGCTGGAGCTTGGCCAGGTCATCGGCGAGCGGGACCAATCTCGGAGCCAAGCTGCCGAGGCTGTGGGCCGGGCTGAGGCCCTTAGGGGTCAGCTGGCTGAGGCTACGAAGCAGCTAGCCGAGGCGTCCGCTCGGGTCGGGGCCCTTGCTGAGGACCTGGCCATAGCCGTGGGGTCTACCTAGTCTGCCCAGGCCGTGGCCTTGCAGGAGCGCGCCGGGGCCGAAGGTATGTTTCGACCGCTTTGTGACCTCGATTCAGCCTCATTCTTCAGCTTGTGTCTGAAGAATTTTGTTTGGCTCCCTGCAGAGTTCGTCAAGGCGCTCGCCCAGGCGGTCGAGCAGAAGGAGGCCGACCGCATGGCTATGTCCGAGGCCATCTCGGACTTTTGTCGGGCCTTTGACCTTGACGACGTCCCCTCGGGTAGCTCCCCCCAGAGTCACCTGCGGGCCTTGGGCGGCCATGTGCGCAGCAGACTCCGTGGGGCACTGCACCACGGCGTTAGGCGGGCCTTTGCCGTGCTTGCTCCCACTACGATGTGGATCTGGAGCAGGTCAGTGAGGGGTACTGCCTACCCGACGAAGATGAGGTGGCGTTTGCCGAGGTCCAGAGGCTTGACACGGCCGCGACAGGCCCAAGCGCGGTGCTGGCGTCCTCATTTGAGGTGGAGATCCTTCCGCCTGTGTCGCCGTCTAGGGCCGGGCCAGATCTTGCCGAGGGTGGAGACGACGCCGAGGGTGGCCCTGCCAATGTTTGATCCTGCTGGAACAGTTTGTCTGTAGCGTGTGTGTGTTTCTCGCGGTCGCTGAGGCCTAAACACTTTTATCGTTATGTTATAAAGTTGTGTTTCCTTTCCTCCCGTTTCGAGTATCAGGACTTGTTCGTCGGTAGCAGAATCGCTTACCCGAGCAAGAGTTACTTTTCGCGGAAGGTGATGAGTGAGGTATCCGTATCCCAGAGGCGTAGGAGTCCCTCGGCTCGGTTGACCTTGCCGCTTACGTGCACTCTTACCCGTTTGCAGGATTCTGTTATCGATATAGTCGAGAAGGCACGAAAGTCGTTTTGGTAGAAAATCTTTCTTGGTAGAAAAAATTTTCCGAGGAAGACGCAGAGTGGGTTCCCCCCTTCTAGCCCCCGGGGGAGGGTCGGGCTTTGCCGAGGCAAGGCCGACCCTTCCTTGACGGTTAGACTTTATTTGTGTATGTAAAGAGAACGAGGAATATGAACGACTTGAAACATCTTAAGGGTAGAAGCGACGTAGCTGTTGGATGTTCCAAGCGTTGTTGTAGACCTCGCCTTGATCGTTGGCCAGCTTGTATGTTCCGGGCTTCAAAATCTTGGCGATGATGAACGGCCCTTCCCAGGGAGGAGTAAGCTTGTGGCGCCCTCGGGCGTCCTGCCGCAGCCGAAGTACCAGGTCTCCCACCTAGAAGCCTCGGGGTCGAACCCCTTGGGCGTGGTAGCGTCGCAGAGACTGCTGATACCGTGCCGAGTGTAGTAAGGCCACGTCCCGAGCCTCTTCCAGCTGGTCCAGTGAGTCTTCTCGGTTGGCCTGGTTGCTTCGGTCGTCGTACGCCTTTGCCCTCGGGGAACCGTATTCTAAGTGTGTGGGTAAGATAGCCTCGGCCCCATAGACTAGAAAGAACAGCGAGAAACCCATGGCTCGGCTCGGCGTCGTCCTCAGACTCCAGACCACCAAGGGTAGCTCTTTCATCCACCGCTTGTCGAACTTGTTGAGGTCGTTGTAGATCCTCGGTTTAAGTCCCTGCAGAATCATACCGTTGGCACGCTCCACCTGCCCATTCGTCATGGGGTGAGCTACGGCGGCCCAGTCCACACGGATGTGGTGGTCCTCGCAGAAGTCCAGGAACTTCTTCCTAGTGAACTGTGTGCCATTGTCGGTGATGATGGAGTTCGGGACCCCGAAGCGATGGATGATGTTTGTGAAGAACGCCACCGCCTGCTCGGACCTGATGCTGGTTAGGGGTCGGACCTTGATCCACTTGGAGAATTTGTCGATGGCAACCAGCAGGTGCGAGAAGCCTCCGGGTGCCTTCTGCAAGGGACCGACGAGGTCCAGACCCTAGACAGCAAATGGCCAGGTGATGGGTATTGTCTGCAGGGCCTGAGCGGGCAGGTGCATCTGTCTTGCGTAGAATTGACACCTTTGGCAAGAGTGTACAATCCTAGTGGCGTCGGCCACCGCGGTCGGCCAGTAGAAACCTTGTCGGAAGGCGTTTCCTACGAGGGCTCGAGGCACTGCATGGTGACCGCAAGCCCCCGAGTGTATTTCTTGCAATAGCTCCTGTGCTTCGGCGACGGATATGCATCGTTGGAGAATGCCTGAGGGGCTGCGGTGGTAGAGCTCCTTTTCAACACCCAGTAAGACGAACGACTTGGCGCGCTGCGCCAGTCGCCGAGCTTTGGCCTTGTCGAGGGGTAGCTCTCCTCGGAGGAGATATTCCAGGTACGGGGTCTGCCAGCTTCGGTTTGACGCAACCCCATCCCGCTCTCCCTCGATGCGCAAGGCCTCACCCTCGGCGGCCGAGGATACCTCGGGCTGGGCCGAGGCCACCTCGGGCTCGGGCGTGTCGTCGATCTTGACGAAGGGTTGATGTATGTCTTTGGAGAGGACGTCAGGGGGAACCGTTGTCTGCCCCGAGGCTATTTTCGCCAGCTCATCCACAGTCTCGTTGTACCGTCGAGCGATGTGGTTGAGCTCCAGCTCGTAGAACTTGTCTTCCAGGCGTCGAACTTCGTCGCAGTAGCCCTCCATCTTCGGGTCGCGATAGTGGGAGTTCTTCATGACTTGGTCAATGACAAGTTGCGAGTCGCCACGAGCGTCGAGGTGCCGAACCCCTAGCTCGACGGCGATGCGCAGCCCGTTAACCAAAGCCTCGTACTCGGCCACGTTATTTGACGCTAGGAAATGGAGGCGCAACACGTAGCGGAGATGTTTCCCGAGGGGTGAGATGAAGAGCAGGCCAGCACCTGCTCCCGTTTTCATCAGTGACCCATCGAAGTACATGGTCCAAAGCTCGGGTTGGATCGGAGCTGTTGGCAATTGGGTGTCGACCCATTCAGCCACGAAGTCCGCCAAGACTTGGGATTTTATGGCCTTCCGAGGAGCGAACGAGATTGTCTCGCCCATAAGCTCCACTGCCCACTTTGCTATCCTACCCGAGGCCTCTCAGCACTGGATGATCTCCCCCAGGGGGAAGGATGACACCACAATCACCGGATGAGACTCGAAGTAGTGTCGCAACTTTCGTCGCGTCAGAATTACTGCATACAGTAGCTTCTGGATTCGCGGGTAGAGGATCTTGGTCTCGGATAGCACTTCACTGATGAAGTAGACCGACCTCTGGACGAGCAGCGCATGCCCTTCTTCTCGTCTCTACACTACGATCGCGGCGCTGACCACCTGAGTGGTTGCGGCTATGTAGATCAAGAGGGCTTCTCCCGCAGCGGGGGGCACCAAGATGGGCGCGTTTGTAAGGAGCGCCTTTAAGTTTCCAAGGGCTTCCTCGGACTCGAGGGTCCAAGTGAAGCGCTCGGTCTTCCTTAAGAGGCGGTACAAGGGTAGGCCTTTTTCGCCGAGGCGCGAGATGAAGCGGCTCAGAGCCGCAAGGCATCCCATGACCCTTTGTACTCCTTTCAAATCTTTGATAGGCCCCATGTTGGTGATGGCCGCGATTTTCTCTGGGTTGGCCTCGATGCCCCGCTCGGAGACGATGAACCCCAGGAGCATGCCTCGGGGGACTCCGAAGACACACTTCTCGGGATTGAGCTTCACGCCCTTCGCTCTCAGACACTTGAATGTCGTTTCAAGGTCAGAGAGGAGGTCGGAGGCTTTCCTCGTCTTGACAACGATGTCATCGACGTAATCCTCAACCGTTCGGCCGATGTGCTCTCCGAACACGTGGTTCATGCACCTTTGGTATGTTGCACCTGCATTCCTCAAGCCAAATGGCATAGTAGTATAACAGTACATGCCAAAAGGTGTGATGAAAGAAGTCGCGAGCTGGTCGGACTCTTTCATCTTGATTTGGTGATACCCTGAGTAGGCGTCGAGGAATGACAGGGTTTCGCACCCAGCAGTGGAGTCCACAATTTGATCGATGCGAGGCAGAGGGTAGGGAACCTTCGGACATGCTTTGTTTAGACCATTGTAGTCTACGCACATCCTCCATTTCCCACATTTCTTTTTCACAAGCACAGGGTTAGCTAGCCATTCGGGATGGAATACCTCTTTGATGAACCATGCGGCCATCAGCTTGTGGATCTCCTCGCTTATGGCTCTGCGCTTTTCTTCGTCGAAACGGTGAAGAGGCTGCTTCACGGGTCGGGCACCGGCTCAGATATCCAGTGAGTGCTCGGCGACATCCCTCGGTATGCCGGGCATGTCCGAAGGACTCCACGCAAAAACTTTGGCGTTTGCGCGGAGAAAGTCGACGAGCACTGCTTCCTATTTGGGTCGAGCTCGGAGCCGATCCGAACTTGCTAGCAGGCATCGTTGCTGGGGTCGAGGGGGAGGGACTTAACCGCCTCAGCCGGTTCGAAGTTGCCGGCATGGCGCTTCGCATCAGGCACCTCCTTGGAGAGGCACTCCAGGTCGGCGATGAGGGCCTCGGACTCGGCGAGGGCCTCAGCGTACTCCACGCACTCCACGTCGCATTCGTACGCGTGTCGGTACGTGGATTCGACGGTGATAACCCCGTTGGGGCCTGGCATCTTGAGCTTGAGGTATGTGTAGTTGGGGATGGCCATGAACTTGGCGTAGCACGGTCTCCCCAGCACCGCGTGGTAGGTCCCTCGGAACCCGACCACCTCGAACGTGAGGGTTTCCTTTCGGAAGTTGGAGGGAGTTCCGAAGCAGATGGGCAGATCGAGTTGTCCAAGGGGCAGGACGCGCTTCCCGGGGATGATCCCGTGAAAGGGCGTCGCGCCAGCCCGGATCGTGGACAAATCGATCCCCAAGAGCCCGAGGGTCTCGGCGTAGATGATGTTGAGGCTGCTGCCCCCGTCCATGAGGACCTTGGTGAGCCTGGTGTTGCCGATGATGGGGTTGACGACGAGCGGGTACTTTCCTGGGCTCGGCACACAGTCGGGGTGGTCGCCTTGGTTGAAGGTGATGGGCTTGTCGGACTAGTCTAGGTAGGCTGGTGCTGCCACCTTTACCGAGCAGACCTCTCAGCGCTCCTGCTTGCGGTGTCGAGCCGAGGCATTCGCCAATTGCCCACAGTAGATCATGAGACAGTCGTGGACCTCGGGGAACTCCTCTGCCTTGTCGCCCTCCTTCTTGTCGTTGTCTTGGCCTTTGCCATCTCCCGTCGGTGGCCCGGCCTTATGGAAGTAGCGCCGAAGCATGACGCATTCCTCAAGGGTGTGCTTGACGGGACCCTGGTGGTAGGGGCACGACTCCTTGAGCATCTTGTCGAACAGGTTGGCCCCTCCGGGAGGCTTCCGTGGGTTCCTGTGTTCGACAGCAGCGACGAGATCCGCGTCAACGGCGCCGCGCTTTGCTTGCGCCTTCTTCTTGGCCTTCTTCTTCGTGCCCCGCTGGGCGGACGCCTCGGGGACGTCTTCCTGCTGGCGTCCCTGAGGCTGCTTGTCCTTTCGGAAGATGGCTTCGACCGCCTCCTGACCAGAGGCGAACTTGGTGGCGATGTCCATCAACTCACTCGCCTTGGTGGGAGTCTTGCGGCTCAGTTTGCTCACTAGGTCGCGGCAAGTGGTGCCAGCGAGGAACGCCTCGATGACATCCGAGTCGGTGATGTTGGGCAGCTCGGTGCGCTGCTTTGAAAACTGTCGGATGTACTCTCGCAGGGATTCCCCTGGCTGCTGGTGGCAGCTTCGAAGATCCCAGGAGTTCTTAGGGCGCACGTACGTGCCCTGGAAGTTTCCAGCGAAAGCCTTGACCAGGTCATCCCAGTTGGAGATCTGCGCAGGAGGCAGATGCTCCAGCCAGGCCCGAGCGGCGTCGGAGAGGAACAGGGGGAGGTTGCGGATGATGAGGTTGTCATCATCCGTCCATCCCAGCTGGCAGGCCAGCCGGTAGTCCGCAAGCCACAACTCTGGCCTTGTTTCCCCCGAGTACTTGGTGATGGTAGTCGGGGCCCAGAACCGAGCTGGGAACGGCGCCCGTCGTATGGCCCGGCTGAAGGCTTGCGGACCTGGTGGTTCGGGCGAGGGGCTCCGATCCTCCTCGCTGTCGTAGCGTCCCCAACGCCTAGGGTGGTAGCCTCGGCGCACCTTCTCGTCAAGGCAGGCTCGACGGTCGCGGCGGTGGTGCTCGTTGCCGAGGCGACCCGGGGCTGCAGGCGTCGCGTCCTGCGTGCGCCCGGTGTGGACCGAGGCCTCCCGCATGAGTCGGGAAGTCGTTGCACGATGCTCCGGGGGCACCCTTGCCTTTGGGAGGCAGAGCTTTCGGCCCGTCGGACCGGGCATCCTCCAGGAGATCCTTGAGTTCTCCCTGGATACGCCGCCCCTCGGTGGTGGATGGCTCCGACATTGCTCAGAGTAGTATTGCCGCTGCAGCCAGATTCTGGCTGACCCCGCTGGAGGCCGGGGGCAGCCTTGCCCTGGCATCGTCAACGATACGGCGCTGACGTCCCGGGCCTGATGATGCGCTTCTCCGGCGAGTGCTCGGCCTGCCCACTCCTGCTCGATGTTTTGCCGGAGCTGCACAAGTTGCCCTGCTTCCTCGTCGAGCTTGGCCTGCATCTCGCGGATTTGCTCGAGTTGTGTGTCCTTATCCCCCACAGCGACTGGGACCACAGCTAGCTCCCGCAGGATGTCAACGCGAGGCGTGGGCCCAGGGGGATCGTCATCCTCCGGCATACCGAGGTGGTTGCCTTCGTCGTGACCCCCTAGATCGACGTGGAAACATTCGCGACTTGGGCCACAACCCTCGTCGTCAAGGCTGTGGCCATCATCGGAGCAATTAGAGAGGCAGTAGTCACATATGGTCATGAGGTCTCGCATGGCACTAGGATCACGGAGCCCAGAGAAATCCCAACCGGAGTCGGGACCGTCCTCTTCCTCGGAACCCGGGGCCCGTAGGTTGAGACAGTCGTCAGTCGGTCCCAAGATGACCACATATGGTACCCCGGAAGGTTAGTGTATGCCTTTATGAAAGCGCTCACCAAAGCGGGGTCACTTGGTGGATCGAAGCTGAATCTAAAAGGCACAGGGTGGAAAACGGATGGTACCTCTTGATCGATGGACGGTGACGAAGTCGCGTCGGGGACGGACTGCACCGTTATCTCATGTACGAGGCTAACGCCCAGCAAGCCCTTCGCGAGTGTGCTAGCATCATCTATCCGCTTGGGGTTGGCACGTTGCGGGGAAACGACATCCGTCGTTGTCTTAGGCGCGAGGACAACGCCCGACATGTCCCCCGCTAGGGTGTCAGTGTCGTCGACTCGCTCGACAGCCGACGAGGCGCCGCCTCCTGCATGGCCACGGTTGCCCCGTCTCCTCCTTCTACGGCGAGGAGGGTGGTGGGACAAACCCGGATGCTGCTCCTCCGCCATGGGGGGAAGACGTCGTTGAGTTCACCGCCGCCAGGCGAGCTGACGGTTGTCGTTGTCGCTGTCGCGCTGCGGGGGGAGGAGTACCATGTCGTAGCTGCCGTTGAGGGACATGAACTCGAGACTCCCGAAGCGGGGCAGCGTCCTGGGCTGTAGAGGTTGCTGAAGACTACCCATCTGAAACTCAACGGGAAGTTGTTCGTTAACACGCAGCAGGCCCCTACCTGGCGCGCCAACTATCGGCGTTTCGACCCCGGGGGGTCCCTGGACCGACGAGTAAATTTGTCGCTGCGCATCCCAGCCCAGATGGGTTGGCGCGAGATGGAACACAAGGGGGAAAACGCGGCTCGTGTTACCCCGCGCCAGGGGGGTGTGCTCGTAGTAGGGGTTACAAGCGTTCGCGAGAGAGAGGGTGAGCATGTTCGTTAGCTCGTTCTCCCGCGCGACCTCTCGCATGAAGGCCCTGGACCTCCCCTTTTATAGATGCAAGGAGAGGGTCCAGGTGTACAATGGGGGTGTAGCTAGGCGCTAACGTGTCTGGCAGGGAAGTGCCTGAGCCCTGTGTACATGCCAACGTGGCTGTCGGAGAAGTGCTTGAGCCCTGCGTAGGCGATAACGTGGTCGTCGGAGAAGTGCTTGAGCCCTGTAGAAGCACAGTTGTCGGTGCTGCTGGGATCTTGCTGATGTCTCCTTGCTTCCGTAGGGGGCTGAGAACCATCGTCGTCATGGACGCACGCGGGGAGCCATCATTACTTGTCACCGGGGCAAGCCAGATGGGACGCCGGTCTTGTTCCCCTGTAGCCTGAGCTAGCTAAGGGTAGGGTAATGATGTATCCCCCGTGGCGCGGTCGGTCCGAGCCCAAGGTCGGGTGAGGCGGAGACTTCTCCTGAGGCCGAGGTCGGGGTCGGGTGAGGACGCGATTCCTCCCAAGGCCGAGGTTGAGGCCGAGCCCTGGGGTCGGACGAGGCGGAGACCACCTTCCGAGGCCGAGGTTGAGGCCGAGCCCTGGGATCGGGCGAGGCGGAGACCACCTTCCGAGGCCGAGGTTGAGGCCGAGCCCTGTGGTTAGGCCAGGCGGAGCTTCCTGTTGCACCCGAGGCTGAACTTGGCTGTTGTCAGCCTCACCCTGGTGGGTGGCACAGCAGTCGGAGTGGGGAAAGCGGCGCTGTTTTCCTGTCAGGTCGGTCAGCGAAAGGGTGAAGTGACTGCGGTCACTTCGACTTTGCCGACTGAGGCACGTGTGTCAGGATAAGGTGTCAGGCGATCCTCGCATTTAATGCGCCTGCGATACGGTCGGTTGGAGAGGCGATTTGGCCAAGGTTGCTTCTTGACGAAGCCTGCTCGAGTTGGGCCTTGGGCGTGCCGGGGGTGAGCCCACTGCCTGAGGAGGCTCTCGGGCGAGACGTAACTTCGTCCAGGACTACAGTTCCCGCCCGAGGCTGGGCTCGGGCGAGGCGAGATCGCGCCCCTTGGGTAGACGAAGCCTTGACCTGAATCGCGTCCATCAGTCTCTGGAGCTTGCGCTGATGGTGGTTACCAGCCGTGTTTAGGAGTGTTGGGGGTACCCCTAATTATGGTACTCGACAAAAAGATACTAGTCTCTCCTCTATTTGGGTATAATCGGTGGACCGAATAGACCGAACCAAAATTGTGAGTCTATTCGGGTTCGGTTCCTAAAATTATTTTGTAAATTTTGGTTCTTATTTTTCAGAACCCGAAATTTCACAAACCCGAATAGACTGAATGCCCAGCCCTAATTATATTGGTAGCTTAAGCGCTAGATGAATAATTAGGAGTCTGCCGTTATTTATATTGTGATTTGTATTTATAAACAAGACATATTTTCATATGCGCAATATATGAACATTGGTTTATTCATTAAGAAATAATATAGTTTTTTATGATATAATTATGATCATGCCCACTATAGTCTAAAAGGTAGTTTAATATAATTCTTTTAATGAACCATAGATTATGTGTCTTCTAGATTAACTTTGTGGCGTCTAATATAGTACCTTTTAGAAAGAAGGAATAAAATTAATATATGACTTGTACCTTACGGTGGAAATAAATTAATTAGTAATCCATAGAGGTTGATTTAACGCTACATCTATGTTATGAATTTATATAGAATTTGCCTCCACAGTTAACTTGTCGTATAATCGTTTCTATGGAAAATGTGAAGTAAAATCAATAATTTATGTACTATGCGAATAGAGTACCTGTTGGGGACTTGTTCTCAAATGCTTCAAGAACAAGGCAACACAGAAAATGTTAATCGGTTAAGTCCTTCGTCCTACGAAGCATTATTTCCCTTGGGATATAACGATTTTCGGACGAAGGTCACAAAGGGCGAACCTTTATAAATGCATTACATGTTGACGAAGAATGAATTACAAGAAACATAAAGAATTACGTAGATCATCATATATCATTATTATATATAAATAAAAATAACATTGAATTATAGATGTACCTCCAATTTGAAGGAAATGAAAGTACAAGTGTGACGCAAAAGTGAACACCAAATCAGCGTGAACAGTACGGGGGTACTGTTCACCTATTTATAGGCACGGGGTACAACCCATACAAAATTACATACATGCCCTTTACATTTGGTGGTAATTCTATAGTAATCTATCGAGGTCTAAATGGCCTTTTCATCTTCAAGTCGGTTCCCTTTTCTGCGAACATGCCGAAGCTTTCCTGCTTCACAGCTTCGGCGCTGTGTCAACCTTCGTATCTTTTGAGCTTCTCCCTCTCTGATACGAGTCCGAAGATACCTGTTCACACATTATACTCTAGAAACACTGTTAAATCATGTTTTTTGAGGACCTTCGGAAGCCGAAGGCCCCCAACAGTAGCCCCTCGCAATATTACTTTGTTAAAATAATAAATTTAGATTGCGACATGGACGAAGGCTTTAAGCCGAAGGTCCGAAAAAACACCTTCCCTTTGCTAGAATAGCAACATTCACTGACAGACGGGGTCTTTCAATTTTTACCGCACCGAGCGTATAAATAAGAGCATACCGCGAGCTCATTTGGTACGCTCTCTTGTCACTTGCTCTCGCTTGCTCGATTTTTAGCTTTTGCGCGCTAAGATTCCCTGAGTCTTTAGTTTTAAAGCTTCGGCTTTGAAAACAGTTTTTTAGTATTTCCGAAGATGTCTGGAGACAAGGAAGCTGTTGCTGAGACGAAGCTGTCTCTTGATGAAGAGAAAAAGAAAACTGCTGGTGAGACGAAGCTGACTCTTGATGAGGAGAAAAACTTGGGGTTTCTTATAGCGATGTCGAAGACAAACACGGAAAAAATTACCAAGGAAATTCTGGAAGGCTTGTCTGAGGATACTGGTGACAGTGACAGTTATGATGTAGATAGTGGCGGTGAAGACTCCGAAGATCGCCCCTGGCGACCAAGTCATGTGGTTTTCGGCAAATCAGCTATCAAAGAAAACCATCTTGCCAATATGAGGAGAAGGTATTTCCGGGATCTGTCCATTGTGAGGGCGGACGAAGGGGAAAAGACTTGTCCACACCCTGAAGAAAATGAAGTTGTGGTGTATCGAAGCTTTTTGAAAGCTGGATTGCGATTCCCCTTGAGCAGCTTCGTCGTGGAGGTGTTGAAAATCTTCGAAGTCTATCTTCATCAACTTACTCCCGAGGCAATTATAAGGCTAAATATCTTCGTGTGGGCCGCGAGAAGCCAAGGTCTGAAGCCTGATGCAAGAAGCTTCTGTAATATACACGAATTATTATATGAAACAAAGCCTTGGGGCAAAGAACAGTACCATAATAACTTTGGCTGCTACAGTTTCGTCTCTCGGTCCGGGGCAAGCTGTCCCGTACCAACCTTTCGGAAGAGATGGCCCGGGGATTGGATGACAGAATGGTTTTATGTGAAGAATGACCTATCAGCACGAGAAGATATCAAAGGTATAATTATGCGTCCTATTTGGCAAAGCTTCGGCCTTCGGAGGCCGAAGGTGGAAATGAATGAAGCTGCCGAAGAATGCCAGAGGGCCTTCGGCGTCATCTGCTCTTTTATTGGAACAAGAGATTTAGTACAAGAGCATATTGCCTTCCGGGTGTGGCCTCTTGCGGAGAAATGGGAAATGCCTCAAGAAACCATAAAAGAGGCCGACGAAGGTGGGCTTGTGAGACTGAAGTACACCTTCAAGTTTGGAGATAAATTTACTGAGCCAGATGATGACTGGCTAAAGAGTATTGAAAATTTAAGTGACGAATTGCTTGGTGCTTATTCGAAGGCCGAAGATACTGCGATGTCAGCAGCCTTCGGAGGCCGAAAAAAGAAGAGGCTGAATCGGGTATTTGATGCGATTGGGTTTGTTTACCCTGACTATTGCTACCCCGTCCGAAGGCAGAAAAGAAAGAACACAACCTCTGCAAAAGAAGAAGCTGCAACTGCTCCTAGCGAGCCAGAGCCTGAAAGAAAGAAAAAAAAAGTGCTCACTCACCGGCCGCGCTATATCGAACCAGCTTCGGTGCCGGAGTTTACCGAAAAATCTTCTTCGGCTACCGAGGCTAAAAGGCCAACCAGACCAGTCACGCCACCTGCAGCTGCAGGGATGACCGAAATGGCGAAAAAGATAGAACTAGAAGAACCGAAGGTTTCGCTGCCAGAAACCAAAGAAATGGCCGAAGCGCCATCCACAGAAAAAATTGCAGAAGTGAAAAATCCAACTGAAGAAAAAGTACCAGAAATTGTGAGTCCTGCAGCAAATGTTGAGACAATAAAAAATCAAAAGGTGCCAGCAGTGACTCCAAAAAGAAGAAGAATGGCCAATGTGCTAGATGTACTAGAAACAATTAAAACTTCAAGCACACCTCCGAAGAAGGCTGCTGCCATTCCTGAAACGACAACTGAAATTTCTTATAACAAAACTCCAGTGCAAGGGACTGAAGCCGAAGCTGGATCCTCAGAGCCCGCGAAGATAGAATCCTTGGAAACTGAGGAAAAAATAACAAAGCCAACTTTTGCTGAAGAGATCGGAGTCATTGCCCCCGAAGCATCCATCAGAGTTCGTGATTATATTGTTCGTCATGCTTCGGGGAAGAAACTTTCAGAAAAAGAAGAGCAAGAGGCCCAGCATTACGCCCAAAAGCTGAAGTATCCGAAGGGGGCGTTAATATTCAATGGTAGTGGAGAAGAAGACTTTTTGTATTGTCTCCCTGACAACAAGGAAATTTCTGTTTGCCGGGAGATGAGCAAGAGCTTCGGATTCCCAACCTTAGAAGACGGGCTCTCAGTGCTGTCGAAGAACGATTTGGCCGACAGCCTGGCCTACAATAGCTTAAAGGTGCGACAAATGGGATCCTTGTATTCTTTGTTGATACCAAAAAACCTTTTGCTTGTTTTATTGAAACACACATACTTTTCTTTGCAGGGCCTGATACTTAGTAATGCCCTCAGGGCACAAAAAGATACTGAAGACGAAGGGTGTACTATAGCCCTGAGCAACCTTCGTTCCGAAGTAATTGAACTGAGGAACGAAGGCCTTGAAAAAGATAAAATATTACACTCATTGGTAGATAAAATAAAGGAAGACGAAGCTGCGTTCAAGAGTCAGGCTGAAGCTCAGAAACGCGAAATAGAAGATCTTCGGAAACAACTGGCCAGAGCCAGGGAAGAACGTATACTTGAAGAAACAAGGCGAGAGCTCAGCGACCAATGGGCGGATCACTTGGAAGCAACTGTTGAAGAGCTTCGTTCATCCAAGAAGAGGTGCTATAACAAATCTATAGAATGTGTTAAGAAGTTGAAGGCTAGCTTCGCCAGGGTCGGCGCCTTCTCTAGTGAAGAAAACTTTATAAGAGGCAATCCCGAAGGTCCTATTGAATGGATCGACCACGAAGCTGAAGCCTTCGAAGAAATTTTAAATAGCCGTGGGGATATATGTGCTTTCTCTGGGGCCAGAGGAATTGCCGCCATTCTAGAGAAGAAGGGCTGTGAACACGTAAAAATCTTAGCACAATCCGAAACTGCTTTGTCCTTTGAAGACGCAAAAGACCCTTCGGCCGAAGCAAGCATAATTGGTGGAAAGTTTTTTACTGATATCTGGGATAATGGTGGCCGAGAAATGGCAGGAGAAATTATTCAAAGAAGTGAAAAGGGCATTCACAATGCTAGAGAAGTGGCTAAGGCTGCTGAAAAGAGCACAGAGCCCGAAGGTCAATTAGGTATTAACTAATAGTTTGTATTGTGTTGTAATTTTTGGTTTTAAGCTTCGTTTTCCGTTTGTAATAGCAGCATAGCCGTGTCCTGTCCTTCAGATCCTGCTGAAGCGTCTCCAGGCCCTCAGCCGAAAGGAGACGATGAAATTAAAAAGATGGCCGAAGCAATCATGGACGAAGTCGTCAATCGACTCCTGAATGAGGCTGCAGAAGTTGTTCTAAAAGAAAATTAAACACTATTGTAAATTAAACTTCTGAATTGTAACATTTTGTAATCCTGAATGTAATATACCCTTTTTATTGCTTAATTCTTTACGATGCATGAAACTTTACACGTACCGCTTTTTGAGTCTTTGACGAAAAAACACCTTCCCTTCTTTTCATGCTTCGTGAAGAAGGATTTTTGTTTGTCACAACAATATCCAGTGTTCTGATGAATAATATCCAGGCTTCTTGACAATGTGACGTCCCCTTCTTGTGCTTTATGCAATATGATGTATGATGCTTATGTTATGCAAAATGATGCGATGATGTTATGCTGAGTAAGATGTTGTTTATTCCGAAGATACACGTGTTCCTGTGACAAAACATACAAAATTTTTCATTATAAGCCTCCCTTAGGAGCTTCTTCGCCTTTTACTTCAGCGGAATCAGCGTTGACTTTTCGCTGTAAGCTCTGCATTCCCTTAGGAACGTCTTTGGAGCTTCTTCGCCTTTACTTTTGGCGGAATCAGCGTTGACTTTTCGCTGTAAGCTCTGCATTCCCTTAGGAACGTCTTTGGAGCTTCTTCGCCTTTACTTTTGGCGGAATCAGCGTTGACTTTTCGCTGTAAGCTCTGCATTCCCTTAGGAACGTCTTTGGAGCTTCTTCGCCTTTACTTTTGGCGGAATCAGCGTTGACTTTTCGCTGTAAGCTCTGCATTCCCTTAGGAACGTCTTTGGAGCAAAAAACTTACACTGCGTTCCCTTTGGAACGACTTTTTTGTGACTTCGGCAACTTACTCTGCGTTCCTTAGAACGACTTTTTGCTGTTTCGAATAATTTTCGGTAGTCCGAAGGTCCTCTTGAGTATCACAAGTCTTTAAACTTTAACAATTTAAGCCTGAGAAAAATATATTTTCCTTGTGGGAATCAACGAAAGTATTTATATGAAACCTAAACAATATCCTTTATTACAGAAAACAAAACTGGATAGAAAAGATTGCTATTAGGGTAGGATATTTGTCAATAGATGTGCTTTGACTCTGGCACGGTGCTGTTGACTGTACGAGCTTCGGACTGCTCTCGGAAGTCCCTTTGGTGTGGAGCATACTGGCTCCCTTCTGGCTGCTGTCCTTGCTGTAACGGAGGTGGAGGCGGAGGTTGTTGCCAAGAAGCTTGAGATTGACTCGCCGAAGCAACAGAAACTGCAGGGTGGTTGCCCACATACTCTGGGATGTAGGGCGAGTGATACGAAGCTGTATGCATGACCTGCTTCGGCTGAGCTTGTTGTGCTGCGGCTTCGGCTATTTCCTTTTGCTTCTGGATGGTAACATGACACATCCTGGTAGTATGGCCCTTGTTCTCACCACAGAATAAGCAAAAGATTCTTCTCTGTTGATCGCCAAATCTTCCTCCGAAGCCCCTGGCACCTCTGCCTCTTGGAGCTGGTGGTCGGAAGGGAGCTTGCTGTTGCCCCGAAGCCTGTGAGGAATATTGTGGCCTTTGCTGTTGGCTCCCCTTATCATCACTTTGTGTAGAGTTATGAATTGATCTTACGTGCCTCGGGTAAAACTTCCCTCCGAAGCCCCTGGTCATTTCAGAAAACCTGAAAGCCTCCTCCCTTCTCTGGCGAAAATCATTATCGGCCCGAATGTACTCGTCCATCTTCTGGAGCAGCTTCTCCAAAGTTTGAGGGGGCTTCCTAGCGAAGTACTGAGCTGATGGACCTGGCCGAAGCCCCTTGATCATGGCCTCAATGACAATTTCATTGGGCACCGTTGGTGCCTGTGCCCTCAAACGCAAGAACCTTCGGACATACGCCTGAAGGTACTCTTCGTGATCCTGGGTGCACTGGAACAGAGCCTGAGCAGTGACTGGCTTCGTCTGAAATCCTTGAAAGCTGGTTAACAACAAGTCCTTCAGCTTCTGCCATGAAGTGATCGTTCCTGGTCGAAGGGAGGAGTACCAGGTTTGAGCAACACTCCTGACAGCCATGACGAAAGATTTGGCCATGACTGAAGCATTGCCACCATATGAAGATACTGTTGCTTCGTAGCTCATCAAAAACTGCTTCGGGTCCGAGTGACCATCGAATACGGGAAGCTGAGGCGGCTTGTAAGACGGAGGCCAAGGTGTAGCCTGCAGCTCAGCGGACAGAGGAGAAGCATCATCAAAAACAAAATTTCCATGATGGAAATTGTCATACCAGTCATCTTCGTTGGGAAAACCCTCCTGATGAAGATTTTGGTGCTGAGGCCTTCGGTGCTGCTCATCCTGAGCAAGATGACGAACTTCTTCAGAGGCTTCGTCTATCTGCCTCTGCAGTTCAGCCAGCCTGGCCATCTTTTCCTTCTTCCTCTGTACTTCTTGATGAAGCATCTCCATATTTCTGATTTCTTGATCTATCTCGTCCTCTGGTGGTGTTGGGCTGACAGCCTTCCTTTTCTGGCTTCGGGCCTCCCGCAGGGAGACTGTCTCCTGATTGTGGTCCAGTGGTTGCAGAGCTGCAGCCCCAGTCGCTGAAGCTTTCTTCGGCGCCATAACGAAGGTTTATGATCGCCGAAGGTGTTCAAAAAATTCAGAGTGGAAGTGAGTTCACCGGAGGTGGGCGCCAATGTTGGGGACTTGTTCTCAAATGCTTCAAGAACAAGGCAACACAGAAAATGTTAATCGGTTAAGTCCTTCGTCCTACGAAGCATTATTTCCCTTGGGATATAACGATTTTCGGACGAAGGTCACAAAGGGCGAACCTTTATAAATGCATTACATGTTGACGAAGAATGAATTACAAGAAACATAAAGAATTACGTAGATCATCATATATCATTATTATATATAAATAAAAATAACATTGAATTATAGATGTACCTCCAATTTGAAGGAAATGAAAGTACAAGTGTGACGCAAAAGTGAACACCAAATCAGCGTGAACAGTACGGGGGTACTGTTCACCTATTTATAGGCACGGGGTACAACCCATACAAAATTACATACATGCCCTTTACATTTGGTGGTAATTCTATAGTAATCTATCGAGGTCTAAATGGCCTTTTCATCTTCAAGTCGGTTCCCTTTTCTGCGAACATGCCGAAGCTTTCCTGCTTCACAGCTTCGGCGCTGTGTCAACCTTCGTATCTTTTGAGCTTCTCCCTCTCTGATACGAGTCCGAAGATACCTGTTCACACATTATACTCTAGAAACACTGTTAAATCATGTTTTTTGAGGACCTTCGGAAGCCGAAGGCCCCCAACAGTACCCACCACAGTATTTTAATTTATATTATTATAAGTTACAAACCAAGCTATATGATCGGATGTTCTCTTTTTTAATTTGTATAATGTGTGTTTTATTGTTTGATTGGTGTATGTTTATTTATTGGTGTATTTTTTTTGTATGTACGATATGCGAACCTATATTAGAAGTTGATTGTGTGGTATAGGAATCAAATACGTTCGAAGACGACCCGCATGACAAATTTGAGCAAGTCAAGTGGATTCTCCCTCTCTATTTCTGTTCATACCCAAATAATATATATAACAATGTTTACTTTTGAATATTTGCATAATTTGATGGGATTTGCCTAAATATGTTACTTAGAAATACCAACCATATTCCTTGTTTAACTTGGGATTAAAGCTTTGCTTAGTATTTATGCTATTGCTAAATATTATTATTATGATGTCTTTGTAGATTCTATTGTTCCGGAAATGAAATGTATATTGTTGTTTTAATCCGATGATTAATTAAGATCAAAGTTTATTAAACGGAACATGGAGTGACCACCCAGGATAATAGTGCAACCACGAGTGCTATCATGGCACTGGCTTTGGTAATTAGCTTAATTTGCTTAGTACTTAACCTTTCCTGAAATATGGGCAAGAGGGGGAGCGATTGATGGTGGTAGCTCATGTTAACATGGGGACGTAGTCTTGGCTAAGTTGCCTCGCCCAGAGGGCCTCTACACCGACTTGGAAACCTTAGCAGGTTGTTTTGTACTGAGTGTATTTTTGTGAAAGCCTCATAATGGATTCCTAGCCATTCACCTCGGCAGTGTTTAAGGGTCCGTACAACCCAGGCTAGATGGGATACATGGCTTGTGGGTAAAGTTGTACCACTTCTGCAGAGTGTAAAACAAATATGTCAGTCGTGCTCAAGGTTAAGAGTAACCTGGACCCTCACATGATAATTGAACTTAAATATGGAAAATAAATTGTGGTCCAATGATCCATAAATGATTTGCTTAAGTGTTTTCACTTAAGTGTTTTTGATATAATCATATGCTTATGTTTAATTGGGATACTTTGGGATACACTTTCAATTAGTAAGTCAGGCGTTGTTAATAAAATATTAACCAACTAAAATGCTTACCGCTTAACCATAGCCTACCTTGTTAAACTTGCATTATTCCTCCTAGTGGTGGCTACTTGAGGGCGGCGGCATGCCTCTTGAGGCATTAATTCTCTGCCTTGCTCCTAGTGGTGGTAGAACACGTGGGCCCTCTCATGCCTATCGTGGCGAACACGTTGGAGTCAGCGAGGCGAAGCTCACCGGTGGTGGTGGTGAGGAAGTTGAGGAAGCTGAAGTTGATGAGGCTTCCCAGTGCAAAAGTCTCACCAAAGGTGAAGGAGGATGACTAAGCCATCAGAGTGAACAAAGTCGCTTGGCACGCTAACAAGTCCCCTACCTGGCGTGCCATCTGTCATGGTTTCGAGAATCAGTGAGACAATAGAATTTGTGTTTAGCGGGGGGGCTAGAGCAAACTCACTCCAAATGGTGAATCTAAGGATTTGGACGGAGGGTTTATACTAGTTCAAGCTTTCGTCCTAGTCCAGTGTAACATGTTGCAATAGGTGTGTGTGTATGAAATGAGGGAGGGGGTCTTGCCTTTTATAGTTCAAGGGTAGGACCTTACAGAGGGGACTTGTTTCTTATTGGTAAGGGTGTGCTCTGTTGTCTTTGGCAGTCCTACTGACGTAGCCTCCCTCACGTAGCCTTTAGGATCGTGCATAGTTGTACACCCGACAAAGCATACCAACTTGTCTGCCCCGTATACGGGTCCCTATAGCAAGTCCGATGTCGAGGTCCCCGTAGCGACGCTTAGCGGGTCCCATACGACAGAATCAGGGTATGTTTTGGGGTCGTGCGTGGCATGACCTTGCCTCTTTATCAGAAACCCCTCATCACCCTTTCGACGTGCGTAAGCGTACACCCGGTATGGTGTACTGCTCCGCCCTGCCCGGTATGCGGGTTACTATAGATACTTCGATGCTTAGGTCCTCCATAACTACGATTGATTGGTCCCACAAGGCAGATACGGGAAGCACAAAAGACCGTATGAGGTGATTTGTTGTAACATCGGCAAAGACTTCCCAGCACCCCATTGGTATGTCACACCACTGGTCCGATGGAATTTGGTGACGACGTGGCCTGTCATGGCTGACGTGGATCAACAGTACCTACCTCATTTTCATACCAAGCGAGTATAGGCATATGTGAGTGATCATTTGGTGAGTGACAAGCGGCCTCGAGAGCAGGGGCCTATGGTGATGAGGACATCGGTCCCATACATACAACGCATGGATCGATAACACGAGCACGTGCACAATAGCTGAATTTCTAGGTTCGTTCTAACCTAGTTAATTGTGTTTTAGAGCTTACGCTTGGTGCCATGTATGTTTTGATGATAAGAAACCTTGATGAAGACCATCAGGACTTGGGAAAGGCCAATATGTCAAGGAGGAAAAGCGAGGACGTTCACAACAAGAGGAAGTCAAGTCCGACTCAACTTTGTCTCCACCTCAGAGACTAGAACTAGTCTACACTAAAACATATGCCTAAGATGCATCCGAACTCTTTTTAGGTCAGACTTTATATGGATGGAAAGCTAAGGAGTTAAGATTTCCAACCCAACTAGAATCGACTTAAAATTATGTCGGAGTAAACGGGAATTATCGAAACAAGTTAGCGTCCAGATTTTGTTTTGGTGCTCTGACACCGTCTTTTGAGGTGTTGGCCCGTGTATCGTGTTGGAGCCCATTAGGGGTACCTCTAGAGGTTTTTCATGGTCGTAACCTCTATTTTATTAGCAGCTGCTGCCACATTAGGGTTTGGGTTTTGCTTAGATTCATTCTGTCATCAAACAGTATTATCGTTCATCAGTTTGTGAGACCCCGCCTCATAATCAATACATTTTTTATTGCGTTCTTCATGTTCTTGCTTGTGTTTTTTATTGCGGTTGCAGGGATAAGCCTTCTTGGCAAGGTCACTCATGTGTCATGGGTGATAACCAATAAAGAAGTGATGTAGTGATTTTGAGGATCCGTTCAATCAGAGCATTGGATCATCAACGTCGAGCTCTCCACCCAATCAAGTTATTGTACCTCATAGAAGATCGGACCTTTCCTTTTATCATACGGGCGTGCGCCAAATTACAACCGGGTCAGGACCCCCGCCTCGTCGAGTTTCTCGGCAAGGACCTAGTCGGGACCTCTGCCTCGCTGAGTTGCTCAACAAGGACCTGGTTAGGACCCCCGCCTCGCTTAGTTGCTCAACAGGGACTTAGTCGGGACCTCCGCATTGCTGAATTGCTTGGCAGGGTCCTCCACCTTACTGAGTTGCTTGGCAGGGATCTGGTCGTCACGTGGGCTGTCAAGAGTCATGGGCCTACTTTGGGTACCTGGTTCCTAGATGCCCATCAATGCGTTTGCAGAGTAAAATCCAATTAGTATAAGAACCGCCAACACTTACCTAGGTCTGATAGCTAGGGAATAAGCATGACGCTAATACATTTGTACATGTCGTGCTGAACAAGGCGCAATATGTCTTATGACTCTACCAACTCTTTAACTGGCCATGGCATTAGTGCCTGACCACGCGAGGAGACCAGAGCCCTCCCCTTGACCAGGGTCATCGTGGGGGGCCCTAGAACATGTGGCATGTCAGGAGCCTTATAGACTGGTGTCTTTCGGAGCCTAGGAGCATGTTTGGTTCGTGACTAACTGTGTCACACTTTGCCTAAGGTTAGTCGTTCGAATTGAAGAACTAACCTTAGGCAGAAAAGTTAGGCAAAGTGTGGCAAGTTAGGCAGCGAACCAAACAGGCCCTAGGTGCGATGATTGTTGGGCCCTTCCTAGCAATTGGTGGAGTGCTCGTATGAAGGAGTTTACCATGGGGTCTAGGGCCTTGATGAAGTTTCGAGAGCATATGGAGCCACTTAGTGTAGAAAGCCCTCTAAGGGGTTCGAAGCCCTCTTGGATGGGGTATGAGGCCTCTAATGGGACTTTGAAGCCACATGGCAGTATCAAACCCCACCATGAGTAGGGGTCGATTAGGCCACGTGTCGCAATTGGACCCTGCTACTAGGTAGCGAGGGCCATTGCAGAAGGAAGCCTAATGAAGGCGTACGTGGCAGGGGGGCCATGGGTCGACACATGGCGGGGATTCCGATCATGTATTCTCCTTGTCCATTCAGAGGGGTGATCTTGTCAACCTAACCTGCCTCGAAGGTGGGGCCCGTAGCCTTCCCTCTTTGCGTAGGCAGACCTAGTTTGGTTGTTGAGGATACCCATACCCAGGGCACTGCCAGAAGCTAACCAACCCATAGGTGATTGCCTTTCTCTATTGATATCTTGAAGATATTCTTGAAAAATTCATAATTGATAGACTTTTGTAGACCCCATAATCGAGGAGGTCCTTCGAGATGTGAGGGAACCCATCTTGGAGACTGGTCACAATGAGCTCTCCCAAAAAATCTATGAACATGTCATGGGTATGATCAATAAACCAAAGACTGCCAACAACTCTAGAAGGTTCTCCATTACGTGGCCAAGTTTACTCGACTTCATCTGTATATTAACATGTCACTATTTTTTCTAGATTTCTGCTTTTGACAATATTGCCCTTTAGGAGATCTTAAATGAATAAGAGGAAAAGTCTCCTCTTCTTATGTTGATGCAAACAAAACTACAAGGAGTTGAGACTACTCGGCTTAACCTCAAGCAAGAGAAGAAATATAATCCTAACCTTATGGACTCGCTCAAGACATTGCGTGATAAGCTTGAGAAAAACATGACTGAGTTGGAAGGTACATATTTGAGCCCTCGATTTTGTTCTAAGTCCTCTGTGCTTTTAATACTTGACTCATGCATGCAGCTTACAGGCTAGTGGCATTGGATTCAAAGTGGTCAAGGCTCTGCGAGCCACTGAGAAGGCAAAACTGGAAGATAAAATTGTAGAAACGAGGAAGAAGAAAAGTAAGTTCTCTTTTATTCCTCGTTTTTGGATTCTAATACATTAAAATACTTCATTTGTCTTGCATGTATCAAGAGGAGTTCAATGTTCATAAAGCCCTTATCAAGTCAATGTTGACTCGGTTCAGTGGTCCTAAAGCTAGAAAGGCTTGACAAATCTTTATAATTTAAAGAGTCTTTTAGAGCGGCTCCACAAGTCCAAATAAGGCAAAATGGGCGAGTAATTTGGTATCACTCTTTCTCATTATCTTGATGAAAGTTGCCTAGAGGGGGGTTGAATAGGCAAAACCTGAAATTCTAACTCTAATAACGAACTTTGGTCTGAATATTATTATTTGAGTGGTTAAAACAAGATAATATAGCCAATGTAAATTTCCAAGATAATAATTTGTTTATGTTGCTAGTAAAACTTAGGTGTGGAATAGAGGCTAGCAACAAGATATTAAAAGAGACAAAGCTCAAAAGATAAACAAAGCAAGTATTACTTAGATGAGGAAAGACAAATGCAAATAGGGAAGGAGAATGCATAGGAACCACAAGATTTGTTTACTAGAGTTCGGTTCCACCAATAAGCTTATGTCTCTGTTGAGGAGTTCACAAAAAATGGTTCTCTTTGAACCATTTCCTCACTCAAGCGATCACCAAGATTGAGCTTGAGTCCTTTCTTTCTCAATTCTTGAGAGTAATCCTCTCACAAGGTTCCCATACGAAGTTAGGGGCTATTGATTGCTTTACAACTTTGGGAGCAACAACTCCACACACTTTGGTCACACAAACTTTCCTATCTTTGCACTAAGCTCAACTCAACACAAGGGCTCCAGCAACTCTTTTGCTTTCTAGCTCTCAAATGATGTCTATTCTAAGCACACAACTCAATTTGGATGGCTAGGAGATGATCATTACTTGTATATATTGTTTCTTAGCTCATAAGCAGACTTGTGGCCAGTTGGGGTGGTGTTGGGTCTATGCTTCGTCGCCGAAGGTCTTCTAGGAAGAAGCGGCTTTCGGCTGAAGCTGCTTGTGTGAGATGGCCGAAGGTTCCTCTTCATGAAGCTTCGGTATTACAAACCGACTTAAGGATAGAATGACCTTTTAGTCCATAAAGGTCTGGGTCAATGTTGTAAACTTCTATGAGGGGCATAATTGTAATTCCTCACAGGCTGTGTCCTGTGCCTATAAATAGTGAACAGTATTCCTTTACTGTTCACGGATTCTGGCAATTGTAATCGCATCTTTCGGGAACCAATCTTTGTCAAGGCAGAGGTATAATGGTACTCAATAATTCAATATATTAAATAAAAATAATTTAATTCATTTATGATTCATTTATCTTTTCATACCCTTTATTTTATGTTATCTTACATCATATATTAGAATTCAATTACGAAGACTTAACCTTCGTAATTATATTCTCATCAACCTTCGCCCATGGTTCATTATTCTCAAGGGAATATTGTTTCATGGGCGAAGGGCGTTAACATCTAACATTTTATGTTGCCTTGTTCTTGATCCATAGCATTTGAGAACAAGTCCCCAACATTGGCGCCCACCTCCGGTGAACTCACTTCCACTCTTTTTGAGCTGATGGCTTCGTTCAACGATCAAGCTGGAGCTTCTTCGGACCCGAAGCTGGTGCTCCCGATTACAGGTGGTTCGTGCTCAGAACCAGCCAATAAAAAGCAGAAGAAAGAGGCACAGAGAAGAGTACAACATGTTGGAGTGCAAGGGCCTTTTATCAAGTCAAGGTGGTCCCACATCCCAATCACTTTCTCCCAGGAGGACCTTCAGCTCAAGGATTTTCCTCAAAACGATGCTATGGTTATTTCTTGCGTTATCAAAGGGTTTCTGGTCCACAACGTCTTGGTTGATACAGGTAGTGCAGCTGATATCATATTTGCTAAGGCCTTCAGACAAATGCAAGAGCCAGAAGATAAGATTCATGATGCTACACATCCTCTCTGTGGCTTCGGAGGAAGACAGATTGTAGCGCTGGGCAAGATCACCATGTCAGTGACCTTCGGGTTCATCAACAACACTAGAACTGAGCAAGTTATATTTGACATTGTTGACATGGAATACCCTTACAATGCAATTATTGGTCGTGGTACCCTCAATGCTTTCGAAGCAATTCTTCATCCTGCTTATCTTTGCATGAAGATACCTTCGGATCAAGGACCCATCGCTATTCATGGAAGTCAGGAAGCTGCCAGAAGGGCCGAAGGAAACTGGACTGACTCAAAAGCAATCCATAACATAGATGGAGCTGAAGCTTGTGAACAGTACAAATTCAGAAGGGAGAAAGCAGCTTCAGCAGATCAGTCGAAGCCCATGCTCTTATGTGAGGACATAGCAGAGCAGAAGGTGCTGTTGGGCTCTCAATTATCCGAAGAATAGGAGAAAACCTTGATAAGGTTTTTGTTCAACAACAAAGATGTTTTTGCATGGTCAGCCAATGATCTCTGCGGAGTAAATAGGGATGTTATTGAACACTCGCTCAATGTTGACCCATCCTTCAGACCCAGAAAGCAGAGGCTTCGGAAAATGTCTGATGATAAGGCCGAAGGTGCTCGTAATAAAGTCAAAAGACTCCTCAGTGCAGGAGTTATCAGAGAAGTAAAGTACCCAGAATGGCTAGCTAACACTGTTATGGTAAAAAAGGCCAATGGCAAGTGGCGAATGTGTATCGACTTTACGGATCTCAACAAGGCCTGTCCGAAGGACGAATTCCCATTGCCAAGGATAGACTCTTTAGTTGATGCAGCAGCTTCTTCAGAGCTCATGAGTCTGCTAGACTGTTACTCAGGCTACCACCAAATCTGGATGAAGAAGGAAGATGAGCCGAAGACTAGCTTCATAACCCCAAGTGGCACATATTGCTATCTTCGGATGCCTGAGGGGCTAAAAAACGCTGGAGGAAGTTTCAGCAGAATGACTGCGAAGGTTCTCCACTCTCAGATAGGCAGAAATGTGCTAACTTATGTTGATGACATCATTGTAAAAAGCACGAAACAGGAAAATCATATTGCTGATTTGCAGGAGACCTTCGCCAGTTTCAGACAAGCTGGCTTAAAATTGAACCCAGAAAAATGTGTCTTCGGAGTGAAGAAGGGAAAATTTCTTGGATGCTTGGTATCAACAAAGGGAATTGAAGCTAATCCAAGTAAAATTGAAGCTATACTTCGAATGGAGCCACCAACTACAAAAAAGGGGGCCCAAAGATTAACAGGGAGGTTGGCATCTCTTAATAGATTTATATCCAGATCAGCAGAAAGAAATTTACCATTCTTCGAAGTGCTGAAATCAGCCGAAGTCTTTCAATGGGGACCAAGCCAACAAAAAGCCTTCGAGGAACTGAAGCAATATTTGATAGATTTAACAACATTAACTCCACCAACGCCAGGGGCTCCTTTGTTATTATATGTGGCAGCTTCGCACTCAGCGGTAAGTGCAGCACTTGTTCAGGAGAAGCTTGATGGCCAAGTCAAGAAGCAGATCCCAGTGTATTTTGTATCTGAAGTTCTTAGTATATCAAAGAAAAACTACACAGAATTAGAGAAGGTATTATATGATGTTTTGATGGCATCCAGGAAGCTTCGGCACTACTTTCAAGCATACAATATTGTTGTTCCTTCTTCGCAGTCGTTGAAGGATATTATGAGAAATAGAGAAGCTACTGGGCGGATTGGAAAATGGGCTGCAGAGCTCAATGAATTTTGCATTGATTATGTGCATAGATCTTCGATCCAGTCCCAGGCGTTAGCAGACTCCATCGCTGACTGGACGCCAGGGGCTCAGGATGAAGACACAAATAAAGATGCCGAAGTATGGACAGTGTTTTGCGATGGGTCTTGGGGAACCTTCGGGGCAGGAGCAGCTGCTGTGTTGGTTTCGCCATCCAAAGTTAAAACTTGTTATGCGGCAAAACTCGATTTCAGTTGTACAAACAATATTACCGAGTACGAAGCCCTGCTTTTGGGTCTTCGGAAGCTAAAAGCAATGGGAATCAGAAGGGCCATTCTTAAAACTGATTCCCAGGTTTTTCGGGTCATATCGACAAGAGTTGCAAGGCTAAAGATCCGAAGCTTGAAAAATATCTAGACATGGTTCGAAGAGTTGAAGCTTCCTTCGAAGGATTTTCTGTCAAAAATATCCCTCGAGGACAAAATGAACATGCTGATTTGCTAGCTAAGTCAGCAGCACAGGGGCTGCCTTTGCCTTCGGATGTGTTCTTCGAAACAATAAAGGCACCTTCAGTGGAACTCCTTGAAAGAGCAGTCCTCAATATATCTCCTGTTTATAACGAAGATTGGAGAACTGAAATCATCTCTTATCTTCAGGGTAAATTCCTTTCAGATGACGAAACTTATAACAGGAGGATAGAGGCAAGAGCTCGTCCATATGTCATGATAGAAGGGGAGTTGTACAAGCATGGAGTTTGTGCTCCGTTGCTCAAGTGTTTATCTAGAACCGAAGGCATAGAGTTGATGAAAGAAATACATGCAGGCCTGTGTGGATCTCACATTGGATCTAGGCCGTTACTTGGAAAAGTTTTCCGTCAAGGGTTTTATTGGCCGAAGGCAGCTTCGGATGCAGCGGAATTAGTTCAAAAGTGCGAAGGTTGTCAGAAATGTGCAAGAGATCAAAAACAACCTTCGTCCTTAACACAGCTCATACAACCCATCTGGCCATTGCAAAGGTGGGGCCTTGACTTGTTGGGTCCATTACCACCGGCCCAAGGGAACTTAAGATATGTTGTAGTGGCTGTGGAATATTTTTCCAAATGGATTGAGGCAAAGCCTTTAGCCACAATAACTTCGGCCACCATTCAAAAGTTTTTCTGGTAGAATATTGTTTGTCGTTTCGGGGTACCAAAGGCCATCACTGTGGATAATGAAACACAGTTCGACTCCGAAGCTTTTAGGGATTTTTGTGATCAAATTGGTACGAAGATCCATTTTGCTTCTGTCAGACATCCGGAGTCAAATGGGCTCGTTGAAAGAGCCAATGGCATTATAATGACAGGAATAATGAAGTTAATCTTCAATCAACCCAGGGGAAAGTGGCCAGATCAGTTAACCAAAGTGGTGTGGAGCCACAACACAACAACGTCAAGGTCTACAGGCTTTACTCCATTCAAGTTATTATTCGGTGACGAAGCAATAACTCCGGAGGAAGCTAAAACTGGATCAATAAGAGTAGTAGCTTCGGCAGAATCAGGTTCTGAAGATGCTTATTCTGTGGAAAAAGATGCTTTAGAAGGGATTAGGCTTCAAGCTGTGGAGAATATCAATAAATATCAAGCCGAAACAATCAAATGGCGAGATAGAAAGGTTCGGCTAAAGAATATTGAGCCAGGACATTTGGTGCTTCGGAGAGTGGCCAACCCAGACACAGTGGGCAAGTTGCAGTTGAAATGGGAGGGACCTTTCTTAGTAGCATCTTCGTCAAGACCCGGTTCATACAGATTGAAGGATATGGACGGCAATGACATTCCTAGATCTTGGAATGCGGATGAGCTTCGGCGATATTATGTGTAACTTGATGTAACTTTTTTATGTTTTTTCTTTTTCATGGCACCCTTTTCCTTTCTAAAGGGGGAGAAAGGTTTTTAATGGGGCCATCATATGTAATTACCTTTTTTAGTTCTATAAGAGCAAAATCCCCCAAAGAATGTAAATGTAAAAGCTGAGAACGCACCATCGAGTGCCGAAAAGTAAAAGGCGAAGAAGCTCCAAAATCGTTCCTAAGGGAATGCAGAGCTTACAGCGAAAAGTCAACGCTGATTCCGCCAAAAGTAAAAGGCGAAGAAGCTCCAAAGTCGTTCCTAAGGGAATGCAGAGCTTACAGCGAAAAGTCAACGCTGATTACGCCGAAAGTAAAAGGCGAAGAAGCTCCAAAGTCGTTCCTAAGGGAATGCAGAGCTGATGTGCGATTGTTTCTAAGAAAATAATGGTTGAGAGTATAGCTTCAGATATGTGTTTGGACATTCATTCGCACATCACATTACATCATAGCATTTGCATTCATAAACATTCATCCAGGCATATGTAGGATAATCATCATCATGGCATAAGTAATTGCTTCGGTATAAGAGAAGAGTTTCTTCGCGTACAAAAAGGAGAGCTTCGGAAGAAAGGGAAATGTTGTTTTCTATGCTTCGCTGTGTACGAAAAGAAGGGAAGGTGTTTTTTCGCCTTCGGCTCAAAAAAGATAATTTCGTCCACAACAAAGCACTTCACATACATTAATGGAAGGGTAAGAGCATGATACAAGGTACGAACAGAACTCATTAAAGACAAGTTTAGTTACATTTACAAAAAGTTATCTCAAAAGTTTCCTAAGTCTGTCTACAGCCTACTCCTACTTAATCTTCGGAGGATCTTAGCTTCGGCGTCATTCTTTTCAATCATTGGCTTCGGCTTCGTCATTCTACATGAATTAAATTGTTGTAAGTCAAAATTGAGCTTGAAGGAAGAGGTAAGCACAAGGTATGATTTCTTACTGGTTCAAGATGACTCCGAGCTTCGTCTCCAGCTTTTTCTCGCCCGCCTTTTGTCCATATCATTTTCACAAATCTATTGGAAATACTTCGGGCGAGATCAGGAATGTCATCTAGGATTGATGGTGATAAAGTGAAATTGGGCCTATTGACAATCTTTCCGTGATCGCAGCCAGCTTTTAGGAAGGCTGCAGCAGTGCCCCGAGAAGCTACCCAGGCACAGAAGTCACCGTGCCCAGCTATAACTTCGTCGAGCTCGTCAATTTCACCCTCAATATGTTCGAAGGTCTTTGATAAATCTTCAGCTGAGGGGGTGAATTTTTCACTGCTGGCTCCAACTGAGTGAAAAAATTTTCTTAGTCGTTGAATGCATCTGTTGCTAAATTCCAAACATTTTTCTTGAAGGCCCGCCAATAGTTTTTTCAAATCTGAATTTTGTTGAGCTTCGGCTTCAAGTTTTGTATTAAGTTCTTGCTTATCTTGTTCAAACTGCTCAGATTGGCGGAGAAGCTTCGTGTTCAGTTCTGTTATTTTTGCTTCGGCTTCCGCCAACAAACCTTCGGTTGCCTGGAGCTCAAAGTTCTTTTTCTCGATAGCATCTGATTGCTCCTTTATTTTGCTTTCTAAATTTTCAATTATAACTTCGTGTTTCTTGTCTTCAAAATCTTGCTGCATTTTCAAGGCTTTGCTCAACAGCATACTCTACACGAAAACAACCTTTGTTAGACATGTTTTTATTATTAAAAACAATAAAAGTTAAGGGAAAAGTAGTTCACCTTGAAATTGGAATAAAATAAACTACCAACGAAATGTTGTCGTCGGTAGCGGCTAATGTCCGTTTCTAGCTTCGGAAAACCGATACTCTTTGACAGAGTACCGATAACTTTGGCTCCAGTTTGGTTTCGGATACAATCTAATTTCTCATCATCAATACCTCTGAAGAGGAGTGCTCCTGGCTTGTACCCGCAAGATTTGGCATACTCTTTAAGCTCTTCTATTTCGGGTTCTGACAATTTTTCTCCAACTAAATTTTGAAACATGAAGGCTTCGTTTTCTGAAGCTTCGTCAGCAATTTCCTTCCCTTTTCCCGACGTTGCGGCCGCGGCCTCTTCGGCGGCGGTGGTAGCTTCTTCTGCAGCCATGTCTAGCAGTATTTTGTCAATGTGTTCGATTGTGCTTTCCAGGTTCAAATCTTCAGCTGAAGCAGCTTCGGCAGCCGCGACCTCCGAAGGTGTGATTTCAATATCTGTCCCTTCCTCAGCCGCTGGTGTCTTCTGAGCTGAAGCTCTTGGCGGTGTCTTGTCAATTACTTCTGTCACATCGATGATCCTCTGTCTCTTTACTTTAGTCGTTTTCTTCATTTTTTCGGGCTCCTTTTCCTTTTGAAAAAAACTTTGTCAGTTGGGGCCCCAATGGACTTAGCTTCGCAGGCAGGGATTCAGTCATTACCTTCAAAATTGCCTCCACATCAGTGGCAAAGGGTGATGCGGGGGTTTCTTCTTCGTCGGATATTTTTCGCTTCGGAGAAGATGCTTTCCTCTTCTTCGGAATTTTCTTCTTTGGTGGTTCTTTTTCATCTTCATTTAAGGCTTCAGTTATCCTTTTCCTTTTCTGGCCTCTGGCACCTTTGTTCAAATTTTCATAGTCAGGGTATTCAAAACCCAAGGCGTCCAGCACTCGATTTAGTCTTCGCTTCGGACGAGTGCCGAAGGCCGCAGTCATCAATTGATCTTCTTTTTTGGAATAGTTGCCAAGTATTTCATTACACATTACTTCAATTGTGTCCAGCCACTCTTGGCAAGGTGTTTTAAAGTATTTCTTAAACTTGAAATAGTAAGGTAAACGCACAAGTTCACCTTCTTTCTTTTCTCCCTTTAGCTTCGGCATTTCCCATTCTTTTAAACTAGGAAAAACCTTGAAAGCCAAAAACTCCTGAACCAGGTCTCTTGTACTGATATGCTCTGCAATAATTCTGAATTCATTCATTGTTTTTTGAGTTGGACCTTCCGGTGTCATGTTGCAATGGGGGCGGGTTTCTCCGAAGATTAATTCAAGTGGACTTTGCACAAGCTTCTCCTTGTCGTCATCAACCTTGACATAGAACCACTCCGACTTCCAGCCTGCTGCCCATTTGCTTCGGTAGCTGATTACAGGAAACTTTGTGGTTTTCCGGTAAGCAAAATTATAGCAACCAAAATTGTCATGCAATCCATCTTTTCTAGCCTTCGTCTGATAGTGCAGTTCGTGAACTCGACAAAAGCTGTCCGCAAACGGCTCCACCGCTTGGCTTCGGAGGGCCCAGATATAAACGCTAAGCCTAACAATAGCGTTAGGAGTCAGCTGATGAAAGTAGATACCAAACCTCTTCAGTACCTCTGCAATAATCCCATGTAGGGGGAATCTTAATCCAGCCTTTAGAAAGCTCTTGAAAATGACAATTTCATCCTTCTCTGGCTTTGGGGTAGTCTCTTCTCCCCCGAAGCGTAATAGCTTCTTCTGATTCTCATTGAAAAAGCCCGACTTTACCATTTTGGAAAGATCAGCCTTTGAAACAGTAGATTTTTCGAAGTCCAAGTGGCTGGGCTTGCTTGGCATGGCAATTCGATAATCGTCTTCGGGATCAGTTTCCTCAATATCTTCTTCTTCTGCTTCGGCAATTGCTTGTTCTGCCTGTTCTGCATCATCACTGGGGATCTTTTCCGAAGTTACCAGTCCGGACCTCTGCATCGCTTCGGAGATGGGAACAGTTTCCGAACCTTCAGCTTCACCCCCCTCACGCTCAACCCTAGCGGTAGAGCGCACTCTGGCCATTTAATTCTGAATTTGTAAAAATTTAATACTTTTTTCCTCCCAAGTTTTTTCTTCTGACGAAGCAGGATTCAAACTGGAGCTTCGTTCGATTCCGAGAGTTAAGCTTCGGCGATGGTTAAAAATTTTGGCAGCAAAACAGTGCAAGTAGCAATGAATGCTGTGGTAACTTCACACCTACTCGTCTGTTTATATAGTACTGCAGGTAAGAAGGCGAAACGCCAGGATTTTTACACCAGGCGGGCACCCGCTCGCACTCGCTGCAAGGTGGACCGCAGAGACCAAACAGTAACTCTGCAAGGTGGGACCGCTACGCGCTGGGAAACTGAATCGTTTCTCGACAACGAGCTCAGGGAAGGTGTTTTTTTGGACCTTCGGCTCCCCGAAGCTTAAGAGACTTTTTTCACGGATCAAGCTCGTTACGAAAAACGATCTAGTACCGCGAAAGGGGCTACTGTTGGGTCTATGCTTCGTCGCCGAAGGTCTTCTAGGAAGAAGCGGCTTTCGGCTGAAGCTGCTTGTGTGAGATGGCCGAAGGTTCCTCTTCATGAAGCTTCGGTATTACAAACCGACTTAAGGATAGAATGACCTTTTAGTCCATAAAGGTCTGGGTCAATGTTGTAAACTTCTATGAGGGGCATAATTGTAATTCCTCACAGGCTGTGTCCTGTGCCTATAAATAGTGAACAGTATTCCTTTACTGTTCACGGATTCTGGCAATTGTAATCGCATCTTTCGGGAACCAATCTTTGTCAAGGCAGAGGTATAATGGTACTCAATAATTCAATATATTAAATAAAAATAATTTAATTCATTTATGATTCATTTATCTTTTCATACCCTTTATTTTATGTTATCTTACATCATATATTAGAATTCAATTACGAAGACTTAACCTTCGTAATTATATTCTCATCAACCTTCGCCCATGGTTCATTATTCTCAAGGGAATATTGTTTCATGGGCGAAGGGCGTTAACATCTAACATTTTATGTTGCCTTGTTCTTGATCCATAGCATTTGAGAACAAGTCCCCAACAGGTGGTATGTATATGTAACACCTCAAAGCCCTAATTTTGGGAGTTAGTAAAACTTCTTCCATAAATTTAAAATAAATATGTTTCCTAATATGGGATTGACTAAAAAGATCATCACATCAATTAAATTGATATTTAGTGGGACTATACATTTAGGAGAAGTCCTCTAAAGATTTAAATTGTGTTTTCTAATTAAGATTTCACATCTTAAAGTATTTACTTTTTTCTAAAATAAATAAATGAGAAACATGGAATTGAACTAAAAGAAACATTATCTTGAATGGTGGATCCGCCTCAATCCATCATGTGCCGTAGAGAGCGCTACAGAGAAAGGGAATAAAGAAGGACAGGAAGACTCGACGTCGTCGTCATGGTTGATTCGTGTATATGCCGGCATTGGATCCTCGGGGGTTGTCTAGGGAGCTTCGCGGAGTCCGCTGGATGGTGCTCGTGGCCTTCTCAGGCGAGGAGAACCATCAGGCTCGCTAGGATTGCTCATCGGACTTCGTGTCCTACGGCCGATCCGCCTCAGGTTGTGGTCGTCATCGTCGTCGCTTTAATAGGCGGTAAGAAGTTGTCAACTGAGTTTTCCATCTTCAATTCATCAATTGTATGTGTGTAGCGCGCTCCAGATTAAAGAGTAGTGCGCCAGAGCATTGGTTTGAATGTTGTCGGCGAGCTACCCCACTGCGATGAGAAACCTGCTCTACTTATTAGTCCGTCGTCGTTGGTCGTCGGGTAAGGGAGGGAGGAGATGAGTCGTGGATCAGGCCAGGAACAGCTGAGATTTGATTGTAATATTTTTGAATCAATTTCTTTTGTAACAAACTCTGATGATATATATTGTAATCTTGTTATAACTTGTGAATGTTGTAACTTGTAACCATTTTGTAATAAAGAATTTCCGCTGCAAATGTTGATATGTGAGTTGTGTTTACTTAATCCTACGATCTTGACGGTAAGTCGTTTATCCGGGGTCCTAGGGACACTCGGACAGATCCTGTTAAGTTGTTTGGTGCACATGCATAGTCGTTCGAGGTCTTTGAGACAAGAATAGGTGCATGTGAGCTTGATAACTTAAGAGGTTCTGCGACAGTTATGGTCTTGATTAATTAATTAGGGAAGTTAGTGTGTGAGACCTTACCCGAAAGGGCAAGCAGGGAGGAGTTGCACAAGTATAGTGATGGCTATAATGTCTGTGATGGGTGTGATGGGATTACAGACTGTGGAAAAAACCTATACCCCCTCTGCTTGAACCGTAGCAGGTTCTCTCATGCTAGTTGAACTTTGTAAAGGCCTCCTAACGTCCCTATGCAATCACATCTAAGTAGTGTGGTATTGTGTCGGATCAGCTCATGCATGGTTTGTGCAAAGTTCTCTGAACTTTTATGCGACTTGTGGGTAAAGATGTGCCACCTCTACAGAGTGCAAAACTAATGTATCATGACTCACAAATCATAGCACATGTTTATAGTTGTCGTGATTTTTTATTTTCAATTCTAACTCGTCATAATCAGGTTGTGCCTTGTCGACCTATCCGCAACCGCAAGTGTATTTAGAAGTGTTTGGTTCCAACTAACTAAAGGTTAGGTCATGTCAATGATAATTATAGACGTCAAATATAGTCTGATTAAAAAACTAATTACATAGATGAAGTCTAAAAGATGAGATAAATTTATTAAACCTAACTAAACCTATATTTAACACTCATAATCGATATTTAAAAATTTAACGTGATACAAACTAAACTTCAGAGAACTAAACACTCCCTCAAGCCTTGTCCATTTGTCCAGAATTCCACCCAGAAATCATTTCAGTTGATCAAAACTTATATAAATTACACAAGCAATTCAACTAGATATATGTTTGGTTTTATAGGACTAAACTTTAGTTTCTAAGGACATGTTTGAAAGTGAAGTATTTTCATTATTTTTGAGAATACTGTAGTAATTGAGATACTTGATATTTTTTCAATACAGTGTTTGGTAGACTCTTTAAAAACTTTGTTTTCAAACTACAGTTTTGACTATGACGTAGTAATTTCACAGTTTTGGAAACTTAGCTCCAGACCAAAGTTTTCAATAGTGGTAAAACTGTGGGCACGTTTTGGTATTTCAAAACTGTAGTAATAAAAAATTGTAGCTTACTAATACTTTATTTCTAAACAGAGCCTAATTTGTCAAACACAATTTTTAACCAATGTGTTTGCTAATTTAGAGGGTATTTGGTTTAGGATTTAGGACACAATTTTTTTGATTTTTAGGGACTAATTTTTGTCCCTCTATTTTATTTCATTTTAGTCCCTAAATTGCTAAATACTTTATTTCTATTTTAGTTTTCGTATTTTGCAAAAAAAAACTAAAATAAAATAAAATTGAGGGACTAAAAATGAGTCTCTAGAAACCAAACACCCCTTAGACTATCTATAGTAGATTTCTTATCACTTTCTCTATTTTAAATTTCTCTATATAAACAATGTTAAATAGTACTCTGCTCTTTTTTATTTGTCGCGTTTCAGTTAAAAAATAAAGTAGGCGGTGTCGGCGTTTTGAGACAGGGGGGTCCCAAAGCCGACGAGTGAGTGTGCTGCGTGCCCCAGCCCAGATGGGTCGAGCGCGTGGGCGAGCGCGAAGGGGGGAGAGGCGAGGTGGCCGGAGTCGAGCGTGAGAGAGGTGGAAGTCCCGCGGCCTTCGTGTTCGTCCCGCGCCCAGGTCGGGTGCGCTTGCAGTAGGGGGGTTACAAGCGTCCACGCGGGTGAGGGAAGCGAGCGGCCCCAAGAGAGCGCCTGTCCCGTCCTCGGTCCCGCGCGGCCAACCTTCTCTAAGAAGGCCCTGGTCCTCCCTTTTATAGTCGTAAGGAGAGGATCCAGGTGTACAATGGGGGGTGTAGCAGAGTGCTACGTGTCTAGCGGAGAGAGAGCTAGCGCCCTAGGTACATGCCAATGTGGCAGCCGGAGAGGTCTTGGCACCTTGCTGGCGTGATGTCGTGGCTGTCGGAGGTGCGACGGAGCCTGGCGGAGGGACAGCTGTTGGAGCGGTCGAGTCCTTGCTGACGTCGCCCTGCTTCCGTAAGAGAGCTGGGGGCCGTCGTCGTCACAGAGCTTGTGGAGCGCCATCATTGCCCATCCGGCGGAGCTGGCCGGATGGGACGCCGGTCTTGTTCTCCGTGACCCGAGTCGATTCGGGGTAGGACGATGATGACGCTTCCTGTTGACGTGGCGGGTCTGTGCCCTAGGCGGGGTGACGTGGGGGCTCCTCCGAAGCCGAGGTTGAGTCTGTCTTCTGTCGCCGAGGCCGAGTCCGAGCCATGGGGTCGGGCGAGGCGGAGGTCGTTCGGCCGAGGCCAGGGCGGAGTCCGAGCCCTGGGGTCGGGCGAGGCGGAGTTTCGTCGTCTTCCGGGTCTTAGCCCGAGTCTGAGCCCTGGGGTCGGGCGGAGCGGAGTTCGCCGTCTTCCGGGTCTTAGCCCGAGTCCGAGCCCTGGGGTCGGGCGGAGCGGAGTTCGCCGTCTTCCGGGTCTTAGCCCGAGTCCGAGCCCTGGGGTCGGGCGGAGCGGAGTTCGTCGTCTTCCGGGTCTTAGCCCGAGTCCGAGCCCTGGGGTCGGGCGGAGCGGAGTTCGCCGTGGCACCTTTGGCAAGGCCTGACTGTCTGTCTGACTCACTCTGTCGAGTGGCACCGCAGTCGGAGTGGCGCAGGCGACGCTGTCCTTCTGTCAGACTGGTCAGTGAAGCGGTGGAGTGACGGCGGTCACGTCGGCTCTGCCGGGGGGGCGCGTGTCAGGATAAAGGTGTCAGGCCACCTTTACGTTAAATGCTCCTGCAACTCGGTCGGTCGGTGTGGCGATTTAGTCAGGGTTGCTTCTGAGCGAAGCCAAGGCCTCGGGCGAGCCGGTGATGTGTCCGCCGTAAAAAGGGGGGCCTCGGGCGAGACGGAAGTCCCTCGAGGTCGGCTGCCCTTGGCCGAGGCTAGGCTCGGGTGAAGCGTGACCGAGTCACTCGTGTGGACTGATCCCTGACTTAATCGTACCCATCAGGCCTTTGCAGCTTTATGCTGATGGGGGTTACCAGCTGAGAATTAGGCGTCTTGAGGGTACCCCTAATTATGGTCCCCGACAGTAGCCCCCGAGCCTCGAAGGGAGTGTTAGCACTCGCTTGGAGGCTTTCGTCGCACTTTTTTGCAAGGGGACCAGCCTTTCTCGGTTGCATTTTGTTCCGGTGGGTGCGCGCGAGCGCACCCGCCGGGTGTAGCCCCCGAGGCCTCGGAGGAGTGGTTACACTCCTTCGAGGTCTTAATACCTTGCGTAATGCTTCGGCTGGTCTGGTCGTTCCCTCATGCGAACTGGCCGTAGCCCGGGTGCACGGTCGGGGCCCAAGCTCTCGGGCTGGTATGTTGACGCTGTCAACGGTTTGGCCGGAGCCGGTTTTTGCGAGAGCAGCCCCCGAGCCTCTGCACAGGGCGAGAGGACGATCAGGGACAGACTCGACTTTTTACATACGCCCCTACGTCGCCTTTCCGCAAGGAGGAGGGGGGGAGTGCGCCATGTTACCCTCGATGGGCACCGAACATGGTGTCTCCGGTGAGCTGCAAGCGGGTAATCCGAGTGGGCGTCCGTGCCCCGTTCGTTGGGGTCGGCTAGGGGCCCAGAGGCACGCCCAAAAGTACCTGCGGGTGATTTGCCGGACCCGGTCCCCTGGCGACGGGGTCCGAGGGCTCGATGCCTCCCTCCGATGGGATTCCGTTACAAGATCGTTCCCGCTGGTCTCGGAAATGTCCTAGGGTACCTCGGGAGCGCAGCCCGAGCCTCGGTTATGTATCGAACGTACCCCTGGTCATCCCTCGCTCGGTGTCTGAGGCGACTGTGAACCCTTCGGGGGCCAGCCTTCGAACCCCTGATCAGTAATGGGCGCGGAGCCCGAGTAGCCTGAGGCGGCCATGGAGCCCTTCGGGGGGCTGGCCTTCGAACCCCTGATCAGTAGTGGGTGTCGGGCCCACGCGATCTGAGGCGACTGTTGAACCCTTCGGAGGGCCAGTCTTCGAACCCCTGATCAGTAGGGGGGCTCGGAGCCCGGTTCCTTCGCGGAAAAGGATCCTTTTCGGGGTATCCCCCTTTCCCGGTCCCTGTCGCAAGAGATAGAGAAAGAGAAAAAAGGAAAGGGATACGAAATCGAACGACATGGCGTACCTCCTTTTGACGCGGTTATTACGGCGAAGGCGAAGCGTCGCGCGCTTCTCCCGCCAGAGGCGCCGCGTGTCCTGCCGCGGAGTTAATGCGACGGGGCGAGTGGTTGGCGGGGTGGCTGTTACGCGTGCGCGAGCCGTTTGAGGAACGGCTGTACCGCTTCGCGCTTTTCGAATCCCGCGTCCGGTCCAGGCGGTGTGCTGGAAACGGCTTCGCCCTGGCCTTCATATACTTGAGAGGGGGTCCGGTGACGGTTCTTCGCTCTGCTCCCTTTGAAAGGGAATTAGGCTTACACCTAGTTCCTAAATAATTTTGGTGGTTGAATTGTCCAACACAAATATTGGACTGACTAGTTTGCTCTAGTGTATAAGTTATACAGGTGCAAAAGGTTCACATCTAGCCAATAAAAAGACCAAGTGTTGGATTCAATAGAGGAGTAAAGGGGCAACCGAGGGCACCCCTGGTCTGGCGCACCGGACTGTCCGGTGTGCCACCGGACAGTGCACAGTACCTGTCCGGTGCACCAGGGGACTCAGACTCAAACTCTTCACCTTCGGGAATTCCAGGGGCGACTCGGCTAAAATTCACCGGACTGTCCGGTGTACACCGGACAGTGTCCGGTGCGCCAAAGGAGGTCGGCCTCAGGAACTCGCCAGCCTCGGGTTCGCGCGGCAGCCGCTCCGCTATAATTCACCGGACTGTCCGGTGTGCACCGGACTGTCCGGTGTGCCAGCGGAGCAACGGCTCCCTGCGGCGCCAACGGCTCCCTGCGGTGCATTAAATGCGCGCGCAGCGCGCGCAGTCGTCAGACTCGCCCATACCGGTGCACCGGACATCAAACAGTGCATGTCCGGTGTGCACCGGACACCCAGGCGGGCCCACAAGTCAGAAGCTCAAACGGTCAGAATCCAACGGCAGTGATGACGTGGCAGGGGCACCGGACTGTCCGGTGTGCACCGGACTGTCCGGTGCGCCATCGAGCAGAAGCCTCCAGCCAACGGTCAAGTTTGGTGGTTGGGGCTATAAATACCCCAACCACCCCACCATTCATTGCATCCAAGTTTTCCCACTTCTCAACCACTTACAAGAGCTAGGCATTCAATTCTAGACACATTCAAAGAGATCAAATCCTCTCCAATTCCACACAAAACCCTAGTGACTAGAGAGAGTGATTTGCCGTGTTCTTTTGAGCTCTTGCGCTTGGATCGCATTCTTTCTTTCTCTTGTGCTCTTGTGATCAACACTCAATTGTAACCAAGGCAAGAGGCACCGATTGTGTGGTGGCCCTTGCGGGGAAGTTTTGTTCCCGGTTGATTGAGAAGAAGGAAAGCTCACTCGGTCGGAGGGACCGTTTGAGAGAGGGAAGGGTTGAAAGAGACCCGGCCTTTGTGGCCTCCTCAACGGGGAGTAGGTTTGCAAGAACCGAACCTCGGTAAAACAAATCCGCGTGTCACTCTCTTTATTTGCTTGCGATTTGGTTTGTGCCCTCTCTTGTGGACTCATTTATTATTACTAACGCTAACCCCGGCTTGTAGTTGTGTTTATATTTGTAAATTTCAGTTTCGCCCTATTCACCCCCCCTCTAGGCGACTATCAATTGGTATCAGAGCCCGGTGCTTCATTAGAGCCTAACCGCTCGAAGTGATGTCGGGAGATCACGCCAAGAAGGAGATGGAGACCGGCGAAAAGCCCACTACAAGCTACGGGAGCACTTCATCGGAAGAGTCCCGCACCAAAAGGAGGGAGAAGAAGAAGAACTCCTCCAACAAAGGGAAGGAGAAGAAATCTTCTTCTCACCACAAAGAGAAGAAGGAAAAATCTTCTTCCCACAAGCCGCATCGGAAAGGCGATAAGCACAAGAGGATGAGAAAGGTGGTCTACTACGAGACCGACACTTCATCAACCTCTACCTCCGACTCCGATGCGCCCTCCGTCACTTCTAAGCGCCAAGAGCGCAAGAAGTATAGTAAGATCCCCCTACGCTACCCTCGCATTTCCAAACATACATCTTTACTTTCCGTCCCATTAGGCAAACCACCAACTTTTGATGGTGAAGATTACGCTAGGTGGAGCAATTTAATGCGATTTCATCTAATCTCGCTCCACAAAAGCATATGGGATGTTGTTGAGTTTGGTGCGCAGGTACCATCCGTAGGGGATGAAAACTATGATGAGGATGAGGTGGTCCAAATCGAGCACTTCAACTCACAAGCCACAACAATTCTCCTCGCCTCACTAAGTAAAGAGGAATATAACAAAGTACAAGGGTTGAAGAACGCCAAGGAGGTTTGGGATGTACTCAAAACCGCGCACGAGGGAGACGAGCTCACCAAGATCACCAAGCGGGAAACGATCGAGGGGGAGCTCGGTCGGTTCCGGCTTCACAAAGGGGAGGAGCCACAACACATGTACAACCGGCTCAAGACTTTGGTAAACCAAGTGCGCAACCTCGGGAGCAAGAAGTGGGACGACCACGAAGTGGTAAATGTTATTTTAAGATCTCTCATTTTTCTAAATCCCACTCAAGTTCAATTGATTCGTGGTAATCCTAGATATACTAAAATGACCCCCGAGGAAGTTATCGGGCATTTTGTAAGTTTTGAGTGCATGATAGAAGGCTCGAGGAAAATCAACGAGCTTGGCGAGCCATCCAAAGCTCAACCCGTTGCATTCAAGGCGACGGAAGAAAAGAAGGAGGAGTCTACACCAAGTCGACAACCAATAGACGCCTCCAAACTTGACAATGAGGAGATGGCACTCGTCATCAAGAGCTTCCGCCAAATCCTCAAACAAAGGAGGGGGAAAGACTACAAGTCCCGCTCCAAGAAGGTTTGCTACAAATGTGGTAAGCCCGGTCATTTTATTGCTAAATGTCCTATGTCTAGTGACAGTGACCGAGGCGACGACAAGAAGGGGAGAAGAAAGGAGAAGAAAAGGTACTACAGGAAGAAGGGCGGCGATGCCCATGTTTGTCGCGAGTGGGACTCCGACGAGAGCTCAAGCGACTCCTCCGACGACGAGGACGCCGCCAACATCGCCGTCACCAAGGGACTCCTCTTCCCCAACGTCGGCCACAAGTGCCTCATGGCAAAGGACGGCAAGAAGAAGAAGGTTAAATCCAACTCCTCCACTAAATATGAATCGTCTAGTGATGATAATGCTAGTGATGAGGAGGATAATTTGCGTATTCTTTTTGCCAATCTTAACATGGAGCAAAAAGAAAAACTAAATGAATTGATTAGTGCTATTCATGAAAAGGATGACCTTTTGGACTCCCAAGAGGATTGTCTAATTAAAGAAAACAAGAAACATGTTAAGGTTAAAAAGGCTTATGCTCTAGAATTAGAAAAATGTGAAAAATTGTCTAGTGAGCTAAGCACTAGCCGTGAGATGATTGACAACCTTAGAAATGAAAATGCTATTTTAAATGCTAAGGTTGATTCACATGTTCGTAATGTTTCAATTCCAAATCTTAGAGATAATCACATTGACTTGCTTGCTAAGATTGATGAATTGAATGCATCTCTTGCTAGCCTTAGATTAGAGAATGAAAATTTAATTGCTAAGGCTAAAAATTTTGATGTTTGCAATGCTACTATTTCCGACCTTAGAACTAAGAATGAAATGTTGCATGCTAAGGTTGTAGAACTTAAATCTTGCAAACCCTCTACATCTAATGTTGAGCATGTTTCTATTTGCACTAGATGTAAAGATATTGATGTTAATGCTATTCTTGATCATATGACTTTAATTAAACAACAAAATGATCATATAGCAAAATTAGATGCTAAAATTGCCGAGCACAACCTAGAAAATGAGAAATTTAAATTTGCTCGTAGCATGCTTTATAATGGGAGACGCCCTAGCATTAAGGATGGCATTGGCTTCCAAAGGGGAGACAATGTCAAACTTAATGCTCCTCCAAAGAACTTATCTAACTTTGTTAAGGGCAAGGCTCCCATGCCTCAGGATAACGAGGGTTACATTTTGTACCCTGCCGGCTATCCTGAGAGCAAAATTAGAAAGATTCATTCTAGGAAGTCTCACTCTGGCCCTAATCATGCTTTTATGTATAAGGGTGAGACATCTAGCTCTAGGCAACCAACCCGTGCCAAGTTGCCTAGAAAGAAAACTCCTATTGCATCAAATGATCATGCCATTTCATTTAAAACGTTTGATGCATCTTATGTGCTTACTAGCAAATCCGGCAAGGTAGTTGCCAAATTTGTTGGGGGCAAACACAAGGGTTCCAAGACTTGTGTTTGGGTACCCAAAGTTCTTGTATCTAATGCCAAAGGACCCAAGACCGTTTGGGTACCTAAAGTCAAGAACTAAAATTGTTTTGTAGGTTTATGCATCCGGGGGCTCAAGTTGGATACTCGATAGCGGGTGCACAAACCACATGACAGGGGAGAAAAGGATGTTCTCCTCATATGAGAAAAACCAAGATCCCCAACGAGCTATCACATTCGGGGATGGAAATCAAGGTTTGGTCAAAGGATTGGGTAAAATTGCTATATCTCCTGACCATTCTATTTCCAATGTTTTTCTTGTTGATTCCTTAGACTACAACTTGCTTTCTGTTTCCCAATTATGTCAAATGGGCTACAACTGTCTTTTTACTGATACAGGTGTCACTGTCTTTAGAAGAAGTGATGATTCAATAGCATTTAAGGGTGTGTTAGAGGGTCAGCTATACTTAGTGGATTTTGATAGAGCTGAACTCGACACATGCTTAATTGCTAAGACTAACATGGGTTGGCTCTGGCACCGCCGACTAGCCCATGTTGGGATGAAGAATCTTCATAAGCTTCTAAAGGGAGAGCACATTTTAGGATTAACAAATGTTCATTTTGAGAAAGACAGGATTTGTAGCGCATGCCAGGCAGGGAAGCAAGTTGGAGTCCATCATCCACATAAGAACATCATGACTACCGACAGGCCGCTTGAGCTACTCCACATGGATCTATTCGGCCCGATTGCTTACATAAGCATCGGCGGGAGTAAGTATTGTCTTGTAATAGTGGATGATTATTCTCGCTTCACTTGGGTATTCTTTTTACAGGAAAAATCTCAAACCCAAGAGACCTTAAAGGGATTCTTGAGACGGGCTCAAAATGAGTTCGGCCTAAGGATCAAGAAAATAAGAAGCGACAATGGGACGGAGTTCAAGAATTCTCAAATTGAAGGCTTCCTTGAGGAGGAGGGCATCAAGCATGAGTTCTCTTCTCCCTACACTCCACAACAAAATGGTGTAGTGGAGAGGAAGAATCGAACTCTATTGGACATGGCAAGAACCATGCTTGATGAGTACAAGACACCGGACCGGTTTTGGGCCGAAGCGGTCAACACCGCCTGCTACGCCATCAACCGGTTATATCTTCACCGAATCCTCAAGAAGACATCATATGAACTCCTAACCGGTAAAAAGCCCAACATTTCATATTTTAGAGTTTTTGGTAGCAAATGCTTCATTCTTATTAAAAGAGGTAGAAAATCTAAATTTGCTCCTAAAACTGTAGAAGGCTTTTTACTTGGTTATGACTCAAACACAAGGGCATATAGGGTCTTTAACAAGTCCACTGGACTAGTTGAAGTCTCTTGTGACGTTGTGTTTGATGAAACTAACGGCTCTCAAGTAGAGCAAGTTGATCTTGATGAGATAGGTGAAGAACAGGCTCCATGCATCGCGCTAAGGAACATGTCCATCGGGGATGTGTGTCCTAAGGAATCCGAAGAGCCTCCAAGTACACAAGATCAACCATCCTCCTCCATGCAAGCATCTCCACCAACTCAAAATGAGAATGAGGCTCAAGATGATGAAGAACAAAATCAAGAAGATGAGTCACCTAAAGATGATGGCAATGATCAAGGGGGAGATGAAAATAATCAAGAAAAGGAGGATGAGGAAGAACCAAGACCGCCACACCCAAGAGTCCACCAAGCAATCCAACGAGATCACCCCATCGACACCATCCTCGGCGACATTCATAAGGGGGTAACCACTAGATCTCGTGTTGCTCATTTTTGTGAACATTACTCGTTTGTTTCCTCTATTGAGCCACATAGGGTAGAGGAAGCACTTCAAGATTCGGATTGGGTGGTGGCGATGCAAGAGGAGCTCAACAATTTCACAAGGAACGAGGTATGGCATTTAGTTCCACGTCCTAACCAAAATGTTGTAGGAACCAAATGGGTCTTCCGCAACAAGCAAGATGAGCATGGTGTGGTGACAAGGAACAAAGCTCGACTCGTGGCCAAAGGATATTCACAAGTCGAAGGTTTGGATTTCGGTGAAACCTATGCACCCGTAGCTAGGCTTGAGTCAATTCGCATATTATTAGCCTATGCTACTTACCATGGCTTTAAGCTTTATCAAATGGACGTGAAAAGTGCCTTCCTCAACGGACCGATCAAGGAAGAGGTCTATGTTGAGCAACCTCCCGGCTTTGAAGACAGTGAGTATCCTAACCATGTTTATAGGCTCTCTAAGGCGCTTTATGGGCTCAAGCAAGCCCCAAGAGCATGGTATGAATGCCTTAGAGATTTCCTTATTGCTAATGGCTTCAAAGTCGGAAAAGCCGATCCTACACTCTTTACTAAAATTCTTAAAAATGACTTGTTTGTATGCCAAATTTATGTTGATGATATTATATTTGGGTCTACTAACGAGTCTACATGTGAAGAGTTTAGTAGGATCATGACACAGAAATTCGAGATGTCAATGATGGGGGAGTTGAAGTATTTTCTGGGATTCCAAGTCAAGCAACTCCAAGAGGGCACCTTCATTAGCCAAACGAAGTACACTCAAGACATTCTAACCAAGTTTGGGATGAAGGATGCCAAACCCATCAAGACACCCATGGGAACTAATGGGCATCTCGACCTCGACACGGGAGGTAAGTCCGTGGATCAAAAGGTATACCGGTCGATGATTGGTTCATTGCTTTATTTATGTGCATCTCGACCGGACATTGTGCTTTCCGTTTGCATGTGTGCAAGATTTCAATCCGACCCTAAGGAATCACACCTTACGGCCGTAAAACGAATCTTGAGATATTTGGCTTATACTCCTAAGTTTGGGCTTTGGTACCCTCGGGGATCCACATTTGATTTGATTGGTTATTTGGATGCCGATTGGGCGGGGTGCAAAATTAATAGGAAGAGCACATCAGGGACTTGCCAGTTCTTGGGAAGATCCTTGGTGTCTTGGGCTTCAAAGAAGCAAAATTCGGTCGCTCTTTCCACCGCCAAAGCCGAGTACATTGCCGCAGGACATTGTTGCGCGCAATTGCTTTGGATGAGGCAAACCCTGCGGGACTACGGTTACAAATTAACCAAAGTCCCTTTGCTATGTGATAATGAGAGTGCAATCAAAATGGCCGACAATCCCGTCGAGCACAGCCGCACTAAGCACATAGCCATTCGGTATCATTTTCTTAGGGATCACCAACAAAAGGGAGATATCGAGATTTCTTACATTAATACTAAAGATCAATTAGCCGATATCTTTACCAAGCCACTTGATGAACAATCTTTTACCAGACTTAGGCATGAGCTCAATATTCTTGATTCTAGAAATTTCTTTTGCTAAGCTTGCACACATAGCTCATTTGAATACCTTTGATCATATCTCCTTTATATGGTATGACTAATGTGTTTTCAAGTCTATTTCAAACCAAGTCATAGGTATATTGAAAGGGAATTGGAGTCTTCGGCGAAAACAAAGGCTTCCACTCCGTAACTCATGCTTTGCCATCACTCCGAGCAACTCTCTATTCCTTGGGGAGAAATGAGCATCAAAGAAAAGGACTTCATCCTTGGGGGAGAGAGTAAAAGCTCAAAAGCAAAAGGATCGAACTTCATCTTTGGTATAATCTTAACTCGTTACTTATGACCAAAGGGGAAGAAATTACTTCGAGGGCTCTAATGATTCCGTTTTTGGCGATTCATGCCAAAAAGGGGGAGAAATGAGCCCAAAGCAAAAGGACCGCACCACCACCACCAAATTCAAAAACTTAGTGCTTTCCAAAAGTCTTTATCATTTGGTATCCTATTGTGTTCAAAAGGGGGAGAAAGTAGTATTTCAAAAATGGTATATCAAAACCCTCTTGAACACTAAGAGGTGGATCTCTTTTAGGGGGAGTTTTGTTTAGTCAAAGGAAAAGCATTTGAAACAGGGGGAGGAAATTTCAAATCTTGAAAATGCTTTGCAAACTCTTATTCATGTACCTTTGACTATTTACAAAAGATCTTTGAAATGGATTTACAAAAAGAATTTGCAAAAGCAAAACATGTGGTGCAAACGTGGTCCAAAATGTTATATAAGAAAGAAACATTCCTTGCATATCTTGTAAGTAGTTATATTGGCTCAATTCCAAGTAACCTTTGCACTTACATTATGTAAACTAGTTCAATTATGCACTTCTATATTTGCTTTGGTTTGTGTTGGCATCAATCACCAAAAAGGGGGAGATTGAAAGGGAATTAGGCTTACACCTAGTTCCTAAATAATTTTGGTGGTTGAATTGTCCAACACAAATATTGGACTGACTAGTTTGCTCTAGTGTATAAGTTATACAGGTGCAAAAGGTTCACATCTAGCCAATAAAAAGACCAAGTGTTGGATTCAATAGAGGAGTAAAGGGGCAACCGAGGGCACCCCTGGTCTGGCGCACCGGACTGTCCGGTGTGCCACCGGACAGTGCACAGTACCTGTCCGGTGCACCAGGGGACTCAGACTCAAACTCTTCACCTTCGGGAATTCCAGGGGCGACTCGGCTAAAATTCACCGGACTGTCCGGTGTACACCGGACAGTGTCCGGTGCGCCAAAGGAGGTCGGCCTCAGGAACTCGCCAGCCTCGGGTTCGCGCGGCAGCCGCTCCGCTATAATTCACCGGACTGTCCGGTGTGCACCGGACTGTCCGGTGTGCCAGCGGAGCAACGGCTCCCTGCGGCGCCAACGGCTCCCTGCGGTGCATTAAATGCGCGCGCAGCGCGCGCAGTCGTCAGACTCGCCCATACCGGTGCACCGGACATCAAACAGTGCATGTCCGGTGTGCACCGGACACCCAGGCGGGCCCACAAGTCAGAAGCTCAAACGGTCAGAATCCAACGGCAGTGATGACGTGGCAGGGGCACCGGACTGTCCGGTGTGCACCGGACTGTCCGGTGCGCCATCGAGCAGAAGCCTCCAGCCAACGGTCAAGTTTGGTGGTTGGGGCTATAAATACCCCAACCACCCCACCATTCATTGCATCCAAGTTTTCCCACTTCTCAACCACTTACAAGAGCTAGGCATTCAATTCTAGACACATTCAAAGAGATCAAATCCTCTCCAATTCCACACAAAACCCTAGTGACTAGAGAGAGTGATTTGCCGTGTTCTTTTGAGCTCTTGCGCTTGGATCGCATTCTTTCTTTCTCTTGTGCTCTTGTGATCAACACTCAATTGTAACCAAGGCAAGAGGCACCGATTGTGTGGTGGCCCTTGCGGGGAAGTTTTGTTCCCGGTTGATTGAGAAGAAGGAAAGCTCACTCGGTCGGAGGGACCGTTTGAGAGAGGGAAGGGTTGAAAGAGACCCGGCCTTTGTGGCCTCCTCAACGGGGAGTAGGTTTGCAAGAACCGAACCTCGGTAAAACAAATCCGCGTGTCACTCTCTTTATTTGCTTGCGATTTGGTTTGTGCCCTCTCTTGTGGACTCATTTATTATTACTAACGCTAACCCCGGCTTGTAGTTGTGTTTATATTTGTAAATTTCAGTTTCGCCCTATTCACCCCCCCTCTAGGCGACTATCACCCTTCTTTTCCCTTTAGGTTTTCGCAACCCGGGAAACTTTAGTCGGAGAAGAGAGAAACCGCTCTCCCTGCCCCCCGCGCCGCCATCTTCTCCATTTTGGTGATGGCGGATCGAGTGACCATAATCCCCCCGCGCGATCCGTGGCCCTTCTCCACGGTGACAGCGAGTGATCTGGAGGAGCTGGTCGGCGAAGGTTTGCTCCGCCCCCTCACCGACAAGCAGCGGCCAGAGTGGATTCCTCCCGTGGGCAGAGCCGCTCCGTCCCCACCGCCGGGGTATGTCGTGAGCTTCGTCTCCTTCCATGAGCGGGGATTTGGTGTGCCGACGGGCCGCTTTATGCGGGCCATCCTATTCCACTACGGGGTGGAGTTGCACAACCTCTCCCCCAACTCCATCTCGCAGGCCGCTATCTTCGTAGCGGTATGCGAAGGATACTTGGGGATCGCTCCTCATTGGGATTTGTGGACTCATCTCTTCCTCGCCGAGCCTTTCGCCTTGTCGACGGGGGAGAGGAGGATCCGTGCCGCAGTGCGGGCCGGCGGCTGCATTCTCTTGTTGAGGCAGTCGCGGGCGCTGCAGTACATTCCGGCCATTCTTGCGTCTTCGAACAAGGGGTGGCAGCGCCGGTGGTTCTACCTCCGGAATGACGGTGAGTTGCTCCCACCGTTTTCCCAGCGAGTGGTTACGGCTGCCACCGACGCCTGGCGCCACGGGACCCCGCACGAGAGGCAGAAGAATCTCGAACCCCTTCTCCAAGCCCTGAAGGAGTTGCGGGAGGGGGGACTTACCGCTGCGGGAGTGATCGCCGCTATCCACCGTCGGAGGGTGCTTCCATTGGCGGAGCGGCGGCTGCCGCTCTGGGAGATGACCCCGGAGGCTGACTGGGAGGGCTCACGAATGTCCCCTGATCCTCTCCCCTTCAACGCCCTCCAATGGCGGGTGTCGGCTGCGATGGGGAAGCCGGACCCCCACGCATACTCCCAGCTTCGGATGCGCCCCGACCAGGGGTGTGTGACTTTGGTGAGTGTTCGCTCCTTCCTTCTTCGTATATCGGGTCGCCCCGGGTCCTTATGATCGGGTTCCTTTCTCCCCTCCTTTTAGGATGTGGGGTGGCACAAACCCTCCCAGCCACGGGTCCCGGAGGACGCGGTGGACCGTGCAGCGCGGCGGGTCGCCGCGGAGGAGAAGAAGAAAAAGAAGGACGCGGAGAAGGCCCGGGCCCGCGAGCGGAGGCGGGCTCGGGACGCCTTGGAGAAGCGCCGTCACCAGCAGGAGAGGGACGGACTCCCGAGGGAGCCGTCGCCGGAGACGCCCGACGACGATGATGACGATGATGATGATGAAGAGGATGACATGGCCGCCCGTCTCGGCCTCAGCCCCAGCTTGGGGTGTGGCCAGGAGCCGTCGAGCCAGCCCCCGAGCGGGCCGACTTCGTCAGCCCCCGAAGTCGGCGCGTCGGGCTCCCGACCCGAGGCACGGGGGCGAACCGAGAGGTCACCTGACCCCTCAACCGGAGGAGCTGAGGCAGCTCCGGTGGTCCAGGCCAAGGCGTCTGTTCCCCAGGGACCGCCGCTCGTGTCGGTGGCGCATGGGGGTGACCCTCAAGTCGTCGCGGCCGTGCCCGGGAAATCCGCTTCCCGGGCGCCCCAAGCAAGGGTGGTGCCGAAGGTGCCGGCGGAGCGGACCTCGGCGGCTGTTTCGGGAGCCGGGATCCAAGAAGGCTCCCCCCAGGCGCGGTGGATCATGGCCCGAAGTGGGTGAGTATCTCGGAATGTCTTCGTCTTGGCTTCCCATTCATATGTCTCGGTCGTGATCTTTCTTTCCTCCTCTCTTTTTTTTATATCCAGCAAGCGAAGTCATGGCCAGACCGACCTGGCACCCCGGAAGGCCCTCAAGACGGCGCCGAACTGTGTGGCCAGCGCCATTCCACCGACCCTTTCGCGGGGTACTTCACCACCGGGGGCTCGGGCGTCGCCAATCTCTGAGGAGCGGGCTCCCGAGGCCGGCTCTTCAGCCGAGGCGGCTATCGTGGTTGAGGAGGCGGCTGACGCCCACGCGGCCCTGAGTTCGCCTGTCGTGCCGGTCATGCCGGCGCCTGCCACCGCCGAGGTTGCCGCCGTCCCTGTCGAAGGGCGTCCAGTTGCCGCCAGCGTCGGGATGGCTGATGTGTCGGCGCCCAAGACTTCAGAAGAGGTGGGCGTGGACGCGCAATCCGTCCAGCCGGGCGGCAGCCTCATCGCTGTGCGGCGGAGCCCCGAGGCCCGGCGCCCGTTGCTCCGATTCCAGACCCGCGGGGCCTCGGACCCCGTCTTCGTTCTCGATGATGAGCAGGAGGACCAGTCCTGGGGTGAGCTCCGCGAGTGCGCAGAGGCTACGGTGGGGTCGCTCCGGTCGTCGCTGGAGGTTTTCTGCAGAGACGTCCCCAAAATCCTCCAGGTAACGGTTTCGGGCATACCTTTTTTCCTTCTGTGGGCGAGACACCCGTCGTGACGCCCTGTTTCCTTTCCCCAGGATCTGTCGGACCGGAGCGCCGCCAAGTCGTCGTTCATCCGCCGCGAGGTTGATGTCTGGGGCTCGCTGCGATCCCTGAGGTCCTCGCTCGCCGGGGCTACCGCGCGCCTTTCCCAGCAGGATGCCAAGGTGGCGGACCTCCAGCTGCTCTGCGCCGACCTGAGAGCCGAGGCGGCTGCAGCGCGTGCGGAGGCGCAACGGCAGCGATCGGAGCTCGCCCAGGTCGTCGAGGAACGGGACCGATCTCAGGGTCGGGCTGCCGAGGCCGAAAGCCGTGCCGAGACCCTTGTGGCTGACTTAGCCGCGGCCCAGGTCGCGGCCTCGGAGCATCGTGCCCGAGCCGGAGGTACGTCTTGGTCCTCCCTGGTTCTCTTTCTTGTCCGTTTCCTTTGCTTGTGCTTGAGGTATTTCTCCTGGTTGCTTGCAGAGCTTGAGTCCGCCCTTGACGAGTCCGCCAAGGCGCTTGCTGAGGCGCTTGCCGGAGCTGCCGAGCAGAGGGGTGCGGACCTTGCGGCTATGTCCGAGGCCGTCTCGGACTTTTATCGTGTCCTCGGCTCCGGCGACGTCCCTTCAGGAAGCTCCCCTCAGAGCCGCCTTCGAGCCTTGGGTGATCACGCGCGCGGCAGAGTCCGCGAAGCGTTACACCACGGCGTCAGGCGGGCCTTCGCCGTGCTTGCTTCCCACTACGTTGTGGACCTGGAGCGGGTTAGTGAGGGGTACTGTCTTCCTGACGAAGACGATGCTGCCCTAGCGGAGGTCCAACGGCTCGACGCGGTCGCCGCGGGTCCGAGCGCGGTGCTGGCGACCACCTTTGAGGCGGAGATCCTTCCCCCTGCGACGTTACCGGAGGCCGAGATGGACCCCACCGACGGTGGGGATGGAGCTGAGGGCACGGCTCCTTCCCAAGGCGGCGCCTAATTCTTGTTTGAACAGTTTCTTGTTGGATGTGCGTCTCACCGCGGCTGTTGAGGCCTGGACACTTTGTCTTTCTTGCATGGAGTCGTACTCTCCTTTCTTTCCATCTGCATGTTCGTCCTGGCTTTTCAATAATAGGGTGGCTTCTCGAGTCGGGCCATTCTTCGTGGCAGGTGATGAGTGAGGTATCCCTAACCCGGAGGCACAGGAGCTCCTCGGCTCAGTCGGCCTTGCCATTTACATGTACCCGCGTTCGCTCCTCGAGACCCTGCTTCTGACATAGCCGGGAGAACGTAGCCGGGAGGACGCAAGAGGCCCCTTTTTTGATTGAAAATTTTTGACACGGAGAAGTATGCCCGATCTTGACGCAGAGGGGTTCCCCCTTTTTAGCCCCCGAGGGAGGGTCGGGCTCTGCCAAGGCGAGGCCGACCCTTCCTTGATGACCGAGGCACAGAGGCTGTCTGACGGATCGGGCTCCGGCCCGGATATCCAGCGAGTGTTTGGCGACATCCCTCGGTATGCCGGGCATGTCCGAGGGACTCCGCGCAAGGACGTCGGCGTTTGCGCGGAGAAAGTCGACAAGCACTGCTTCCTATTTGGGGTCGAGGCCGGAACCGATCCGGATCTGCTTGGTGGTGTCGCCACTGGGGTCAAGAGGGACGGCCTTAACCGTCTCTGCTGGCTCGAAGTTGCCGGCATGGCGCTTTACGTCTGGCACCTCCTTGGAGAGGTTCTCCAGGTCTGCGATGAGGGCCTCGGACTCGGCGAGGGCCTCGGCGTACTCCACGCACTCCACGTCGCATTCGAACGCGTGTTTGTACGTGGGGCCGACGGTGATGACCCCGTTGGGGCCCGGCATCTTGAGCTTCAGGTAGGTGTAGTTGGGGACGGCCATGAACTTCGCGTAACATGGCCTCCCTAGTACGGCGTGGTAGGTTCCTCGGAACCTGACCACCTCGAACGTCACGGTCTCCCTTCGGAAGTTGGAGGGCGTCCCGAAGCAGACGGGGAGGTCGAGTCGCCCGAGGGGCTGGACGCGCTTCCCAGGGATGATCCCGTGGAAGGGCGCAGCGCCTGCTCGGACGGAGGACAGATCGATGCGCAGGAGCTTGAGGGTCTCGGCGTAGATGATGTTGAGGCAGCTGCCCCCGTCCATCAGGACCTTGGTAAGCCTGACATTGCCGACAACGGGGTCGACGACGAGCGGGTATTTCCCCGGGCTCGGCACATGGTCGGGGTGGTCGGCCTGGTCGAAGGTGATGGGCTTGTCGGACCAGTCTAGGTAGACTGGCGCCGCCACCTTCACCGAGCAGACCTCCCGGCGCTCTTGCTTGCGATGCCGAGCCGAGGCATTCGCCGCATGCCCTCCATAGATCATGAAGCAGTCGCGGACCTCGAGGAACTCTCCTGCTTGGTGATCTTCGTTCTTGTCGTCGTCGCGGGCCCTGCCACCCTCGGCGGGTGGCCCGGCCCTGTGGAAGTGACGCCGAAGCATAATGCACTCCTCGAGGGTGTGCTTGACGGGCCCCTGATGGTAGGGGCACGGCTCCTTGAGCATCTTGTCGAAGAGGTTCGCACCTCCAGGGGGCTTCCGAGGGTTCTTGTACTCGGCGGCGGCGACAAGGTCCGCGTCAGCGGCGTCGCGTTTCGATTGCGACTTCTTCTTGCCTTTCTTCTTGGCGTCGCGCGGAGCAGACGCCTCGGGAGCCTCTTCCGACGGGCGGCCCTGGGGCTGCTTGTCCTTTCGGAAGATAGCCTCGACCGCCTCCTGGCCAGAGGCGAACTTGGTGGCGATGTCCATCAGCTCGCTCGCCCTGGTGGGGGTCTTGCGACCTAGCTTGCTCACCAGGTCGCGACAAGTGGTGCCGGCGAGGAACGCGCCTGATGACATCCGAGTCGGTGATGTTGGGCAGCTCGGTGCGCTGCTTCGAGAATCGCCGGATGTAGTCCCGGAGCGACTCCCCCGGCTGTTGCCGGCAGCTTCGAAGGTCCCAAAAATTCCCGGGGCGCACGTATGTGCCCTGGAAATTCCCAGCGAAGGCTTGGACCAAGTCGTCCCAGTTGGAGATCTGCCCCGGAGGCAGGTGCTCCAACCAGGCGCGAGCAGTGTCGGAGAGGAACAGGGGGAGGTTACGGATGATGAGGTTGTCGTCGTCCGTCCCACCCAGTTGGCAGGCAAGGCGGTAGTCCGCGAGCCACAGTTCCGGTCTCGTTTCCCCCGAGTACTTCGTGATAGTAGTCGGGGGTCGGAACCGGGTCGGGAATGGCGCCCGTCGGATGGCCCGACTGAAGGCCTGCGGACCGGGTGGTTCGGGCGAGGGACTCCGATCCTCCCCGCTGTCGTAGCGCCCCCCACGCCTGGGGTGGTAGCCTCGGCGCACCCTTTCGTCGAGGTGGGCCCGACGGTCGCGTCGATGGTGCTCGTTGCCGAGGTGGCCCGGGGCCGCAGGCGCGGTGTTGCGCGTGCGCCCGGTGTAGACCGAGGCTTCCCGCATGAATCGGGAAGTCGCGGCATGAGGTTCCGAGGGATATCCTTGCCTTCGGGAGGCAGTGCTCTCGGCCCGTCGGGCCGCAGCGCCTTCCAGGAGATTCTTGAGCTCTCCCTGGATTCGCCGACCCTCGGTGGTTGATGGCTCCGGCATCGCGCGGAGGAGCATCGCTGCGGCTGCCAGGTTCTGACCAACGCCGCTGGATGCGGGCGGCGGCCTGACCCTGACATCGTTGGCGACGCGGTGCTGGGGACCTTGGGGCAGGTGACGTATTTCTCCAGCCAGGGGTTGGTCCGCCCATACCTGCCCGACGTCCAGACGGATCGGCTCAAGCGCTCCTGTTCCCTCGTTGAGCCTGGCCTGCGCCTCGCGGACTTGCTCGAGTTGTGGGTCGTAACCCCCCGCCGGAGCGGGGACCACAGCTAGCTCCCGTGGGATGTCGGCGCGAGGCACCGGCCTAGGAAGATCACCGTCCTCCGGCATGCCGAGACGGTTGCCTTCGGAGGGATCCCCTAGCTCGATGTGGAAACATTCGCGGCTTGGGCCGCAGCTCTCGTCGCCAAGGCTGCGGCTTCCGTCGGAACAGTCGGATAGGCAGTAGTCACATGCGGTCATGAAGTCCCGCATGGCACTGGGGTTGCCAAGTCCGGAGAAATCCCAACAGACGCTGGGGTCGTCATCTTCCTCGGACCCAGAGGGCCCGTAGGTCGAGACGTCCGTCAGCCGGTCCTAAGGCGACCGTATACGAAACCCCAGTGGGGTTGCACTCGCCTCAATGAGAGCGCCCGCCAAAGCGAGGTCGTTTGGCGGGTTGAGGCCGAGTCGAAATGACGTAAGATGGGAGTTAGTCGGTACCTTTTGGTCGACGAGGAGCGACGTAGTCGCATCGGGGACTGGTTGCACCGTCATCTCAGGTACGAGGGCGACGTCCTGCAGGCTTTCCGCGAGCGCGCCGGTGTCGTCTTCTTGCTCGGGGTCAGCGTGTCGCGGGGGGACGGCGCTTGCCTTCGTCTTGAACGCGAGGTCGACGTCCGGTGTGCCTTCCGTCGGGGCGTCGGGGGCGTCGATTCGCTCGACGGCCAACGAAGCGCGGCCTCCCGCTTGGCCTTGATGGCCCCGCCTCCTCCTCCGTTGGCGGGGGAGAGAACGGAGCGAGCTCGAATGTTGTTCTTCCACCACGCGGGGAAGGTGTCGTCGATTCCGCCGCCGGCGAGCGGGTTGTCGGCCGCCATTGTCGTTGTCGCGCGACGGTGGAAGAAGTATCATGTCGTAGCTGCCGTCGAAGGACATGAACTCAAGAGTCCCGAAACGAAGCACCGCCCCGGGCCGGAGAGGTTGCTGGAGATTGCCCATCTGGAGCTTGACGGGGAGCTGTTCGTCAGCACGCAGTAGGCCCCTACCCGGCGCGCCAACTGTCGGCGTTTTGAGACAGGGGGGTCCCAAAGCCGACGAGTGAGTGTGTTGCGTGCCCCAGCCCAGATGGGTCGAGCGCGTGGGCGAGCGCGAAGGGGGGAGAGGCGAGGTGGCCGGAGTCGAGCGTGAGAGAGGTGGAAGTCCCGCGGCCTTCGTGTTCGTCCCGCGCCCAGGTCGGGTGCGCTTGCAGTAGGGGGGTTACAAGCGTCCACGCGGGTGAGGGAAGCGAGCGGCCCCAAGAGAGCGCCTGTCCCGTCCTCGGTCCCGCGTGGCCAACCTTCTCTAAGAAGGCCCTGGTCCTCCCTTTTATAGTCGTAAGGAGAGGATCCAGGTGTACAATGGGGGGTGTAGCAGAGTGCTACGTGTCTAGCGGAGAGAGAGCTAGCGCCCTAGGTACATGCCAATGTGGCAGCCGGAGAGGTCTTGGCACCTTGCTGGCGTGATGTCGTGGCTGTCGGAGGTGCGACGGAGCCTGGCGGAGGGACAACTGTTGGAGCGGTCGAGTCCTTGCTGACGTCGCCCTGCTTCCGTAAGAGAGCTGGGGGCCGCCGTCGTCACAGAGCTTGTGGAGCGCCATCATTGCCCATCCGGCGGAGCTGGCCGGATGGGACGCCGGTCTTGTTCTCCGTGACCCGAGTCGATTCGGGGTAGGACGATGATGACGCTTCCTGTTGACGTGGCGGGTCTGTGCCCTAGGCGGGGTGACGTGGGGGCTCCTCCGAAGCCGAGGTTGAGTCTGTCTTCTGTCGCCGAGGCCGAGTCCGAGCCATGGGGTCGGGCGAGGCGGAGGTCGTTCGGCCGAGGCCAGGGCGGAGTCCGAGCCCTGGGGTCGGGCGAGGCGGAGTTTCGTCGTCTTCCGGGTCTTAGCCCGAGTCCGAGCCCTGGGGTCGGGCGGAGCGGAGTTCGCCGTCTTCCGGGTCTTAGCCCGAGTCCGAGCCCTGGGGTCGGGCGGAGCGGAGTTCGCCGTCTTCCGGGTCTTAGCCCGAGTCCGAGCCCTGGGGTCGGGCGGAGCGGAGTTCGCCGTCTTCCGGGTCTTAGCCCGAGTCCGAGCCCTGGGGTCGGGCGGAGCGGAGTTCGCCGTCTTCCGGGTCTTAGCCCGAGTCCGAGCCCTGGGGTCGGGCGGAGCGGAGTTCGTCGTCTTCCGGGTCTTAGCCCGAGTCCGAGCCCTGGGGTCGGGCGGAGCGGAGTTCGCCGTGGCACCTTTGGCAAGGCCTGACTGTCTGTCTGACTCACTCTGTCGAGTGGCACCGCAGTCGGAGTGGCGCAGGCGACGCTGTCCTTCTGTCAGACTGGTCAGTGAAGCGGTGGAGTGACGGCGGTCACGTCGGCTCTGCCGGGGGGGCGCGTGTCAGGATAAAGGTGTCAGGCCACCTTTACGTTAAATGCTCCTGCAACTCGGTCGGTCGGTGTGGCGATTTAGTCAGAGTTGCTTCTGAGCGAAGCCAAGGCCTCGGGCGAGCCGGTGATGTGTCCGCCGTAAAAAGGGGGGCCTCGGGCGAGACGGAAGTCCCTCGAGGTCGGCTGCCCTTGGCCGAGGCTAGGCTCGGGTGAAGCGTGACCGAGTCACTCGTGTGGACTGATCTCTGACTTAATCGTACCCATCAGGCCTTTGCAGCTTTATGTTGATGGGGGTTACCAGCTGAGAATTAGGCGTCTTGAGGGTACCCCTAATTATGGTCCCCGACAGGCGGCGACAAATATTTAGACAGTTCCGCGTTCTCTATTTTAGACTTATGTCTCTGTTCCGTTCGATAGGATCACGACGCTTCTCGTTTGTGGCGTGTACCCGTCTCTTTGATCAGTTATCTAAGGTGCGTTTGGTTGAAGAGTCAATTAGAATGTAGCAGTTCCATTCTAATTTTTGAGAATGAAGTCGTTCTATTCTCCATTTGGCAAGCAGAACGGAGCCACTCTATTTTTTTTATTTGGTTGAAGAGTATAATAGAGCGGAGCTGCTATATTCTTTGTTTGGTTGGAGAGCCATATGAGTGTAGAGAAGAGAAGAGGAAAGAGAGCGCTCGCATTCGACCATTTTGGTGGAGCGGGAGCACTCCAACTATTTATGGTAAATTTCCGTATGGAGACTCTAGGAGACGCTCCGCTTCTATTTTGTTGGAACCAAACATCTAAAAAAACTATAATGAAGTCGTTCTATTCTTCTCCACTACTCAACTAAACACACTCTTGGGTGCATTTGGTTGGGGAGCCAACTGGGATGGAGCGGCTCCATTCCATTTCTAAGAATTGAGCATTTCATTCTGTGTTTGGCAAGCAGAACGGAATCACTCAATTTTTTGTCTGGTTGAAGAGTATAATAGTGCGGAGTCGCTCCGTTTATTGTTTGGTTGGAGAGTCATATGACTGTTGAGTGGAGGAGATGGATGAGAGCATTCGCGTCCGCGAGAGCGCTCGCATCCGGTCGTTTTGGTGGAGCGAGATCATCCAAAATATTTGCTATTTATAGACTTCAGGAGTCGCTCCGCTTTCCTTCGTGATAATCAAACATAAAAAATACTAGTCGGTTGCCCGTGCGTTGCGACGGCTTACAACAATACCCATGTAACCTATCCACAAAAAAATCAATATTTTTTATTGATTGTCTCCGCTCTCTGTATAATATTTTTTTGATTTGGCTAACTGTTGTTATTATTTACTCCATCCAATGTGTCTTGGTACAACACGACCAATGAAGTGAGCGATTAGAATGAGTTCACAAAAACTGACTAAACGAATAAAGATTATAGAATGACATAATTCACCATACAGAGACCAAATAAGAGAAAGTCTATGAGCTCAAGTTTCTAAAATAAGTCACATGAATTCAAACTTATAAAGAAATAGATCAAATTATGGAGTAATTGCAAAAGTCAGGCATCAATAAAAACTGAATGCGCTCCATATAAATTATGCTACTTCGTAGCAATTACTAATGTTTAAAACCAACAAATAACCTTTCATTTTACTGTTAGTGTGACAAATCATTGTTGCTACATCCAATTCAGCAATCTCAAACACTATAGAGTCTATTGTGTCAATGTGGTCTCAGAAACGACATAATGCTTGCAAGAGCCAAGAACGTCGTGCCGTGCTTGGCTGTAGCCTCAGCCCGTAGTGCTGGTCCGGCCCGACACAATTATATATTTTATTTTATTTTACAAAAAAACATATATACATATATATAATTTATATTCAATATTACAAATATTTGAGCATGATGTTCTATTGGTTAGACAACTTTACCTAGTGTTTCCCGCCTTTCTTCCATCAGGGCATGAGTTCGAATCCCACCTCCTGCACCGTTTTTTAACATTTTACGCTGATTTAATCAAATGGGCCGACGGGCTGACCCGGCACAGTCAACAGGCCGACATGACGTGCCTGGGCCAGAGTTATGGTCCACACGTGTCTAGCCCGACGACATGCTAACGGGCTAGCCCAACACAGTCAGCAGGCCGTCATGACATGCCTGTGCCAGAGTTGTGGCCCGCGCGCGTCTGGTCCTTGTCGGGCCGCCGTTTGGCCATGTATAAACGTGCATCGGATTAATTTGAAATAACTGTAAGGGGTCATTTGTAAAAATATGACGCATGACGACGTTGAAACTAGTACTTTAAGTATAGTATAGATATAGAATAGATAGATATAGAAAAATGAAACCGTTCCATACTTCCATTCCCCTCCGTCAGGCCTCAGCCAAACACACCCTAAATAATACGTTCTCATACTACTCTACTCTATTTGTTTAGGCTGGGTTTAGGTTTGCTGACGGCTTTCTCCACTATAGGGGAAGATTTTCTTGGAAATGGTTTTATTGCTATCACTATTTGAAAAAAAGAATTGATCTATCCTTTATTTAGTCAAAGTCCACGTTTTCACTTTTCAGTTTTCACCCATCCCTTCCCAGTTCTGTCCCTCTCGAACCCTAACTCCAAAAACCCTCGCTCTCCTCTCATGGCCGCCGCCGCAGCTGACGACGCAGCCGAGGTGGAGCGGCTTTACGAGCTCGGCGAGCGCCTCTCCTCCGCCAATGACAAGTCCGAGGTGCCTCGAATCCCTCCCGTAGTTTGTTAAGGCTGGTCTGCGTTCAGGCTAGGGTTTTGGGTGACGTGGAGTTTTCGGTTTCGGAATTGCAGCATGCGGCGGACTACGAGGCGATTATTGCAGCGGTGAAGGGACAGAGTGCCAAGGCGAAGCAGCTCGCAGCGCAGCTTATCCCCAGGTTCTTCCGGAGCTTCCCTGCACTCGGCACGCGCGCCATGTCAGCCATGTTCGATCTCGTCGATATGGAGGAGCTCGCGGTATATGCCTGTATCTCTCTAGATTCCCCTGCCCGTTGGCAGAGCGGTATGTTTGGGCATTATTCTGTGTAACTACCTGTTGAGAGCAAACCCACTAGCAGTTTATGCTATAGATTGGTCCACTGTTTTTGAGCGAACCAAAAATAACTGAATTGGGTTTCCTTTGTGTTTAGGCAGCTCCATTTTGGAAATTAAATTTAAAAAAAAACCAGAGTCATTTGCTTATTGTACTGTACATTGTATTATTTTTCTGCCATTTATTACTCTATTCCTATGAGACGAACACTTATAATACCTCTGGAGTACATGCACAGAGAGTATAATCTGTCATTTGAAATTGTCTTACTCTACCAAATCTATTCGTGACCAGCAAAGCGACTATCCTGCCAATGTATTTTTGATAATTGATACTTGAACCATGCCATTTGTAATACTAATACAAGCTTTGCTAGAGATAGTAAAATCTAGGCCCGAACAATTTGGGAAATGAAAAATGCGTTATATACATGGGTTATATTAGTGGGGACATCATAAGGAACGGTGAATGGGTGATGTCCACTTGTTTCACTGTTGATCATAGGAGGCCTAACACTTACAATGCTGTATAAAAATTGCAATCTATCATCTTGTGGTTGTGATACATCGGTTATCTGTTTCATGTTTGTCCTTAATTACTTCACACAACGTTTTTTCAAGAGCTTAAACAGTTGTTTCCGAAGATTTTATTTCACACCTATTGAATAACTGTATGTACGGCTGTACCATGACTTTGAGTGTGGACAACATAGAGAAGTGTACCATGACTTTGAGTGTGGACAACATAGAGAAGTACACTGCAAGTGTGGTAATGGGTAGGGCACATGTTGATCTTTACCATGCTTGAGCACAAAGGAAGGAGAGGACATATATAAGATAACTAGGGTTCGTAAGAGGAAAACAAGGGACAACAACCAAGTTAAGTGCATTAAGGATGAAACATAGTATCTCTTGGTGAAGGAGGTTGAGGTTAGGCATAGATGGTGAGAGTGTTTTGACAAATTGTTCCATAGAGAGAAATGGGACACAACCTTTTAGTTGGATGACTCTTCTGATGATACTAGTAGACGCTTTATGTGTAGGATCCAAGAATTTGAGGTTAGGGAGGCATTGAAAAGGATGAAAGGGCGTAAGATGATGGGCCTTGATGGTATCCCAATTGTGGTATGGAGATGCCTCAGGGACATAGCTATAGTATGACTAACCAAGTTGTTCAACCATATCTTTTGGTTGAACTGCAGATGGGGTAATACACCATTGGTGAATGCGGCAGGGTCCCTTTCACCAGGTCATGGGTTCAAACCCTGGCCCTGCACAAAATATCCCTTCGTTGTTCCTCATCCGCTGTCGGGCTACGACTCGGCTGTGATCCACTCTCGGGCTTGGGTGGGCCTTTGCAGAGTGGGCATCTTGAATCGGCCTGTTAGTGATGGGAGGATAGGGTTCAGGGGTTTCTTGGTGGGGACTGTTGTCGCGTCCTTCTATTAATGAAATACCGCGAGGGTGGTCTTACCCTCCCTGGCCTAGTATTTTTATCTTTTGGTCGAACCGGATGCCTGATGAGTGGAGAAGTATATTGGTACTGATCTATAAGAATAAAGGAGATATTCAAAGTTGTACTAATTACCCGGGAATTAAGTTGATGCGCCATAATATGAAGATGAGAAAGAGTTACCGAGCATCATCTAAGAGGAATAATGAGGACATCTCTGAACCAATTTGGTTTCATGTTTGGAAGATCAACCATGGCAGCCATTTGCTTAATAAGACAAGTGTCGGAGTTGTATAGGAAACAAAAGAAGGATCTACACATGGTTTTTATTGACTTGGAGAAGGCTTATGACAAAATACCAAGGAATGTTATGTGGTGGGCTTTGGATAAACATAAGGCCTGTTTGGTTCGCTGCCTAACTTCCCACATTTTGCTTAACTTTTTCTGCCTAAGGTTAGTTCTTCGATTTGGTTGACTAACCTTAGGCAAGTTGTGGCGCGGTTAGCCATGAACCAAAAATCCCCAATGCCCCATAAAGTTCCAACGTAGTACGTTAGACTCATTAAGGACATGTACAACAATGTCATGGCAAGTGTTCGTACAAGTGATGGGGACATAGACGACTTCTCGATTAGAATAGAACTGCATCAAGAATCAATTTTGAGCCCTTACCTTTTTTTGCCTTGGCGATTGATAAAATCACAAGGAACATACATGGGATATCTCTTGATGTATGCTTTTTGCGGACGACGTAGTGGTAGATGAAAGTCAGGCATGAGTAAATAGGAAACAAGAGTTGTGGCGGGAGACCCTAGAATCCAAAGGTTTTAGATTCAGTTGAAGTAAAACAAAATAAATGAGATGTGATTTTGACACTACACCTAAGGAATGAGATGTTAGTTTGGAAGGTCAAGTAGTGCCTAGGAAGGACACCTTTAGGTATTTAGGATCAATGTTACAGAGAGACAAGGATATTGATGAAGATGTTAGCCCCTGTTTGGCACAACTTATTTCGTAGTTTCTTCACAAATTTAAGCAGAAGTAGTACAAAACTGGGCGCTTTTGCAACAACTTACTAGTTCAGTTGCTTCTCAGAGTGAACTAAAAGAGACAATAAGCAGAAGCTGTATTTCACCAGCTTCTCAGAAAAGCTGTTTTTTCAACGAGCACCAGCTATGCCAAAAAGGACCATAGAATCAAAGCATGTGGATGAAGGGCCGTCAAGCAAGGTTATTAAGGCGTTAAGGCGAGACATGGCGACCTACCCCCTTCCAAACGCCTAGGCGAGTTAGGTGTGCGGCGAGGCGACGCCATACGAGCATGGGCACTCGAGTCAAAGAGGTGGTACCTGTCGGCTTGTCACTGTGAGTTGAAGCCGACGTGGAGGGACCGAGGGAGGGAGGTGGAAGAAGCGCAGGCCAGGAAGGAGCGGCTACCACAGGGGGAGAAGAAGTTCAGACCGGCGGGCGGAGATCAGAGATGGAGATGCAGGCTAGCCGACGGAGCTCGGAGATGCAGTGCAGGCCGGCGGGCGGCGCTCGAAGATGCGCTCAGCTCTTCCCCGCGCAATATTTTATTTCCCGCTCGTCTGCCGCTTCCGCTCAGCTCTTTCCCGCTCGTCTGCCGCTTCCGTGCGAGCGTACAGACGCTGCATCCGCCTTGCTTGGCCAGACGCCATGCCGACGCCTTCCTAGCTGCGGGCGCTGCGGCCATGACGCCGCGGTCTGCATAGCGCCGCGACGCCAAGGCGACGCCTTGAGAACCTTGGCGTCAAGCATCAGACATTCTATATGACGTCCACAAAAGCTAAAAGGCAAGTTTTATTGGACGATGATTAGACCTGCTATGTTGTATGGTGCAGAATGTTGGTCTACAAGACGACATGTTCAACAGATAAGTGTTGTAAAAATGTGTATGTTGTGTTGGATTTATGGCCATACAAGAAGGGATCGAGTCTGGAATGATAATATACGTGATGGGCTAGGGGTAGCACCAATTGAAGAAAAGCTTGGTGAACATTTGTTCAGATGGTTTGGACATGTCCAACGGAGACCTCCAAAGATGCCAGTGCGTAGTGGGATCATAAGGCACGATGACAATGAGAAGAGAGAAAGACCGAAGTTGACATGGGAAGAGGCGGTAAAACGAGACTTGAAAGGATGTGATATACCCAAAGATTTAGCCTTGAATAGGAGTGCATGGAAAACAACTATCCATGTGGCTGAACCTTGACTTGTTGGTTCTGTTGGGGTTTTAACTCTAGTCTACCCCAACTTGCTTGAGATAAAAGGCTTTGTTATTGTTTTTGTTGTTATATAACCGTTCAAAAATAGTTATGCCGTTCTTTGATTTTATTAGTGTTCCTTATATTTGTTTAAGAGAAGAACTAACATGCTGTTTTTTTTGATGCTATATGTTCCTACAGATCAGAATACAAGCTATTCGTGGCTTTCCACTTCTTGGCAAAGATACTGAATTTGTGTCAAAAATTGCAGATGTTTTGGGTCAGCTCCTTACAAGCGGTATGGACTTCTATAGTTCTATATTACTTTGCTGCAATGGTTATTGCATAAACACATCTGATTTCTCCCCCTACATTTCAGAGGAAAATGTTGAGCGTGATGCTGTTCATAAAGCGCTCATGTCCCTTATACGGCAAGATGTTAAAAGTAAGATTCCAATGCCATCATGGATTGTTAATGATTTTATGATTCGAATAGCTAACACTGAATATATGTGAATGTTCCTATGTTAGTGGCAATTATTTAGGTAAACTGTCTTGTGATTAAAGATACTACAAGTATTAACCTCAAGGCAGTGAACCTACAACATATAGGCTTAATTTTGCGGGTTCCTTAACTACAAGGAAGTGAACCAATGTTGTTTATTTTTTTTATAAAGTATAAAGTTCTAGATATTTACCCATTGTCCTTCAGATATTTCTTCTGCTTATTCTTTGTTCAGTTAATGACGTTGAAGCGAGGCACATATACATCACAACTGTTTTCTGTCTTTTAAATTTCAGATATTCCTGTGTTATATGTAACCATTGTTCAAATCTACAGAGCTTTTATGTGTTTCTAAATAATAGGGGTTGAAACGGATGATAGTATTGAGGCCCACATGGACTATATATAGAGCACATAGGGGACGCAATGGCAACATCCTAGACTAGGAGATTACAGCAATATCCTTGACTATTATACCCTAACACTCCCTCACAAATGCAACATGAATGCAATGTCGTTGTGTTTGGACTTTGGAGAGTTGACACTATGCACTAGACTTGAAAAATAAAAATAATATATGGAAAATTGAAGATGTCGTCGAAGCATGCAGTTCTTGAACAATGTTGATGTAAAACCTCCAGAAGAGGGTATTGCCTTCATAACACGTACTTAGGCAAATACCTCAAATCTTCACAAACAGTACTTCACCCTTCAACTATGAACCTTGCTTTGGAAACTTCAACCAGGGAGAATAAAGAGAGGTGCCAAATCAAGCAGAAGGAACAAAGAGTCACTGAAGACAACATGCAGTAGGATAGAATGGTGATGACAACAAATAAACGGCCATTGATCATGACGTGTAGAAAAATGGCCACAAAAGAGACCAAGAAGGCATAGTCTCATCAATGATGATGATGGATAGCTAAATTGACAGGACTCAGCTAACCATAAAACAAATAAAAATTGGTTGGTCTGGCAATAAATTTGTGGACACATCATGGCATGGTCGAACTGGAGAAGTTCAACTGGACTTGGATGGACACACATGCAATTGATAATTTAGGATATATGCCTCAACTATAGCAGCAACAAAACAAATTGGTGATAGCGACCGCAGAAGATTGGAAGCATGACAATAATACCAGCACATGACAGCATGATGCTAAACTGCAGATCAGGCCAGCTGTACCTCTGTTCTCCAAAATAAACAGCAGCTTCACAAAAATGCAGCAAAACTAGGACCTCTGATACCAAGAGGGGATGTTAGCTGGATCGAGAAACCTAGAGCTATGTAATACACATATCTTTAAGTTGTAATATCTGCCTTTTTGTTGGCTATTAGTTTAGCGTCTATGCCAATCCGTCACAAAAGTTTCTAATTTAACTGCACATGCATTTCAGAAGTTTTGAAGTTTGAACATGCCTTCGTTTGTTTGGGATTTTTTTTTTTGAAATGCACACTATGCTTGTATTGTATGAATTCTCCTTTTCAGTTCATTTTTAGATGTCATTGGTTCCTTCTGTTAATTGGTACCTTATATTGGCCAGATTCATTACAACCTTTATTTAAGCATGTGGAGCAAGGATCAGAGATTCGTGAGAAGATTATTTGTTTTCTTCGAGACAAGGTACATAGCTGAATGTAGGGATTACATGTTCTGTTGATGATAATTTGTAGTGTGCTAGATCAAGAATGTGGTTGTGTGTTTTTTTGGATTCAGGTCTTTCCTCTTAAAGCAGAGCTGCTGAAACCTCAAGCAGAAATGGAGAGATTTATAACGGATTTGATAAAGAAAGTATGTTGTCTGTTTTCAGTTTTTGACCATATGATTGTTTACATCTTTCAATTCTCTAGTTATGTTATGTGTTGAGCTTGAACAAATGACATTATTCAGAGTGTGCAAGATGTAACTGGTTCAGAATTCGAACTATTCATGGGGTTCTTGCGAAGCTTGAGCATATTTGGGGATTCTGCTCCTAGAGAGTCCTTTCAAGAACTAATTGAAATTATTCAAGCACAGGCTGATCTGAATTCACAATTCAACGTAAGTATATTATGTGAACAGTATTGGAAACAAATTTACTGTATGATGATATGCAAAAGAACAGATTAATTCTGTAGAAACTGCACTAGTTTCAATTTTTTTTTGTTACTTGGATGTTTATAGAAGCATATTGGAAATGTATGAGGATAAGTTCGCACAAACCTTTTTCCGTAGTACAGAAATTAAGCTTTGTTTTGTGTTCTTGATTTGTGATAAACTGTGCTTTTTTCTCATCATTCTCATTCATCTTTCCAGGTTTCTGACATTGACCACATTGAGAGGTGGATTTCATGCATGTATATGGCTCTTCCGATCTTCATGGTATCACTAAATATATTAACAACAATGATGAATCGCTTAAGTTGTTGGTGAATATCATATTGTAATTTGGATTACATGATCTGCAGAGAGGAGCATCAGCAAGCAAGTTCCTCAATTACTTCGTTAAACAAATTGTTCCAGCATTTGAGAAGGTAATCATTTCCCCTGTGCTTTGCCTCTCTTATATTCATATGAAGTGCAAAAGGCATTTCCTTGAACAGCATGGCGACAGGGCAATGCATAACATTTTTTTTCTATTGATTTAATATTTTCATGCTGAACAAAGAATGCTTTAGTTTGTGTCTTTATTGTTTGGTCTGGCTGCAGAATCATCATGAAGTCGATAGTTTTTGTTTGACTCTTCAGTTTATATTTGCTATATCGCTGTCTAAGTCAACTTTTATCCAGTGAATGGTTTCCTCGATGTAGCTAACAGATATATTAATAATTTGTTTATGAAGTGAAATATGTTCAATGCTAAATTGGTTACCCTCTTAACGAAAGCTCACATGGGATAAATTAACAAAAAAGGAGCTGCACTATACAGTAGTTATGAAGGTTTATGCTCTCTTTTTGTTATAACAGTTTGGCACTTCAGTCAAACTCTACCCATGTCATGCGTGAACTGGAAATCTATATTCTGCATAAACTGGAACTGTTTTTTTGGGAACTAAGTTATCTTTTTTCCATGCTATGCATATTTTAGATTCCTGAAGAAAAGAAACTGGATTTGCTAAAGACTATTGCTTCAAGTTCACCATATGCTGCAGCACAAGATTCACGTCAGCTGCTTCCATCTGTTGTTCAGTTACTCAAGGTTAGACACTTCTTAATTCTGATATGTTTTAAGGCCTGAGCACAATTTTTCTAGGTTTTCATTTTTCATCGAAAGATGAGGTTTAATGACTTCTCTTGATAACAGATTGTTTAGCATTGATATTTTTTATACATACTTTTGAGCATTCTGTTACTGTTTGAGTTGCAGAAGTATATGCCTGGGAAGAAGGTGGAAGATATCAACCATAATTATGTTGAGTGCTTGCTATACACTTTTCATCATTTGGCTCACAAGGTTAGGTTTGGTCATCAGCTATTAATCATACCGTTTCTTCATGGAATGCCCTTTTTTAAGTGCTGACCAAATCTGTCAACAAGGAGTGCTTTCTCCAAGTTAAGTGCTTAACAGTGGCAGTGATTTTTTATTCCTTTGTACGACCTTATAATTCTAGAATGGAGTTTTGAGTGAGACATTTGTGTGGTTACACAAATTTGTACTCCGTGCCAAATTGCAAGCCATTTTGTTTTTTTAGGTTCATAGTTTTTGCTACGTACCTAGATATACAATATATCTAGATACATAAAGAAGACTTTTTTTAAAAAGCTATAACAACTTACAATTTGGAATATACGGAGTAATAAGTAGTATGATTCTCTTTGAGACGAGTTGAAGCCAGATTTATTTTCATTATCTAAAAAGTGCTGACCAAATCTGCATTTCAGACTCCAAACACAACGAACAGTCTATGTGGTTACAAGATTGTTACTGGGCAACCATCAGATAGACTTGGAGAGGACTTCTCAGAGCATTACAAAGATTTCACAGAGAGGTAGCTTACAATTCTTCACCTTGGACTTGGATGTGCTTCCATTGTTGCAGTAGCTAATCTATATGTTCTATTTTGTTTTGTGTGGATTTGTTTAAAAGCACTAGCTGAGTGAGCAAGTCTAGTTCTTAGTTCATTTAGGCTGACCTCCCATTTCCTCATAACGTATTCAATCCTTTTTGGCTTCATCGCCCATTAATTGTGGTGACTTGTCTACATTAGGGTTTGATTGGATGTCGATATTAACTTGTAATTGAGATGGGTTCCAAATTCCAATGCCAAATTGGACTAGTTTTGAAAATGTGCTATAATACCAAATCCGTTGTTTTGATGTTGATGGAATTGCTACCTGGAAACTGGAATCCAGACAGGAGAGGTGGTAAATACCAATCCATGAGACATACATATCGTCCAAATCCGTTGTTTTGATGTTGATGGAATTGCTACCTGGAAACTGGAATCCAGACAGGAGAGGTGGTAAATACCAATCCATGAGACATACATATCGTCAAATTGAGGATTGACCCATCTCCTTTTTCACCACGCCCACAACCCAACCACCTTGCTCTGCGTATCCAATCGACATCACCAGATGCACCCTCAAGCCTCAACCCAACACTCGAGCTTCTTGTTTGGCCATGGCGTAGGCGAGGAGGGGTGTAGATTGGGAGAACGTCGAAGGCATGGAACGTCGCTAGATGGAGGAGTGCGCAGAGGGAGAATGGGTGCATGCCACCAACAGTTGCTAACCCATAGTGATGTGTGCTTGCTCCATCACTTCCGTGCTGCTGCGAGAGCTAGGGCTAGGCATATGCATAATGCATGATGCACCGTCATTGGAGCGGACAGAGGGGGAGAAGGGGAGGGGAAGCCTGCCATGGAATGTTGGCGGAGGTGGCCAGGGTCATTAGAGATTTGGTTTTGGCCTGAGAGGCAAGGTCGAAAGAAATTGTTGGAAATCTTAATCCGCATTTAGGGTGGCTTGTGTTGCAGATATTAGAAAAGGAGTTACATGGGCTAGGCCAAGATCCATAACACTTAAACTGCACAAGAATCTAACACCCTCGTAGTCGAAACTCTAGTCGTGGCAGATGTTGAGACTGGACCGGAACTCTGAGAACAATGATGATGGAAGACCCTTGGTGAAGATGTCGACAAACTAGAAGCTTGTCGGGCCGTGATGGACGCAGGTGTCCCTGACAACAACACACTCTCGAATGAAGTGAATGTCGATCTTGATATGTTTCGTGCGCTAATGCTGGATGGGATTGACAGGGAGCGACGCTGACATTGTCACAATAGACTCGGGTAGTAGGGTATTCCTAGTGAGTGGGCTATGAAGCTCCTGGAGAAGCTTGCGTAGCCAGCTCGCTTCAACCATTCCATTAGCAACAACACGATACTTAGCTTTAGCACTGGAGCAGTGGAGCGGGAGACCACAAGATGACGCTTCAAGGATCAAGAGATGAGATAGGCCCCAAGAAACACCACGTAGCCGGAGGTAGACCGACGAGTGTTTGGGCACCCGACCCAGTCGACATCGGTGTAGACGATCAACTCATGGGTGGAGTGCCGAAGGTGGAGGTCAGGTCGACAGTTCCAAAAGGTACCAAAAGGATCTGCTTGACCGCACCCAAGTGCGGCTCACAGGAATCATGCATATAAAGACAGACCTACTAGACGACATACACGATGTCTGGCATGCTAAAGTGAGATACTGAAGAGCACCAGTTAGGCTGCAGTAGGCAGTTGGGTCACTGAAAGAACTGTTGCGAGAGCATGACCTGCGTGTCCATTGGGGTCACACAGGGCTTGCAGTTCGGCATGTCAGCCTGCTCGGGGATGTCCAGGGTGATTAGTCGCTGTTAGAGGTGTTAAGGCCCATAAGGCCCATATATTATTGTCTGCCTATATATATGCTACAGTACCCGAGGGGGCTATTATCTCACATAATCAAGGTTAGTGACATGGTATTAGAGCAGGTCACGAAGATGATACCCCTGATTAAAAACAACATGAGAGTCATCATTGTTAGTACAAGTATCAGCAACAGGATCGTCATCAGGACTGGCCGTGGGAGTAGAGCGAGGACGACGAATGTAAGTCTGAGTGACAGGTGGTTTGGAAGAGTAAGACTGGGATGGTGTGGAAGTGGAAGGTGGTGTGATGGGAATAAGGACGGGGTAGAAACAATAGGTCGTGATACTGATGAAGTTTCAGAAATGGGAGGAAGGCTCATGAAGGAGGTAGACTCTGTGGAATAAAAAGAAGAATGAGTGGAAGATATGTAAAAGAAGGGACAATTTTCATTGAAGCTCACATCTCGAGAAATACGCATGCGACGAGAAGATGAATCATAACATCGATAGCCTTTATGTTCAGGGCTGTATCCTAGAAAAACACATTCAACAGATTGAGCAGTCAATTTAGTACGTTCACGAGGTGATAATAGTACATAACACGTACATCCAAAAACTCGAAGGTGGTCATAACCTGGAGGAGTTCCGAAAAGAACTGCACCAGGTGTTTTGCCAGAGAGTTTGGATGACGGTTGTCTATTGATGAGGTAAACCGCAGTAGAATCTGCTTCACCCCAAAAATCTGAAGAGACAAAAGAAGATATCAACAAAGTGCGAGCAGTTTCTATAATGTGACGATGTTTGCGTTCAACTATACCGTTCTGTGCATGAGCACCAGGGCAATAAAGCTGAGCAAGAGTACCCTCTGAAGTAAAAAACTGGCGGAAATTATCAGATAAATATTCACCACCAGAATCAGAACGAAAGGTTTTAATGTGAGTGGAAAATTGAGTGTGAATCATACGAGCAAAGGTTTTATAACTAGAAATCAGCTCAAAGCGGCGTTTCATAAAATAAATCCAAGTGTAGCGAGAATGATCATCAATAAAAATGACATAATATTTATATCCACCTTTTGACACAAAAGGTGCAGGACCCCAAATATCAGAGTGAACCAAATCAAAGGGTTCAACAGAATGAGAATCACTAGTAAAATATGGAAGTTGTATTTGTTTTCCAAGACGACAACCCTTACAATGAAAATCAGACTCAACCGAAGTATGACATAAGCAACCTGACTTTATTAGAGTAGACAATCTAGATCCACACAAATGACCTAGACGATGATGCCACTGGGCAAAAGACGCAACAGAAGCAAGGGTAGCTGAAAGCACATGCGCTTGAGATGTAGCCAAGGAAGGAAGTCGCAGAGTCCAAGATGTAGAGGCGAGGAGTAGCTCTACGGCGACGGCCAGTCCCAATCACTTCCCTTGTGCGAAGGTCCTGTACAAAACAAGATGAGTCATCAAATCCGACAAAGCAATTATGATCCGTAATTTGGCCTACTGAAAGAAGGTCCATAGATAGCTCAGGAACAAAGAAAATATTAGGTACTGTAAAGTGTGGATCTGAAAGAGAACCCTTATGAGTAATGTGGCATACAGTACCATCAGCTGTGTGCACTGAAGCACCATCTGTGACAGGTGTAGTAGAAGCCAACTTTGACTGATCAGATGTGACATGAAAGGAAGCGCCTGAATCAAGTACCCAGGCCGACTCTGAAGTACAGGCGGATGAAGTGGCAGCAACAACAACTGAGCCTCTATTAGATGGTCCTGGACCACGACCACGAGCAGCACGTCGGGCACGGAAATCAGTCAACTTATCAGGGAACTTGACAAAGCAAAGCTCAGATCGATGATTGGTCTTGCCACAATGATCACAAGGCTTAAAAATATTCTTAGGTTTCTGGGCAGCAGCCAACACACTGTGAGGATTACCACCAGTAGAGGACAGAGAATTAAGACGAGTCTCTTTAGCAAGTAAATCAGACAACGCCTTAGCCATTGTGAGAGTGTTAGAACCCTGAAGTAAACGAGCACGAAGAGAATCAAACTCGGCCCGAACACCCATAACAAATCTGTAAGTGAAGAACTTCTCAATAAACTTATGAGCTGGACACGGATCAGCAGTACAAGCTGGCACCATAGATGTCAAAGCACTCATCAGACGATCAAAGGCTGAGTAGTACTCATCAATGCTCATATCATTTTGCTCAATAACATGTGTCTGCTGCATGAGAGTGTGTAATAGAGCACCACTGTCCTGAACAAAACGCTCCTTCAAATGAGACCAGATGGCTTTAGCAGTTTTAAATTTAGACAAACTCATAATTATAGACGGTTTAACATTGTTCACCATAGCAGCCATCACTTTACCATCATTAAGCTGCCATGTTTTGGTATCAGTAGCATTGCGACGATCATCCGCAAGTATGGGTGCCGCATCAGTCAAATGAAAGAGTAATCCATGTCCTCTGAGTGCAGTCTCAACACAGAAAGCCCACTCCGGATAATTTTGTCCATCAAGAGTGATGTTGACCACAATAGCATTTGTCGTCATATTTAATTCAATGAAAAACAGGAAGAACAGGAGACCGGAAACCAAACAAACCAGAGGAACCGCAGCTGACAGCAGCCCGAGTTGGACGAGTTGACGAAGGTCTTGGTCGCGGAAGCCGAGTTGGACAGTCTGCCCACAATGGCAGCCACCGGCGCACGACGCAGATGGCGACGAGTCAGGGCGCAGGAGACGATGACGCAGATTCGGATCCGCAGACTGTTTGCGGCGTGCAGCAGGCAGACGACAGCCGGTCGCAGCATTGCCGGGGACGACGACTGAGGACGGCAGCCGGGCGCAGCACTGCCGGGGACAACGGCCGAGGACGGCAGCCGGGCGCAGCACTGGTGGGGATGGAATACAGAGCCGGGCGCAGATGGAAGACAGAGCCGGGCGCAGCACTGGCGGGCGCGTCCTGACGCAGCAGGCATGGCGGACAGCGGCGGACAGATCCGCCCGCGGCAGCGCGGCCTGGCGCAGCAGGCGCGACAGACAGTGGCTGGGGCAGATCCGCCCGCGGCTGAGGCACACCGGCGGCTAGGAAGGAGCAAGATCCGCGACGGCGGACAGACAACAGCCCGAATCCGCGAGGACGGACGCGGATCGAGACAAGATCCGCGACAGCGGACGAGCAGCGGCTGGGAACTGCGCGGCTGAGGCACAACTGCGGCCAGGAATGAGCAAGATCCGCGATGGCGGACGGACAACAGCCGGGGTCCGCGAGGACGGCCGCAGATCGGGACGATGGCGGCGCAGATGAGCCTGTAGGCGAGAGGAAGATGGAGGGAGGGCCACGACGGCGGCGGAGGAAGACGGCGACAGCGGCGAAGGAGACCGCGACGGCGGCCGGGAGCTGAAAAAAAAATCTAGGAAACCCTAATCGTGACCTGCTCTGTTTATGTGAGATAATAGCCCCCTCGAGTACTGTAGCATATATATAGGCAGACAATAATATATGAGCCTTAACAAGAGGAAGAGGCCATTGAAGCGACGCTCGACGGCAATCTCCATAAATTGAAGGGGGCCCAAATCCTTTATGGTGAACCCATGCTGATGAGTGGTGATGATTTTGTGCAGAGGTCTGAAGAGGATGCAATGAGCACGATGTCATCAACATATAAGAGTAGGTACATGGTGTCACTACCACACCGATAGATGAACAGAGATGTGTTCGACTTGACCTCAACAAAACCATTGGATAACAAATATGTGGCAAAGCGGTTGTACCAAACGCCAGGGCTTTGCTTTAGACCATAGAGGGACGTGAGCTCACATACCATATCAGGGCGAACATGATCAACAGAGCTAGCAGGCTGACTGTAGCAGGCAGTCTCAGTGCGTCTCATGAAGAAAGGCATTCTTGACATCCACATGATGAACTGGTTAAGAACGGGAGAGGGCCAAAGTGAGGTTGACAAGGATGGTAGCGGGCTTCATGATGGTATTGAACGTCTCATCCTAGACAACACTAGGACATTGAGTAAAGTTCTGGAGAACCCAATGGGCCTTGTATTGGCCTAGAGAGCCATACAATTTTCTCTTATGTGTCTAGACCCACTTCCAGTCACCACATTGCCGTTTGAGGGACAGATCCCAAGTGTGATTGGCAAGTAGCCTGCTACTCTTCCTCCACAGTGCAGCACCATTGAGGATCGACAAGGGCGCTATGGATGGAAGACGACATGGGGGAGATTGATGGTGAGGAGGTCGCAGAGAGGACGAGGCGATCAATAGGGCGAATAACCTTAGCGGCTTGGTGATTCACCATCAGGTGGATGTGGAGAGGGTCACGATGAAGCAGGGGGTGATACATCGCTGGCTCAACACAGGAGCGGGCCAGTGTACCCACTCGACACATCGCTGATAGACATGCCACATGTTGTGTGTTGTGGCAAGGAGCCAACACAGGTGAGGGCACTGGAGAGGGCCTAGCGGTGGGGGCGATGTCAAAGGAGGCACCACCGGGGTTGAAGGTGGGGCCAGGGGCCCTAGGGGCATAGTATGGGTTGACGGGGTGGCTCATGGGTCGGCGTGGGGCGACGGTGCAGACCCGAGGTAGTCTGGGGGCGCATGAGTCATGAGAGGCCACTAACTAAAATGGTGTAGGGGAGCCTTCATGCAGAAAAACAAACACGACTGACCAGAGGGTGCCATAGAGTCAAGATCATGAAGAAATTTCAACTCGTGAAGGGAGGCAGTTGTGGGCTAGGAGGTAGTCGAGCAGGGGAAATTTGTCTCGACGAAGAGACGATGAGTGGTGAGGTCAAGACAACGGTTTTCTTTGTGGTCAGGGAGGTACCCGAGGAAGACAACGAGTAGAGCAAGGTGCAAGCTTATGGGGAGCAGTGGCGAGGACGAAGGTGATGATATAGCGGAAGCAGGATGCTGGGAGGTGGACACAGGCAGTTATAGGGTGTATAGGGACCTAGAGCTATCATAGCGTGCGAGAAGACTCCCGATAGCGAGATCTTTCATGGACAAGCCAAAAAGGATCAAACTCAATTGAACAAGAATTATCGGTGGTAAATTGGCGAGCAAATAAAAGATTTTGAATGATATGTGGGGCAACAAGAACATTACAAGATGCAAGGGCCTGGTCACAACCGAATCACCGATAGAGGTGACCGTGAGAATGTTCTCGTTGCCCACAATGATAGGAGTGGACGAGAGAGGTGGATAGGAAGAAGTATGCTAGCGTCCGGGGTGGTGTGGTAGGAGGCACTGGAATCAGCCACCCAGTCGGTGACATCAGGTGGAATCATGGTCATCATGCTGAAGGAGCTAGTAGAGACTGTTGATCCCACCCCACTCAGCCACATGTTCTAGGACAGAGCAGAGTGGGGTGGCAGAGGCAGAAGCGGTAGACGAGAGAGGTGGATAGGAAGAAGTATGCTAGCGTCCGGGGTGGTGTGGTAGGAGGCACTGGAATCAGCCACCCAGTCGGTGACATCAGGTGGAATCATGGTCATCATGCTGAAGGAGCTAGTAGAGACTGTTGATCCCACCCCACTCAGCCACATGTTCTAGGATAGAGCAGAGTGGGGTGGCAGAGGCAGAAGCGGTGGCTGAGGTGCTAGTGGCGTAGGGGTAGGGTGGACGAGGTGATACTCTAGATCGGTTAGCATCAGGTGAGCTGGCTGCGGTGGAGGGAGACACTGGGAATGGGGATGCAGCCGTCCATGGGTTGTAGATGGAGAGCCAATGAGCGTCCCCTTGGCCACCCCACCACCACGTCCCCTTGGCCACCCCACCACCACGACCGCCCTTCCACTGATGGCGACTGCCAGACCAGACCTCGCACCTGGACCTAGGCAGGTGCAGAGGATGAACATGGATAGAGACGGGAGGGACAGATGATCATGACGACGAGCCTCCCAAGGTAGGAGTAGAAGAGGGTGGACACTAGCGGCCCCCAGGGGTGGAGCTGTAGAGGGCGGTAGTGGTGTCGGAGCGAGAGGGCGGCCCCTTGGTGAGCTACTTGAGGACGAGGTTGTTGCAGACCTTGTGGGGCGACGAGACTAGGACCGAGCGAGTGATTCAAGTGCGGAGGTGATCATAGCGCTTGTTGAGGTCGCACAGGAGGTTGAGGACGAGCGTGTGATCAGAGATGGGTTCCCTGAGGCCACAGAGGGAGGCTGCCATGTCCTTCATTTGATTGCAATACTCGGTGACAACGAGTCCCCCCAGAAGAATGTCCACAAGGCAGTGTCGAGGTGGAGAGCACGAGCCTCATGGTTGCCAACAAACTCTCGATGACAACCCAAGCCTAATAGGTAGTGCCACCACCACGCTCGCGAACGTCCTGCAGCTCAATGGTGTCTATCTCGAGGATCCACGAGAGGACCACACTATCCATTCGCCGCCAAGATGGGATAGTGAGGGAGGCGGTGTCGGTGAGTACATGGTCGTCCAGGGCGCAGCGCTTGAGGGTGAGGAGGACGAGATCGCGCCAACAGGCCTAGTTGAAGCCGGCCGAGGATGATGAGAACCAGAGTGTCGATGTTTTGGACACCCGCCGCCTGCACGTGGAGGTTGGCAATGACTGTGGCCTTAGCCGAGCAGGTGATGCGCAACTTTGGCCAACTGCTGGGTGAGGGCATCTGCCGCAATGTGTTCGTGCTCTCAAGCAGCGGCAACAACCGCTTTGGCAGTGGTGAGGTCACAACTAAGGTGGAGTGAGCGGCGGCGACATCGGAGGGCTGGAGCGTGATGGGAAGCGACGCGAGGCCTAGGTTAGCTAGGCCAAGGCCGTGTCCGATGGTGCCCATGCCATAGAGGGCCATAGCAGGGGGAGCGACTAGGCGCCAGTCGTAGGGTTGGCCAGCTTCCCAACCACGAGAGGAAAGGCGGGGCAGGGCGGAGGCCGGCTGGCCGGGAAGGCGCGGGCGCAGCCACTGCAGCCCAGTGGTGGGAGAGGGGAGGAGAAGGCACGCCGACCATGGGGAGGCGCAGCCAACGGTGGCGGCAGTAGCGGCTAGGAGATGGCAGTGGCAGTGGAAGGGCGATAGGTGACGAGTGTGATTTGAGGACTGCAGCTGTGGCTATAATTAGGACAGAGGAGGCGGATGGATAAGGTTGGATTGGGAGATGGGCTAGATTCATGAGAGAATATATATGTTGAGCTCTTGCTTTTGATCCTTCGGGGTATTAAAAACAAGGCAACACAAGTAAGAATTATTAAAGCTTCTCCCCTTGATAGCTTCTTCTGAAATCTATCAAGGGGAGAAGGTAAAAGGTAAAGAAGAAGCTCTGACAATTCTTTACTCATCGAAGGACAAAATAAAAAAGACACTTATTCAACACCTTCTCTTCTAGAATCATTTTTTATCCTTGCAATGCAACAACAATTACAAACATACCTTCTACCTCCGTAATGGGAAAGGTATCTTCGGAGGCCCCAAATGCATGACACTGTTCCTCTATTTATAGTCGCGGGGTACAACTTCGTAAGAAATTACAAACATACCCACAAACCTATACAATTGGACTAATGGATACACAAGGGGTAATGCAGTCATTTCTCTTCACTTGCCCCGCTGATCGGGTCTCTTGGATTTCTCACCACCTTCTCTGCTTTGATCTTTGTTATGTGTTGGTCGAAGCTTCCTTCGGCACATACCTTCGTGGCTGGTGCTTCAAAGCTTCTTTCTGGTTTTTAAGCTTCTCTGAAGGAGCTTCTCCTTTATGGTTTTTAAGCTTCTCCAAAGGAGGTTCTCCTTTGCATAGTACCTGACATGTATTCAATGTTAAAGGGGTTTTGAGGATCTTTGGCGATAGAGGCCCCCAACAATATGTATATTAGTATAGACATAAAATGCCTAGAAGATAATATATGTATATTACTCTATACATAAAACGCCTAGGCTCTAGGTGGTGGGTCACTGCCTAGAGAGCGCCTAATATAACCTTGGATATTAATCTTTCCTCAGTTCTATTCCTCTGTGGGAGGATTGTACGAAGTACACCAAAGCTGTGTTCATATCAGATTCGCATGTGTTGATATGAAATAAAACAATTTTGTGAGCAATGATGTGTGAGTTTAGTGCAGTTTTCTATTGAAAATTCTTCATTCAACCTGACTTTTTTTTTCATTCAACGGTGTATTTTATCCTCCAAAATTTCATTTTTGCAAGTTTCTTACTGTTTGAAGTACACAGGTTAACTGGAACAGAAGAGACGGTACGAGCAGCCTCCAAGCGACTAACTCAGGGGATGGCAGATTTCAACAAGGCAATATCTTCAGCAAAAACTGACGAGGAAAAGACTAAAATTGTTAGTTTTTGTGATTTAGTAGACTCCACAATATCATGACTCAACAATCTTTTCAGTGGGATAACATTCTGGATAATTGCATTTTTTTTTTTGCAGAAAGGCGATCAGCAAACTTCAACAAGGACAATGAGGTCATATAACAATATATTGGCAATGACACAGGTGATTTCTTTATTTACTAAGTATGAACTTTGGTAGGGTCAGACCCTTTTTCGAGTCCCTTAATTCCCTCCAGTGTATTTTAAACTAGCTCTGGTTGGCAGTAGAACATGTTTCCATGATTATTATAATCACTAGATTCTGGGTGCCAGACTGCCAGCAGTTCTTATGACATTGGAGGCAGTGCAGATATTGTATGGTGCTTTGTGGACATGAAAAATAAATATTTTAATTCACTGCTCACTGCTCAGTATGAGGAAATTTTGTCCATATGATAAATAAAGCTGGGAATAAAACAAGGATAGACCTAGTGTTGGTGGCTCCCACATGAGTTGGGGGTCTAGGGAAGGAATATCTGAGGTAACTGCATTTTTGCATAGAGGTTGTGTCGAACCTAGGACCTTCAGCTCAGTAGAAAGGCTTCTCATCACCGCGACAGACCTATCCTTAATAAATAAAGCTGGGAATAAGGGAAATCATAGAAAGCATAACAACAAGTCCTTACATGGCACCCCCTCCGTCCCAAAATAGTAGTCGTTTTAGCTCTAGATTTTTATGTCCACGTTCATATGGATGATTATGAACCTAGACATATATATAGAACACATACATTAATTGTATGAATATAGTAAAAAGGTAGAACAGATTTTAATTTAGGACGGATGGAGTACATGATTAAATATGCATATGTTCATATAGAATAGAAGAATCACACACCTAAATGTCAATGTTTAGGAAGGAGTACTTTTCATGTATTTTTTATCAATATCACGAGGACATAAAATACTGTCTATTTGGCCAAGCTATAAGGCTGTGGCTAGCAGATCGTGCGTGCATGTGGTCGTGCAAAACATTGTTTTGCACTGCAGACAGAACTGTTCACAGATTGGAGTTTAAAATAAGGAGATGTGATAGGAGGTGAGCTGCTGGAGATAGCCTAAGGTATCGATTGTATATGGTCCAAATAGACGTAATCTGTAGCTGTCTGAAGTATGTGTTCTAGCTATGCAAACTTTGATACTAAATTATGCAAACCTCGATGTGCATATATAATGCCTAAAGGACTGAACTAATTTCTCTGGTTTACACTGCCGATAGCTTGATGTCTATTTGTATCGGTCAGAAGCAATGTTTAAAAAGCACTAAGCACGACTGCACGAGGCAGGCAATCAGGCTCTACCGAGCCTAGGAGTTTCTAGGTGCATGTATTCTTAGTTGATTAATTAATGGCTTGTGAGGATCTATGACATTCAAAACAAGAATTTGATATTATCATGAATATGTGAGTTCCATTATCATAGTTCATCATCCGCTATCTTCAGTTTGCTTAACTTTCATACATACAGGCCTAAGCTACTTTTAAATGACAAATACCTTTTGGTACAGAGCCAGAACAATTTTTTTGACATGTCTTGTACTTACAATTTAACATTTTCTAACAATATCAATGATGTTTCTTTCAGTCATTGCATTCAAAATCCCCTTTATTTATCGGTGATAAGAAAATCACTCTGTCATGGATGGAGCAGCCCAACAAAGCAGCAGCTACGAAAGCAGGGTGGGATGCCTGCTATCCAATACTTCAAATTTTCATGTAGTCCCTAGAACATTTCATTTTACTCATTTTTGGTTTGCAAATCATTCAGGGGGAAGAGGTCACAACCTAGTACAAATGGGAATGACCCTGCAAACAAGAAGGGGAGAGGAGGAATGCAAAACCAGCTAGTGAACAGAGCTTTTGAAGGACTGTCTCATGTTGGAAGAGGCAGTGGAAGAGGGCGGGGCAGGGGTGGCCGAGGAAGAGGAAGAGGATGGAGTGGGTACCACTGAGATGACCTGGAAATTCTGTTCAAACCTGACAAGGGATGAGCTTTCTGCTTCCACCAGAGAGTAAACTCCAAGGTCGATGTTTTATTGGTGTGCATTACTGCAACGCGTTGAAATGGATCAAGGCACACAACAGCAGAAATGCGTACACAGAGAAAGGATGCTAAGAAATGTCTGCAAGTTTGTGCATCTTTCTTATTCATTTACCATCTCATCGTGTTCTTTGCCACCCTAACCGTCGTGTCACTTGCGTTGGCTGGCTGTTTGATGAACTGGGCAGTTCGATATCTTTGTTCTTTATTTTATTTTACAGTGTTTGAAGAGACGACCAAGCTTGTGCTGACTTTGTTTGAGTTCGTTTTATGTTTCGTCCTTGTACTGACACAGATGTATTAGTGATGTTTAACTTTTATGTAACGATTGATCTAGCTGTAATATAAGTTAAGCATTTAAGTAAGCATTTAATAAGCTATTTATGTGAGTAGCAGCAACCGCTTATCAAGGCATGACCTTTATTGGCCATATTACAGCATTGCACTTAAGTTGGGTCTAGTTTATTAACCATAAATTGCGAAACATTCACCGTCGGTAAGCATTTAATAAGCTCTCTATATTTAAAAGCAAAAGCGACGTCAATACTCTCCGTTGTCCGTCCTCAATGCAGTTACTCATGCGCTCGATTTCGTCGCGCGCCTTCTCTTATATATGACTCACCTCATCCTTTCCCCATGACTCATCTCAGCCCTGTTCTCATCCGGGAAAGCATAGCAGCGTCGGAACTCGGAAGCTGGTGAAGGCGACCTTTGTGAGTTCAACCTCATGATTCCCACGTGTCAGCTCTGTTCCTCATCTGGCCAGCGGCAAGACGGCACGGAGGAAGTCGGAGAAGGCGACCTATGTGCTCATCCTCCTGCCCAACGGACCATCCCGCCGCTCCTCTCCTCGGCTGCCCCTTCTCTCTGCTCACGGCTTAAGAAGAGTTGCGCTGCCGCCTCGCGTTATCGCAAAGGTATGTTCTGTTCAATTCACGTTAGCAGAATGATAAAGATTTCAATTACAAAGTGCAGTTAGAACAATGGGCACACCATCTACGCTAGTGCTAGACAATAATAGTTCAGCGCATGTGCTGCATTCCTTCTCTTTTAGGACAAGGGCAATATAATTATTCTCTACTAATCACGGCTGAGACTGGCGATGAGATATAAAAATGAAAAGAAATATTTGGTGTCAATCAATACAAATTTAACAAATCATGATTTCCATTTGAGAAAAATAACTGAATCAGATCATCCATTAGCAGGGAACCAATGAACATCCTGATCAACACTAATGTGTCTGGTTCAGCTATAAACTATGAAAAAAACTGTTTTTGAGTTGTCTGCTTTGAAAAAAAAAATATATTGGGAGTTGTCTATTATAAAAAAGTTGAAAGTCGTTTGATTCAAACTGCTATGAGTTATCTATTCTGAACAAACTACATATTGTTTACACACACTTTGTTTAATTATATCTCTTAATTAATGTATCTAATTATTCTAACTGGTAATCATTTTTACTCCCAATTTATTATCTATTTTTCATATCTCTTCGTTCATATATTAAATTAATAAACCAATTATATGATTTTTATTTTTAATACTTTTAATTATTTTTATTTTTTATTATAATAATTAGTTATTTTTAATCTTATTTTAATTTCTATTTTTCATATCTATTTATTATTATATTGAACTTAATAAGCAGCAAAAAGTTGGTTCCAAGCCGCTTTGAAATTTATGCCATAAAAAGTTGCCTTTTCAAAATAGTAGCAAAAAATTGAACCCTTTAGTTCAGCATTCAAAGTAGAAGCATTTTCAAAAAACTAAACCAAACACACCAGACCATGCATGTTTAGGCTGTCTCTAGCAGATCGTGCATGTTAGAGGCAAATATTGTCGAAGATCCTCAAAATCCCTTCTTTTCAGATTGGCAAAGTGTGTTTTAGACAAGTTATTAAGGAAAGACGAAGCCAACCTTGTGCTGAAGCAGATAGTAAGCCCCCATTTGGCACGACTCCGGCTTCTCTAAAAATGACTCTGACTTTGGCTTCTCTTCAAAAACAGCTCCTCTATTGGAGCCGGTGTTTTTTTAACAAATCGTTTGACAAAACGACTCCTCTTGATGCAATAGAAGGGGAGTGAGAGGAGGAGCCGCTAAGAGCCAATTATTTTTGGCTCTGGTTCATCGGTGCTCTTTGTTGGGAGCTCTTTTTTTGAGACCGTTTGGGAGGGCTCCTCCAAGAGCCGGAGCCCTCCCAAACAGGCCCCAAATCAGAAAGGGACAGTGTTAGGGACCTATTTTGCCGAAGGTTCTCATAAAATCTTCACTTCAGCATAAACAAATGTGTTTAAGGTATACGACTAACAATGAACGAAGCTAACCTTCGGCCAGGACACTGCCAAGAAAAACCAAAGTGGCGTAAAGAGAAGCTTCGGCCAAGTCTGTGAACGACGAAGGTGCGAGCCGAAGCCGCTAACTTCGGCACGGGTGAGACTTCGGATGCGAAGATACCAAGTTCAAGACTTGTGCAACAGGAAAGAAGGAGAAAAGTTATCAATGTCCCTGCGTCATTTGTAAAATATATGTGTAGACTTTATAGGCATGTTTATAATTTTCCACGAAGTTGTTCATCTTACCTATAAATAAATGAATAGTGCACTGCATAAATTCACCTTTTGAGGGTCATTGCTTCGTATCGCTTAGCCTTCAAAGAACCTGTGTGCCACCTTGTGTTAAGGAGTCGAAGTATGTTTGTAAACTCATTTGATATAAAGGAAGATGGAATGAAAATGCCAAGGCATATGAGATTAGTTTCACACTCTGTTGTATATTGTCAATTCATTCCATATTGTTCTGTTCATATCTCCTCTTTGAAGACCTTCATCTTTCGTATTAACACTTTGAAGAAGTGTTAAACACAAGGACAAAGGTTTACATATTGAACTTGTGTTGCCTTGATTTTCAATACCTTCATGGGATTGAAATCAAATACCAAACATTGGCGCCCACCTCTGGTGATTCCACGACCACATCAACCTGAATCACAATGGGGAGCATGGCAGGCCATCAAGCTTCGTCACCATCCCTAGAGGGCGCCCACCTCTGGTGATTCCACGACCACAACAACCTGAATCACGACGGGGAGCATGGCAGGCCATCAAGCTTCGTCACCATCCCTAGAGAAGCTTGTGCTCCCCATCACTGGGGGCTCGAGCTTTGAACCCATCAACAAAAAGCAAAAGAAAGAGGCCCAAAAAAGGGTGCAACATGTAGGCGTCCAACGACCCTACATCAAGTCCAAGTGGTCTCATATTACCATTACCTTTTCTCAAGAAGATATACGTCTCAAGGATTATCCACATAAGGATGCCATGGTTATCTATTGTGTCATCAAAAGCTTCATAGTACACAATATTTTGGTCAACACATAAAGCACAACAGGTATTATATTTGCCAAGGCTTTCAAGCAAATACAAGAGCCCAAAGATAAGAATTCAGGAATCAACTTTTCCCCTTTGCGGCTTTGAAGCACAAAAAGTAATGTCATTAGGAAAGCTGGCTATGCCCATCACCTTTAGTTTTGTTAATAATATAAGGACAGAAGAAGTCATGTTTAAGATTGTTGATATGGAGTTCCCATAGAACGCTATCATTGGAAGAGGAACTCCCAACATATTCAAAGCAATTCTGCATTCAGCTTACCTCTGTATGAAGATACAAAGCAACCAAGGGGTCATATCAGTTTATGGTAACCAAGAAGCAGCAAGAAGGGCAGAAGGGACCTTGCAAGAACCAAAGGTTGTCTACAACATAGACAAAGACAAAGTGAAAGTTAGGAATCTAAAAAGCCAATGAAAGAAAAAGCATCTTCGACAGATCAACCAAAGTCGTTACTTCTCTGTGATGATGTTGTAGAGTAGAGGGTTTTCTTTGGCAATCAACGAACTTCGGAGCAAGAATCTAATATCTAAAGGTTTTTGTTGCACAACAAGGATGTCTTTGCTTGGTCAGCAAATGATTTGTGCAGAGTGGATAGAAGCATAATAGAGCATGCTCTAAATGTGGATCCAAGTGCCAGACCACGTAAGCAAAAGCTTCGTAAGATGTCTAAAGACAAGGTCGAAGGTGCAAAGGCCGAAGTTAAGAGATTGCTTACTTCAAAAGTCATAAGAGAAGTTGCATACCTAGAATGGTTGGCCAACACAATTATGGTCAAGAAAACCAATGGCAAATGGAGGGTGTGTATTGACTTCACAGACCTCAAGAAAGCATGTCCGAAGGACGAATTCCCACTACAAAGAATTGATTCTCTAGTAGATGCAGCTGCCGTTTTAGAGCTCATGAGTTTGTTGGATTGTTACTCAAGGTACCATCAAATTTAGATGAAGAAGGAAGATGAGCCGAAAACTAGTTTTATAACCCCCAGTGGTACATACTGCTATCTTTGGATGCCCGAGGGGCTCAGGAATGCTATTCGAAGCTTTAGCAGAATGACATCCAAAGTGCCGAGTTTGTAGCTGGGTAGGAATGTTTTGACTTATGTTGATGACATCATTGTGAGAAGTACGAAGCAACAATATCATATTTTAGATCTTCATGGAACCTTCACTAACTTCCGAAGGGCAGGCCTGAAGTTGAACCCTGAGAAGTGTGTCTTCGGAGTTAAAAAGAGGAAGTTCCTGGGTTGCCTTGTGTCAACAAAGGGAATATAAGCAAACCCGCACAAAATCGAAGCAATACTTCGAATGGAGCCACCAAAATCAAGAAAAGGGGCTCAGAGGGTAGCAGGAAGACTAGCTTCTCTAAACATATTCATATCGAGATCTATAGAACAAAGTTTGTCAATCTTTGAGGTCCTGAAATCAGCAGAGGACTTTCAGTGGGGACCTTCTCATCATCAAGCCTTCGAAGAGTTAAAAGATTATTTGATAAAGCTAACAACACTCTCTCCACCTTCGCTACGGGCTCCTCTGTTGCTTTATGCATCAGCTTTGTAGTCAACCGTGAGTGCTACTTTGGTTTAAGAGGTAGTGGACAAAGGTGTAAAAATGTAGATGCCTGTCTACTTCGTATCCGAAGTATTGAGCCCATCTAAAAGGAACTATACAAAGATGGAAAAAGTCCTATATGTAGTTGAGAGCACCTAGAGGGGCGGGATGAATAGGTGATCCTGTAAAAACTTGAAACTTAAAGCCACAAACTTGATTAAGTGTTAGAACAATAAAATCAAGTGGCTAAGGAGAGCTCTTGTGAACCACAATTGACACAGTGAGAACAAGCACAAGAGACACAGAGATTTATCCCGTGGTTCAGCCAAGTACAATACTTGCCTAGTCCACGTTGTGGCGTCCCAATGGACGAGAGTTGCACTCAACTCCTTTCAAGTGATCCAATGATCAACTTGAATACCACGGTGTTCTTCTTTGTTTACTCTTTCCCATTTGCGAGGAATCTCCACAACTTGGAGCCTCTCGCCCTTACAATGAGATGATCACAAAGAAGCACAGATGTAAGAGTGGAAAGAGCAACACACACAAGCCTCAAAGCACAAGCACAAACACGCACACAAGTCACAACTTGAGCTCTAAGATCACACACGGAGTTCTCAACTCAAGAGGAGCTCAAATTGCTATCACAACGAATCAAATGCGCTAGAGAGATGTCTTGGTGCTAAGAGATGATCAAAGAATGCTTGGTGTGCTCCTTCATGCGCCTAGGGGTCCCTTTTATAGCCCCAAGGCAGCTAGGAGTCGTTGAGAGCAATCCAGGAAGACAATTCTTGCCTTCTGTCGATTGGTGCACTGGACAGTCCGGTGCAGATTTCTTTCCTGTTCTGGCGCAGCCGACCGTTGACGATTTGAAGCCGTTGGCGCACCGGACACTGTCCGGTGCACACTGGACAGTCCGGTGCTCCCATCAGACCGTTGGCCCGGCCACGCGTCACGCGCGGATTGCGCGGCCGACCGTTGGCTCACCGGACAGTCCGGTGATTTATAGCCGTACGCTGTTGACTTGATTCCCGAGAGCGGCGACTTCTCCGCAGCCGACTCACCGGACAGTCTGGTGCACCACCGGCCAGTCCGGTGATTTATGCCAACACAACAAAAAGCAACATATAGAAGTGCAACATCAATGCAAATGAGAACAAGAAATTGTTTTGATTCAAATTTGGCATATTTGGATCATTCTTTGCCACCACTTGGTTTATTTTTGCAAATCAAACTCAATTTCCTATCTCTAAGTCACATTCACTTGTTGAGGCATAGAGAAAGGTATTCCAAGAGAAATTGATCAAAGATTCAAAAACTCCCCCTTTTCCCATAATCAAACATTCTCCCCACAAGAGACCAACTTTTGACAAGAAGAGACATTAAGAGCTTCACTCCGGCAACAACTTTCTTTTCCTGAGACATCCCTTCGGAAATCCTCCTAAAAAGTGCTTTTTGGTCCGAAGCTTAAAATCTAGGGAGGCAGTCAAATATTTGTGGACAGAGAGCTATTTGAGCAGGCAAAGCAAATGGCAAGAAAGCGTGCCAAATAAACTTGTGGTGAGCCCTTATTTATACACCCAGTATGTCGAAAACTGGAGGGTCCCGCTTGTCAATGACTGTTGCTATTCTAGCAAAAGGAAGGTGTTTTTTCGGACCTTCGGCTCATAGCCTTCGTCCATATCGCAATATAAATTTATCTTTACAATAAATTAATATTGCGAGGGGCTACTGTTGGGGGCCTTCGGCTTCCGAAGGTCCTCAAAAACATGATTTGACAATGTTTTCCAAGAGAAATATGTGAACAGGTACCTTCGAAGTCAGATTGCGGGTATACAAGAGCATGGTTAAGACGAAGCTTGACTGGGACGGAAGGCGATCACGACGAAGGATAAGATGATCACGAAGCTATGTGCAGAAAAGCTTCGGCATAACGGCAGAAAAGGGGAACCGACTTAAAGATGAAAAGCCAAATTAGACCTCGAAGAATTACTATAGAGTTATTGATAAATGTAATGGGCATTAATGTAATTTTGCATGGGCTGCGACCCGTGCCTATAAATAGGTGAACAGTATTCCTGTACTGTTCACGCTGACTTGGCATTTGCTTTTGCGTCACGCCTGTACACATTCCTTCAAGCCGAAGGTACATTTGTAATTTATCATTGTTTACACAAGTGACATAAGTAAAAAATGAAGTAATAACAACGTCTGAAGAGATTATGTTATTTTCTGTATTTTGTGTATGAATGTATTTTATCTTTTATTATGATCATGAAGGTATGTCCTTCATGACCTTCGTCCGAAATTCATTATATCCGAAGGGAAATAATGCTCCGAAGGACGAAGGTCTTTTGATATTTAACATTTTATGTTGCCTTGTTCTTAATTCATAGCATTTGAGAACAAGTACCAAAACGGGATCAATCTTGGCCCTTAACTTCTCCCCCTTTGGCATCAAGCACCAAAACGGGATCAATCTTGGCCCTTTTAACCTCATTGCCTCACCAAAATTGTCAATTAAGAGCAAAAGGCAATAAGAGACATGGAGATGAACTTGGAGTAAGTCACCCTCTCATCGGAGTGCAGTGGAAGTCTTGTATGGTCCAAGTCCACCTTTCCCTTTCAATACACCTTTGAGACTAATTTAAGAACACTCAAGCACATGGTTAGTCTCAAGGGATCAAGTTGTAGCACAACTCCCCCTAAATATGTGCATCACTCACACATGGACTTTTAAGGTCCGGGGTTGCTTTGTACAACTTGATCACCATAATTAAGCAACAAAATGCATAAAGAAACATGATCAAAGGCATAAAACACATGTATGCTATAAATCAATCCAAGTTCCGCGAATCTAAGACATTTAGCTCACTACGTAGCCTGCAAAAGGTCTTCTCATCTAAAGGCTTGGTAAAGATATCGGCTAGCTGGTTCTCGGTGCTAACATAAAACACTTCGATATCTCCCTTTTGCTGGTGGTCTCTCAAAAAGTGATGCTGGATGTCTATGTGCTTAGTGCGGCTGTGTTCAACAGGATTATCCGCCATGCGGATAGCACTCTCATTATCACATAGGAGTGGGACTTTGCTCAGATTGTAGCCAAAGTCCCAGAGGGTTTGCCTCATCCAAAGAAGTTGTGCGCAACACTATCCTGCGGCAACATACTCGGCCTCAGCGGTGGATAGGGCAACGGAAGTTTGTTTCTTAGAACTCCAAGACACCAGGGACCTTCCTAAGAATTGGCACGTCCCTGATGTACTCTTTCTATCAACCTTACATCCAGCATAATCGGAGTCTGAATATCCAATTAAGTCAAAGGTAGACCCTTTTGGATACCAGATCCCGAAGCAAGGCGTAGCGACTAAATATCTAAGAATTCGCTTCACGGCCACTAAGTGACACTCCCTTGGATCGGATTGAAATCTAGCACACATGCATACACTAAGCATAATATCCGATCTACTAGCACATAAGTAAAGCAAGTGTAACGCCCTGAATTTGGGGGTAGAATTTTTTCTTCTTTTCTCTCACCAAATTCAGGCGTTACTCTTTCCTTTTTCCCTTTTCTTCTCGCTAAGCCTTGATCTTTTCCAAAGTCACAGCGGGTTTTGGCTTTAGACCTCGTGTAAAGCAAAACCTTAAAACACTTTATTTTGTGTGATGCACCATGCCGAACCATGCATACTTTTTGATTGATTAAAAATGTGAATGCTTTCATCTAGAGGAAATTAGAAATTAGAAAAAAAGGAAAAGCCTTTTTTTCTTTTCTCTTCCCCCCTTCTCCCCTTTCGGCCCAACCGCCCCCCTTCGGCCGGCCCAGCTGGCGGCCCAGCCGCCCCCCTCCCCCCCTTCCCACGTGGGCCCCGCGCCGGCCCAGCCGCGCGCCCCCTCTCCCCCCTTTGGGCCCAGTCGGCCCAACCGTTCCCCCCCTCTCTTTTTTTTCTTTTTTCCAAAAATCCCCTCCCTCTCCCTCTCTCTCTCTCTCCCTCACCCTCACCCTAACTCTAGCGCCGCCGCCGCCTCTCCCCTGCCCTAGCGCCGCCGCCACCCCTCCCCGGCGCCGCCGCCGCGCCGTCCCCCTCCGGTGAGGCTCCCCCCTCCTCCTCCCTCCTCTCCTCCCTCTCCCTCCTCCCTCTCCTCCCTCCGGCGCCCTCCCCCGCGCCCGGCCGGCCCGGCCTCGCCCTCGCCCGCCCCGGCCCCGGCCCCGGCCACCCTGGCCGCCCGCGCCCCCGACCCCGCCCGGCTCGGCCTCGCCCGCGCCGCCTCTCCCCCGACCCCGACCCCGCCCGCGCCCGGCCAGCTCCACGCCCGGCCGCCCGCCTCGGCCAGCTCCACGCCCGGCCGCCCGCCTCGGCCTAGCACCGGCGTCCCCCGCCCCCCGGCTCGGCCGCCTCGCCCGCTCGGCCCCGCCCCCGGCCGTTCGGCTCGGCCGCTCCAGCGAGCCCCGTCCCGCGCCCGCCCCCTCCGGCGAGCCCGCCCCCCTCGTCCGCCCGCCCCCTCCGGCGAGCTCCCCCCTGGTTCAACCGCCCCCCGGTTCAACCGCCCCCCGGTTCAACCGCCCCGGCCCCGGTTCGGCCGCCCGCGCCGCCCCTTCCCCGCGCTCGGCCCAAACGCCCCGCCCCGGCCTCGGCTCGGCCGCCCGCGCCCCGACCCCGACCCAACCGCCCGCGCCCCCGCGCCCGGCCTCGGTCGTGCCCCCGTCCTACCCGTGCTTCGCCCCGCCCGTGCGCCGTGTTTGCCCGCTCGCCCCGCCGTGCCTTGCTCGCGTCGTGTCGGCCCTCGGCGTGGCCTCGAGCTCGGCCCAGCGTGCCCTCGGCGCGCGGCATCGAGCTCGGCCAGCGCACGGCCCCGACGCGTGCGCGACTCGTTCGCGGCACGTTAAGTGTGGTTTTGCGTGTGCGCGTGCTCACGCAGCGTTCTGGCATAGCTCGTCGTGCTCGCGACGCGACGCATAGCGTCCTGTCACGCTCGCGACATGATCGTCTACCCCCTAGCCCCGTCTACCCCCCGTATCCTATCTGCGCTAATCACGTTGTTTATATTAATAAGATAGGAGTCTTAATTTGGAAATTGGTTACGTTAGTTAATTTGTATAGCTAATCGTCTATCTTATTCAATGTTAATCTACTAAAAGTGGTCACGTTTACATTAGTGCATGTAGCTAATTCTTTTGTTAGAACCAATTGGAACTAGAACACGTGACGTCTAGTTATTCACCAACCCGTAGTGCGTCTCGGGCATAAGCTTTAACTCTCGCGAGACCTTTTCTCATTTCTTTCTAACCATGGTAAACTCATTATTGTATGTGATATTTTATGCATGTCTAATCTACTGATTCTCTTGTATGGTGTAATGTTGGTTTCCTAATTTCAATGGATGGATGTATGTATGCTTGCAATCGCTTAGAGAACAATCCGGTTGGAGAGCCCGAAGAACTCGCAGGAGAAGCCCCTGAGCAGCAGTCGGTTGGTGGAGGCAAGTGTCCTTTGACCTATCTTTGTCCTATTCATTCTTTAATTCACCTCCCGCATTACACATTTATACTTAAGGATTGACTAGCTTTTGTTATCCATGTCCTTGTTTACCTATTTGGGTCGGATTATTATTATTTAGCTCTATGGTATTGCTCAAACTCTAATCAATGAACATGATGAGATTGTATATGATACGCTGTTTTCCCTTCTCTTATTATGATGTTGTACTTGTGGTCTTCAAGGGGGCTCGAGCGGTTTCTCGAGTGCCTCTCCGTAAGGACCTGTTCTATGGATGACCGCCCGGGAAAACAGTGCAACCATGAGGGTGGAGTGGGACGCCCTTAGCTGAATAATTAGAGGAACCGGGGTGTAGTTCGCTTAGCCGTTGTGCCATCAATGGGGCTCGGTGTATGCGGCTCGCTCTGCCAAGGTTGATTTGTCCCTTGGGGAGGAGTGCGGTACATTTAGGAAACCTAACGGGCGGCTACAGCCCCGAGGATTCTTTGTAAAGGCTACGTAGTGATGCCCTGCTGGACCACCTAGGTAGTGGTCAATGGGGAGTAGCTCTCTCCGAGCAGAAAGGGGATCACGGCTTGTGGGTAAAGTGCACAACCTCTGCAGAGTGTTTGAAAACTGATATATCAGCCGTGCTCGCGGTTATGAGCGGCCAAGGGAGCTCCAGTGATTAGTGGTACTTGATCAGAGACATTTTGGTTTACAGGTGGCTATGAGATCGATGGTTTTGGTTATGTCTATGGTGCTGGTAAGTGGTATTCTTTCTGTTTGGAAAGGGTACATCGGGCTAATAACTTGGGTTAATGCTAAAACCTGGCTTTCTATTAGTAAATAATAATCTGACCAACTAAAAGCAACTGCTTGACTTACCCCCACATAAAGCTAGTCCACTACAGCCAAACATGATACTTGCTGAGTACGTTGATGTGTACTCACCCTTGCTCTACACACCAAACCCCCCCCCCATCCCCAGGTTGTCAGCATTGCAACCACTGCTCAGGCGAAGATGAAGCTGTGGAAGGAGACTTCTAGGAGTTCCAAGACTACGACGAGTTCTAGGTGTGGGTTAGCGGCAACCCCCAGTTGGCTGCCTGTGAAGGCCGCGGTTATCTACGTTTCGTTTTCGCACTTTGATTTATTGTAAGGACTATATGGACATCTCAGACGTATGATGTAATCGACTATTATTTCCCTTTTAATACTATTTTGAGCACTGTGTGATGATGTCCATGTTATGTAACTGCTGTGTACGTGAATAACTGATCCTGGCACGTACATGGTTCGCATTCGGTTTGCCTTCTAAAACTGGGTGTGATATAAGCTGGTATCAAAGTCGTGCTGACTGTAGGACCGCTAACCTAGAGTAGAATGGTCGTTCTAAGGGCTATAGACCTCTGTCCCTGCCTTGACTTTGGTACCCCTTCAAAAGTTGGTCATACCGACCAAACCTATGTTCTACTGTATATTATACCTTACTGAAAATTATGTTTTATTCTAATACTTCATTTATTTATGATTCATTATTTGCTGGTCATATTAATTCTGTTCTTACTCTTTTGCTTGCGGTGTCTTTTATAGATGGCTCGACTTAGACACACTGCACGAAAGTCCGTCATCCCCTTCTTACCCTCCCGCCTTGCGGAGCGTCCGCTTTGCCGTCCCGTGGCCGGTCAGTCCAGCCACTTGGAGAGACTGCACCACCGCCTGCATGAGGAGCAGGAACGTCGACGACAGGAGCAGCAGGGCTCTTCTTTCTCGCTCCAGCAGGAGATAGAGTCCGTGAGGAGCTGCTCCCCTGTGCTTCCTCTGGAGGCGCCCCCTGCACCGCCACTGGGCACCCCAGCCTCTGGAGTAGCTGCTGGAGGAGACCCAGACGGCGGAGATGGCGACGACAGCCCGAGCCATGACACCGACTTCCCTGCTGACCATGAGCCGGAAGGATGGGTTGCTCGACCCATCACTCGCGACGCTGCTCGCGGGTGTCACTTCCATGATGCGCTCGACACCCTGCTACGTCGGGCACTTGACCGGCGTACTTGGTCCATCGAGTATCGCTGTGTGGTCTACCAGCATAGTTGCGGGGTCTACCCGGACCGCTGGGAGGCGACCTGCTTGGTGCGCCGTCCGAAGAACAGTCTCCAGGGTGCAGAGGCCTGCTCAGAGCACTATTCCATCTCTGAGCGGGACTCAGCTGAGGCGGCCATGCAAGATGTCGCACGGCGTGCGCTTTCGCACTATTGCTCGGTTCTCGGTGGGGTAGCTGACGGTCTCGACCTGAAGTATTACCCCCGCCGTCCATCTGGCAGCACAGGAGGCGTGATTGTTTCACCTGCTGGTGAGGACAATCCTAGGTTGAGCAGCACAGTCAACCTAGCCGCCGTGCTAAACACGGAGTTGGACCATGCATTAGACGAGCTGAGTAGGGCTCGTGCTGAGATCGCCCTGCTGCGGGCTGAGCGCGCGGAACGTCGTCACTTGGATGATGGTTCCCCCGCCCCCGTTGGGACTCAGCACCCGTACCGCTCACCTCGGCGTGGACGCCAGTCTTATGGCAATCCCGACTGCAAGACCAAGATAAATCTAGAACCATAGATCGTTAGAGTTGGATCTTGTAATTAATACAAAATATATACGTAGAAGCTACAGTCTTAGCGTTAGTCTCGCTTTTAGTTAGTCTTAGTTAGACAGGGTAGTTTGCTATATCCTGTGCATTTGTGTTTGTCATGATGAACTATGTTTGGTTTGGATTTTTGTAATGACTGTCACCAGAGTGTGGGTACCCCCTGCATTTTGGTTTACACATTATGTTAATGGAGTTAGTTATATAGTTGGGAAACCTTTTATTCCACTTTCCTCTTAATCTGAGAAGCTGTGTGGTCTGTGTTGGAGATCAGTGAAGATGCTCAACTGTTCAGTGCTGTTGAAGAATTCTATACTCTTTTCTTATGCTGCAAGATTTGCAAGATCAGTTCTGATGTGTGGTTGCATTCTGCAGATGTCAGAGAACAGGCGCAGAGGAGGAAGGCGTGCTCAGCAGGAGCGAGCCGCTCCGCAGGATGAGGTGCCCCAGCAGCAGCACCTGCCGCCCCCGCCCCCGATGTCGATCGAGCAGATGTTTCTGATGCAGACTCAGGCAGTTCAAGCCATCGGTCAGACTCTGGCCGCCATTCAGCAGCAGCAGCAGCAGCAGGCCCCACCTCAACCTCAGATGCCTCAGATGCCCAGAGACAAGCGTGCTGAATTCATGAGAGGTCATCCTCCAACATTTGCTCACTCTTCTGACCCCATGGATGCTGAAGATTGGCTGCGCACTGTGGAGCGGGAGTTGCATACCGCTCAGTGCGATGACAGAGATAAAGTTCTGTATGGTCCCCGTCTGTTGAGAGGAGCAGCCCAATCATGGTGGGAGTCTTATCTCGCCACCCATGCCAACCCCGATGCCATCACTTGGGAAGAGTTCAGAGGTAGCTTTCGTCAGTACCATGTGCCTGCAGGTCTGATGACAGTGAAGAAGGAGTTCTTGGCCCTTAAGCAAGGGTCATCATCTGTCAGTGAGTACCGAGACAGGTTTCTGCAGTTGTCTCGCTATGCTCCTGAAGATGTCAACACCGACGCCAAGCGACAGTACCGTTTCTTGAGAGGCTTGGTTGACCCTCTGCACTATCAGCTGATGAATCACACCTTCCCGACATTCCAGCACCTGATTGATAGAGCAATTATGACAGAAAGAAAGCGTAGGGAGATGGAGGATCGTAAGCGCAAGATCGGTGGACCCCAGCCTGGAAGCAGCAGCCGCCCTCGTTTCTCAGGCAATCAACCTCAGCAGTTCAGGCAGAACCAGCGCCCACCTCAGCAGCATCAGCAGTTCCAAAGGCAGTACCCTCAGCACCAGTATCAGAACCGTCAGAACAATCAGTCAGGAGGTCAGTTTCAGAGGCAGAATCAGCAGGCACCTCGTCTTCCTGCCCCAGCAAGCCAGCAGAACAGTCAGGCAGCACCAGCTCAGGTTGGAAACAGAGCATGTTTCCACTGTGGAGAGCAAGCCCATTGGGTGATGCAATATCCGAAGAAGGCAGCCCAGCAGCAGTCAGGCCCCAATGCCCCAGCAAAGCAGAATGTGTCTCAGCCTGGAGCAGGCAATCGCCCTCAGCCGCGCTATAATCATGGAAGACTGAACCACTTGGAGGCTGAAGCAGTTCAGGAGACTCCCGACATGATAGTAGGTATGTTCCCAGTCGACTCCCATATTGCAGAAGTGTTATTTGATACTGGAGCAACGCATTCTTTCATTACTGCATCATGGGTAGAAGCACATAATCTTCCAATTACTACCATGTCAACCCCCATTCAAATTGACTCAGCCGGTGGTAGAATTCGAGCTGATAGCATTTGTTTGAATGTAAGTGTGGAAATAAGGGGGATAGCGTTTCCCGCTAACCTTATAGTAATGGGTACTCAGGGAATAGATGTCATCCTAGGGATGAATTGGCTAGATAAGTATCAGGCAGTTATCAGTTGTGATAAGAGGACAATCAAGTTGGTGTCCCCACTAGGAGAGGAAGTGGTGACCGAGTTAGTCCCGCCTGAGCCGAAGAGAGGAAGTTGTTATCAGATGGCTGTCGATAGCAGTGAAGCAGACCCAATTGAGAGTATCAGGGTTGTGTCTGAGTTCTCAGATGTGTTTCCAAAGGACTTACCGGGTATGCCACCAGAGCGGAAAGTTGAGTTTGCCATAGAGCTTCTTCCTGGAACCGCCCCTATCTTTAAGAGAGCTTACAGAATATCTGGGCCAGAGTTGGTTGAGCTTAAGAAGCAAATCGATGAGTTGTCAGAGAAAGGTTACATCCGGCCAAGCACCTCGCCTTGGGCCGCCCCTGTCTTGTTCGTGGAAAAGAAAGATGGCACCAAAAGGATGTGTATCGATTATCGAGCTTTGAATGAAGTCACGATCAAGAATAAGTACCCTTTGCCCAGAATAGAAGATCTGTTCGACCATTTGAGAGGAGCCAGTGTGTTCTCCAAGATTGATCTGAGGTCGGGTTATCATCAGCTCAGGATTCGACCTTTGGACATTCTGAAGACGACATTCATTACCAAGTATGGGTTATATGAGTTCACTGTGATGTCTTTTGGTTTGACCAATGCGCCAGCCTTTTTCATGAATCTGATGAACAATGTATTCATGGATTACCTTGATAAGTTTGTGGTGGTATTCATTGATGACATTCTGGTTTATTCTCAAAGCGAAGAGGAGCATGCAGATCATTTGAGGATGGTATTGCAGAGATTGCGAGAGCACCAGTTGTATGCAAAGTTGAGCAAATGTGAGTTCTGGATCAATGAAGTCCTATTCTTGGGTCACATAATCAACAGAGAAGGATTGGCTGTGGATCCGAAGAAAGTGGCAGACATTCTGAACTAGAAAGCGCCAATGGATGCTCAAGGAATCAAGAGCTTCATTGGAATGGTCGGATATTATCGGCGATTCATTGAAGGGTTTTCGAAGATTGCGAAACCAATGATAGCGTTGCTAGGCAACAAGGTTGAGTTCAAGTGGACCCAGAAATGTCAAGAGGCCTTCGAAGCGCTGAAAGAGAAGTTGACAACAGCGCCTGTCTTAGTCTTGCCTGATGTGCACAAGCCCTTCTCGGTGTATTGTGATGCTTGTTACACAGGTTTGGATGTGTGTTGATGCAAGAGGGAAGAGTTGTGGCTTACTCGTCCCGACAGTTAAAGGTTCATGAGAAGAATTACCCAATCCATGACCTAGAGTTGGCAGTAGTGGTTCACGCACTGAAGACATGGAGGCACTATCTGTATGGACAGAAATGTGATGTTTACACAGACCACAAGAGTCTGAAGTACATATTCACTCAGTCAGAATTGAATATGAGGCAGCGAAGATGGTTAGAGTTGATCAAAGACTATGAGTTGGAGATTCACTACCATCCAGGCAAAGCAAACATAGTGGCAGATGCTTTGAGCAGGAAGAGTCAAGTCAATCTGATGGTCGCTCGTCCGATGCCTTACGAGTTGGCCAAGGAGTTTGACAGGTTAAGTCTTGGATTTCTGAACCATTCGCGAGGAGTCACAGTTGAGTTGGAACCTACCTTAGAGCGAGAAATCAAAGAAGCGCAGAAGAATGATGAAAAGATCAGTGAGATTCGGCGACTGATTCTAGATGGCAGAGGCAAAGATTTTCGTAAAGATGCAGAAGGTGTGATATGGTTCAAAGACCGCTTGTGCGTTCCCAATGTCCAATCCATTCGGGAGTTGATTCTTAAGGAAGCTCATGAGACAGCCTATTCGATTCACCCTGGCAGTGAGAAGATGTATCAGGATCTGAAGAAGAAATTCTGGTGGTACGGAATGAAGAGGGAGATCGCAGAGTATGTGGCTATATGTGATAGTTGTCGAAGGATTAAGGCAGAGCACCAGAGACCAGCTGGATTGTTGCAACCGTTGCAAATTCCTCAGTGGAAATGGGATGAAATCGGTATGGATTTCATAGTCGGATTGCCTCGCACTCGAGCCGGCTACGATTCCATTTGGGTAGTGGTGGACCATTTGACCAAGTCAGCCCACTTCATACCTGTTGGCAGAATTGTATGTGTCTCGGATCGTTTGTCTTCATGGTGTGCCAAAGAAGATAGTGTCAGACAGAGGAACACAGTTCACCTCTCATTTCTGGCAGCAGTTGCATGAGGCCTTGGGCACACATCTGAATTTCAGTTCAGCTTATCATCCGCAGACAGATGGCCAGACCGAAAGGACCAATCAAATTCTCGAAGACATGTTGAGAGCCTGTGCGCTGCAAGATCAGTCCGGATGGGACAAGCGATTGCCTTATGCAGAGTTCTCCTATAACAACAGTTACCAGGCCAGTTTGAAGATGTCACCATTTCAAGCGCTCTATGGAAGGAGTTGTAGAACTCTGTTGCAATGGGATCAGCCTGGGGAAAAGCAAGTGTTTGGGCCAGACATTTTGCTTGAAGCCGAAGAGAACATCAAGATGGTCCGAGAAAATCTGAAGATAGCGCAATCGAGGCAGCGAAGCTATGCAGATACAAGAAGAAGAGAGCTGAGTTTTGAAGTCGGAGACTTTGTCTATCTGAAAGTGTCACCGATCAGAGGAGTCAGAAGATTCGGAGTCAAAGGCAAGCTAGCACCCCGCTACATTGGCCCGTACCAAATTCTCTCAAGGCGTGGAGAAGTGGCCTATCAGCTCAGTCTGCTAGAGAATTTGTCCGTAGTGCATGATGTCTTTCATGTGTCTCAGTTGAAGAAGTGCTTGCGTGTGCCAGAAGAGCAGTTGCCAGTGGAAGGTCTTGAAGTCCAGGAGGACTTGACCTACGTTGAGAAGCCAGTGCAAATCCTTGAGGTTGCAGACAGAGTCACCCGAAGGAAGACCATCAAAATGTGCAAAGTGTGGTGGAAGCACCATTCAGAGGAAGAAGCAACCTGGGAGCGTGAAGATGATCTGATGGCTAAATACCCAGAGATCTTTGCTAGCCAACCCTGAATCTCGAGGGCGAGATTCTTTTAAGGGGGATAGGTTTGTAACGCCCTGAATTTAGGGGTAGAATTTTTTCTTCTTTTCTCTCACCAAATTCAGGCGTTACTCTTTCCTTTTTCCCTTTTCTTCTCGCTAAGCCTTGATCTTTTCCAAAGTCACAGCGGGTTTTGGCTTTAGACCTCGTGTAAAGCAAAACCTTAAAACACTTTATTTTGTGTGATGCACCATGCCGAACCATGCATACTTTTTGATTGATTAAAATGTGAATGCTTTCATCTAGAGGAAATTAGAAATTAGAAAAAAAGAAAAAGCCTTTTTTTTCTTTTCTCTTCCCCCCCTTCTCCCCTTTCGGCCCAACCGCCCCCCCTTCGGCCGGCCCAGCTGGCGGCAAAGCCGCCCCCTCCCCCCCTTCCCGCGTGGGCCCCGCGCTGGCCCAGCCACGCGCCCCCTCTCCCCCCTTTGGGCCCAGTCGGCCCAACCGTTCCCCCCCTCTCTTTTTTTTCTTTTTTCCAAAAATCCCCTCCCTCTCCCTCTCTCTCTCTCCCTCTGAGAGCACCTAGAGGGGGGGTGAATAGGTGATCCTGTGAAACTTGAAAACTTAGGCCACAAACTTGGTTAATCGTTAGCACAATAATTGCCAAGTGGCTAAAGAGGAATCCTCAACAAAACACAATAACCAACAAGGATCAATCACAGAGATGGCACGGTGGTTATCCCGTGGTTCGGCCAAGACAAACGCTTGCCTACTCCACGTTGTGGCGTCCCAACGGACGAGGGTTGCAATCAACCCCTCTCAAGCGGTCCAAAGACCCACTTGAATACCACGATGTTTCGTTTGCTTTACTCAATCCCGTTTGCGAGGAATCTCCACAAATTGGAGCCTCTCGCCCTTACACTGAAAGTTCACAAAGAAGCACGGAGCAAGGGAGGGATTAGCAACGCACTCAAGACAAGAAATCACAGCAACACCACACTCACAAGTCGCAATGAGAGCTCACAACACAACTCAATGAGTTCACCACTCAACTAGAGCTCTAATCGCTATCGCAAAGAATCAAAGGCGCGGAATCGATGTCTTGGTGCTTAGGAATGCTTAGGATATGCTTGATGATCTCCTCCATGCGCCTAGGGGTCCCTTTTATAGCCCCAAGGCAGCTAGGAGCCGTTGAGAGCATTCTAGGAAGGCTGATCTTGCCTTCTGTCGACTGGCGCACCGGACAGTCCGGTGCACACCGGACACTGTCCGGTGCCCGATTTCCTTCCAAAAATGGCACAGTCGACCGTTGGCAGCCTGAGAGCCGTTGGCGCACCGGACATGTCCGGTACTCCGGTGCACACCGGACAGTCCGGTGCCCCCTTCTAGCCGTTGGCTCGGCCACGTGTCCCGCGCAGATTGCGCGGCCGACCGTTGGCCCGGCCGACCGTTGGCTCACCGGACAGTCCGGTGCACACCGGACAGTCCGGTGAATTATAGCCGTACATCGCCGGTGAATTCCCGAGAGCGGCCACTTCGCTCGAGCCAGCCTGGCGCACCGGACACTGTCCGGTGCACCACCGGACAGTCCGGTGCTCCCAGACTCAGCAAAGTCTTGGCTGCTCGAGCCAAGGCATTTTCAATTGGATTTTTCCTGTTTCCAGCACTTAGACACAATACATTAGTCCATAAAACAATGTACTAAGTCTGAGAAACATACCTTTATCCTTGATTTGTACTTTGTCCACCTTTTTACACTTAGGCACTTGTGTTGGACACTAAATCACCAAAATACTTAGAAATGGCCCAAGGGCACATTTCCCTTTCAATCTCCCCCTTTTTGGTGATTTATGCCAACACAACATAAAGCAAGTAGAACAAGTACAAAATCAATTCCAATAAGAACCCAAAATTGTTTTGATTCAATTTTGACATATATGGATCATTCTTTGCCACCACTTGGTTTGTTTTTGCAAATCAAACTCAAATTCCTATCTCTAAGTCAAATCCACTTGTAGAGACAAAAAGAGAGGTATTCCAATGAAATTTGATCAAGGTTTTCAAAAACTCCCCCTTTTTCCCATAATCAACACTTCTCCCCACAAGAGGCCAACTTTGGACATAAGAGACAAATAAAAGAGTTTTGACAAACCAAAAGCTCTAATCTACTAATTTTCAAAAATTCTCAAGTGGTAGCTGAATTTCTCAAGTGATAGCTGATCCATCTATTGCTTTGGCCTTTATTTTCTCCTCCTTTGGCATCAAGCACCAAAACAGGATCAATCTTGGCCCTTAAACCCCATTGCCTCACCAAAATCTTCAAATAAGAACACAAAGGCAATAAGAGTACATGAGATGAACTTGGAATAAGTTACCCTCTCATCGGAGTGCAGTGGAAGTCTTTCATGGTCCAAGTCCACCTTTTCCCTTTCAAACTTCCTTTGAGACTAAAACAAGCAAACTCAAGCATATGGTTAGTCTCAAAGGGTCAAGTTGTAACACAACTCCCCCTAAATATGTGCATCACTTGCACAAGGACTTGTGAGGTCCGGGAAGTGTTTGTACAACTTGAGCACTATAGTAAACAACAAAATGCATAAGGAACATGATCAAAGGCATAAACACATGTATGCTATAAATCAATCTAAGTTCCGCGAATCTAGGACATTTAGCTCACTACGCAGCCTGCAAAAAGTCTTTTCATCTAACGACTTAGTGAAGATATCGGCTAGCTGGTTCTCGGTGCTAACATGAAATACTTCGATATCTCCCTTTTGCTGGTGGTCCCTCAAAAAGTGATGCCGGATGTCAATGTGCTTTGTGCGGCTGTGCTCAATAGGATTTTCCGCTATTCGGATAGCACTCTCATTGTCACATAGGAGTGGGACTTTGCTCAGATTGTAGCCAAAGTCCCGGAGGGTTTGCCTCATCCAAAGTAGTTGCGCGCAACACTATCCTGCGGCAACATACTCAGCCTCAGCAGTGGATAGGGCAACAGAAGTTTGTTTCTTAGAATTCCATGACACCAGGGACCTTCCTAAGAATTGGCACGTCCCCGATGTACTCTTCCTATCGACCTTACATCCAGCATAGTCAGAATCTGAGTACCCAATCAAGTCAAAGTTAGACCCCTTTGGATACCAGATCCCGAAGCAAGGCGTAGCGACTAAATATCGAAGAATTCGCTTCACAGCCACTAAGTGACACTCCTTAGGATCGGATTGAAATCTAGCACACATGCATACGCTAAGCATAATATCCGGTCTACTAGCACATAAATAAAGCAAAGAACCTATCATGGACCGGTATGCTTTTTGATCAACAGACTTACCTCCTTTGTTGAGGTCGGTGTGTCCGTCAGTTCCCATCGGCGTCTTTGCGGGCTTGGCGTACTTCATCCCAAACCGCTTTAGCAAGTCTTGCGTGTACTTCGTTTGGGAGATGAAAGTGCCGTCCTTGAGTTGCTTCACTTGGAACCCAAGGAAGTAGTTCAACTCGCCCATCATCGACATCTCGAATTTCTGCGTCATAACCCTGCTAAACTCTTCACAAGACTTTTGATTAGTAGAACCAAATATTATGTCATCGACATAAATTTGGCACACAAAAAGATCACCATCGCAAGTCTTGGTAAAAAGAGTTGGATCGGCTTTCCCAACCTTGAAAGCATTAGCAATTAAAAAGTCTCTAAGGCATTCATACCATGCTCTTGGGGCTTGCTTAAGTCCATAGAGCGCCTTAGAGAGCTTACACACATGGTCGGGGTACCGTTCATCCTCGAAGCCAGGAGGTTGCTCCACGTACACCTCCTCCTTGATCGGCCCGTTGAGGAAAGCGCTCTTCACATCCATTTGGTACAACCTGAAAGAATGGTGAGCGGCATATGCTAGCAAGATACGAATTGATTCTAGCCTAGCCACAGGAGCAAAAGTCTCCTCAAAGTCCAAACCTGCGACTTGGGCATAACCTTTTGCCACAAGTCGAGCCTTGTTCCTCGTCACCACCCCGTGCTCGTCCTGTTTGTTGCGGAACACCCACTTGGTTCCCACAACATTTTGCTTGGGACGAGGCACCAGTGTCCAAACTTCATTGCGCTTGAAGTTGTTGAGTTCCTCCTGCATGGCCAACACCCAGTCCGGATCTAGCAAGGCCTCTTCTACCCTGAAAGGCTCAATAGAAGAGACAAAGGAGTAATGCTCATAGAAATTAACTAATCTTGAACGAGTAGTTACTCCCTTGCTAATATCACCCAATATTTGGTCGACGTGATGATCCCTTTGGATCGTCGCTCGAACTTGGGTTGGAGGTGCCTGAGGTGCTTCTTCCTCTTCAACTTGATCATCCTGTGCTCCCCCTTGATCATGCGCCTCCACTTGAGGTACCTGTTCGTCATCTTGGGATGGGGGATGCACCATAGTTGAGGAAGACGGTTTATCTTGCTCCAATTGTTCCTGAGGCCGCACATCTCCAATCGCCATGGTGCGTATCGCGGCCGTTGGAACATCTTCTTCATCTACATCATCAAGATCAACAACTTGCTCTCTTGGAGAGCCATTAGTCTCATCAAATACAATGTCGCTAGAGACTTCAACCAAACCCGATGATTTGTTGAAGACCCTATACGCCTTTGTATTTGAATCATAACCTAATAAAAACCCTTCTACAGCTTTGGGAGCAAATTTAGAGGTTCTACCTTTCTTCACAAGAATATAACACTTGCTCCCAAAAACACGAAAATAAGATACATTGGGTTTGTTACCAGTTAGCAGCTCGTATGAAGTCTTCTTGAGGAGGCGGTGAAGGTAGACCCTGTTGATGGCGTGGCAAGCCGTGTTCACGGCTTCCGACCAAAAACGCTCGGGGGTCTTGAACTCTCCAAGCATAGTCCTCGCCATATCAATGAGCGTCCTGTTCTTCCTCTCTACCACACCATTTTGCTGAGGTGTGTAGGGAGCGGAGAACTCGTGCTTGATCCCCTCCTCCTCAAGGAACTCCTCCACTTGAAGATTCTTGAATTCGGACCCGTTGTCGCTTCTTATCTTCTTTACCTTGAGCTCAAACTCATTTTGAGCTCTCCTTAGGAAGCGCTTGAGGTTCCCTTGGGTTTCAGACTTATCCTACAAAAAGAACACCCAAGTGAAGCGGGAAAAGTCATCAACAATAACTAGACCATACTTACTTCCTCCTATGCTCAGATAGGCGACGGGTCCGAAGAGGTCCATATGCAGCAGCTCCAGAGGTCTTGAAGTGGTCATCACATTCTTGCTGTGATGTGCTCCTCCCACTTGTTTACCTGCTTGACAAGCTGCACAAGGTCTATCTTTTTCGAATTGCACGTTAGTCAAACCTATCACGTGTTCTCCCTTTAGAAGCTTGTGAAGGTTCTTCATCCCCACATGTGCTAAGCGGCGATGCCACAGCCAGCCCATGCTAGTCTTAGCAATTAAGCATGCATCTAGACTGGCCTCCTCTTTTGCAAAATCAACTAAATAAAGTTTGTCGTCTAGTACACCCTTAAAAGCTAGTGAACCATCACATCTTCTAAAGACAGACACATCTACATTTGTAAATAGACAATTATATCCCATTTTGCATAATTAACTAACAGATAACAAATTATATCCAAGCGACTCAACTAAAAACACATTAGAAATAGAGTGCTCAGATGAAATAGCAATTTTACCTAACCCTTTTACCTTGCCTTGGTTCTCATCACCGAATATAATTGAATCATGGGAATCCTCATTTTTGACGTAGGAGGTGAACATCTTCTTCTCCCCCGTCATATGGTTTGTGCATCCGCTGTCGATAATCCAGCTTGAGCCCCCGGATGCATAAACCTGCAAGGCAAATTTAGGCTTGGGTCTTAGGTACCCAACTCTTGTTGGGTCCTACAAGGTTAGTTACAATTGTCTTAGGGACCCAAATGCAAGTTTTATCACCCTTGCATTTTGCCCCTAATTTCCTAGCAACTATCTTCCTATCCTTTCTACAAATAGCAAAGGAAGCATTTAAAGCATGATAAATTGTAGAGGGTCCATTCATAACTTTCCTAGGAACATGAACAATATTCTTTCTAGGCACATGATGAATATTTTTCCTAGGCATATCTCTACCATGCATATAGGAAGAACTGGAAGCAAACATAGAATAAGAATCATAGGCATGTGAATCAAAAGTATTACAACTCCTATGAGACTGTCTTCTATCATTGTACATAAAAGCATGGTTCTTTTTAGTACTACTTGCCATAGGGGCCTTCCCTTTCTCCTTGGCGGAGATGGGAGCCTTATGGCTTGTTAAGTTCTTGGCTTCCCTCTTGAAGCCAAGTCCATCCTTAATTGAGGGGTGTCTACCAATCGTGTAGGCATCCCTAGCAAATTTTAGTTTATCAAAATCACTTTTGCTAGTCTTAAGTTGGGCATTAAGACTAGCTACTTCATCATTTAATCTCTAAATTGAAACTAGGTGTCCATTACAGGCATCAATATCAAAATCCTTACACCTAGTGCAAATCATAACATGTTCTACACAAGAATTAGATTTATTTGCTACTTCTAATTTAGCATTTAAATCATTGTTAACACTTTGTAAAGTAGAAATGGTTTCATGACACGTAGATAGTTCATAAGAAAGCATTTCATTTCTTTTAACTTCTAAAGCATAAGATTTTTGTGCTTCTACAAATTTGTCATGTTCTTCATACAACAAATCTTCTTGTTTTTCTAGAAGCCTATTCTTATCATTCAAGGCATCAATTAATTCATTAATTTTATCTACCTTGGTTCTATCTAGGCCCTTAAATAGACATGAATAATCTATTTCATCCTCATCACTAGATTCGTCCTCACTTGAAGAAGCATAAGTAGAGTCTCGAGTACATACCTTCTTCTCCCTTGCCATAAGGCATGTGTGATGCTCGTTGGGGAAGAGGGATGACTTGTTGATGGCGGTGGCGGCGAGTCCTTCATTGTCGGAGTCGGACGAGGAGCAATCCGAATCCCACTCCTTGCCAAGATGTGCCTCTCCCTTTGCCTTCTTATAGTTCTTCTTTTTCTCCCTCTTGTTCCCTTGATCCTGATCACTATCATTGTCGGGACAGTTAGCAATAAAATGACCAAGCTTACCGCATTTGAAGCATGAGCGCTTCCCCTTGGCTTTGGTCTTGCTTGGCTGTCCCTTGCGACCCTTAAGCGCCGTCTTGAATCTTTTGATGATGAGGGCCATCTCTTCATCATTAAGTCCGGCTGCCTCAATTTGTGCCACCTTACTAGGTAGCGCCTCCTTGCTTCTTGTTGCCTTGAGAGCAAGGGGTTGCGGTTCGTTGATCGGACCATTCAAGGCGTCGTCCACGTACCTCGCCTCCTTGATCATCATCCGCCCGCTAACGAATTTTCCAAGGACTTCTTCGGGCGACATTTTGGTGTACCTGGGATTCTCACGAATATTATTTACCAAATGAGGATCAAGAACGGTAAAAGACCTTAGCATCAGTCGGACGACGTCGTGGTCCATCCATCGCGTGCTTCTGTAGCTCCTTATTTTGTTGATAAGGGTCTTGAGCCGGTTGTATGTTTGTGTCGGCTCCTCCCCCCTTATCATCGCGAACCGTCCAAGCTCGCCCTCCACCAACTCCATCTTGGTGAGCAAGGTGACGTCGTTCCCCTCATGAGAAATCTTGAGGGTGTCCCAGATCTGCTTGGCGTTATCCAAGCCGCTCACTTTGTGGTATTCATCCCTGCACAATGAAGCTAGAAGAACAGTAGTAGCTTGTGCATTCTTATGGATTTGCTCATTAATGAACATGGGACTATCCGAACTATCAAAGTGCATTCCACTCTCTACAATCTCCCATATGCTAGGATGGAGAGAGAATAGGTGACTACGCATTTTGTGGCTCCAAAATCCGTAGTCCTCCCCATCAAAGTGTGGGGGCTTGCCGAGTGGAATGGAGAGCAAATGTGAATTTGAACTTTGCGGAATACGAGAGTAGTCAAAAGAAAAGTTCGAATTAACCGGTTTCCTTCTCTCGTAGTTGTTGTGGTCGTCGTCCTTTTGGGAAGAAGTAGACTCATCGCTGTCGTCGTAATAGACGATCTCCTTGATGCGTCTCGTCTTCTTCTTCTTCCCTTCCTTCCGTCTATGGCCCGAGCCGGAGTCGGTAGGCTTGTCGTCCTTCGACTCGTTGACGAAGGATTCCTTCTCTTTGTCGTTGATCATGATTCCCTTCCCCTTAGGATCCATCTCTTCGGGCGGTTAGTCCCTTTGTGAAGAGAACGGCTCTGATACCAATTGAGAGCACCTAGAGGGGGGGTGAATAGGTGATCCTGTGAAACTTGAAAACTTAGGCCACAAACTTGGTTAATCGTTAGCACAATAATTGCCAAGTGGCTAAAGAGGAATCCTCAACAAAACACAATAACCAACAAGGACCAATCACAGAGATGGCACGGTGGTTATCCCGTGGTTCGGCCAAGACCAACGCTTGCCTACTCCATGTTGTGGCGTCCCAACGGACGAGGGTTGCAATGAACCCCTCTCAAGTGGTCCAAAGACCCACTTGAATACCACGGTGTTTCGTTTGCTTTACTCAATCCCGTTTGCGAGGAATCTCCACAAATTGGAGCCTCTCGCCCTTACACTGAAAGTTCACAAAGAAGCACGGAGCAAGGGAGGGATTAGCAACGCACTCAAGACAAGAAAGCACAGCAACACCACGCACACAAGTCGCAATGAGAGCTCACAACACAACTCAACGAGTTCACCACTCAACTAGAGCTCTAATCGCTATCGCAAAGAATCAAAGGCGCGAAATCGATGTCTTGGTGCTTAGGAATGCTTAGGATATGCTTGATGATCTCCTCCATGCGCCTAGGGGTCCCTTTTATAGCCCCAAGGCAGCTAGGAGCCGTTGAGACTTGAGAGCATTCTAGGAAGGCTGATCTTGCCTTCTGTCGACTGGCGCACCAGACAGTCCGGTGCACACCGGACACTGTCCGGTGCCCGATTTCCTTCCAAAAATGGCGCAGTCGACCGTTGGCAGCCTGAGAGCCGTTGGCGCATCGGACATGTCCGGTGCACACCGGACAGTCCGGTGCCCCCTTCTAGCCGTTGGCTCGGCCACGTGTCCCGCGCAGATTGCGCGGCCGACCGTTGGCCCGGCCGACCGTTGGCTCACCGGACAGTCCGGTGAATTATAGCCGTACGTCGCCGGTGAATTCCCGAGAGCGGCCACTTCGCTCGAGCCAGCCTGGCGCAGCAGACACTGTCCGGTGCAACACCGGACAGTCCGGTGCTCCCAGACTCAGCAAAGTCTTGGCTGCTCGAGCCAAGGCATTTTCAATTGGATTTTTCCTGTTTCTAGCACTTAGACACAATACATTAGTCCATAAAACAATGTACTAAGTCTGAGAAACATACCTTTATCCTTGATTTGTACTTTGTCCACCTTTTTACACTTAGGCACTTGTGTTGGACACTAAATCACCAAAATACTTAGAAATGGCCCAAGGGCACATTTCCCTTTCACCCTCACCCTCACCCTAACCCTAGCGCCGCCGCCGCCTCTCCCCTGCCCTAGCGCCGCCGCCACCCCTCCCTGGCGCCGCCGCCGCGCCGTCCCCCTCCGGTGAGGCTCCCCCCCTCCTCCTCCCTCCTCTCCTCCCTCTCCCTCCTCCCTCTCCTCCCTCCGGCGCCCTCCCCCGCGCCCGGCCGGCCCAGCCTCGCCCTCGCCCGCCCCGGCCCCGGCCCCGGCCACCCCGGCCGCCCGTGCCCCCGACCCCGCCCGGCTCGGCCCCGCCCGCGTCGCCTCTCCCCCGACCCCGGCCTCGCCCGCGCCCGGCCAGCTCCGCGCCTGGCCGCCCCTCGCCGCGGCCCGGTCGCCTGCCTCGGCCTAGCGCCGGCGTCCCCCGCCCCCCGGCTCGGCCGCCTCGCCCGCTCGGCCCCGCCCCCGGCCGTTCGGCTCGGCCGCTCCGGCGAGCCCCGTCCCGCGCCCACCCCCTCCGGCGAGCCCGCCCCCCCTCGTCCGCCCGCCCCCTCCGGCGAGCTCCCCCCCGGTTCAACCGCCTCGGCTCCGGTTCGGCCGCCCGCGCCGCCCCTCCCCCGCGCTCGGCCCAACCGCCCCGCCCCGGCCTCGGCTCGGCCGCCCGCGCCCCGACCCCGGCCCAACCGCCCGCGCCCCCGCGCCCGGCCTCGGCCGTGCCCCCGTCCTACCCGTGCTTCGCCCCGCCCGTGCGCCGTGTTTGCCCGCTCGCCCCGCCGTGCCTTGCTCGCGTCGTGTCGGCCCTCGGCGTGGCCTCGAGCTCGGCCCAGCGTGCCCTCGGCGCGCGGCCTCGAGCTCGGCCAGCGCACGGCCCCGACGCGTGCGTGACTCGTTCGCAGCACGTTAAGTGTGGTTTTGCGCGTGCGCGTGCTCGCGCAGCGTTCTGGCATAGCTCGTCGTGCTCGCGACGCGACACATAGTGCCCTGTCGCGCTCGCGACACGATCGTCTACCCCCCCCCCCCCCGTATCCTATCTGCGCTAATCACGTTGTTTATATTAATAAGATAGGAGTCTCAATTTGGAAATTGGTTACGTTAGTTAATTTGTATAGCTAATCGTCTATCTTATTCAATGTTAATCTACTAAAAGTGGTCACGTTTACATTAGTGCATGTAGCTAATTCTTTTGTTAGAACCAATTGGAACTAGAACACGTGACGTCTAGTTATTCACCAACCCGTAGTGCGTCTCGGGCATAAGCTTTAACTCTCGCGAGACCTTTTCTCATTTCTTTCTAACCATGGTAAACTCATTATTGTATGTGATATTTTATGCATGTCTAATCTACTGATTCTCTTGTATGGTGTAATGTTGGTTTCCTAATTTCAATGGATGGATGTATGTATGCTTGCAATCGCTTAGAGAACAATCCGGTTGGAGAGCCCGAAGAACTCGCAGGAGAAGCCCCTGAGCAGCAGTCGGTTGGTGGAGGCAAGTGTCCTTTGACCTATCTTTGTCCTATTCATTCTTTAATTCACCTCCCGCATTACACATTTATACTTAAGGATTGACTAGCTTTTGTTATCCATGTCCTTGTTTACCTATTTGGGTCGGATTATTATTATTTAGCTCTATGCTATTGCTCAAACTCTAATCAATGAACATGATGAGATTGTATATGATACGCTGTTTTCCCTTCTCTTATTATGATGTTGTACTTGTGGTCTTCAAGGGGGCTCGAGCGGTTTCTCGAGTGTCTCTCCGTAAGGACCTGTTCTATGGATGACCGCCCGGGAAAACAGTGCAACCATGAGGGTGGAGTGGGACGCCCTTAGCTGAATAATTAGAGGAACCGGGGTGTAGTTCGCTTAGCCGTTGTGCCGTCAATGGGGCTCGGTGTATGCGGCTCGCTCTGCCAAGGTTGATTTGTCCCTTGGGGAGGAGTGCGGTACATTTAGGAAACCTAACAGGCGGCTACAGCCCCGGGGAATCTTTGTAAAGGCTACGTAGTGATGCCCTGCTGGACCACCTAGGTAGTGGTCAATGGGGAGTAGCTCTCTCTGGGCAGTAAGGGGATCACGGCTTGTGGGTAAAGTGCACAACCTCTGCAGAGTGTTTGAAAACTGATATATCAGTCGTGCTCGCGGTTATGAGCGGCCAAGGGAGCTCCAGTGATTAGTGGTACTTGATCAGAAACATTTTGGTTTACAGGTGGCTATGAGATCGATGGTTTTGGTTATGTCTATGGTGCTGGTAAGTGGTATTCTTTCCGTTTGGAAAGGGTACATCGGGCTAATAACTTGGGTTAATGCTAAAACCTGGCTTTCTATTAGTAAATAATAATCTGACCAACTAAAAGCAACTGCTTGACTTACCCCCACATAAAGCTAGTCCATTACAGCCAAACAGGATACTTGCTGAGTACGTTGATGTGTACTCACCCTTGCTCTACACACCAAACCCCCCCATCCCCAAGTTGTCATCATTGCAACCACTGCTCAGGCGAAGATGAAGCTGTGGAAGGAGACTTCCAGGAGTTCCAAGACTACGACGAGTTCTAGGTGTGGGTTAGCGGCAACCCCCAGTTGGCTGCCTGTGAAGGCCGCGGTTATCTACGTTTCGTTTTCGCACTTTGATTTATTGTAAGGACTATATGGACGTCTCAGACGTATGATGTAATCGACTATTATTTTCCTTTTAATACTATTTTGAGCACTGTGTGATGATGTCCATGTTATGTAACTACTGTGTACGTGAATAACTGATCCTGGCACGTACATGGTTCGCATTCGGTTTGCCTTCTAAAATCGGGTGTGACAGCAAGGAACCTATCATAGACCGGTATGCTTTTTGATCAATGGACTTACCTCCCTTGTTGAGGTCGACGTGTCCGTCAGTTCCCATTGGAGTCTTTGCGAGCTTGGCGTCCTTCATCCCAAACCGCTTGATCAAGTCTTGCGTGTATTTCATTTGGGAGATGAAAATGCCGTCCTTGAGTTGCTTCACTTGGAACCCAAGGAAGTAGTTCAACTCGCTCATCATCGACATTTCAAACTTTTGAGTCATGACCCTGCTAAACTCTTCACAAGACTTTTGGTTAGTAGAACCAAATATTATGTCATCGACATAAATTTGGCACACAAATAAGTCACCATCACACGTCTTAGTGAATAAAGTTGGATCGGCTTTCCCAACCTTGAAAGCATTAGCAATTAAAAAGTCTCTAAGGCATTCATACCATGCTCTTGGGGCTTGCTTAAGTCCATAGAGCGCCTTAGAGAGCTTACACACGTGGTCGGGGTACCGTTCATCCTCAAAGCCAGGGGGTTGCTCGACGTACACCTCCTCCTTAATTGGCCCGTTGAGGAAGGCGCTCTTCACATCCATTTGGAACAACCTGAAAGAATGGTGAGTAGCATAGGCTAACAATATGCGAATTAACTCTAGCCTAGCCACAGGAGCAAAAGTCTCCTCAAAGTCCAAACCTGCGACTTGGGCATAACCTTTTGCCACAAGTCGTGCCTTGTTCCTTGTCACCACCCCGTGCTCGTCTTGTTTGTTGCGGAACACCCACTTGGTTCCCACAACATTTTGCTTGGGACGAGGCACCAGTGTCCAAACTTCATTTCTCTTGAAGTTGTTGAGCTCCTCTTGCATGGCCAACACCCAGTCCGGATCTAGCAAGGCCTCTTCTACCCTGAAAGGCTCAATAGAAGAGACAAAGGAGTAATGCTCACAAAAATTAACTAATCTAGAGCGAGTAGTTACTCCCTTGCTAATATCACCCAATATCTGGTCGACGGGATGATTCCTTTGAATTGTTTCTCGAACTTGAGTTGGAGGGGCATGTTGTGCTTCTTCCTCCATAACATGATCATTTTGTGCTCCCCCTTGATCACACGCCTCTTCTTGATGAACCTGTTCATCGTCTTGAGTTGGGGATTGCACCATTGTTGAGGAAGAAGGTTGATCTTGCTCCTTTTGTTCCTGTGGAGCACATCTCCAATTGCCATGGTGCGTATTGCGGTCGTTGGAACGTCTTCTTCATCTACATCATCAAGATCAACAACTTGCTCTCTTGGAGAGCCATTAGTCTCATCAAATACAACGTCGCTAGAGACTTCAACCAAACCCGATGATTTGTTGAAGACCCTATACGCCTTTGTATTTGAATCATAACCTAATAAAAACCCTTCTGCAGCTTTGGGAGCAAACTTAGAATTTCTACCTTTCTTCACTAGAATATAGCATTTGCTCCCAAAAACACGAAAGTAGGACACATTGGGTTTGTTACCGGTTAGGAGTTCGTATGACGTCTTCTTGAGGAGGCGATGAAGGTAGACCCGGTTTATGGCGTGGCAAGCCGTGTTCACGGCTTCCGACCAAAACCGCTCGAGGGTCTTGAACTCTCCAAGCATCGTCCTTGCCATGTCAATGAGCGTCATGTTCTTCCTCTCTACCACACCATTTTGTTGTGGTGTGTAGGGAGCAGAGAACTCGTGCTTGATTCCTTCCTCCTCAAGGTACTCCTCTACTTGAAGGTTCTTAAACTCGGACCCATTGTCGCTCCTTATCTTCTTCACCTTGAGCTCAAAATTATTTTGAGCTCTCCTTAGGAAGCGCTTGAGGGTCCCTTGGGTTTCTGTTTTATCCTGCAAAAAGAATATCCAAGTGAAGCGGGAAAAATCATCAACTATAACAAGACCATACTTACTTCCTCCTATGCTTAAATAGGCGACGGGTCCGAAGAGGTCCATATGAAGTAACTCCAGAGGTCTTGATGTGGTCATTACATTCTTGTTGTGATGAGCACTTCCCACCTGTTTACCTGCTTGACAAGTTGCACAAGGTCTATCTTTTTCGAAAGTCACATTTGTTAGTCCTGACACATGTTCTCCCTTTAGAAGTTTGTGAAGGTTCTTCATCCCCACATGTGCTAGACGGTGATGCCACAACCAGCCCATGCTAGTCTTAGCAATTAAACATGCATCTAGACCGGCCTCCTCTTTTGCAAAATCAACTAAATAGAGTTTGCCGTCTAGTACACCCTTAAAAGCTAATGAACCATCACTCCTTGTAAGGACAGACACATCTACATTTGTAAATAAGCAATTATACCCCATATTACATAATTGACTAACGGACAACAAGTTATATCCGAGCGATTCTACTAAAAACACATTAGAAATTTAATGCTCGGATGAAATTGCTATTTTTCCTAGTCCTCTAACCTTGCCTTGGTTCCCATCACCAAATATGATTGAATCTTGGGAATCCTTGTTTTTGACGTAGGAGGTAAACATCTTCTTCTCTCCCGTCATGTGGTTTGTGCATCCGCTGTCGATAATCCAGCTTGAGCCCCCGGATGCATAAACCTGCAAGGCAAATTTAGGCTTGGGTCTTAGGTACCCAACTCTTGTTGGGTCCTGCAAGGTTAGTGACAATAGCCTTAGGGACCCAAATGCAAGTTTTATCTCCCTTGCATTTTGCCCCTAATTTCCTAGCAATTACTTTCTTATCCTTTCTACAAATTGCAAAGGAAGCATTGCAAGCATGATAAATTGTAGAAGGTTCATTACTTGCTTTCCAAGGTACATGAACAACATTTCTCCTAGGCATATGATGAATAACATTTTTCCTAGGCATATCATGCACAATAGAAGAACTAGAAGCAGGCATAGCATATGAATCATAAGAATAATTCCTATAAGTATTTCTAGAGAATTTTCTATCACTATAAATGAAAGCATGATTCTTTTGAACACTATTAGCCATAGGGGCCTTCCCTTTTTCCTTGGCGGAGATGGGAGCCTTATGACTTGTTAAGTTCTTGGCTTCCCTCTTAAAGCCAAGCCCATCCTTAATTGAGGGGTGTCTACCAACAGTGTAGGCATCCCTTGCAAATTTTAGTTTATCAAATTTATTTTTGCTAGTCTTAAGTTGGGCATTAAGACTAGCCACTTCATCATTTAGTTTTGCAATAGAAGTAAGGTGCTCAACACATGCATCAACATTAAAGTCCTTACACCTATTGCATATCACTACATGTTCTACACAAGAATTAGATCTATTTGCTACTTCTAGCTTAGCATTTAAATCATCATTAACACTTTTTAAACTAGAAATAGTCTCATGGCAAGTAGATAATTCACAAGAAAGCATTTCATTCCTTTTAACTTCTAAATCAAGAGATTTTTGGACATCTACAAATTTATCATGCTCTTCATACAAAAGATCCTCTTGCTTTTCTAACAATCTATTCTTGTCATTCAAAGCATCAATTAATTCATTGATTTTATCAATTTTAGTTCTATCTAAACCTTTGAATAAACTAGCATAGTCTATTTCATCATCGCTAGATTCCTCATCACTTGAAGAAACATATGTAATAGTATCCCTAGTACATACCCTCTTTTCCTTTGTCATGAGGTAGGTGTGATGCTCGTTGGGGAAGAGGGATGATTTGTTGAAGGCCGAGGCGGCAAGTCCTTCATCGTCGGATGAAGAGCAATCCGAGTCCCACTCTTTGCCAAGGTGTGCCTCGCCCTTCGCTTTCTTGTAATTCTTCTTCTTTTCCCTCTTCTTTTCTTGATCCTGGTCACTATCATTATCAGGACAGTTAGCAATAAAGTGACCAACCTTACCACACTTGAAGCAGGAGCGCTTCCCCTTCGTCTTGCTCTTGTTGGGATGCTCCTTGCGACCTTTGAGCGCCGTCTTGAAGCGCTTGATGATGAGGGCCATTTCATCTTCATTTAGCCCGGCCGCCTCGACTTGCGCCACCTTGCTAGATAGCGCCTCCCTGCTACTTGTTGCTTTTAGAGCAATGGTTTGAGGCTCGTGGATTGGGCCATTTAACGCCTCATCAACATATCTCACCTCCTTGATCATCATTCGCCCGCTTACGAACTTTCCAAGTATCTCCTTGGGCGTCATCTTGTTGTACCTAGGATTTTCACGAATAGAGTTTACAAGATGTGGATCAAGGATGGTGAAGGACCTTAGCATAAGCCTGACGACGTCGTGGTCCGTCCATCTCGTGCTTCCATAGCTCCTTATTTTGTTGACCAGGGTCTTGAGCCTGTTATAAGTTTGAGTTGGCTCCTCCCCCCTGATCATCGCGAACCTTCCTAGTTCGCCTTCCACCAACTCCATCTTGGTGAGCATGGTGACGTCGTTCCCCTCATGCGAGATCTTGAGGGTGTCCCAAATCTTCTTGGCGTTATCCAAGCCGCTCACCTTATGATATTCTTCCCTGCACAAGGATGCTAACAAAACAGTAGTAGCTTGTGCATTTTTGTGAATTTGTTCATTGATAATTATGGGACTATCTGTACTATCAAATTGCATTCCATTTTCTACTATCTCCCATATACTTGGATGGAGAGAGAACAAGTGACTACGCATTTTGTGACTCCAAAATCCGTAGTCCTCTCCATCAAAGTGAGGAGGTTTACCAAGTGGAATGGAAAGTAAATGAGCATTGGAACTTTGTGGAATACGAGAATAATCGAAAGAAAAGTTCGAGTTAACCGTTTTCTTTTTGTCCTCGTATTCGTCGTCCTTTTGGGAAGAGGAAGACTCGTCGCTGTCGTAGTAGACTATCTTCTTGATCCTCCTCCTCTTCTTCCCGTCCTTCTTCTTTTGACTCGAGTCAGAGTCAGTGACTTTGTCGTCCCTTGGCTCGTTGAAGATGGACTCCTTCTCCTTATCGTTGACCACCATCCCCTTTCCCTTAGGATCCATCTCTTCGGGCGATTAGTCCCTTTCGTGAAGAGAACGACTCTGATACCAATTGAGAGCACATAGAGGGGGGGGGGGTGAATAGGTGATCCTATAAAAACTTGAAACTTAAAGCCACAAACTTGATTAAGTGTTAGCACAATAAAATCAAATGGCTAAGGAGAGCTCTTGTGAACCACAATTGACACAGTGAGAACAAGCACAAGAGACACAGAGATTTATCTCGTGGTTCGGCCAAGTACAATACTTGCCTAGTCCACGTTGTGGCGTCCCAATGGACGAGAGTTGCACTCAACTCCTTTCAAGTGATCCAATGATCAACTTGAATACCACGGTGTTCTTCTTTCTTTACTCTTTCCCGTTTGCAAGGAATCTCCACAACTTGGAGCCTCTCGTCCTTACAATGAGATGATCACAAAGAAGCACAGATGTAAGAGTGGGAAGAGCAACACACACAAGCCTCAAAGCACGAGCACAAACACGCACACAAGTCACAACTTGAGCTCTAAGATCACACACGAAGTTCTCAACTCAAGAGGAGCTCAAATTGCTATCACAACGAATCAAATGCGCTAGAGAGATGTCTTGGTGCTAAGAGATGATCAAAGAATGCTTGGTGTGCTCCTTCATACGCCTAGGGGTCCCTTATAGCCCCAAGGCAGCTAGGAGCCGTTGAGAGCAATCCAGGAAGGCAATTCTTGCCTTCTGTCGACTGGTGCACCGGACAGTCCGGTGCACCACCGGACACTGTCCGGTGCAGATTTCTTTCCTGTTCTGGCACAGCCGACCGTTGACGATTTGGAGCCGTTGGCGCACCGGACACTGTCCGGTGCACACCGGACAGTCCGGTGCTCCCATCAGACCATTGGCCCGGTCACGCGTCACGCGCGGATTGCGCGACCGACCGTTGGCTCACCGGACAGTCCGGTGCACCACCAGACTGTCCGGTGATTTATAGTCGTACGTTGTTGACTTGATTCCCGAGAGCGGCGATTTCGCCGCAGCCGACTCACCGGACAGTCTGGTGCACCACCGGACAGTCCGGTGATTTATATCCGTACGCCGCCGTCGAGACCCGAGAGCAGGCAGTTCACTAGACGCCAGCCTGGCGCACCGGACAGTCCGGTGCACCCAGATTGAGCAGAGTCTTGGCTGATCGAGCTAAGTCTTTTCCATTTGTCTTTTCTCTGATTCTAGCACTTAGACAAATATGTTAGTACACTAAAACCAATGTACTAAGTCTAGAATCATACCTTTGTATTGATTTGCACTTTGTCCACCATTTGGCGTAGTTTAACACATAACCATTTGTGTTGGACACTTAATCACCAAAAATACTTAGAAATGGCCCAAGGGCACATTTCCCTTTCAGTAGTCCTTATAGCTTCAAGAAGCTTCGACATTACTTCCAATCCTACAACATTATTGTGCCATCATCTTAACCACTCAAGGATATCATAAGAAATAGAGAGGCTTCAATCTGAATTGGAAAGTAGGCATTAGAGCCCAATGAGTTTATTATAGAATTCGTTCATAGATCATCCATTCAATCTCAAGCATTAGTAGGTTTTATTGCTGATTGGACTGCGGGCTTGTAGGACGAAGCAACCCAATTAGACGAAGCTGTTTGGATAGTCTTCTTGATGGTTCATGGGGGTCCTTCGGAGCTAGTGGTGCAGCTGTCATTGTTTCACCGTCTAAAGTAAGAACTTCGTATGCTACCAAGTTGCAGTTCCAGTGCATAAACAATATAGTAGAGTACAAAGCCCTATTTCTAGGATTAATGAAGCTAAAGACAATGGATGTAAGAAGTATAGTCTTGAAATCAGACTCCCAAGTCATCACATTCCAATTGAAAAATCAAGCAAAGCAAGGAACCTAGGCTTGAAGAAGTATTTTGATATGGTCTGAAAGATGGAATCTTCCTTCAAAGGATATTTAGTGAAAAACATTCCAAGACTGGATAATGAACATGCTGACATGCTGGCCAAGTCTGCCGCTCAGGGGCTCCCTTTGCCCACCGAAGTGTTCTTCGAAGTGTTAAAGGCACCCTCGGTTGATTTGATGGAAAGAGCCATCCTAACTGTCTCCCCTACACATAGTGACGATTGGAGAACATAAATTATAACCTTCCTTCTGGAAACCATCTAGTTGATGACGAAGCATACATCAAGAGAATGAGGCAAGGGCAAGGCTGTATAAAATCATAGAAGGGGAATTGTAGAAGGAAGGTGTCTGCTCACCTCTGCTAAAGTGCATATCAAGAGACAAAGTTCAAGAGCTAATAAGAGTGTAGGAAACGGTGGCGCCTAAGAGGGGGGGTGAATTAGGACTTCTAAAAACTATCTCTAAACTAGGCCACGAATAAATGCCTAGAACAAAACCTATGCAAATAACTTAACTAGATTGTACAAACTAGGTTTTGTCTATGTGTTGCTATCTCTACCACAAAAGGAGTTATGCAACTTAAGATCCAATCCTATATAATCTATACTAAGAATAGTAAAGATTGCAACTTAAGTAGAGAGAGTAAATATGGAAGATTAAAGAGCTAGTAGAGAAAGCAAACTTAAGTAGTAGAGTAAATGTGGACGGCGCCGATATTTTTACTGAGATATGCGGAACCACGCAAGGTCCCAACTAATTCCCGTTGGTGCCCCTACGCAAAGGGTAGCCCACGCGAGGGCCAAGCACCACGGACGAGCAACTCCATAGAGAGTCACGAGCCTTCTCCACGCGCAAGTGGTGCTCCGCTTCCGGCCTCCTCTCGGACGCTCCTCGCCATTTCCACTATCGAGCTTCCGGCCGAAATGTTGTGGGCCTCGTTCCATCCGGTACACGGTGGCGACTGTGACACAAACGCGATTGTCATGGTCTCGCAAGAATCTCACCCACTCAGTATAATTACAATGGCTCGTGCAAGAGCCAACAGGTTATGTGGTTTTTTTCTAAATCCACTCTACTAACTAGGGATCACCTAGAGCAAGCGCAATAGTGGTCTAATTAACCTAAGCACTTTGCAAAGCACCTAGATTAATCACCGAGTGATTCTATTAAGCATTTGGGTGTTTGAGAACTTGAAAATGTCTATAGTTGTTGAAATTGGCAAGAAAAATATCTTACATAACACATCTTGTCTTTATGGCTACAATAAAAATGAAAATGTTGAACATATGATTTTCAGATGCCCTCATGTAGTTTAAGTATGGACGGTTCTAGGTTTGACAGTAACCTAGAGACAGACATAACACAACATTAGTAGAAACTACTAAATATCTGTAGCAGCTGTTAGCAGCTAAATATCTCTAGGTTTGACAGTAACCTTGAGATAGATTTCACAACGTTTCAGCTAGCTTGCATTTAATATTTTAGTCCTATGGGGATGGAACTCCCTTTTTTCTACTTCGACTCTCTTTAGCTTCTTCGAACTCCTCCCAAAACCTTCACCCTTCATACACTACTATGCATAGAAAGAACTGACCTTTACTATCGACTATCACTGTTGTTGTTTACGAATCGATAGTGACAATGTCTGTCAGCTATAATCATCAGGTTCATGGCTTTAACTAGTAGAGTTAGGCCAAGTGTTACTGATATTAGGGTCATCACCACTGATTATTTTCTGAACTAATAATCATCTGTTATTTTCTCAACTAGACCTGAAACAAAAGAGAAGGGCCATTGCATATGATTTCTAGTACAACACACTAATAGGGTGTTTGGTTTGAGAAATGAGTTAGTCCATCATCTTCTCACTCCACAATTTTTTGTTTGGTTTGTTCAATGGAATGAGTTGATCCATCACCACCTCATTCCTCATAGTTAGTTAGTTAGTACTAATATGAGGAATGTGATCATTCCACCAAATTTGAGTAATTGACTCATGATGCATCACCTTATTTTGGATGAAGTGATTTTTCAAACCAAACACTACATAAGTTTTGCGGCTGGCCTGGTCACACTAAGCTTTCTTTGTTTGCATGTGCCATGGCTTGGATTGGAATGTATACCAATTTTAGCAGCATTTTGAATCAACAATCTTCTCAGCGCATGAAGGAAGGCACTGAACACACTGAGCTCATGGTAAATATAACCAAAATTCATGCATTAGAGTTCATCAGGACTCTTGAACTCGGTAGGTGCATCATAGTTCATGCAGTTCAAGGTAAATCTTGGAGGAGGGCATACCTCACTAGCGCCACGGTTTGGATCTTGGGGGAGACAACCTTATCTTGGATTTTGGAGGAGGGTGAAGGCCTTAAATATCGCCACGGAAGACGATGGTGGAGGACACCAAACCGACGACTAGAGATGGCAATGGGTACAAACCCGCTGGTTTTTTTTCCATCCCAAACACGTACCCGTGAAAAGTATCTATACCCATTAAAAACCCCGTACCCATGACGGGTTTGAAATTTTGTCCAAACCTACCGCCCATCGGGTTAGCGGGTACCCACGGGTTACCCACGGGGTTCATCTCCAATATGCTTGTTCTTCTCATAATCAATAAGTATCATAATGATTAATGAGATCATGGTCCAAGATTTATGTGATGAACAACAAGTTCATGATTTGGTATAAAAATTATTAGTAGAGATAATGAAATACAAATAATAAGTTGTATAATCAAGTGACCTTACACTAAGTTATCCATCCACCACATATATAACGCTAGTAAAAACTATAAGCAAGCAAGCAACACTCTCACCAACTACTTATACATTCACCATTTGATGAAAATTAGGAAGTAAATGGGGAGATAACAAGTTTGTTGTTCCTTTGTAAAATAAAATGACAATATGCACTTGTTTTGGTCGGGTTTAAAAAAACTCACGGGTTCACGAGTTTGGGTACTACAGGAACAAACCCATACCCATAAACCCGTCAGTTATAGATTTATGCCCATTAACAAACCCATGGGTATGAAAATTAACCCAAACCCATACCCTAATGGGGTAAAAACCCATCAGGTTTCGGGTACCCATTGCCATCTCTACCAGCGATAGAGATGGCGGAGGACGACAAATATGAGATGGGGACGGAGGTGGAGGGCGCAGTCGCCTCATGTCCCGCTCGCAACTGCGGCGGCGGTGGATACAGGACGATGGAGCTGATGTGGATCGTGGTTGCGCAGCGCGCGGTCGCACAGATCTGTCATGTCGCTTCCAAACTAGGGGGAAGGTTGCTCGGCCTCGAGTGACCGGGAGCGCTGCCACCGGTAATCCCCGGGGGTAGGGGAGAACTGGAAATCAGTGTTTGTCTTCCAAATGCGTTGAAAATTTTACGAGGGGCCCATCTCCACGCGGGCTTTCACCCCGAGAAAAGGGCAATCCCCGTCTCTCCCCCCCCCCCCCCCGAAGTGGCCTTCCAAACAAGCTCTAAAGGGCTCTTTGGAAAGCATGAATTTCCCAAGATTGTTATAGGAATTTACAGGAATTAGTTCAAAAACATAGAAAAAATGCAGGATTCAAGAAATTTTCCTTTATTCCAAAGGAACCCTAAGTCCCAAATGTGACGAAATGGCTATATAAGTAACTAAAGATGGGTTTCAGGCTAAATAAATAAGTTCCAAACTAAAATAGTTGAAATGGTAAGTCAAATTGTTATCGAGAAAAAAAAACAATTCTCTCTATTTCCTTTGCTTTAAAATAAATTAAGATTTAGACTTATCCAACATTTACTAAATTTATAGAAAAAATATTAATAGTTATAATACTAAAATAATATAATTATATACATCGTAAATTTTTTTTTACTTTACTTTTTTCTTGTCTCAGATATTGATACCTTAAATTAAATTTAGAAAAAAATGCTGTAAAAGTTAATATATTTAAAACGAAGTAACCTCCAATAAAGAAGCACTGCCTTGACAAAGCAACGGAGAGAAAGTCCAATTACGACTATACAGTCTTACTGTTGGACCAACAAATTCAGGTTCAATAACCCATCTGGCCATATCCGTTCCATTTCCATACCGGCGTTGAAATTGTGACTTGTGCACACCATTCTTGTCCGCATTCTTGGAGCCGCCATCGTGTGCTCCTGCACGTCTGCACTGCACCTGCAGTCCGCGCCGGAATCAGCCAACGCGAAACGGACGCCACCCACCGCCCGCGTCGGCTGACCATAAGAACGGAAGAACCCATCGATCGCCCGGAAGAGAGAAAAATCCTAGCAAACAAGCCTCGGTGGCCGTGGCCGTGTCCGCGTCCCAACTCCCAAGCCGGTCTGATTTTTTAGCTTTTTTAATACGCTTAGATTTATCATATGTTCGTTTTTAAATCCAAGTAGAAGACATAACTAAGACATAATTGAGTACAAAAGAGTATATCTAAAGCCTTGTATCTTAATTAATACTGCATACTCTTTGTATTAAACGATGATTGATCCATTGTGCACATGTACTATGTATGCACATATATGTTTCATACTTGACAAATTTTGCAATATAAAATATACATATATGATTGATTTAACGTGAACTGTATCGTTGCCATATATGTTCAACTAAATCATTTTTTAGCTCAATGTGCTTTGAGCGATCCATGATCTCTGCATTTCGTCGAAGTACATCTGCAAAACACGGATTAACTTGATTGCTCACTTCGGGTGGTAAGACGATATATGCTCCAGGATTCTCGTTCAAAACCAAAGGTATCGTAGCCATTTCCTTTTCATCTTTAACTATCATGTTGTGTAAGATAACACATGCTTGCATTATATTCGCTACATCTTTCCTTTTCCATAGGCGTGCCGGTCGACGAACGATATTAAATCTGGACTGCAACACACCAAATGCACACTCTACATCCTTCCTTACACTTTCTTGATGAAGTGCAGAACATTTATCTTTATCATTTTGAGGACTTTTTATTGATTTCACTATCGTAGCCCAGTCTGGATATATTCCATCTGCAAGGTAATATCTTGTAGTATATTGCTTTCCATTCACAACATATTGTACTCTAGGAGCTTCGCCTCTTAATTTTTGGATAAACATCAGTGACTTATTTAAGACATTGATGTCATTGTTGGACCCTGCAGTTCCAAAAAAGCATGCCATATTCTAAGATCTTTCGATGCTACTGCCTCTAGGATCATGGTGGGAACACCTTTATCTCCACGAGTGAATTGACCTCTCCATCCCACTAGACATTTTTCCCATTGCCAATGCATACAATCTATGCTTCCAAGCATGCCAGGAAAACCACGAGCTTCTGCGACTTGGAGGAGGTGTTCGACCTCATCAGTTCTTGGACCCCTCAAGTATTCTTCACCAAAAACATCTATAACTCCTTTAGCAAAATTACCCAAGCATTCCAAAGCTGTGCTTGCTGCAAGCTTTAAATTATCATCAAGTTGGTCAGTTGGAGTACCGTAAGCTAACATTTTAATGGCAGTCGTGCATTTTTGAATAGGTGAGAGTCCTTCCCTTCCCACACAATCCAATCTACCAGTAAAATATGGTGACCACTCACTAAGTGCAGCAACAATTTTCAAGAACAATGGTTGCCCCATTCTAAATCTCTGGTGGAACATCTCATCGGTATAAATTGGATTAGCAGAAAAATAGCAAGCAACAAGATCTGCATTTGCTACCTGACGAGGCCTTGGAACAAACCTTCTACGGTAGCATCTCCGTTGTGGCGACTGTTCTAGCAAATTGGAGATGATATCCTGACCAATTCCATCAAGAAAGCTATATAGAAATTCTTCTTCAGCAAGAAGATCTTCTACTGTGTAAACGTCGTCAGCATCATTGAACTCCAATTCTTCATCGTCGCCCTGTGAATAATTGGCACTTTCTTGTGGTCTATTTGCTCCTGACATCTTTGGTAATGCATCTGCAGACACCCAGGATATATATATATATATATATATATGTATATATATAGCATGTCAGATTGGACTGTGTGGGAATCTGCAGTTCCAAAAAAACACGCCTGCTTCACATTTGAGTTATAAAATCCAGTTCACATTTCAGTTATAAATTCCAGTTCACATTTCAGTTATAAAATCCCACACCTGCTTCTCAGGTTCACACGATTTCATCATGCATTGCAGACATGTCTTGCTTGAGGAGACAAGCGTAAGTTTCTAGCATCTTGGACTCTTTTTCCAGCAACCTTGCTTCCTTCTCATCCTTTGCTGCTTGCAGAGATAATTTTGATGCCTCGATCTTGTCATTGCTTATCTTATGTTGCATTTCAAGAACCTTCATACGATTGGCATGGCAACCATTTTGAATCTTTTCAAATCTGTCTAACTCATCTAATCGTCTTACCTTGTCAGTAGCATCATAAGCAGCCTTCTTAGCACCCTTCTTAGCAACCTTGTCAGTAGCATCATAAGCAGCCTGCTGCCCAATCGGTCTCGGGAGCTCAAGGTCTTCAGCTTCATCGACTATAGGGTTGCTGCTGTCCATCTCCTTCCTTTTATTACTATGGTCATTATAAGAGAACCACTTTGCCTCATTACGCACCATGTTCCAAACATCCATAAACACAAAATGAACCCCTTTATTTTCTTCTTCATAGAACTTGTGAGCTTTATCGATCCACATTTGGTCCGAATACCCGCTAGTGTATATATTCATAGCTTTCAACCAACAATCATTGAATAGGTTTATCCATCTATTTAACTTGTGCCACCTCTCCTTTACCTGAGTTTTAGTCCTCCATTTGATTTTCTCAGTAGTAAGATTGTACTCGTTCACCACATCCTCCCAATACTTATCTCCTTTTTTATTGTTTCCACTCAATGAATCAATGAATGTTTCAGCCAAGCACTCATCTACACAAGAAAAAGACACACAAGCAAATAAGTACCCTTCCATGTGAGAAAATAAAAACTGAAAGTGCATTGGAAAAATAATTACCACTCTAACATCTTCATCTGATTTCCATATTAGTCTTGTCTCCTTCCTAATTTCATCAGGTTTATCATCAATCTGAATAACATGTGATGTTGCTCCTAGGTGTTCATTCTCTGAGCAGTTTTGTGGTTGCTCTTCCACCATGTATCACATAAAACCATTAGAACTGTAATTTTTAAAATAATCTACCAATCAGTTTTTGCTAACCACTTCAGTCATCAGAACTAGTAAATGATCTCAACGAAATAATCTGGCAGCAATTCAGAGAACTATGCAACAGTTCAGAGAAATAATCTAATCTCATAGTTGTACCTGTGCAGCAGTTCAGAGAACGATGGTGAAGATCCATTGTTGAGAGAACTGAATGTGCTTGTTGTGGGTGAAGCACGAGCAGTGGGGTGAATGGGGGTGAATGGTCGTCGAGTGCCCACCAGTGAGGTGTCCTGGACGTTGCTGTCGGAGAGGATCCGAAGGTTGCCGCTGTTGTAGAAGCAGGCAGGAAGCCGGGGCACCGAGCGGTTCATCTCTGCCGCGCGGGTGAGATTGGGGCCGCCGGCAGCAGGGGAAAGACCCGACCAGCTCTTTCTTGGTCGTACCATTGCCGGGAGAGGAGGGATGGACGGCGAATCTGGTAGTAGACAGCGGCGGCGGCACACTGCGGAGGAGTCGAGTGTGGCGGCGGTGGGGAAAGTGACGGGAGAAATGGTGAATGGGCACAATAGATCGGGAAGAAACGACTCCTTACGTACAAGGCAGATACGCCTTTGTTGCTTCGTTGTCGAGCCGCGGTCTGAAACCGTTCCTTCGTCAAGAGTCGACTTTTTTGTTTTTTTGCAAAAAAAAAACCCTAGACACGACTCAAGACACACGTTATTAATTGGTTTTGTACCTGCCCTAATAGAGAAGCATGTTAAAAGAAGTACAATAATAGCAAAGAAAAACTCGATACCGAGGTAGTACCACATGGCTTCTATGATGACGCAGTGACCGGAACGACACCGAACCGCGAACGAAAACGTAACTTTTTGAAAGGGCTAAAATAAAAAATTTTGCCCTCCCCGGCTCCCCCCTCCCATTTGCGCCGCCACGTGCCCGCTCAGCTTGACCAGGTGACGAGCCCGCTAGCTGCCACGTTCCCCCGCGGTCCGCTGCCGCGCCACGCAGCCAGCTCGTATAGAAATATATACGGAAGTACTAGTATTTCTCATCATCTGACCGCCGCCCATGACCGAACCGAACAAACCAGCGGAGCGTGCGGTGGGTGATGATAATTCCCACATCCGCTGCTCGGGGTGCGGTCGGCGCGTGAGACCGTGCGAGAGAGCCAGAGAGGGCACGCAGGACACCACCGCGGCCCCTGCCCCACGCCCACATCGGCTCCCGCGTCGGCCCCGCGTCCATCCGGCCGCCTTTCCGCTCACCGTCCGCCGCTTCTTCTCCCCTGTGGGCCCGTGACCTGGCCTCCCTCCCACCTCGCCCCGCCGATTCAGCTCCCCTTCCTCGACGCAGGCATCGGGGCCACTCATGCATAACGTTCGCACGGTGTTCCGCTTCCGCCCGTCTTGAGAAACTAAAACACACAGAGAGAGCAGTAGCGGTAGCGCGGACGGAGTGGGTGCCCGGGCCGGGCACCAGCGGAAGGAAGAGGTTGCCGGCGGCTGTAGACCTCACGGCGATGGATATCACGGAGGTAACGGTGGTGCACCACGCAGCGCTCGTGCTGGCGGCGCTCTGGGTCGCCGCGGCATCCGGCTGGACGCACCCGGCGCTCTTCCTCGTCGGGCTCCTGTACATATTTGCGGTGAGTGCGCATGCTCCATCCACCCGCCCGCCGGAGTCTCTCTCTCTCTCTCCTTCTTGCCTCGGACCGATTGCTTCGGTCCCCCGTTGTTGCCGAGAACTCGATGAATTAGTCAAACTCTGGCTCCCGTTTCTTCACCGCTACATTTAGGTGTTCGATTTATATATTGCTCGTCTTAAATTTTTTTGTGGACTTTCATGTATTCCCCTCCTTGTTTTCGACTCAGCTGCATTGTTACGAGCTAGTAAAGGTTAGAGATAAATTGACGAACACGCTGTCTTTGGTTGCTGATCGAGTCATTAACCCATGAGAACGTCATGTCTGACCAAAACGGGCCTTAGTCATAGCGTTGACGAAAGCAAATCGTTATCATACTTAAGATGCTGGAGATATTCATGTTCGCTAGTGTTAGGATTTATGGGCTTGGCCCAATTAATAAATTCAAATAAATCCCAGAAAATCTCAAAAGCCCATACAAGGGGATGGCTAGAGGATAGGTGGAACCATTAGCACCATATTGCTAGCTCTAGTGGAGTAGAGCTAGCTTAAATATGAAAGTCACACTCACTCACCAAGTCATGGATGAGAGGAGAGAGTGTGGAGAGCCACGCGCGCGCGCTCGCCTGGCCGGGGCGGGGCGGGGCGGGGCGAAGGGCGCGGACGCACGACATGCGCGTGAATGGTCCGCCGAAATCCGGCCCCTCGCCTTGCGGGGGCGCGGCTACTGCGAGATTTTCGTGGCGGATAAGCACGGGGGGTCGCCCTGAGCCGCCTTCCAGTTCTCTTCGTCCCGATTGTAGAGGTGCATCTGCGATTAGGAGAGCAGGTCTCCGGAACCCTTCGCCTTCTAGATCCTGCACCAGGAGAGGCCGAATAAGGTTTTTGGGAAGCGTCTTCACGCGACTGCTCGTGATCTGATTGACCTCGTCGACCCTGCTGATTTCGCTACTTCGACATCGTCGACCCTGCTGATTCCGGCGCGTGCCATCTATCAGTAAGTCTAATCAGTACGCATCATCTGATTTGGCTTGTTATTTCAGTGCTTGTGATTTTGTCATGATTTATATTCGGAATTTAAACTGGAATTTGTCTAATTGTTCAACAATCCAAAAACCTTATTGTAGACAATTTCCTAGTTTTTCTATGGCTGCTTTTGCCGACGCGCTGAAGCTAGAAAAGTTTAATGGTATGCACTTTAAAAGATGGCAAGTCAAGGCCACGCTCTGGCTTACTGCTATGAATGTCTTCCATGTTAGTAAAGGCAGACCTGAGGGTCCACTGACTCCTGAACGGGAGAAAGAGTACGACCATGCCAATACTATGTTCACGGGAGCCGTTCTTAGCGCCCTTGTTGACCGTCTGGTTGATGCAAATATGCAGTACACAGACGGGAAAGAGTTGTGGGATGCACTTACTACTAAGTATGGTGCATCAGATGCTGGCAGTGACCTGTATATCATGGAGAGCTTTCATGATTATAAGATGGTTGATAATCGCTCTATTGTAGAGCAAGCTCATGAAATACAGTGTATAGCCAAGGAGCTCGACCACCTTAAGATAGTCCTTCCTGACCGATTTGTGGCTGGGTGCATTATTGCAAAGTTGCCTTCTACATGGAGGAACTTCGCCACAGCTCTGAAACATAAGAGACAGGAGATATCAGTTGAAAATCTGATAGCGTCTCTGGATGTTGAGGAGAAAGCTCGGGCAAAGGACACAGGATCTAAAGGAGGCGAGGGCCACTCCAGCGCCAACATGGTTCAGAAGAACCACAACAAGGGCAAAGGAAAGCCAAAATCTAACAAGCCCAACAAAACTACCAACTTCAAGAAGAAGAAGAACAAGGCTGAATTGACATGTTTCGCATGTGGCGAGGCGGGTCATTTTGCCAAGGATTGTCCTGATCGAGCGGATCGCCGTGGCAAAAAGGGCAATGTCAACACAGTGGTCGCTAGCAATGAGGAAGACAAAGGGTATGGTAATTTACCTTTTATCTTCTCAGTATTTCAATCACCTAGCTGGTGGCTTGATACTGGTGCTAATGTTCATGTGTGTTCTGACATTAACTTGTTCTCTTCTTATCAGGGCGCCCGGGATTCTTCCGTGCTAATGGGGAATGGGTCACATGCTTCTGTTCATGGCACTGGCACGGTGGATCTGAAGTTTACTTCGGGAAAGATCGTGCAGCTGAAGAACGTGCATCATGTCCCTTCTATACACAAGAATCTCGTTAGCGGAACCCTTCTATGTAGAGATGGGTTCAAGGTAGTTTTGGAGTCCAATAAATTAGTTGTGTCCAAGTCTGGACAATTTATTGGTAAAGGCTATGATTGCGGAGGCTTGTTCCGCTTTTCTTTGTTAGATTTCAATAATAAGTCTGTGAACCATATTTGTGCTAATGTTGATGATCTTGCGAGTATTTGGCATTCTCGTTTGTGTCATATTAATTTTGGCTCTATGTCTCGGCTTGCAACCATGAGTTTAATTCCGAATATCACCATAGTCAAAGGTTCTAAGTGCCATAGTTGTGTGCAGTCGAAGCAACCTCGAAAGCCTCATAAGGCTGCTAAGGAGAGACACCTGGCACCGCTAGAACTCATACATTCTGATCTTTGTGAGATGAATGGTGTGTTGACAAAGGGTGGTAAGAGATACTTCATGACATTGATTGATGATGCGTCTAGATTTTGCTATGTATACTTGCTAAAAACTAAAGATGAGGCTTTAGACTACTTTAAAATCTACAAGGCTGAAGTTGAAAACCAACTAGAGAGAAAGATCAAACGTCTTAGATCAGATCGTGGTGGCGAGTTCTTTCCCAAAGTCTTTGACGATTTCTGTGCAGAACATGGCATTATTCATGAGAGGACTCCTCCCTATTCACCCGAGTCAAACGGGATTGCTGAAAGGAAAAACCGTACGTTGACTGACCTGGTGAATGCCATGTTAGACACTTGTGGTTTATCTAAGGCATGGTGGGGGGAGGCAGTCCTGACTTCATGTCATGTTCTGAATAGAATTCCTATGGGCAAAGAAGAGAAAACCCCTTATGAGAAGTGGGTTGGGAAAAAACCATCACTTTCATACTTGCGCACTTGGGGGTGCATGGCGAAAGTCAATGTACCAATTAATAAAAAGCGCAAGCTTGGTCCAAGGACAGTGGATTGTGTCTTTCTTGGATATGCTTCGTGTAGCATAGCATATAGATTTTTAGTAGTTAAATCTGAAGTTCCTGATGTATTTGTTGATACTATTATGGAATCACGTGATGCTACTTTCTTTGAACATATATTTCCAATGAAAGACATTCATAGCAATTCTAGATACTCTTCTGAGATAACTCCTGAACATAGTACACCTATTGAGAGTTTTGAACAGCCACATGAAATTGTCCTAGAGGAGGATGACAATGATGCTCCTAAAAGGAGCAAGAGACAAAGGGTTGAAAAATCCTTTGGTGATGATTTCATTGTGTACCTTGTGGACGATACTCCTACTACCATTGCAGAAGCATTTGCATCTTCAGATGCAGATGATTGGAAAGAAGCAGTTCATAATGAGATGGACTCTATTCTTTCAAATGGTACGTGGGAAGTCACTGATCGACCCTATGGATGCAAACCTGTGGGTTGTAAGTGGGTGTTTAAAAAGAAGCTCAAGCCTGGTGGTACAATTGAAAAGTACAAGGCTAGGCTTGTGGCTAAAGGCTATACTCAGAAAGAAGGAGAAGACTTCTTTGATACTTACTCACCTGTTGCTAGAATGACCACTATTCGAGTACTACTTTCTTTGGCTGCCTCGTATGGTCTCCTTGTTCATCAGATGGATGTAAAGACAGCTTTTCTTAATGGAGAGCTGGACGAGGAAATCTATATGGAACAGCCTGATGGATTTGTAGTAAAGGGTCAAGAAAGCAAGGTGTGCAAGCTATTGAAATCTTTGTATGGTCTGAAGCAAGCACCAAAGCAGTGGCATGAGAAGTTTGACACTACTCTAACGTCTGCAGGCTTTGCCATTAATGAGGCAGACAGGTGTGTATATTATCGCTGTGGTGGGGGCGAAGGAGTTATATTGTGCTTATATGTTGATGATATATTGATATTTGGCACAAACATTGATGTGATCAATGAAGTCAAGTCTTTTCTATCAAAGAGTTTTGATATGAAAGATCTGGGAGAAGCTGATGTGATTCTAAACATCAAGCTGATTAAGGCAGATGGTGGGATTACTCTCTCGCAATCTCACTATGTTGAAAAGGTTTTGAAGCGATTTGGCTTCTCTGAGTGCAAACCTTCTCCAACACCTTATGATCCCAGTGTGACACTGCGAAAGAACAAGAGAATTGGTTTAGACCAATTGAGATACTCTCAGATTGTCGGTTCACTCATGTATCTTGCTGGTGCAACAAGGCCCGATATCTCGTTTGCTGTGAGCAAATTGAGTAGGTTCATGTCAAACCCCGGGACTGATCATTGGCATGCTCTTGAGCGGGTTATGCGCTACCTGCAAGGTACAATGAGTTATGGAATTCACTATTCTGGTCAGCATGCAGTACTTGAAGGATATAGTGATTCGAACTGGATATCTGATGCAGACGAGCTTTATGCCACCAGTGGTTATGTCTTTACTATTGGTGGAGGTGCGGTATCATGGAGGTCATGCAAGCAGACCATTTTGACGAGGTCAACCATGGAAGCCGAGCTAGCTGCACTTGACACAGCAACCGTTGAGGCAGAATGGTTGCGTGAACTCTTGATGGACTTGCCAGTGGTTGAGAAACCAATACCAGCTATCCTTATGAACTGTGACAATCAGACAGTGATTGCTAAAGTGACGAGTTCTAAGGATAATGGAAAGTCATCAAGACATGTCAAAAGACGATTGAAGTCTGTCAGAAAGTTGAGAAACTCCGGAGTTATAAGTGTGACTTATATTTCAACAGATAAAAATCTGGCAGATCCTTTTACCAAGGGACTACCACGTAATGTGATAGAAATCGCATCGAGAGAGATGGGTATGAGACCCGAATAAAGTTGCCATGGTGGAAACCCAGTCTATGTGATCGGAGATCCCGTGAATTAGGTCCTGGGAAGAACAAGCCATTGGTGAACTGAGGAGAGTAACCTTTGACCCTCTCTAAGTAAAGATGTAATACTCTCAAATGCTGTAAGGCAGGTTGGCTTTGTGCCTTAATGTGTTCTGTTGGCTTGTATTAGCGAAGATGTTGTCCTGCAGAACATTCTTTGAAAGAACACACCTATATGAGTTAGACTGTCTAACGTCGCAGTCTATGAGATTTGGGTGATCTCTAGTAAACTCATGAAGAGACCTTGGAGTACGACGTATATGCTCTACCCGAGAAGGGGACTACTGGTAGCCAAGTATTGGTCATGACTTCAAGTGAAACCCATTCACGCAAAACTTGCAATTCAAGGCATAGTCCATTGTCCAAGTTGTGGGTTGGTGTAGCTTGGAGTTCTAGGCGGAAGTTCAACTTAACAGTCTCTGCTGAAAAACTAGTATATTAAACAGTAGTGAACAGTGGCGAAAACTGCAGATGGGCATTTGAGATCTGGTGGGGGATTGTTAGGATTTATGGGCTTGGCCCAATTAATAAATTCAAATAAATCCCAGAAAATCTCAAAAGCCCATACAAGGGGATGGCTAGAGGATAGGTGGAACCATTAGCACCATATTGCTAGCTCTAGTGGAGTAGAGCTAGCTTAAATATGGAAGTCACACTCACTCACCAAGTCATGGATGAGAGGAGAGAGTGTGGAGAGCCACACGCGCTCGCTCGCCTCGCCTCGCCTGGCCTGGCCTGGCCTGGCCGGGGCGGGGCGGGGCGAAGGGCGCGGGCGCACGACATGCGCGTGAATGGTCCGCCGAAATCCGGCCCCTCGCCTTGCGGGGGCGCGGCTACCTTTTGCCGTTTGATTTTTTGGTTTCTTGGCTGTTACGCTTATCCTAACCGATCGCTATAAAATCTCAACTGATTGCGAGATTTTCGTGGCGGATAAGCACGGGGGGTCGCGGACTCGGCCCTATAAAAGGAGCCCGGCAGCCAGCCTCCAAATTATCCCAATTCGCTTTCGCCTCTCTTCACAGCTGAGCCGCCTTCCAGTTCTCTTCGTCCCGATTGTAGAGGTGCATCTGCGATTAGGAGAGCAGGTCTCCGGAACCCTTCGCCTTCTAGATCCTGCACCAGGAGAGGCCGAATAAGGTTTTTGGGAAGCGTCTTCACGCGACTGCTCGTGATCTGATTGACCTCGTCGACCCTGCTGATTTCGCTACTTCGACATCGTCGACCCTGCTGATTCCGGCGCGTGCCATCTATCAGTAAGTCTAATCAGTACGCATCATCTGATTTGGCTTGTTATTTCAGTGCTTGTGATTTTGTCATGATTTATATTCGGAATTTAAACTGGAATTTGTCTAATTGTTCAACAGCTAGTTCGGTCGATTGAAGGATGGTACACGCTTTCTATGGTCCTCTGTCTTTTACATCCAATCGTGTAGAAAGAATTTGGAAAGTCTTAGAACAATGTATACTGTCCTTGGCACAGAAGACGTGTTTCAAAGCTGCACAAACGAAGCGCCTGTTTTATACTAAGAGCCATTTGTTGGCTAGCTAAAAAAATAGCTCTAGTGCATCAAATAGGACATTAATATGTTGGCTAATCTTTCTGTCAAGCCTCGAACTAATGTTAGCCAACTAGCTGACAAACACCAACTATTTTTTTGGGGGTGGGTGGGTGGGGGAGTGCTACACCAAATTGTGCGCAAACTAGTTGTAAACTAGTGGAGTAGTTAAAGTTGAAGCAGTTGAAGTCAATTTCTGGTCAATAATTCGTTTTTACTTTTGTTTTTAGGGAGGATATCATGGCCGATGTTTTCATCATGTGAATTGACTCTGTCCGAAATTTGAATTATTATTAGTACTTTTTATTGTGTTGGTCCTGTGACTTGGTTACAGTTGCAGAAGGTCTTCCCCTTGGAATTTTCAGATTCGATGTTCTGATATTCTATTGCGAGTTTGCAACCAGTGCCAGAGTTCATTGCAGTGCCCTATAAGTTACGGAATGTTGACTAAAATACCAATGGACACTTGAACTAATCTCTCTACTGACATTTAGATTTTTTTCTACATCAGGTCTCTCAACGTAGCTCGACCTTTCACATGCTGTATGTCAGATTCATTTTTGGCTTGCTACCCATCTGTGTATCTGCGCACCATTGTTAATATAATAAATTAAGTAATACCCACTTCAAAGAAATTATAATAAAAATTTCTGTGACCATCTTAGTACCGTGGATCACAAATTTCATCAAAAAAAGATTCCTCTTATAGGGCAAGGAGCATGATAATCCAATGCAGAAACTGTGTTCAGCACAGAAGATCGAGCGAATACAGTTTTTCAATTATCTCATCTCAGTAACAATATGATTTTTAGGTGAATCAACGATACACAATGAGGCTGTGGAGGCGGATACAGTATGAGGAAAGGAAATGTGCCAATCAGAGAAAGGTACTATAGTTTCTTGATTTATTGTTCTAATTCAGCTTTCTTATCAGATCGAGAAGTCTGGTTTACTTCTCATTTCATTATATTTTTGGACCAGCTTCTCTCTGATGCAGAGACTGTCAGGTGGCTTAATTACGCTGTGGAAAAGATTTGGCCAGTTTGCATGGAGAGGGTTGCATCCCAGCAGTTCCTTTTACCCATATTCCCGTGGTTCCTAGAGAAGTTCAAACCATGGACAGCAGTAAGTATCGGGTTTCTTAATAACTGCTAGTACCTGTAAGATCTCTTTTACTGTATTCGTATTTATGCGTTAATTTTGATTAGTTCTCTTCAAAGTTGTAAAACTCAAAAGACAAAAAGGAATGCAATCTGCTGCCAATTTGTATGCTTATGAAGCTATGATATATTCCGTTATATACCTGATCAAATATCTATTTACATTTCATTTTGCAGAGGAAAGCAGTAATCCAAAGCCTTTACTTGGGTAGGAACCCACCGATGTTTACAGATATTAGGGTAGTTAACCAATCAACCGATGATGACCACTTGGTGTGTAATGTGAATATCATATGTTCTCTCTCAGATACTCATTTTGTAGACCGTGAAACAGCTAAAATTTACATGCCAGGTTCTAGAGATAGGGATGAATTTTCTTTCAGCTGACGATATGGATGCAAGAATGGCTGTGCAACTAAGGAAGAGATTAGGATTTGGCATTACAACAAACATGCATATAACTGGGATGCATGTTGAAGGAAAGGTGTGCATCATTTCTTTGATCTTAGTACAAGTGGTTTGTTGGACTAGTTTTCTTTTCAGTCACCACTGCGTTCTTAGTGTTACACATACTAGTAAGTGTTCGTTGGAGCTGAGCACTGACATGGCTCAGAGCAGCAGAATGCTTTTCAAAAAATAAATAATGTGTAGACAAGAAAAATAAGACCATATGAAGAAATAGAAAGCAAATATTTCACAATAACTATAAACAGTTGTCTGGGACTTTCATGTTAGTTCTCCTGATGATCTTTATAAGATCACATGCAAAACATATCTGTTGTGTTTACTGAGCCTCTATAGGGTTTGTGTGCAGGTTCTGGTAGGGGTGAGATTTCTGCGGCAGTGGCCATTTATTGGGCGTGTAAGAGTATGCTTTGTTGAGCCTCCATACTTCCAAATGACAGTGAAACCGCTGTTTGGTCATGGACTTGATGTAACTGAACTCCCAGGAATTTCTGGATGGCTTGTAAGTCCATCTAATTTAGTTTATTGTTTCCGTCTTTCATTTTTTTAATTACATTTGAATGTCATTACAATTTTCTTGGGTACTCAGTTTCCTTATTTTTTTTAAAAAAAAATTCAGGACAGGATGCTGGATGTTGCCTTCGGACAGACACTTGTGGAGGTTACATTTTCTAGACCATGAATTTTTAATTAAAAAAGCTTGGCCACATTGTGAAAGTTCTAAGTTGCTGCATTAAACTATAGTTTTAAATTGATCATTGTCCATTGTTGAACAAGCAAAGGCAAGGGACGTTCTATGTGTTTGAATATGTAAATTGCTCTAGCCTCAAACATTATGCTTGCCTGCAATGGATGAGCCTTTTGACATGGCTTCGGGTCTTGGGGATTCATTGATACATTTTGTTGGATCATGTTTTTAAAGGATCTTATACAAATAGCTAAATAACTTTAGAATTAATTGTTTTGCAGCCCAACATGCTAGTTATTGATCTGGAAAAGTTTGCCTCTGAATCAACAGGTAATTGATGTAAACTTCTTGTGCTGCAATTTGGTTTTCTAGTTAGTTGCTCCCTTCATTTCAATTGAGTAGGCATATGGGGATAGAAACATATCACAGAAGACTCCCGTCCTTAAGTTGCCCCTCGCTTCTGTAGCCCCCCTTCCAGATCCGGTTTTGGTCGGATCCGAGTTTGTAGATCTAGTTTTAACCATTTTTTGGTAGATTTTGGTAAAAAAATATAGCTTATGCCACTTTTGTTTTGCGGTCTTGGTGTCGCCCATTGCTGCTCTACTTTGCACTCTTGCCATGGTGTTCCAGTTCTACAATGTTCGATGCTTTTTAAAGGAACCAATTACCGTGACTAACTAGGTTCCACACATGCATTAGTTGAGGGAAGTGGAATTATCGATAAGAGATGGGCCAGTTGGGCTAGGGCGACACGATGAAGTCACGACGTCGCCTGGGCAATGCCGGACTTGCCTAGGCGCTCGCCTAATTTCCTCTAGGCGAGGCGAACAGCTATGGCCTCCAGCCCCGACTGACTCTACGCCTAGGTGGCGACAAGGCGTCACCTAGGCAATGCTGTGATAAGCATGCTCATAGCTAGGTCATTGATCATCGTTGGCATAGTCTTGTTGGGTGATTCTTTCCTATATGGTTGTTAATGGGTGATTCTTTCCTATATGGTTGTTTCATAATTAGTGTGAGATCTCCCTGATTGACTCCCTGATCATTGTTTCTATAAATTAGGTGTAGCACAATCTGGTAGAGGTTTATATATTGTAATCCTGCTACTCAGTGCAATACAACACACAACATTCCACGCTATCATGGTATCACAAGATAGTCACAATCATATGACCTATAGCTTTTGCTAAACTCTTCCCTGAATACGATGCCTGTGCTGCAGCACCATGGCCTCCGCAGAGCCTCCACCCATCGCCGATGTCGGCGCTGCGTAGGAGACAGCTCGCCAGGCCCTGGTCGCCGCCGCCGATGCAGCAGCCAAGGCAGTCGCTGCCGCCCAAGATCGGGTCTACGTCCCTCAGAACACCCTCGCTAGGGATCGACAGACCGCCTCCGACCTTGAGCGCATTGCGGCTATCACCCACAGCGCGTCAGCGCCATCTTCCCACCACCCTAGGGCGGCGTCCCGAACAACGACGCTGATGTTGTCGAAGACCCCGACTATGAGGCCGCCCTCATCGTCAATCTTCAAGCGCAGGCGACGAATATCTAGAACATGTGTGCCCTTGTGCCCGTGGTTTTGGATCCACTTTCTCCCCACTACAATCGCTGGCGCGATCTCATTCTGCTCGCCCTCGAGCGGTACGCCCTCACCGACCATGTCCTCTCCGACGCCTGCCCCGTCACACCATCCTAGCGGCGCATGAATGCCGTTGTGCTGTCTTGGGTGCTAGGCACACTCTTCCCCGAGCTGATGGAGTCTGCTTGCACCTCTGGTGGCACTGCGTGCTACGCCTGGTTGACCATCGAGGAGCAATTCCTCGGCAATCGCGAAGCTCGCGCACTTCACCTCGACGCCGAGTTTCATGTTTTCATGCTGGGCTATCTCTCCATCAGCGACTATTGTCGCAAGATGAAGGGGATGGTCGAGGCCCTTGGTGATCTTGGTGTGGTCATCCACGACCGTACCCACGTCCTGAACGTGCTGCGTGGCCTGAATGAGAAACTCGCCCACATGAAGGTCCACTTCAAGCGCTCGAAGCCGTTCCCCTCCTTCGCCGACGTCCGCAATGATCTCATCCTCGAGATCGGCTCCAGCATGCCACCTCTGCCTTTGGTCACCGCTCTCATCGCCAGTACCACTATTTCCTCCATCGCCCCTCCCCCAGGAGGTGTCACGGCGGCCGCTGGTGGTAGTAGCCGACCCACTAGCAAAACCCATGGAGGGTCCGCCTCTGCTAGTGGTCGTCGACGGTGTTGCCCCAACAACAGCGGAGGAGGCAAGGTTCAGTCGCCCTGGCCTTCGATGTACAATCCATGGACCGGGCAAATCACGATGTAACCCAACCCTAGGGACAACAATGCGGCGAATGTCCGCCTGCACACCAGGGCGCACCACAGCATGCGCCCCAGCAGGCGCTCTTCGCTGCTCCGACCCAGTAGGCACTTCTACCGTGTCACTTTCCCAGCCTATCGGGCTGGTTCAACATCAGCTTGGTCCGCCACTGCATCATCTCGGGAGCAGCAGCCCCCTGCGATTCCTGCCTCCCCGAGTGCGCCATGGACTGGATCCTGGGATTGACTGTCTCTCGCCAGCTACTTCAGCACCATGACCCTAAGTCCTCCTAGCGCCACCAACTGGGTCATGGATTCCGGTGCTTCCAGTCACATGACTCCCGACAGTGGTAACATCTCTTTATTTCGTCCTCCGCGCTCCACTTCCATCATGGTTGGAAACGGATCCACTTTACCTGTCACAACTTCTAACCACTCCATCATACCGGGTCCATTTTATCTTAATAACATTCTGTGGGGGGGGGGGGTGTTAGAGTACCCGTCTAGGGTTTTGGGGTTAGACCCTTGTAATTACCGTCACACCCTTATGTAATGGGCCAGGCCCAACATCTATTGATATATATACCAGTCTCAACCCTAGTTAGGGTTTCCCATACTCTCACTCTCCAACTTCTTTGTCAGCTAGAGCTAGAGAGGAAGATGACCTTGCATGCCCTCCTTTAGCTCCCCCTCTCTTTCGACTACAACAGTTAGGCGTCGGCGTAAGTCCTATAATAGTTCGTCGCTTCGTTGAAGTGCCTGTCTTGCACAACGTCACGTGTTTAAAGATCTGGGCGTTGTTGGGATTGACTGGAAGCCCAACGAGAGTTCAATTTAAGCTTGCACAGACCATCTAAAGGAGTTGTTGCCACCAGACCTCCTCAAGAAGCTTTTGAGTTTAAAAGGTCGTGCCTTTTGGGATTTTGTGGCAGAGGTTTCTTTGTTTTTTCGTTAGATTTTGTCTTTGTTTTGCTGGGTGTGCTCATGTTGTGCCAGCATTGTTTGTGCGCACGCTCTTGTTGCTAGGGAGTTGCTGTCGTTGGTAGGATTGACATAGCTTTTGTTGTAGTCCTCTTCAAGAGGCGGTTGTTTGCTTATTTTGGGCCGGTAGCTCTCCTATCCGGTTCGTTTCAAAAAAATGTCAGAGCTACTCGATATGCGATGACGAGCTGTGTTCTCTTAGGTCTGTTGGTGTGAGCTATGTGTAGGTGGCAGTGTTCTGGTGGATTTGGCTGCTGTCCGCCTTGGGCAATTGGAGCTGCCGGTCACTTTTGTGACAAGTTCGGCAATGAAGAAGCTGCTTATTACATCATTTGTATATATGTCACTATGTGTAGGGTGCTCAGGGCTTGCTGTTTGGGCTGTGCCGTGCTTAGGTTTTCTCTTGTTTTCCTAAAAAAATATTGCAAATGTGATGTTTTTAGGCCCATTTTCCTTTATACACTTAGCTAAATCACTTATGCTTAGGTAAATTGCAGGTGCTTTCTGCCCTCTTCAAAGAGTTTTTTTTGAAACAAAAATCGAGTAGGTTTATTATTTTTTGTCCGATGTTCAAATTTATTTAGTAGGCCCACACTCAGTTTCCAAAGCCCTAATGTACCAGGCTACGGCGCTACGCCGAATTACTCCTTTTATGCGCATGAGTGACTTGCAGCCCATGCCTTGCATGGATGCATGCAGGCATGCAGCTGTACAGGGGAAACATTTGTTAGCTGCAGGTAATCTGGTCTCTGTTATGCTGCTGCTTCGTTTTGGAGCCAAAAAACTTGCCTACTAAATAAAAACAGATGGAGTACTTCCTCTGAGGCTAGTTGGCCAGTTTGTTATACTGAAATTATTTCTTCCATCACTATAGTCTTGTTAGTGTAGCTTCCATGCTTTCTTGTTACTAGTATATTGTTTTTTTTCTTTTGCAGCAATAGTTATTCTTATGCAAAATGTCTGATTTTTCTCTCTCCCATGTGTATCAGATAACTGGTTTAGTGTTGATGAGAAGCCACCTATCGCATATGCTCGAGTGGAGATCCTGGAAGGTGCTGATATGAAGCCATCTGATCCTAATGGTATGTGTATCGAGAAAATGTTAAGAATAAGGAATGAGTTATTATTGAATCTATGTGGAGGATTCCAGACTTATATTTAGATAACTTTCAGAAAAATGACTATTGTTGGATCTATGTGCAGGACTAGCTGATCCATATGTGAAAGGACAACTTGGACCCTACCGTTTTCGCACAAAGATCCATAAGAAAACTCTTGATCCAAAATGGCTCGAGGAGTTTAAAATACCAATAACTTCATGGGAAGCACTCAATCTTCTTCATCTTCAAGTCCGAGATAAGGATCCCATTTTTGATGACGCTCTTGGGTTGGTCTCCATTATCCCTTTCTATGTTTTCATCGTAATAGTGGGTACCATACCGTTCCTTTATGCCTAAATGCCTAATTGCATTTTGTACTTACAAAGGTCACAAATGTGTTGTACACATTGGAAAACTCATACCATTCTGATTAACTATCACAAACATAGAAGTGAAACATATCTTTCTTGTCATGTTTGTAGCGATTGTTCCATAAGCATCAACAAGTTAAGAGGTGGAATAAGGCATGATATATGGATTGCACTGAAGAACATAAAGACAGGGAGGATTCACGTTGCTGTAACTGTACTTGAAGAAGAAAATGAAAAGGTGAGATCAGGTTTTACTTCGTCCTGGTAATCAGACTGATTTCCAGTAACTCGTGGGTAATTGGATATCTAGGAGCTTTTATTATTCACTGGACTCCTGACTAGGAGTCTATGATACATTTTCCGCTAGCCCATGACCACCCAGCCTATGGTTCCATAGTCTAGAACTGAAAGTTATGTTCAGACTGAGTGGCAACTTGTGTTTTGTATTCATTGTGCTTGCAGGTTTCTAATGATGAAGAGGAACAGTGTGGAATACACAAGGTTGACAAGGCTAGCACACCGAGGTCAAGTTTCTCCTCCAGGACCAACCATGAAAGTGAATGTTCTGATGAATTCCGGAAGATGTCTGATGAATTTGAGCCAGTTGACATAGAAGGATCGGAAAAGCCCGATGTTTGGGTGCATCGCCCTGGCAGTTATGTCACCAGTACATGGGAACCTCGGAAAGGCCGTGCCCGGTGCCAGGATTCCAGAATTCACCGGGAGAATGATTCTTGTAGTGATAGTCCAAGGTCATCAGTGTCAGGATCTCATAGAAGTGACTCCAGCACTGAAGAACCCACGAGCAGTAAATCGCATCGCCACCTTCAAAAGGTCAAGAAGGGTTTGGGCAAGCTAGCTGGAGCAGTGCTCCACCGGAGCCCAAAGGAGAATGATGACGAAGCTTCCCCATGTGTAACTCCTCACCAAAACATTCGACCGGTCGGGGAAAGCAGGGTTTCAGTAACATATGTGGTCGATCAAGATCCAGCAGGGGTTGACGGATCGGGGTCGAGACGAGATGACCACCAGCAAAGCCCTGAGAGAGAGGAGCTGGACAGCCCGAGTAAAAGGCATCTGAGGAAGAAGGCGGTGCACATGGTGAAACATGCTGGGAAAACCGCTCATAACCTAAAGAGCATGTTCAGCAAGAAGGGCCTTGACAAGAGCAAAGAAGAACACCGCAGTGATGAGGAATGCGACGAGGAAGGCGACGTTGTTGCTGCTAGAAGAGTGTAGAATATGCAAGGCTTAGTTCTATTCCTTTGGGGTTGTAGTATACATATAGTATGTACTGATGAAGTGTTGCACAAGAGGCGCTTGGGCCATGGGTCTCATCGGCTAAATAGAGTATTACATACCACATTTGACACCCTCTCACAAACCTAGACTTAGGTGAAGCTTTTGATCATGAATACGTTCCGTTTGACGGTGTTACACTGATTTTCGACGACTACTAAAGTCATAATATTTAGACCGCACTAACTGACCGTCAAAACATAATTTAACATAAAAAATCTATCAATTAAAATAAAGTAAAATTTGAAGTGCTTGATTATTTCAGGAGAATGATTTTTGTTTGCTAATAATTGATTGATGCTTTTATTAATAACTATTCAAAATCTAGTTTATTAATATACGAACTTTGGTCTAAAAATAAAATATTTTTATTCTAAACATATCAGTAAATTTATTATATTTTTTTGAAAATATTTAAAAATATATTTATTTAGTTTAAATAGATAACTAAAAAAATAAAAAAATTTGAAACCCTAACTCCGTCGGTCGAATTTGGTCCATTACGGCCCAACCGACCTCCCCTTATTTCCCTTCCTCTCTCACTTACAGGTGGGGCCCACTCGATCCTTCCTCTTCCTCAACCGTGCGGGCGATCGATCGCACCGCCCCCTCGCCCGACCCCATGCCTTCCACGTCGCGGTCGCTCGTCTCCAAGGACCGAAAACCGCCGCCCTCTCCCCTTCCTCTCCCCCATTTTCTCTGCCACGAAACCGACACCATTAATGGCTTTTGAAGCCGTCGACCGGCTCTCCCTCTCCCCCGGCGTTCTCTGTCCTCCCTTCTCTCTATAAAGCTGACGCCAAGCCCCATGGATCCGGTTCCCGTGCCTCCTCCCTCTCCCGCGCCCTCTCCTCTCTCGCGGCGCTCGCCGCTGACCGGAGCCGCGCCGTCGTCCGAAGCTCGCTGGAGCCCCTGCTCGCCGCCGGAGTTGCCCGCCGTCGAGGACGCCGGAGACCTCGACGCCGCGCCCACGTCGACCGTCTCCCCTGTTGTCGTGACCGCGCCCCTGCTCCCTGGCCGACCCCCCGCTCTTCGATTTCGTCCCAGCGCAAGAACTAGTGGAGCAAGGTTGAAGATGACACAAATTTTGTGTTCTATTTTCAAAACTATGTTTGATTTAGTTTAAGATTTCCTGCAACAAATTTGTTGTTTAAATTTATATATGTCGTGAAATCGAAATCATGCGAATGTTAAACAATTAATATCAAGTGTATGTGAAGGATTATTGTTTCTATTATCTATCACATTGTGTATGTTAATTTGATTATATTTGTTCAAAAATTATTTAAAAGATAGTTGTTTAGAATAAAGAATAAAAGCATAGGGTAGATTAGAGATGTCCAAATGGGCCGCCCGACCCGTTTTGGGCTCGGCCCGCCAAGCACGGTTAGAAAACCGGGCCGGGCCGTCTAGGCACACGGGCTCAATTTTCTGTCCGAGCCCGGCCCGCAGCGGGCCTAAACGGGCCAGACAACACGAAAAAAAACGGGCCAAAAAACGGGCTATATGGGCCGGTAAGCACGTTTTAGTGTAAAAAAGCGGGCTTAACGGGTTTAGAGGTAAACGGGCCGTGCCGGGCTAGCCCACCGTGCCTAGTTTCTTGTCCGAGCCCGGCCCGCTTATTCGTGTCGGGTCGGCCCGGGCCCGCATAGAACTGGGTCGTGCCGGGCTCGTGGGCCTCGTGCTTATTGGACATCTATAGGGTAGATCACATTTTCATGTACAAAAGGAGTGGATGAATTATTACTTTTTCTTTTAAAGTGGTTTAGAATTATAATCAGGACATATGTTCATATGTATATTTCTTATTCACTAAGAAGTAGTAAAGATTCTATTGATATGGAGACGATATAGTTGTAACCATGTCCAGCATAATCTAAATAGTATAGTTAATTAGTAGTTTAATTTAGTTCTCTTAATATTAAGGTTATGTGGTCTATAATTAACATTGTAACCACCAGTATCATTTTATTTTAGAAAGAAATAATAAATCTAGTACCATAAAGGTTTGGTTTAGTGCTACAACTATGTTATTTTAACCGAAATTATATAGTATGCGCTTTCATAGTTAACATGTTATATAATTTTTTAGGGAAATAGTGTCGTAATATAAATGGCAGTTCATGTCATAAACAAATAGAATGATTACCGATGTATTTTAGATTATGTCGTAGTTATATGTCACGTATTGTTTTTGGATATTTACCTTTTAATAAGTACTAACTGTATACTGAATGTTTTATTATTTGTTGAATGGTGTCTGTTTATTTGTATGTTTTCCTTTTGTATGTACAATATGCGAATCTATATTAGAAGCTGATTTCGTGATAAAGGAACCAAATAAGTTTGGGGACGATCTGCAGTACACTTTTGAACAAGACAAGTGGAATCTCCCTATGCATTTCCTATTGTACCCAAATAACCCATTCAATAAGATTTACTTTTGGAATTGTGCATAATTTTGATGGGTTTTTCCTACATAGGATTACCTAGAGATACCAACCTTATTCCTTGATTAACCTGAGATTAATACTATGCTTAGTAGTTATGCTATTGCTTAACTTTATCATTATGATGTCACTCTTTTAAAGATATTATTGTTCCAAAGATGAAATTCATACTATTTATGTTAATCCGATGATTAAACAAGAACATTTTGTATTAAACAGAACATGAAGTGACTGTAGGATTACGGGGATGCTACACTAGCGCAAAACAAAATTTTCAACCCCATAATACCAAGAACTACTGCGGTTATAGGTCATGGAATTACCACTAGACGCGCAGAGCAGCGGAAGACGTCTCGATGTAGACGAACGCGTCGAGCACTGCCGTGCAGTCGCCGGCGTCCTTCACGTCCTCGCACGGTTCGTCCAAGTGCTCCAGATGCAGCACCTCCGAGGTATCCACACGTACAGGGAGGAAGCGTCGCGTACCGAACTGCTAGGTTCGCGACAGCGGCTTGGCGAGGGCGAGAGGCGAGCGGCGGCTGCTGGTTTGCAGGTGGCGAATTAGGTTATCTCTTAACCGCGCCCCCGCCCCTCATTATATAGGCGTTATGGTGGGCTTCTGACGCCGAGGCCCATCATTAACCCTAAAGCCCAGTCTAATTTCGGATCTAATCCGAATTAGGCTTCCTTCCCCTTAAGTGTGTGACCCTATAGGTTCACGTACAAACAGACATAGCCCGAGTACTCTTACTTGGTCCAATAATTGACAGCGGCCTCTAGCAAGACATGTCAACTCCTATGTGTACGTAAAGATCATATCAGACGAACTATTGCGACATTACGTACATGCTGTTCCCTTTGTCTCACGATATTTGGTCTGGCTCTAAGCTAACCTCTCTTTCTCGATACTGTGAATTGGAATCCTTTCAATGGTTAACTCTTAACCCTAGCACGGCCATGCATTTCTTGATCCAATCACTCGAGGGGCCCAGAGATATCTCTCTCACAAAGAGAGGGACAAATTCCACCTTGACTGACCATGCCTCATAGCATGCTTCCTGACAAACCCAAAACTACCTTTATAACTACCCAGTTACGGGATAGCGTTTGATAGTCCCTAAGTAAGTCAATTCACATCTTGAGAACATGCGACAATCTCAGGTCTAAGGATACAGTATTCATGTTGCAAGAAGAGAACTATATTACAATATCTCACGTTGGGTCGGTCCAGCCTCATGTCATACATGCACCCACATTATTAGTTTAACATCTCCATGTTCATGACTTGTGAAATGTAGTCATCAACTAATACATATGCTAGTCATCGACTCTGACTAGGGACATCATTTAGAATAACCATATAAGTAAAGAATCTCACAAACAATTCACATAATTGCTAATCAATACAAGGTGCCTTCCATGGATATTCAATTAAGCAATATATATATCATGGATACAAAGAAATATGCTCATCTCTATGATTATCTCTAGGGCATATTTCTAACAGTGACCACCCAGGATAATAGTGCAACCACGAGTGCTATACTGGCTCTGACTTTGGTAAATAGCTTTATAGACTTAGTGCTTAACAACCCTACCTAAAAGATGGGCAAGAGGGGGCAGCAATGGTTTGGTGGTAGCTCACATTAACATTGGGTGGTAGTCTTGGATAAGGTACCTCGCCAATGTTTAAGGGTCCATATAGTTTAGGCTAGAGGGGATACACGGCTTGTGGCTAAAGTTATACTATGTAACACCCAAAATCTCATTTTGAGAGGTATAAAAAGTTCTCCAAGGGATTTGAGATAAAATGACTCCTTTAAATGATTTTCTTCCTATATAAAACATATTTCTTGAACTTAAATAAATAATAATAAGTAGTAAATGTTGAATTGTGGAAGAACCTTTAAATTTATATTCAAAATGGTATTTCCTAATAATGTGTAGTTCACATTTGAAATATATATTTCTAAATAAGTGAATAAGTAATTAATATATAAATAAAATATACATGCTGGGATTCTTTGAATGTTGCACTTATATTTGAATTTTTCAACTCCAATTTGAAGTCAAAGTGAATTAAAAAATTTGAAATGGAAAATAGAAATAAGAAAATGAGAAAAATAAAAAGAAAAGACAAAGGTTGAGCCACGCGCGCTGGGCTCAAACACCCCTCTCCTCGGCCCATTTCACTAGATTCTCCTGTGTGCGGCCCATCATCCTCCCCCACTGTAATACTCAAAATTCTAAATAAAGAATATAGAGAGATCTTCTCATTTTATGTGCCTCATTTGCATCATAAGAAAAGAGCACACACACAATTTAGAGATTAAGTCAAACAAATGATAAAAAAATGCATCAGCTGGAGTTTATATGTTTGTGCATTAAATAAAATAAAAAGGATAAAAATACTAAGACAATAATTACTAGAGGATGGAGCTTGTAACGCCCTGAATTTGGGGGTAGAATTTTTTCTTCTTTTCTCTCACCAAATTCGGGCGTTACTCCCTTTTCTCTTTCCCCGTTTGCTCCTTCTTCCCAATTTCAAACCAGTATAGCGGCAGGTGTCTGTGTCATGTATAAACCAAAACCTAAGTGTCATGGGTGTTGCATCATGCCGAAGCACATTTCTTTGTCTGATGTTGTGTGTTCGTCTCGTTCCGTTCCGGATTTCGGTTCGCGATTTAAGTCCGTTTTGTGGTCGCGCTCGTCGTGGGTTTTCGATCCGCGAAGTGGCCCGGCCCAGCCCAACCTAGTCCGGCCCGGCCCGCCCCGGCCTGCGCGCCCCTGGCGCCCAAACCCCCCCATGCGCCCTCCCCTTCTCTCTCCCTCTCTCATTTGGATCTCCCGCGCAACAACCTCTCCTCTCCCTCTCCCACCTCTCTCTCCCCGTGGTGCCCTAGGGTTTGGAGACGGCGATCACCGGATTTTGGACCCCGAGGTGAGCTCCCCTCCCCTCCCCTTCTCTTCTCTCTCTCTCTCTCCCTCCTCTTCTCCCCGCGGCGGCGCCCCTGCCCGCCCGCTCGGCCCCTCCCCGCGGCGGCGCCCCTGCCCGCCCGCTCGGCCCCTCCCCGCGGCGGCGCCCCTGCCCGCCCGCTCGCCCTCCCGCGGCGGCGCCCCTGCCCGCCCGCTCGCCCTCCCCGCGGCGGCGCTCGGCGCCCGCCCCCGGCTCGTCCGCCCGGCCTCCCTCCCGCGGCGGCGCTCGGCTCCCCGTCCCCGGCTTTCCCCCCCGCTCGACCCCTCCCCGGCGCGGCGGCGCCCGCCCCCTGCTCGCCCGCGGCGGCGCCCGCTCGCCCCTGCCCGCCCGGCGGCGCTCCCCGCCCCTCCCCCGCGCGCGGTGGCGATCCCACCACCCGGCTCGGCCGCCATGGCCGGCTCGGCCGCCCCCGCGCCCTGCCCCGTGCCCGCCCGGCCTCGGCCGCCCCTGGCCGGTTCAACCGCCCTCTGGGCCGGTTCAACCGCCCTGGCCCCAGCTCGGCCGCCCGTTCCCCGTCCCGGCCTCGCCCGACCGTGTCCCCGCTCGCCCGCGCTCGCGGTGATTATTTGTTAATTAGCGTGTTGCGTCGCGCGCTTCGCCGCGCGACGGATTTGTCTAAAATTCAGATTCTATCTTGTGTTGCGTCGTGCGCTTCGTCGCGCGATGATCCATTTTTGTTTCAGGTTGTTTAAGGTGTAACGCCGCGTGTGTATTCACGCGACGTTCCACTTTGGACTCAGTTTAGTCGACGTATGTCGTCGTGCGCTTCGTCGCGCGACGCTTAACGTCTCCTCTTAACTAAGGCAAAGTGTCTCGTTGCGTGCTCGGTCGCGCGACGAGTCGTTAATTTTTTAATTTGTTTTAGAGAGCTTTGTCGCGCGTCTCGCCGCGCGACCATCCTTTTATGTATCTCCACCTGCTTATAATAATTAGACATGAAACATGACTTTACTTTACGCTAAACATAGTGTCTACATTAAATTTCCTTCCATTAAGCGAGTGGTTAATTTATAATCATGTAACGTGATCGTTTCTCGACTGTCTTTTCCTCTTTCTCTCTTAACCGTACTCGCGAGCCCGCGTGGAACGTCTGTTTACTTATTGCATTCTATTGTATGGTGTACTGTTCTTTTGTATTAAATGTGTGGATGTATGTATGTTTGCGCTCGTATAGAGAATGATCCGGTTGAAGAGCCCGAGGAACCCGCAGGAGAAGCCCCTGAGCAGCAGTCGATTGGTGGAGGCAAGTGTCCCTTGACCTATCTATGTCCTATTCATTATTTAATTCACCTCCCGCTTTACACATTTATGCCTAAGGATTGACTAGCTTTTGTTATCCATGTCCTTGTTTACCTATCTGGGTTGGATTATTACTGTTTAGCTTTATGCTATTGCTCAAACTCTAATCAATGAACATGATGAGATTATCTATGATACGCTGTTTTCCCTTCTCTTATTATGATGTTGTACTTGTGGTCACCAAGGGGGCTCGAGCGGTTTCTCGAGTGCCTCTCCGTAAGGACCTGTTCTATGGATGACCGCCCGGGAAAACAGTGCAACCATGAGGGTAGAATGGGGTGCCCTTAGCTGAATAATTAGAGGATCCGGGGTGTAGTTCACTTAGCCGTCGTGCCGTCAATGGGGCTCGGTGTATGCGGCTCGCTCTGCCAAGGTTTATTTGTCCCTTGGGGAGGAGTGCGGTACATTTAGGAAACCTAACGGGTGGCTACAGCCCCGGGGAATCTTTGTAAAGGCTACGTAGTGATGCCCTGCTGGGTCACCTTGGTAGTGATCAATGGAGAGTCATGATCTCCGGGCAGAATGGGAATCACGGCTTGTGGGTAAAGTGCACAACCTCTGCAGAGTGTTTGAAAACTGATATATCAGTCGTGCTCGCGGTTATGAGCGGCCAAGGGAGCTCCAGTGATTAGTGGTACTTGATCAGAGATACTTTGGTACATGTGGTTATGAGATTGATGGTTTTGGTTATGACTATGATGCTGGTAAGTGGTATTCTTTCCGTTTGGAAAGGGTACATTGGGCTAATAACTTGGGTTAATGCTAAAACCTGGCTTTCTATTAGTAAGTAATAATCTGACCAACTAAAAGCAACTGCTTGACTTATCCCCACATAAAGCTAGTCCACTACAGCCAAACAGGATACTTGCTGAGTACGTTGATGTGTACTCACCCTTGCTCTACACACCAAACCCCCCCAGGTTGTCAGCATTGCAACCACTGCTCAGGAGAAGATGAAGCTGTGGAAGGAGACTCCCAGGAGTTCCAAGACTACGACGAGTTCTAGGTGTGGGTTAGCGGCAACCCCCAGTCGGCTGCCTGTGAAGGCCGCAGTTATCTACGTTTCTTTTCCGCACTTTGATTTATTGTAAGAACTATATGGACGTCTCAGACGTATGATGTAATCGACTATTTCCCTTATTAATACTATTTTGAGCACTGTGTGATGATGTCCATGTTATGTAACTGCTGTGTACGTGAATAACTGATCCTGGCACGTACATGGTTCGCATTCGGTTTGCCTTTTAAAACCGGGTGTGACATAAGTGGTATCAGAGCCGTGCTGACTGTAGGACCGCTAACCTAGAGTAGAATGGTCGTTCTAAGGACTATAGACCTCTGTCCCTTCCTTGACTTTGATATCCCTTCAAAAGTTGGTCATACCGACCAAACCTATGTTCTACTATATATTATACCTTGCTGAAAATCATGTTTTATTCTAATCCTTCATTTACTCATGATTCATCATTGGCTGGTCATATTAATTCTGTTCTCACCCTTTTGCTTGCGATGTCTTTTGTAGATGGCTCGACTTATACACACTGCACGAAAGTCAGTCATCCCCTTCTTACCCTCCCGCCTTGCTGAGCGTCCGCTTCGCCGTCCCGTGGCTGGACAGTCCAGCCACTTGGAGAGACTGCACCACCGCCTGCGTGAGGAGCAGGAGCGTCGACGGCAGGAGCAGCAGAGCTCTTCTTTCTCGCTCCACCAGGAGATAGAGTCTGTGAGGAGCTGCTCCCCTGTGCTTCCTCTGGAGCCGCCCCCTGCACCACCACTGGGCGCCCCAGCTTCTGGAGTAGCTGCTGGAGGAGACCCAGACGACGGAGATGGCGACGACAGCTCGAGCCACGACACCGACTTCTCTGCTAACCTTGAGCCGGAAGGATGGGTTGCTCGACCCATCACTCGCGACGCTGCTCGCGGGTGTCACTTCCATGATGCGCTCGACACCCTGCTACGTCGGGCATTTGACCGGCATACTTGGTCCGTCGAGTATCGCTGTGTGGTCTACCAGCATAGTCGCGGGGTTTACCCGGACCGCTGGGAGGCAACTTGCTTGGTGCGCTGCCCGGAGAACAGTCTCCAGGGTGCGGAGGCCTGCTCAGAGCACTATTCTATCTCTGAGCGGGACTCAGCTGAGGCAGCCATGCAAGATGCTGCACGGCGTGCGCTTTCGCACTACTGCTCGGTTTTCGGTGGGGCAGCTGACGGTCTTGACCTGAAGAATTACCCCCGCCATCCATCTGGCAGCACAGGAGGCGTGATTGTCTCACCTGTCGGTGAGGGCAATCCTAGGTTGAGCAGCACAGTCAACTTAGCCGCCGTGCTAAACACGGAGCTGGACCATGCATTAGACGAGCTGAGTAGGGCTCGTGCTGAGATCGCCCAGCTGCGGGCTGAGCACGCGGAACGTCGTCACCTGGATGGTGGTTCCCCCGCTCCCGTTGGGACTCAGCACCCGTACCGCTCACCTCAGCGTGGACACCAGTCTTATGGCAATCCCGACTGCAAGACCAAGATAACTCTAGAACCATAGGTCGTTAAAGTTGGATCTTGTAATTAATACGAAATATATACATAGAAGCTTCAGTCTTAGCGTTAGTCTCGGTCTTAGTTAGTCTTAGTTAGACAGGGTAGTTTGCTATATCCTGTGCATTTATGTTTGTCATGATGAACTATGTTTGGTTTGGATCTTTGTAATGATTGTCACCAGAGTGTGGGTACCCCCTGCATTTTGGTTTACCTATTATGTTAATAAAGTTAGTTATATAGTTGGGAAACCCTTTATTCTACTTTCCTCTTTATCTGAGAAGCTGTGTGGTCTGTGTTGGAGATCAGTGAAGATGCTCATCTGTTCAGTGCTGTTGAAGAATTCTATACTCTTTTCTTATGCTGCAAGATTTGCCAGATCAGTTCTGATGTGTGGTTGCATTCTGTAGATGTCAGAGAACAGGCGCAGAGGAGGAAGGCGTGCTCAGCAGGAGCGAGCCGCTCAACAGGAAGAGGTGCCCCAGCAGCAGCACCTGCCGCCCCCGCCCCCGATGTCGATCGAGCAGATGTTTCTGATGCAGACTCAGGCAGTTCAAGCCATCGGTCAGACTTTGGCCGCCATTCAGCAGCAGCAGCAGCAACAGCAGCAGGCACCACCTCAACCTCAGATGCCTCAGATGCCCAGAGACAAGCGTGCTGAATTCATGAGAGGTCATCCACCAACGTTTGCTCATTCTTCTGACCCCATGGATGCTGAAGACTGGCTGCGCACTGTGGAGCGGGAGTTGCATACCGCTCAGTGCGATGACAGGGAGAAGGTTCTGTATGGTCCCCGTCTATTGAGAGGAGCAGCCCAATCATGGTGGGAGTCTTACCTCGCCACCCATGCCCACACTGACGCCATCACTTGGGAAGAGTTCAGAGGTAGCTTTCGTCAGTACCATGTCCCTGCAGGTCTGATGACAGTGAAGAAGGAGGAGTTCCTGGCTCTCAAGCAAGGGCCGTTGTCTGTCAGTGAGTATCGAGACAGGTTTCTGCAATTGTCTCGCTATGCTCCTGAAGATGTCAACACCGACGCCAAGCGGCAGTACCGTTTCCTGAGAGGCTTGGTTGACCCTCTGCAGTACCAACTGATGAATCACACTTTCCCGACATTCCAGCACCTGATTGACAGAGCAATCATGATAGAGAGGAAGCGTAAGGAGATGGAAGATCGTAAACGCAAGATCAGTGGACCCCAGCCTGGAAGCAGCAGTCGTCCTCGTTTCTCAGGCAATCAACCTCAGCAGTTCAGGCAGAACCAGCGTCCACCTCAGCAGCATCAGCAGTTTCAAAGGCAGTATCCTCAGCACCAGTACCAGAACCGTCAGAGCAATCAGTCAGGAGGTCAGTTTCAGAAGCAGAATCAGCAGGCACCTCGTCTTCCTGCCCCAGCAACCCAGCAGAACAGTCAGGCAGCACCAACTCAGGTTGGAAACATAGCATGTTTCCACTGTGGAGAGCAAGGCCATTGGGTGATGCAATGTCCGAAGAAGGCAGCCCAGCAGCAGTCAGGCCCTAATGCCCCAGCAAAGCAGAATGTGCCTCAGCCTGGAGCAGGCAATCGCTCTCAGCCGCGCTATAATCATGGAAGGCTGAACCACTTGGAGGCTGAAGCAGTTCAGGAGACCCCCGACATGATAGTAGGTATGTTCCCAGTCGACTCCCATATTGCAGAAGTGTTATTTGATACTGGAGCAACACATTCTTTCATTACTGCATCATGGGTAGAAACACATAATCTTCCAATTACTACCATGTCAACCCCCATTCAAATTGACTCAGCCGGTGGTAGAATTCGAGCCGATAGCATTTGTTTGAATATAAGTGTGGAAATAAGGGGGATAGCGTTTCCCGCCAACCTTATAGTAATGAGTACTCAGGGAATAGATGTCATCCTAGGGATGAATTGGCTAGATAAGTATCAGGCAGTTATCAGTTGTGATAAAAGGACCATCAAGTTGGTGTCTCCACTAGGAGAGGAAGTGGTGACCGAGTTAGTCCCGCCTGAGCCAAAGAAAGGAAGTTGTTATCAGCTAGCTGTCGATAGCAGTGAAGCAGACCCAATTGAAAGCATCAAGATTGTGTCCGAGTTCCCGGATGTGTTTCCAAAGGACTTACCGGGTATGCCACCAGAGCGGAAAGTTGAGTTTGCTATAGAGCTTCTTCCCGGAACCGCCCCCATCTTCAAGAGAGCTTACAGAATATCTGGACCAGAGTTGGTTGAGCTTAAGAAGCAAATTGATGAGCTGTCAGAGAAAGGTTACATCCGGCCAAGCACCTCGCCTTGGGCCGCCCCTGTCTTGTTCGTGGAAAAGAAAGATGGCACCAAGAGGATGTGTATCGATTACCGAGCTCTGAATGAAGTCACAATCAAGAACAAGTATCCCTTGCCCAGAATAGAAGATCTGTTCGACCAGTTGAGAGGAGCCAGTGTGTTCTCCAAGATTGATCTAAGGTCAGGTTATCATCAGCTCAGGATCCGACCTTCGGACATTCCGAAGACGGCATTTATTACCAAGTATGGTTTGTATGAGTTCACAGTGATGTCTTTTGGTTTGACCAATGCACCAGCCTTTTTCATGAACTTGATGAACAGTGTATTCATGGATTACCTTGATAAGTTTGTGGTGGTATTCATTGATGACATTCTGATTTATTCTCAAAGCGAAGAAGAGCATGCAGGTCATTTGAGGATGGTATTGCGAAGATTGCGAGAGCACCAGTTGTATGCAAAATTGAGCAAGTGTGAATTCTGGATCAATGAAGTCCTGTTCTTGGGTCATATAATCAACAAGGAAGGATTGGCTGTGGATCCGAAGAAAGTGGCAGACATTTTGAACGGGAAAGCGCCAACAGATGCTCGAGGAATCAAGAGTTTCATTGGAATGGCCGGATATTATCGGCGATTCATTGAAGGGTTTTCGAAGATTGCGAAACCAATGACAGCGTTGCTAGGCAACAAAGTTGAGTTCAAGTGGACCCAGAAATGTCAAGAGGCCTTTGAAGCGCTGAAAGAGAAGTTGACTACAGCGCCTGTCCTAGTCTTGCCTGATGTGTACAAGCCCTTCTCGGTGTATTGTGATGCTTGTTACACAGGTTTGGGATGTGTGTTGATGCAAGAGGGAAGAGTTGTGGCTTACTCGTCCCGACAGTTGAAGGTTCATGAGAAGAATTACCCAATCCATGATCTAGAGTTGGCAGCAGTGGTTCACGCACTAAAGTCATGGAGGCACTATCTGTATGGACAGAAATGCGATGTTTACACAGACCACAAGAGTCTGAAGTACATATTCACCCAGTCAGAGTTGAACATGAGGCAACGAAGATGGTTAGAGTTGATCAAAGACTATGAGTTGGAGATTCATTACCATCCAGGCAAAGCAAACGTAGTGGCAGATGCTTTGAGCAGAAAGAGTCAAGTCAATCTGATGGCCGCTCGTCCGATGCCTTATGAGTTGGCCAAAGAGTTTGACAGGTTGAGTCTCGGATTTCTGAACAATTCGCGAGGAGTCACAGTTGAGTTGGAACCTACCTTGGAGCGCGAAATCAAAGGAGCGCAGAAGAATGATGAGAAGATCAGTGAGATCCGGCGACTGATTCGAGATGGCAAAGGCAAAGATTTTCGAGAAGATGCAGAAGGCGTGATATGGTTCAAAGACCGCTTGTGTGTTCCCAATGTCCAGTCCATTCGGGAGTTGATTCTCAAGGAAGCTCATGAGACGTCCTATTCGATTCACCCTGGCAGTGAGAAGATGTATCAGGATCTGAAGAAGAAATTCTGGTGGTACAGAATGAAGAGGGAAATCGCAGAGCATGTGGCTATGTGTGATAGTTGTCGAAGAATTAAAGCAGAACACCAGAGACCTGCTGGATTGTTGCAACCGTTGCAGATCCCTCAGTGGAAATGGGATGAAATTGGTATGGATTTCATAGTCGGATTGCCTCGCACTCGAGCCGGCTACGATTCCATTTGGGTAGTAGTGGACCACTTGACCAAGTCAGCCCACTTCATACCTGTCAAGACCAACTATAGCAGTGCAGTATTGGCAGAATTGTATATGTCTCGGATCGTTTGTCTTCATGGTGTGCCAAAGAAGATAGTGTCAGACAGAGGAACGCAGTTCACCTCTCATTTCTGGCAGCAGTTGCATGAAGCTTTGGGCACGCATCTGAATTTCAGTTCAGCTTATCATCCGCAGACAGATGGCCAGACCGAAAGAACCAATCAAATTCTTGAAGACATGTTGAGAGCCTGTGCGTTGCAAGATCAGTCCGGATGGGATAAGAGATTGCCTTATGCAGAGTTTTCCTATAACAACAGTTACCAGGCCAGTTTGAAGATGTCACCATTTCAGGCGCTCTATGGAAGGAGTTGCAGAACTCCGTTGCAATGGGATCAGCCTGGAGAAAAGCAAGTGTTTGGGCCAGACATTTTGCTTGAAGCCGAAGAGAACATCAAGATGGTCCGAGAGAATCTGAAGATAGCGCAATCGAGGCAGCGAAGCTATGCAGACACAAGAAGAAGAGAGCTGAGTTTCGAAGTCGGAGACTTTGTCTACCTGAAAGTGTCACCGATCAGAGGAGTCAGGAGATTCGGAGTGAAAGGCAAGTTAGCACCCCGCTACATTGGTCCGTATCAGATTCTTGCAAGACGTGGAGAAGTGGCCTATCAGCTCAGTTTGCCAGAGAATTTGTCTGCTGTGCATGATGTCTTTCATGTGTCCCAGTTGAAGAAGTGCTTGCGTGTGCCAGAAGAGCAGTTGCCAGTGGAAGGTCTTGAAGTCCAGGAGGACTTGACCTACGTTGAGAAGCCAGTGCAAATCCTTGAGGTTGCAGACAGAGTCACCCGAAGGAAGACCATCAGAATGTGCAAAGTCAGATGGAATCATCACTCTGAGGAAGAAGCAACCTGGGAGCGTGAAGATGATCTGATGGCCAAGTACCCAGAGCTCTTTGCTAGCCAACCCTGAATCTCGAGGGCGAGATTCTTTTAAGGGGGATAGGTTTGTAACGCCCTGAATTTGGGGGTAGAATTTTTTCTTCTTTTCTCTCACCAAATTCGGGCGTTACTCTCTTTTCTCTTTCCCCGTTTGCTCCTTCTTCCCAATTTCAAACCAGTATAGCGGCAGGTGTCCGTGTCATGTATAAACCAAAACCTAAGTGTCATGGGTGTTGCATCATGCCGAAGCACATTTCTTTGTCTGATGTTGTGTGTTCGTCTCGTTCCGTTCCGGATTTCGGTTCGCGATTTAAGTCCGTTTTGTGGTCGCGCTCGTCGTGGGTTTTCGATCCGCGAAGTGGCCCGGCCCAGCCCAACCTAGTCCGGCCCGGCCCGCCCCGGCCTGCGCGCCCCTGGCGCCCAAACCCCCCATGCGCCCTCCCCTTCTCTCTCCCTCTCTCATTTGGATCTCCCGCGCAACAACCTCTCCTCTCCCTCTCCCACCTCTCTCTCCCCGTGGTGCCCTAGGGTTTGGAGACGGCGATCACCGGATTTTGGACCCCGAGGTGAGCTCCCCTCCCCTCCCCTTCTCTTCTCTCTCTCTCTCTCTCCCTCCTCTTCTCCCCGCGGCGGCGCCCCTGCCCGCCCGCTCGGCCCCTCCCCGCGGCGGCGCCCCTGCCCGCCCGCTCGGCCCCTCCCGCGGCGGCGCCCCTGCCCGCCCGCTCGTCCTCCCGCGGCGGCGCCCCTGCCCGCCCGCTCGCCCTCCCCGCGGCGGCGCTCGGCGCCCGCCCCCGGCTCGTCCGCCCGGCCTCCCTCCCGCGGCGGCGCTCGGCTCCCCGTCCCCGGCTTTCCCCCCCCGCTCGACCCCTCCCCGGCGCGGCGGCGCCCGCCCCCTGCTCGCCCGCGGCGGCGCCCGCTCGCCCCTGCCCGCCCGGCGGCGCTCCCCACCCCTCCCCCGCGCGCGGTGGCAATCCCGCCACCCGGCTCGGCCGCCATGGCCGGCTCGGCCGCCCCCGCGCCCTGCCCCGTGCCCGCCCGGCCTCGGCCGCCCCTGGCCGGTTCAACCACCCTCTGGGCCGGTTCAACCGCCCTGGCCCCAGCTCGGCCGCCCGTTCCCCGTCCCGGCCTCGCCCGACCGTGTCCCCGCTCGCCCGCGCTCGCGGTGATTATTTGTTAATTAGCGTGTTGCGTCGCGCGCTTCGCTGCGCGACGGATTTGTCTAAAATTCAGATTCTATCTTGTGTTGCGTCGTGCGCTTCGTCGCGCGACGATCCATTTTTGTTTCAGGTTGTTTAAGGTGTAACGCCGCGTGTGTATTCATGCGACGTTCCACTTTGGACTCAGTTTAGTCGACGTATGTCGTCGTGCGCTTCGTCGCACGACGCTTAACGTCTCCTCTTAACTAAGGCAAAGTGTCTCGTTGCGTGCTCGGTCGCGCGACGAGTCGTTAATTTCTTAATTTGTTTTAGAGAGCTTTGTCGCGCGTCTCGCCGCGCGACCATCCTTTTATGTATCTCCACCTGCTTATAATAATTAGACATGAAACATGACTTTACTTTACGCTAAACATAGTGTCTACATTAAATTTCCTTCCATTAAGCGAGTGGTTAATTTATAATCATGTAACGTGATCGTTTCTCGACTGTCTTTTCCTCTTTCTCTCTTAACCGTACTCGCGAGCCCGCGTGGAACGTCTGTTTACTTATTGCATTCTATTGTATGGTGTACTGTTCTTTTGTATTAAATGTGTGGATGTATGTATGTTTGCGCTCGTATAGAGAACGATCCGGTTGAAGAGCCCGAGGAACCCGCAGGAGAAGCCCCTGAGCAGCAGTCGATTGGTGGAGGCAAGTGTCCCTTGACCTATCTATGTCCTATTCATTATTTAATTCACCTCCCGCTTTACACATTTATGCCTAAGGATTGACTAGCTTTTGTTATCCATGTCCTTGTTTACCTATCTGGGTTGGATTATTACTGTTTAGCTTTATGCTATTGCTCAAACTCTAATCAATGAACATGATGAGATTATCTATGATACGCTGTTTTCCCTTCTCTTATTATGATGTTGTACTTGTGGTCACCAAGGGGGCTCGAGCGGTTTCTCGAGTGCCTCTCCGTAAGGACCTGTTCTATGGATGACCGCCCAGGAAAACAGTGCAACCATGAGGGTAGAATGGGGTGCCCTTAGCTGAATAATTAGAGGATCCGGGGTGTAGTTCACTTAGCCGTCGTGCCGTCAATGGGGCTCGGTGTATGCGGCTCGCTCTGCCAAGGTTGATTTGTCCCTTGGGGAGGAGTGCGGTACATTTAGGAAACCTAACGGGTGGCTACAGCCCCAGGGAATCTTTGTAAAGGCTACGTAGTGATGCCCTGCTGGGTCACCTTGGTAGTGATCAATGGAGAGTCATGATCTCCGGGCAGAATGGGAATCACGGCTTGTGGGTAAAGTGCACAACCTCTGCAGAGTGTTTGAAAACTGATATATCAGCCGTGCTCGCGGTTATGAGCGGCCAAGGGAGCTCCAGTGATTAGTGGTACTTGATCAGAGATACTTTGGTACAGGTGGTTATGAGATTGATGGTTTTGGTTATGACTATGATGCTGGTAAGTGGTATTCTTTCCGTTTGGAAAGGGTACATTGGGCTAATAACTTGGGTTAATGCTAAAACCTGGCTTTCTATTAGTAAGTAATAATCTGACCAACTAAAAGCAACTGCTTGACTTATCCCCACATAAAGCTAGTCCACTACAGCCAAACAGGATACTTGCTGAGTACGTTGATGTGTACTCACCCTTGCTCTACACACCAAACCCCCCCAGGTTGTCAGCATTGCAACCACTGCTCAGGAGAAGATGAAGCTGTGGAAGGAGACTCCCAGGAGTTCCAAGACTACGACGAGTTCTAAGTGTGGGTTAGCGGCAACCCCCAGTCGGCTGCCTGTGAAGGCCGCAGTTATCTACGTTTCTTTTCCGCACTTTGATTTATTGTAAGAACTATATGGACGTCTCAGACGTATGATGTAATCGACTATTTCCCTTATTAATACTATTTTGAGCACTGTGTGATGATGTCCATGTTATGTAACTGCTGTGTACGTGAATAACTGATCCTGGCACGTACATGGTTCGCATTCGGTTTGCCTTTTAAAACCGGGTGTGACAGAGCTTAACCCTAAATTGAAATTTGGGGTTTTGAACAAAATGAGGAAAAGAGAAGGAATATGAAAACATGAATAATATATTTAAATAAATAATCTCAAACTTAATACTTTAATTGCACAAATATGGTTTGAGAATGAATTAGTCACAAGTTTGAATCTAAATTAGAATTTAAATTTGAATTGGTGAAATAATGGGAAAACAGAAAAAAAACAAAAGAAAAAAAAGAAAACTGTATTTGGGCTCAAACTCCCTGAGCCGGCCCACCACTAGCCACCCGCGCGCAAACGTGTTATCTGCCACTTACACGTGGGCCCGCTCGGCCAGTGGCTCACTCGCGAGCGTCCGCTGCTTGTGCCACTGGTCCGTGGGACCCTCAAGTCAGCTCGTCTCCCACCTCCTTCCCCGAGATCGGCGGGTGGCCGCGCGCCATCCTCACGGGTAGTTGCGGCGCCCCAACTTTTCGCGCGCCTATAAGGTTGAAGCAGTCCTACCGGCTCCGTCCTTTCCTCGTCCCACCTTCCTGCCCTCGCGAACCATCATTTTGGCGGCGGAGTGCACGGCGCCTGTGTGACAAGATCCACGCCGCCATTGAATTAGCGCTCTGGTGGTCGCTCGGGACCCTCTGGTGGAATGGGGATTGCCGCCTGGTGCTTGCGACGGGGATTGCAACCTGTTACACCGCGGTGCTCAAGTGGAGCCTCACCAATTTCACGTCGGTGTTGATCAGCGGAAGCCGCGTCCGCCATTGCCGCCGCCAAACCATGACCTTGCCGTGACGGGAGTAAGTTATCCATTGTCTGTTTCGCCTTCTTGTCCGCATCGCGTAGGTAGTCGCAATTTGTGGTTTGGGCACTGGAGATCGGGTTTGGGGCATTGCCGGTGAGCTTCGTCGTCGTTTGGCGGGGCGGCACCGCCGGGTTGGCCGCCTGGTTAGAGGAGAGTGCTGGGGCCGTTGATCTCGGGTTGTACGGTTACGATTAGATCCGAAGCATACCGTTTCGAGATTTCGATTTGGGCCGTGGATCAGTGATCCTGCGGTCGTGGGCGGGTGAGAGATAGTGCGCCGTCCGATCATGATCCAGTGGTAGTCAGGGTGCGCCCTTTTTAAATAACCGTGATCTAATCTCGGCCTCTGGATCAGGATCCTACGGCTGAAATTAGAGAATACCCCTTCGGTTGCGCAATTGCATAAGAGCCCCTCTAGAATTATAGATTAGAAACCGCAGTCCAACTAGTAGTATTTCCTGTGTCTTGGACATCTTCCCCCGAGACCCCTGGACTTTCCAGGAAATGAGGCCCAGTCCAAAACCTGTTTAAAATGAATAAATGAATTAGTAAATACATTTTAATACAAAAATAACTCCTAGAACTTATCTAATTCATAGAAAATTCATTTTTAGTCCAAATCGACCCATTCCAATTTCTAAAATTTTATAATATTATTGTTTATCATCTAGAGTCTCTGTTTTAACATGAAAACAGTAAGAAAATTTATTTCTCATTTAATCCTATTTCAAGCACATTAAAACTTAGGAAATTCATATCTTAAAATCTATAATACCAAAAATTATAATTTTTGTTCCTAGGAGTTTATTTTAATGTGTAGATTTTTCTTGTGTATTTTATTTACATGTTTGGTGTGATGTTGATTTTGGCTATACTATGTATGTATTGTGTTGATGCGAATAGACGAGCAAGCCACTGTGGAAACTGAGGTTCAACAAGTAGAGATAGCTGAGCAGGAGCTCATTGAAGGCAAGTTGTGCCCTTGATCACTTACTTTTTCCCAGCCATGTTCTTATTAATTATAATGATCTGCATAGGATAATTTTGATGGGACCCAATAGGTTACCCTAGTTTTGGCTATCTTTATACCTTGTTTACCACTGAAATATTTCTTTGGGTAGTACCTACTATTGATTTATGTGGATTTGGGTATGAAGATACTTTATTCATAATTACTCTTTTATTCTCTTTTATTATTACTGTTCATGTTAAGATCATTATGTTAATGGGAACATGGAGCGACCACCCGGGAAAACAGTGCTACCACAAGGGTATAATGGGACGACCTTGGCTGATTAACTAGGAAAGCTAGTGGAGGTCTTCCTTACCCGAAAGGGGCAAGGGCAGTAGGGGAGTGGTCAGTATAGGGAGATCCTTGGTTGATTTTGCTGCGATGGCGGTCAGGCAAGAACCCTGCATTGGAGCTTCCTATAAACTGTAGCGGGATTTCTGAAGCTAGTGGAACTTTGTAAAGGCCTCGTAGTGTTACCCTGCCTCGCCTCCTCGGTAGAGGTGTATGGGATTGGCCATCTCTTGGCAGATGGGTAACATGACTTGTGGGTAAAGATGCGCAACCTCTGCAGAGTGTAAAACTGGTATACTAGCCGTGCTCACGGTCATGAGCGGCTCGGACCCTCACATGATTAATTTATGGAACTTAAATTTAATTGGACATTTGCATCGCATTTGGGATTATTTTACTATTACTTTTATTTATTAAGGTTTGGTATTTACTTACACTTAGTAATTGCTAATAAAATTTTGACCAACTTATAAAAGCAATGCTCAGCCTCTATTTTGTTGATTAACCTTACACTTCATGAACTCCCACCTTTGGTGAGTTCATGCCACATTATTCCCCACGACTTGTTGAGCTATGAACGTATGTGAGCTCACTCTTGCTGTCTCACACCCCCCCACAGGAGAAGAACAGGTGGTTCAGGAGGAGCCACAAGGCGAGGAGTATGATCTGATCTAGGTGGCGTTTCTCAGTTGACATTGGCGCCGACGATCCTTAGTTCGTTTTATGGTTATTCCTTTATTTTGTAATAAGACTTCCGCTATGTATTAAATACTCTGATGTTTTATGACATTTATCTCTATACACTCTGTTATTATATATGTTGTCTTCTTGGCGCATGTATGAGATGCACCTGGCTTTGTTCCTTAAAGCCGGGTGTGACAGAAGTGGTATCAGAGGAAATGTTGACTGTAGGACGAAACCTAGACAGAAATGGACAAAACCCTTATCTACTTACCTTATTCTGATTCATTCTATACTTACCTTACTCTGATTCTTTCTATACTTATCTTGATCATGTCTCACCTTCTACTATTCTACTCTGATCAATCTTACCTTTTCTACTCTGAGACAAGAAGGATTTCACACCTTGGAATCCTACATTTATAACCTTTTTAAGAGATAGGGGACCTAAAAAAGAAATTAAAAATTATTTTCTCTATTAAAAATGTTGGTTGATTGTTCTGATGATCAATGCCTGATTTGCTTCTTTGATTGATTGAAATAGTATAGACGGGCATCTTAGCATGTACCACCATAAGGTAATGAATTAGCTTTAATATGCGACACACTCAGCTAATAAATCCCCCAAAGTAACATCCCTCGTAATTACTCGCCTTGTCTATAATCCTTTCTTTCTTACCCTGTGTTTCTAACCCAGATGGGCTACCCCTATAATGTTAGAAGAGAGCACTATGGACGTGATCCTTGGTATGTCATGGTTAAGAAAGGCAAAGGCAGTTTATACACTGTGCTAAAGGAACCATATAACTCACCAGTTCCAAAGGAGAAATATTTGAAGTTGGAATTGCAGTAACTACCGCCACCAGACTAGCGACATTCTTGGAAGATGAGAAGTTTGTGGGTGACAACATCCGTGCAGTTAGAGATTTTTCCAGATGTCTTCCCAGAAGAGTTACCAGGGATGCCACCATATAGGGAAGTTGAGTTCGTCATTGATCTCTTACCTAGGACTGCCCCTACTTTCTAAACGGCTATACATGATGCCCTTAGAAGAATTAAAGGGACTTAAGAAGCAATTAACGGAATTACAAGAGGATGGGTACATTCATTCGAGTTCTTCACCTTGGGGAGCACCGGTGTTATTTGTACAGAAGAAGGATGGATCGCAACGGATGGGTGTGGACTATAGATCACTTAACGATGTCACTGTGAAGAACAAGTGTCTGTTACCCCGCATTGAAGATTTGTTTGATCAGATGAGAGGAGCCAGGGTATTCTCGAAGATTGATCTCCGATCGAGATACCATCAAATGAAGATTAGGCCATCAGATATTCCCAAGACGGATTTCTCGACTCGATATGGATTATATGAGTTCACCGTTATGATATTTGGACTAACTAATGCACCAACCTATTTTATGGATCTGAAGAATAAGGTGTGCATGATTTAGACAGATTCGTCGTGGTATTCATCGACGATATCCTTATCTATTCCAAGAGTGATAGTGATCATGAGAAACATCTGAGATTGGTGCTACAGAAGCTACAAGATAATCAACTCTACGCTAAGTTCAGCAAGTGCGAGTTTTGGATTGACAAGGTGCCATTCCTTGGTCATATTATTTCTAATGGAGGAATAGCAGTGGATCCTGCTAAAGTGAAGGAGATAATGGAGTGGAGAGTGCCCACTACAGTTTCGGAGATTCAGAGTTTCTTGGGACTCGCAGGATATTATCGAAGATTTATTGAAGGGTTCTCTAAGATTGCCAAGCCTATGACCTCGCTTTTGGAGAAAGGGAGAGAATTCAAGTGGGATGAGAAATGCCAAGAGAGCTTTGATCAATTGAAGGAAAGGTTGATGTCGCCACCAGTATTGATTATGCCAGATCTACAAAAGGGATTTGACATTTACTGTGATGCATGTGGCCAAGGACTTGGATGTGTGCTCATGCAAGAAGGACATGTGATTGCCTATGCATCTCGTCAGTTGCGGAAGCATGAACTGAACTACCCCACTCATGACTTGGAACTGGCTGCCGTTGTGCATGCACTAAAGATTTGGAGGCACTACTTCATGGGAACTAAGTGCCAAGTATGCACGGACCATAAGAGATTGAAGTACATATTTACTCAGAAGGATCTCAACCTTAGGCAACGCCGTTGGTTGGAGCTTATTAAGGATTATGATTTGGATATTCACTATCACCCGGGCAAGGCAAATTTGGTTACAGATGCCTTGAGTCGAAAGGGAGCATGTTCATTCAGCTGTTGTTGCCCAGCTACTCGATGAGATTGTTGAGGATTTCAGGAGACTTAACCTAAGGATAGTTGCTCACACTGAAGGAGTTGTTATTGATGTGGAACCTACCTTGGAGCAAGAAATCCACAAAAGGACAGATTTGTGATGCTAAGATACAAGAGATTAGGGATCTAATTACTGAAGGTCAAGGTCTAGAATTCATGGAAGATGCGCAAGGCACCGTATGGTTCAAGGATCGGATATAAGTCCATAAGATTGAAAGCCTTCGTGAGACTATTTTAAAGGAGGCCCATGACTTAGATTATTCTATTCATCCTGGTAGTACCAAGATGTATTAGAATTTGAAGCGAAAGTATTGGTGATATGGATTGAAGAGAGATGTGGCTGCACACGTGATTATGTGCGATGTGTGTCAAAGAGTTAAGGCAGAACACCAAAGACCAACTGGACTATTATACCCATTAAAGATACCCGAATGGAAGTGAGAAGAGATTGGTATGGATTTCATTACTGGATTGCCTCGCACCTCGAAAGGATATGGTTCTATATGAGTTATTGTGGATAGACCGACCAAAGTGGCTCATTTCATTCCAGTCAAGACGACTTATAAGGTATCTCAATTGGTAGAGTTATATATGGTTTGGATTATGTCTCTACACGGTGTACCTAAGAAGATCATTTTGGATAGAGGATCACAGTTTACCCCCAGATTTTGGAAAAGTTTTCATGAGAATATGGATGCGAAGTTGAATTTTAGTTCGGCCTACCATCCTCAGACTGATGGACAGACTGAAAGGACTAATCAAGTATTGGAGGACATGTTGAGAGCTTGTGCCCTTCAGCATGGTAGTAGTTGGGGCAAGAGTCTACCTTATGCTGAGTTCTCATATAATAATAGTTACCAGGCCAGTCTGAAGATGTCACCGTTCGAGACTCTGTATGACAGGAAATGCAGGACTCCTCTATTTTTGGACCAGACTAGAGGAAGACAGTTCTTTGGACCTGAACTTATTCAAGAGGCGGAAGAACAAGTCCGTATCATTCGAGATAATTTGAGGGTAGCTCAACTAGGCAAAAGAGCTATGCTGATAATAGAAGGAGACCACTGGAATTTGAGGAAGGAGATTATGTTTACCTCAAGGTGTCACCACTTCGTGGAATGAGGAGACTCAAAGTTAAGGGCAAATTGTCCCCTCGCTATATTGTACCATTCGGAGTTTTTAGGCGAGTGGGAGAGGTTGCATATCAATTGGAGTTACCAGATCATCTCGCGGATGTTCATGATGTCTTTCATGTGTCTCAGCTGAAGAAATGTCTCAGGGTACCTGAGGAACAATTACCAATGGAAGACCTTAGTGTTCAGGAAGATTTGACTTATGCTGAGTACCCCATCAAGATTCTTGATACATTGACTCGAGTTACAAGTAATAAGGTTATAAATATGTGCAAAGTTCAATGGAGTAACCACGGTGAAGATGAAGCAACTTGGGAAAGAGAAGAAGAGCTTCGGATAGATTTTCTCCACCTTTTCCCTAGATCTTCCTAAATCTCGAGGACGAGATTATTTTTAAGGGGGGTAGGATTTGTAATACTCAAAATTCTAAATAAAGAATATAGAGAGATCTTCTCATTTTATGTGCCTCATTTGCATCATAAGAAAAGAGCACACACACAATTTAGAGATTAAGTCAAACAAATGATAAAAAAATGCATCAGCTGGAGTTTATATGTTTGTGCATTAAATAAAATAAAAAGGATAAAAATACTAAGACAATAATTACTAGAGGATGGAGCTTAACCCTAAATTGAAATTTGGGGTTTTGAACAAAATGAGGAAAAGAGAAGGAATATGAAAACATGAATAATATATTTAAATAAATAATCTCAAACTTAATACTTTAATTGCACAAATATGGTTTGAGAATGAATTAGTCACAAGTTTGAATCTAAATTAGGATTTAAATTTGAATTGGTGAAATAATGGAAAAACAGAAAAAAAACAAAAGAAAAAAAAGAAAACTGTATTTAGGCTCAAACTCCCTGAGCCGGCCCACCACTAGCCACCCGCGCGCAAACGTGTTATCTGCCACTTACACGTGGGCCCGCTCGGCTAGTGGCTCACTCGCGAGCGTCCGCTGCTTGTGCCGCTGGTCCGTGGGACCCTCAAGTCAGCTCGTCTCCCACCTCCTTCCCCGAGATCGGCGGGTGGCCGCGCGCCATCCTCGCGGGTAGTTGCGGCGCCCCAACTTTTCGCGCGCCTATAAGGTTGAAGCAGTCCTACCGGCTCCCTCCTTTCCTCGTCCCACCTTCCTGCCCTCGCGAACCATCAATTTGGCGGCGGAGTGCACGACGCCTGTGTGACAAGATCCACGCCGCCATTGAATTAGCGCTCTGGTGGTCGCTCGGGACCCTCTGGTGGAATGGGGATTGCCGCCTGGTGCTTGCGACGAGGATTGCAACCTGTTACACCGCGGTGCTCAAGTGGTGCCTCACCAATTTCACGTCAGTGTTGATCAACGGAAGCCGCGTCCGCCATTGCTGCCGCCAAACCATGACCTTGCCGTGACGGGAGTAAGTTATCCATTGTCTGTTTCACCTTCTTGTCCGCATCGCGTAGGTAGTCGCAATTTGTGGTTTGGGCACTCGAGATCGGGTTTGGGGCATTGCCGGTGAGCTTCGTCGTCGTTTGGCGGGGCGGCGCCGCCGGGTTGGCCGCCTGGTTAGAGGAGAGTGCTGGGGCCGTTGATCTCGGGCTGTACGGTTACGATTAGATCTGAAGCATACCGTTTCGAGATTTCGATTTGGGCCGTGGATCAGTGATCCTGCGGTCGTGGGCGGGTGAGAGATAGTGCGCCGTCCGATCATGATCCAGTGGTAGTCAGGGTGCGCCCTTTTTAAATAACCGTGATCTAATCTCGGCCTCTGGATCAGGATCCTACGGCTGAAATTAGAGAATACCCCTTCGGTTGCGCAATTGCATAAGAGCCCCTCTAGATTTATAGATTAGAACCCGCAGTCCAACTAGTAGTGTTTCCTGTGTCTTGGACATCTTCCCCCGAGACCCCTGGACTTTCCAGGAAATGAGGCCCAGTCCAAAACCTGTTTAAAATGAATAAATGAATTAGTAAATACATTTTAATACAAAAATAACTCCTAGAACTTATCTAATTCATAGAAAATTCATTTTTAGTCCAAATCGACCCATTCTAATTTCTAAAATTTTATAATATTATTGTTTATCATCTAGAGTCTCTGTTTTAACATGAAAACAGTAAGAAAATTTATTTCTCATTTAATCTTATTTCAAGCACATTAAAACTTAGGAAATTCATATCTTAAAATCTATAATACCAAAAATTATAATTTTTGTTCCTAGGAGTTTATTTTAATGTGTAGATTTTTCTTGTGTATTTTATTTACATGTTTGGTGTGATGTTGATTTTGGCTATACTATGTATGTATTGTGTTGATGCGAATATACGAGCAAGCCACTGTGGAAACTGAGGTTCAACAAGTAGAGATAGCCGAGCAGGAGCTCATTGAAGGCAAGTTGTGCCCTTGATCACTTACTTTTTCCCAGCCATGTTCTTATTAATTATAATGATCTGCATAGGATAATTTTGATGGGACCCAATAGGTTACCCTAGTTTTGGCTATCTTTATACCTTATTTACCACTGAAATATTTCTTTGGGTAGTACCTGCTATTGATTTATGTGGATTTGGGTATGAAGATACTTTATTCATAATTACTCTTTTATTCTCTTTTATTATTACTGTTCATGTTAAGATCATTATGTTAATGGGAACATGGAGCGACCACCCGGGAAAACAGTGCTACCACAAGGGTATAATGGGACGCCCTTGGCTGATTAACTAGGAAAGCTAGTGGAGGTCTTCCTTACCTGAAAGGGGCAAGGGCAGTAGGGGAGTGGTCAGTGTAGGGAGATCCTTGGTTGATTTTGCTGCGATGGCGGTCAGGCAAGAACCCTGCTTTGGAGCTTCCTATAAACTGTAGTGGGATTTCTGAAGCTAGTGGAACTTTGTAAAGGCCTCGTAGTGTTACCCTGCCTCGCCTCCTCGGTAGAGGTGTATGGGATTGGCCATCTCTTGGCAGATGGGTAACATGACTTGTGGGTAAAGATGCGCAACCTCTGCAGAGTGTAAAACTGGTATACTAGCCGTGCTCACGGTCATGAGCGGCTCGGACCCTCACATGATTAATTTATGGAACTTAAATTTAATTGGACATTTGCATCGCATTTGGGATTATTTTACTATTACTTTTATTTATTAAGGTTTGGTTTTTACTTACACTTAGTAATTGCTAATAAAATTTTGACCAACTTATAAAAGCAATGCTCAGCCTCAGCCTCTATTTTGTTGATTAACCTTACACTTCATGAACTCCCACCTTTGGTGAGTTCATGCCACATTATTCCCCACGACTTGTTGAGCTATGAACGTATGTGAGCTCACTCTTGCTGTCTCACACCCCCCCACAGGAGAAGAACAGGTGGTTCAGGAGGAGCCACAAGGCGAGGAGTATGATCTGATCTAGGTGGCGTTTCTCAGTTGACATTGGCGCCGACGATCCTTAGTTCGTTTTATGGTTATTCCTTTATTTTGTAATAAGACTTCCGCTATGTATTAAATACTCTGATGTTTTATGACATTTATCTCTATACACTCTGTTATTATATATGTTGTCTTCTTGACGCATGTATGAGATGCACCTGGATTTGTTCCTTAAAGCCGGGTGTGACACCCACCTCCTGGTTGCTCTACTGAAACCTCTTGAGTCGCTGAACTGTGGGGCTGGGCTGCCAATCTCACGCGCCGGTTCCCTCACCGTCGTGCGGGACCCGCTCGTCATGGCTCGGTTGCGGCTGCGCTCGGATCCGCGCCGCTGGGGTTGCATGTCGCGTCCTAACTGCCGCCTCCACAATCCTAGCTGGCCAACAACCCTGTCGAGACCTACCAACGCCAACAAATCGGAGGCCGGTTCCGGAGTATAAAGCCTCGGCTCGGTGTGAACCTCTCGCCATTACCGCAGGGCCGCCGGGTCAAACAACCCAAACCTCACGCATTGTTCGTCTTCGGAGTTCTAGGAGGATTGAGTCTTGTGTTGGCATCGTGCGGGATCTGGTGTTCAGCGTGTGATTTCCCCTCCAATGGTGGTAATCGCGGGTGTCGACGCTCATAAAACTGCGCCTCGACGCGAAACCGCGCACTGTTGCCGGGCTGCTCGCTTCCTCCGCGCGCCGTTATCAGCTCACTTCATCGGCAGTAAGATTGCCCCTCTGTACTCCATCGGGTTCTCACTCTTGCGTGCGTAGTGGATACCCTGGGCGTCATCGGTGGCACTGTCGCTGGGTTGGCACGCGTAGGCGGCTGCCGTGGGGAAGACGATGTCTGGGCCGTCGATCTCATGATTTGTGGCCTAGATTTGATGAAGAGAGAGGATGGAGATAGTCATAGATCCGTAAAAAGACGATACATATTAAATGTAGAATACTGGTTAGGGTTATTAGATCTCAGCCGTAGATCGCGGATCGGATGGGGTCATGGCGTGAGCGATTTATGGCCGTGGATCCTTGATCCCGTGGCCACAGATACATACCGGTTCATAAAAGAATACAATCTAATATGAACCATCGACTTCTAATTTGACGACTAGGAAGTCTTCTTACCCCTTCGGCATGGTAAAACTTCAAAAGGGATCCTGAGTAATTACAAAATCAACCCGTAGTTCTCTCGGGTTCAAAGAACCTCGCAAACAAGTCCTAAAATTTGTAATCGGACCTCTATACTTATAGAGAATCATGCCTGTCGTCCACTAAGGATTATAATTTATATAAAACGAATCTGAAAATGATTTTAGGTATAAGAATAATTCTAGAAACTTTGGAAATTCATAGCTCTTGCATTTTAATTCAAAATGATTCCGTTCAAATTGTGTTAGCTTCACAAAAAAATCTATGCAGAAAGACCAATATTTGTAACATATCCTATAGTTTTATAATTAGAAATGGTTTAAACCTAGGTTTAGTGGATTAAGCTTTCTAATCAAAGTAACCTATCTATAATTATAATCTAACTAAAATATGGTATCTACTCAAGTTATAACCTATACAAAAGTTGAATTAGTTATTTCTTTAATATCTTTTCTCATATGATTTGCATTAATCAACATAGAATATAGTTTTTATAATTTACTCATGAAAATCTTCCGAAAACCATTTCTTATTAACCATAACTTCGATTTTAGTGATTCTCGAACCTGCTCTCTCATAGCATCGTGTAGAATATTTTGCGCTGTTTGTTCCCATGTTTGGTGTAATGTTATTTTTATGTACGTCTTGTCTATTTGTATGTATTGCTGCGAATAGCGGTGAGGTCACGAGAATCTGAAGACCAACTTGGTACTGAGGAATCCCAAGTCTAAGGCAAGTTGTGCCCTTGATCACTCTTCTCTACTTAATAATGTTCTTTGGTAATCGCTGTGACATGCTCAGGTTAATTTGATGGGACCTAATAGGTTTTCCTAGTTTTGTTTACCCCACACCTTGCAAACAAATGGACATTGTAACCACCAGTATCATTTCCCTTTAGAAAGAAATAATAAATCTAATACCGTAAGGGTTTGGTTTAGCGCTACAGCTATGTTATTATAACTGAAATTATATAGTATGTGCTTTTATAGTTAACCTGTCATATAATCTTTTCTATGGAAATAGTGCCTTAAAATAAATGGTAATTCATGTCATAAAGAAATAGAATGATTACCGGTGTATTTTAGATTATGTCATAGTTATAAGTCACATTTTGTTTTTGGATATTTACCTTTTAATAAGTATGAACTATATACTAAATGTTTTAATATTTGTTGAATGGTGTCTGTTTATTTATTGGTGTATGTTTTCGTTTTGTATGTACAATGTGCGAATCTATATTAGAAGTTGATTTCGTGGTAGAGGAACCAAATACGTTTGGGGACGAGCTGCAATACACTTTTGAACAAGGCAAATGGATTCTCCCTCTGCATTTCTTATTGTACCCAAATAACCCATTCAATAAGATTTACTTTTGGAATTGTGCATAATTTTGATGGGTTTTTCCTAATTAGGAGTACCTAGAAATACCAACCTTATTCCTTGATTAACCTGAGATTAATACTATGCTTAGTAGTTATGCTATTGCTTAACTTTATCATTATGATGTCACTCTTTGAAAGATATTATTCACCGGAGATGAAATTTATACTATTGATGTTAATCGGATGATTAAACAAGAACATTTTTGTAACACCTCAAAATCTTATTCTATGTACTTAATAAAAATTTGAAATAAAATATCTTTTTAAAGTAAGAAATTTCTTCACCATTGAAGTCCCTCTCCTAAAATAAACATGTTTACAAAAATACAATGAAAGGATAGCCACATGAACTTAGTTATTTAATTGGCAAATCATATATTTCCAATTATTCTCTTAAGGAAATGAATTTATTTCTCAAAATACATAATCTTGTGTGTTCATTTAGAAGAATTTTTCTTAAAGGAATAAATCCATAAATAAATTGGATGACTTTGCACTTCATGTTGGAATTTTGAGTGTGCACTCTGTTTTGAATTTGAAATTTAATCTTCATTTGAATCTGAATTGGAGAATAAAAAAATAAAAACAGAAAATAAAAAAGAGAAAAGAAAAGAATACTTACTTCAGTCTGGGCTGAATGCGGTCCGGCGCAACTCACCCGCACAGCCCAGCTAGCCTGCGCCGGCAGGTGGGCCTCGCTTGTCATCCCTCTTACCCGATCGAACGTAGAACACCGTAACAAATCATCCGTAGCCGCCGAGATCAGAGTGGTAGGGATTTGGTGAACAACCTTAGGCCTCAGGGTACAAGTGGGAGGCCACCGCGACTCTTCCCCTTGGCCATCTAATCGCAGCCTTTGCCGGCGTCTGTGCCTCCACCAGGCAGGGAGAAAACAACAGGGAGGGAGAAGGGAGCCGCCACCATGGGAATCGAGCTCCATCACCCGATGAACCTTGGAATATGGCTCCATGGATCCTTCTTAGGTGCACTGGGTGTGGGAGTGGTCGCTTCGGACAAAGGAAACTGACTGGGGTCGTACAATTCCTCACCAGGAGCAAGGTGCACCACCATCATGGCGTTGCCGAGCAGAAAAGGAGCAGATGCCGCTTTCCTTGGCCTTCACCGCCGTTTGAAATTCGCGGCGTGGTCAAGGATGGCTACCAGGACACGTGCATGCTCGTCGTGGCGTCGATGGGTGGAGAAGACCACCGTTTTTACCCAATTTTTCACCGGAGAACTCTACTCGACGCGAGGCCGCGCGACATCGAAGTCTGCATGTCACCAGGGTCCTTCCACTGTATGAAACACTCCATACTATTTGATTTCTTCTGTCCTCTGCGTAGCTCGTAGGATTTCTTGTGTTGGGGCACTGGAAGGGCCTATGCGCATTCCGCCGGCAAGGCACCACCGATGGAGCTTGTGCTGCAACGTCCCAATGCCATTAGGTGTGGGAGAAGGCCAGGAACCTGAAAGGGAAATTGGGTTAACCATTTCCTATAATTAATTTTGGTGGTTGACGACCAACACAAACAAATGGACTAACTAGTTTGTCTAGAATTCATGTATTACAGGTGCATAAGGGTCAACATAAACCAAGAATGAATTTAGTTAGGGGACACAATTTAATTGGAGCAAAAGAGACCCTAGTGTGATGGTTTTTGGCGCACCGAATAGTGTTCGGTGCACCAGGACCGTAAAGAGTTAAACCAACCACTCTCGGGAATTTGGAGACGCGCTCCACTATAATTCACCGGACTGTCCTGTGAGCCAGCGGAGCAATGGCTCTCTGCGTGCAAACGGTCACCTGCTGAGGTGAACAGTGCATGTCAGAATTCAGAGCGTAGGAGTCAGAGAGCATCGGACTGTCCGGTGTGGCACCAGACTGTCCGGTGCAGCTAGAGGACAAAGGCTCCAATGGTCGACCAGCTCCGAACCCTAACGGTTGCGCTGACGTGGCGCACACCGGACAGTGCACAGTGACTGTCCGGTGGCGCACCGGACTGTCTGGTGCGCCCATCGCCAGCAGAATTCAGCCAACAGCTAGAAGTGGTTGGGAGGCTATAAATACCCCCAACCACCTCATTCACTTCCATCCAAGCATTTCTGAGTTCTCATTTATTGCAAGAGCAAAAGCCCAACACTCCAAGACACAATCAAAGCAATCAATCCACTCAAAGCCCCAAAATCAACTCTAGTGCATTAGGGCTTATGAGAGGATCACTTGTGTTCTTTTGTTGCTCTTGTCGCTTGGATTGGCCTTTTCTTTTTCCGTTCTATTTCTCAAGTGACTTGTAATCGAAGCAAGAGACACCTAATTGTGTGGTGGTCCTTGTGAGGTCTAAGTGACCCGAGAGATTAAGGAAAAGGCTCACTCGGGCTAAGTGACCGCTTGAGAGAGAGAAAGGGTTGAAATAGACCCAGTCTTTGTGACCTCCTCAATGGGGACTAGGTTCTTTGGAACCGAACCTCAGTAAAACAAATCATCGTGTTCACTCGCCTTGATTCTTGTTTGATTTGTTTTTCCCCTCTCTAATGTTTCCTTGCTAGTGTGAATTTGAGTTGGCTCCCATACGTCATCCACAATCCTTGAGCAACTCCTAGCAAGAGAGATATTCTTTTCGACTTGAATTTAATTCTAACGCTAACCCCTGACCTTAGTGTGTGTTTAAGTATATAAATTTCAGGTTTCACCTATTCACCCCCCTCTAGGCGACTTTCAATTGGTATCAAAGCCAGTCTTCATTAAGAGTCTAACCAACTCGAAGTGATGTCTAGAGATCACGCCAAGTGGGAGATCATGACCGGCGAAAAGGCCGCAAGCTCGGGGAGGACTCTCTCAAGGGAATCCGGCAACAAACACAAGGAGGAATCCTCTTCCTCCATCAAGTCGCATCGGAGAGGTGACAAGAAGAAGAAGATGAAGAAGGTGGTCTACTACGAGACTGACTCTTCGTCACCCTCCACATCAAGCTCCGAGTCGTCCACTACTTCTAAGCGCCATGAGCGGAAGAAGTATAGTAAGATGCCCCTATGCTATCCTCGTATTTCAAAGCGCGCTCCATTACTTTCCATACCCCTAGGCAAACCACCATATTTTAATGGTGAAGATTATTGTATGTGGAGTGATAAAATGAGGCACCATCTAACCTCATTCCACGAAAGTATTTGGGATATTGTTGAATTTGGAGCGCAGGCACCAAAGGTGGGGGACAAGGACTATGACTCGGACGAGGCCGTCCAAATTAGGCACTTTAACTCCCAAGCCACGTCTATACTCCTCACCTCCTTATGTCGAGAGGAGTATAACAAGGTGCAAGGGTTAAATTGCGCCAAAGAAATTTTGGACGTCCTCAAAACCGCGCACGAAGGGGACGAGGTGACCAAGACCGCCATGCACGAGATGATCGAGGGAGAACTCGATCGATTTGTCCTCAACAAAGGGGAAGAGCCGCAAGCCATGTACAACCGACTCAAGATGATGGTCAACCAAGTGCGCAACCTCGGGAGCACCAAATGGGATGACCATGAAATGGTCAAGGTTATTCTTAGATCCCTCGTATTTCGCAATCGTACTCAAGTTCAATTAATACGTGGGGATCCTAGATATAAACTAATGTCTCCCGAGGAGGTTATTGGCAAGTTTGTGAGCTTTGAACTAATGATCAAAGACTCCAAACACATTGTCAACTTGGAGCAAGGCGCCACCTCCACACCTGAGGTGCAATCCGTTGCATTCAAAGCAATAGAAGAAAAGAAGGAGGAGTCTACACCAAGTATGCTTCCAATCAACGCCTCCAAGCTTGACAATGAGGAGATGGCGCTCATCATCAAGAGCTTCCGCCAAATCCTCAAACAAAGGAGGGGGAAAGACTACAAGTCCCGCTCCAAGAGGGTGTGTTACCGTTGTGGTAACTCCGGTCATTTCATAGCTAAATTTCCAATTTCTAGTTAAAGTGACAGGGACGAATACAAGAAGGGGAAGAAGAAGGAGAAGAAGAGACACTACAAGAAGAAGGGCGGTGATGCGCACATATGCCGGGAATGGGACTCCGACGAGAGCTCCATCGACTCCTCCTCCGACGAGGACGCCGCCAACATCGCCATCAACAAAGGCCTCCTCTTTCCCAACGTCGGCCACAAATGTCTCATGGCAAAGGATGGCAAAAAGAAGAAGGTATATTCTAGAAGTACCCCTAAATATACTACATCTAGTGATGAGAGTAGTTCTAGCGATAATGAAGATGGTTTACTTTCTCTTTTTGCCAACTTTAACATGGAACAAAAGAAAAAAATTAAATGAATTAATAGAAACCATTAACGAGAAGGATGATCTCTTGGAAAGCCAAGAGGACTTCCTCGTTAAAGAGAATAAAAAATTTGTTAAATTGAAAAATGCTTATGCTCAGGAAATAGAAAAATGTGAAAACTTATCTAAGGAGCTTAGCATTTGTCATGATTCAATTTCAAGTCTTAGAACTGAAAAATGCTAATTTAGTTTCTAAGATTGAAAAATTGAATGTTTGCAATGATTCATTTTCCTGTCTTAAAGATGAAAACTTTAAATTAAATGCTAAGATAGAAGAATTAAATGCCTGCAAACCATCTACATCTACTATTGATCATGTTACCATTTGCACTAGATGTAGAGATGTTAACATTGAAGCTATGGATGATCACCTTGCCATGATTAAAAAACAAAATGATCACATAGCTACATTAAATGCTAAAATTGCCGAGCATGAGCTCGAAAATGAAAAATTTAAATTTGCTCGTAGTATGCTTTTATAATCGGAGACGCCCTGGCATTAAGGACGACATTGGGTTCCAATAAGGGAGCCAACTGTTGGGGGCCTTCGGCTTTCGAAGGTCCTCAAAAACGTAATTTGATAATGTTTTCCAAGTATGCGAGTAGGTGTCTTCGGAATCAGGTTGCAGGTATACAAAAGCATGGTCAAGACGAAGCTTGACTGAAATGGAAAACGATCATGACGAAGGATGAAGCGATCACGAAGCTACGTGCAAGGCTTCGGCATGACAGCAGAAAAGGGGAACCGACTTAAAGATGAAAAGCCAAGTTAGACCTCGAAGAATTACTATAGAGTTATAGATAAAAGCAAAGGGCATTAATGTAATTTTGCATGGGCTGCGTCCCGTGCCTATAAATAAATGAACAGTACTCCTGTACTGTTCACGCTGACTTGGCATTGGCATCACGCTTGTACCCTTACTTTCCTTCAAGCCGAAGGTACATTTGTAATTTATCATCATTTATATAAGAAAAACGAATAGAAATGAATTAATAATAATGTTTAAAGTAGTTATGTTATTTTTCGTATTTTATATATAAGTCTTTTCTTATCTTTTATTATGATTATGAAGGCATGACCTTCATAACCTTCGTCCGAAATTCATTATACCCAAAGGGAAATAATGTTTCGAAGGACGAAGGGCCTTAATATTTAACATTGTGTGTTGCCTTGTTCTTGATTCATAGCATTTGAGAACAAGTCCCCAACATTGGCGCCCACCTCCGGTGAACTCACTTCCATTTCTTGAGCTCTGAACACCTTCGGCAAGCAACACCTTCGTCATGCCGCCGAAAAAAGCTTCAGCGACAGGGGCTGCTACTCTGCAGCCGTTGGACCCCAATCAGGACGTCCTTTCTCTTAGGGAGGCCCGAAGCCAGAAGAGGAAGGCGGCTAGTCCAACGCCTCCGGAAGATGACTTGGATCAGGAAATCCAAAACCTAAAGATCCTTCAGCAACAGGTGCAACAAAAGAAGGAGAAGATAGCTCGTTTAGCTGACCTTCAGAGACAGATAGATGAAGCTTCCGAAGAGGTTCGTCATCTTGTTCAAGATGACCAGAACCGAAGGCCTCCGCGCAGAGAGCTTCATCAGGAAGGCTTCTACAATGAGGACGACTGGTATGAAGATTTCCATCATGGAAATTTTGCTTTCGATGATGCTTCTCCTCTATCAACAGAATTGCAGGCTACACCATGGCCCCAGTCTTACAAGCCACCCCAGCTCCCCATGTACGATGGTCATACAGACCCGAAGCAATTTTTGATGAGCTATGAAGCAACCATATCTTCATATGGTGGCAATACTGCAGTCATGGCAAAGTCTTTTGTCATGGCCGTCAAGAGTGTCGCTCAGACCTGATACTCCTCTCTCCGGCCAGGGACAATCACCTCTTGGCAGAAGCTGAAGGATATGCTGATAACCAGCTTCCAAGGGTTTCAGACGAAGCCAGTTACTGCTCAAGCTTTATTCCAGTGTACCCAGGACCACGAAGAATACCTCTAGGCGTATGTCCGAAGGTTTCTGCGTCTGAGGGCACAAGCGCCAACAGTGCCCAATGAAATTGTCATTGAGGCCATGATTAAGGGGCTTTGGCCGGGACCTTCAGCACAATACTTTGCCATGAAGCCACCACAAACTTTGGAGAAGCTGCTCCAGAAGATGGACAAGTACATCTGGGCCGACAATGACTTCCGCCAAAGAAGAGAGGAGGCATTTAGGTTCTCTGAAATGACCAGGGGCTTCGGAGGAAGATTTCATACGAGGCATGTCAGGTCAATTCATAACTCCACTCAAAGTGATGATAGAGGGAGCCAACAGCAAAGGCCACAATACTCTTCGCAAGCTTCGGGACAACAGCAAAGCTCTGTTCGGCCGCCAGCGCCAAGGGGCAGAGGCGCTAGGGGCTTCGGGGGAAGATTTGGGGATCAGCCAAGAAGAATTTACTGTCTATTCTGTGGTGAAGACAAGGGCCATACGAAATGGAAATGGAAATGGTATAGAGCTAGCCCAGAAAAGAGAATCCATGGCATGGCTATTCACTCAATCAAAAGAGAAGGTCATAATCTGGAAACTATTCTCATACAGAAGGGTTCTACGCTAGGAATCACTAAACTAGACGAGCACTTCTCAAGTGCCAGCTAGGAAACTGTCTGTACTGTAAACCAACCACCCGTAGAGAACTTTTAGTAGATGGAAGCGAGCTCCCTAGTCCTATTCGACCCACTTGGAATTCCCTTATGTGAATCATTCATGTAGCATTGATATACGAGAATTCGAGATTGCTCCACCGGGCCTGACTAGTAAATACAGTATACGGGGAAGAGAGTCTTCTGAACCTGAAACCTATGAAGCAAGGAAATCACTCTACTCTGCAAGCTATTCCACTGGAAAGGACAGGTTTCTAAAGGAATGGGATTAGTACTACTTAATTAAGGAAGGGATGAGTGCTGTCTTCCGGGCGGGGGTTCTAGCAACTAAAGCAGTGGAAATGTTCTCGTTCTCTCATGCTTCAAAGCACAGAGTTTAGGATGTGCCACGTCACCATCCAGAAGCAAAAGGAGATAGCAGAAGCTGCAGCACAACAGAGTCAGCCGAAGCAGGTCATGCACACTGCTTCGTACCATTCGCCTTACATCCCAGAATATGTAGGCAATCACTCTGCAGCTTCTGTTGCTTCGGCAAGTCAACCCCAAGCATCTTGGCAACAGCCTCCACCGCCACCACCAACGCAGCGAGGACAGCAGCCAGAAGGGAGTTAGCACACTCACCTTCAGAGGGACTTCAGAGAGGAGTCCGAAGCTCGCACAGTTAATAGCACTGTGCCAGAGTCGAAGCACATTTACTGACAAATATCCTACCTCGACAGCAGTTTTTTCGCATTTTTACATTCAGTATTACTTTTTTGTTAATAAGGAACAATTTTGGGACAGTGTCTTTTATTGTTCTTCAATTTCTTGTAACAGTTTCGTCTCTTACCATAATAAAAATATGTCTTCTCCATAGGCTTGAGTTGCCGAAGCATACGAATTTATGGTGGCATGAAGGACCTTTGTATTATCAAAAATTTATTCTAAGGGACACAGTGCAATTTATTCGAAGCAGTAAAAAGTCGTTCCTAAGGGAGCGCAGTGTAAGTTTTCTGAGCTTACAGCAAAAAGTCAGCGCTGATTCCGCCGAAAGTAAAAGGCGAAGAAGCTCCTAAGGGAGGCTTACAACGAAAAATAAACGCTGATTCCGCCGAAAGTAAAAGGCGAAGAAGCTCCTAAGGGAGGCTTACAGCGAAAAATAAACGCTGATTCCGCTGAAAGTAAAAGGCGAAGAAGCTCCTAAGGGAGGCTTACAGCGAAAAGTCAGCGCTGATATAAAAAGATTGTGTGCTTTATTGCAGGGATGTGTGTATTTTTGGCACAAATATCATTTTGCATAACATAACATCATCACATCATTTTGCATAACATAAGCATCATACAACATATTGCATGTGGAACAAGAAGGGGATACAGTATTGATCTTCGGAGAATGTTTTCAAAAAGAAAAAATCGTGCTAAGGCACAAGATAAATTGAAAAGAAGTGTAGCTTCATTAGAGAGGCAACATAAAACTTTTTTATAGCTTCGGAGAATACTTTACGAAGCTTGGATATTCTTCATCAGAGAAGTATGGAAATTCTTGTGATATATAAAAGATTTTCTTCACGAAGCATGAAAAGAAGGGAAGGTGTTTTTTCGCCGAAGGCTCAAAAAATGGTATGTATGCAAAATTTCATGCATCGTAAAGAATTGAACTATAAATAGATTATATATTACATTCAAAGTTACAATATATTACACATGTTACATTCCAAATATTTTTACAATAGCATCTAATCCTCCTTAAGAACTATTTCTGCAGCTTCGTTCAGTAGCTGATCGACAACCTTGTCCATGATGGCTTCGGCCATTTTTCTAATTTCATCGTCCTCCTTCGGGTGGGGGCCCGGAGATGCCTCAGCAGGTTCTGAGGGAGGAGAAGATACAACTATATTACTACTACAAACCGCGAACAAAGTCTGGAATAAAAAATTACAACAAAACAAAAACCACTAGTTAATACCTATTTGCCCTTCGAGCTCTGCGCCTTTCTCAGCAGCCTCTGCTATCTCCCTAGCATCATGGATGCCTTTTTCGCTTCTTTGAATGATCTCTTGAGCCATTTCTCGGCCGCCATTGTCCCAAATGTCGGTGAAAAATTTTCCACCAACCAGGCTTGATTCGGCCGAGGGGTCCTTTATGTCTTCGGAGGACAGGGCGGTTTCGGTTTGTGCTAAAGATTTCACATGATTACAGCCTTTTCTTTCCAACACAGTAGCAATCCCCCTGGCGCCTGAAAAAGCACATATGTCTCCGCGGCTATTCAAGATTTCTTCGAAGGCCTCAGCTTCGTGAGTGATCCATTCAATCGGGCCTTCTGGATTCCCCCTTGTGAAATTCTCTTCGCTAGAGAATCCGCCAACGCTGGTGAAGCTGGATTTTATCTTCTTAACACACACTATGGATTTATCATAGTATCTTTTCTTGGAAGCACGAAGCTCTTCAACATTTATTTCCAAATGATTTGCCCATTGATCACTTAGTTCTCGTTTTGTTTCTTCTAGTATGCGTTCTTCTTTAGCCCTGGCCAGTTGTTTCTGAAGATCCTGAATTTCGCGTTTTTGGGCTTCAGCTTGAGCCTTAGAGGTAGCTTCGTCTTCCTTTATTTTATCTACTAATGTAAGCAGAATTTTATCTTTTTCCAAAGCTTCGTTCCTCAGCTTGATAACCTCTGCTCGTAGGTTGTTGAAAGCAATATTATAACTTTCGTCTTCAGCATTCTTTTGCGCTCTCAAAGCGTTGCTTAGTATTAAACCCTATATGAAAAAAGAATTACTATAAGAATAAAAGAATGATTCAAAAATTGTAAATTTCCAAATATACAATTCTCACACCTTCAGACTATTATATGCAAGGCTATCCGCAAGATCGTCCTTCGTCATAGCGCAGAGTCCAGCTTCAAGCTTCGGAAACCCCATACTTCTAGCCATCTCCCGGCAGACGGATAATTCTTTATTGTCTGGGAGGCAGTATAGAAAGTCATCTTCGTCTGTCCCATTGAACACTAGTGCCCCCTTCGGATATTTCAATTCTCTGACATAGTGATTAACTTCAAAGATCTCTTCTTCGGATAATTTCTTCCCCGAAGCGTGTCGCACAATATAATCGTATATTTTGGAAGGTGCTTCGGGGGCAGCAGTGTCAATTTCTTCAACCAAAACTGGCTCTGACATTTTTATTTTTTGGCTGCCTTTGCAATTTGTGTTTCTTCGGTTTCCAAAGGTTTTACCTTGGTGGGCTCTGAAGGCCCAGCTTCAGTTTCAAATTGTTGCTTCGAAGCTTCAGCAACAAAGGCTTCAGTAGACACTTCAGAAGTTTCAACAGCTTTCTTTGGAGTTATGCTTGAAGATTTAATTGTCTCCAAAACATCTAACACATTAACCATCCTTTTTCTTTTCGGGGTCACTGTTGGACCCTTCTGGCTTTTTTCTGTCTCAATCTTTGCTGAAGGACTTAAAACTTCTAATTTTTTTGCTTCTTCAGTCCTTGGTTCTTTCATCTTTTCTGTTGCTGGCACTTCGGCCAACACTTCGATTTCTGGCGGCAGAGTTGATTCTTTAGCTTCGGTGGCCGAAGAGGTCTCACCGGCGAACTCAGGCACTGTGACCAGTTCAATATACCATGGCCGGTGTGTGAGAACCTTTACCCTTTTTCTCTTCGGCGCCGGCTCACTAGGAGCAGCTGAAGTAGTTTCCTTCGCAGAGGAAGTATTCTTTCTTTTTTGACCCCGCACTGGATAATGGTAGTCGGGGTAGACAAACCCAATTGCGTCAAATACTCGGTTCAGCCTCTTCTTCTTTCGGCCTCCGAAGGCTGCTGATAATGCAGTATCTTCGGCCTTTGAATATACCCCAAGCAGTTCATCACTTACAGTCTCAATGCTTTTTAGCCAGTCATCATCTGGCTCAACGAATTTATCTCCGTACTTGAATGTGTATTTTAGCCTGACTAGCCCACCTTCGTCAGGTTCTTTAACGGTTTCCTACGGCATCTCCCAGTTGTCTGCAAGTGGCCATACTCTGAAGGCAATATGTTCTTGCATTAAATCCCTTGTCCCAATAAAAGAGCACACTGCGTCGAAGGCTCTTTGGCATTCTTCGGCTGTTTCATCCATCACAACCTTCGGCCGCCGAAGGCCGAAGCGTTGCCAAATAGGGCGCATAATGATACCTTTAATATCTTCTCGGGTCTTTAAATCATTCTTCACATAAAACCATTCTGTCATCCAGTTCCCAGGCCATCTTTTCCGAAAGGTTGGCACGGGGCAACTTGACCCAGATCGGGCGCCAGAGCTATAGCAGCCAAAATTGTTATGGTACTGCTCTTTGCCCCAAGGTTTCGTCTCGTACAACAACTCATGTATGTTGCAAAAACTTTTAGCATTTGGTTCCAAACCTTGGCTCCTCACGGCCCAGACAAAGATGCCCATCCTTATGATTGATTCAGGAGTGAGTTGGTGAAGGTAGACTTCAAATACCTTCAGTACTTCCACAACAAAACTGCTTAAGGGAAATCGTAGTCCAGCTTTCAAGAAGCTTCGGAATACCACGACTTCATTTTCTTCGGGAGTAGGTACAATTTTCTCCCCAATATCCGCCCTCACAATAGACATGTCTCGAAAATACCTTCCTTTCATGGTATCAAGATGACTCTGCTTAATGCTCGATTTGCCGAAGACTGCGTGACTCGGTCGCCACGGTCGATCTTCGGAGTCTTCGCCCCCACTTTCTACATCATAACTGTCACTGTCACCAGTATCTTCAGACAAACCCTCCAAAATTTCTTTAGTAATCTTCTCTGTATTAGTCTTCGACATTGACTGAAGAAAGCCTAGATGCATCTCCTCAGAAAAACTTAGCTTCAAATCACTAACAGCTTTTTTATCTTCAGACATCCTTGAAAACGCTGAGAAAGTGCTCTCGAAACCGAAGCTTGAAAATCCAAAAGGCCAAGCAAGTGTTACTGCGCGCAGGCTAATAGCTGGGTGAGTAAAAGCGGTTGGCAAGAGAGCGTGCCAAATAACTCGGGATGAACTCTTATTTATACAACCAGAGCGTTGAAAACTGGAGGGTCCCGCTTGTCAAAGACTGTTGCTATTCTAGCAAAGAGAAGGTGTTTTTTCGGACCTTCGGCTTAAGGCCTTCGTCCATATCGCAATAAGAATTTATCATTACAGCAAATTAATATTGCGAGGGGCTAATGTTGGGGGCCTTCGGCTTCCGAAGGTCCTCAAAAACGTAATTTGATAATGTTTTCTAAGTATGCGAGCAGGTGTCTTCGGAATCAGGTTGCAGGTATACAAAAGCATGGTCAAGACGAAGCTTGACTGAAATGGAAAACGATCGTGACGAAGGATGAAGCGATCACGAAGCTACGTGCAAGGCTTCGGCATGACATCAGAAAAGGGGAACCGACTTAAAGATGAAAAGCCAAGTTAGACCTCGAAGAATTACTATAGAGTTATAGATAAAAGCAAAGGGCATTAATGTAATTTTGCATGGGCTGCGTCCCGTGCCTATAAATAAATGAACAGTACTCCTGTACTGTTCACGCTGACTTGGCATTGGCATCACGCTTGTACCCTTACTTTCCTTCAAGCCGAAGGTACATTTGTAATTTATCATCATTTATATAAGAAAAACGAATAGAAATGAATTAATAATAATGTTTAAAGTAGTTATGTTATTTTTCGTATTTTATACATAAGTCTTTTCTTATCTTTTATTATGATTATGAAGGCATGACCTTCATAACCTTCGTCCGAAATTCATTATACCCAAAGGGAAATAATGTTTCGAAGGACGAAGGGCCTTAATATTTAACATTGTGTGTTGCCTTGTTCTTGATTCATAGCATTTGAGAACAAGTCCCCAACACCAACCCAATGTCAAGCTTAATGCCCTTAAGAAATTGTCTAACTTTGTAAAGGGCAAGGCTCCCATGGTTCAGGATAGTGAGGGATACATTTTATATCCTGCAAACTATCCCGACCACAAAATTAAGAAGATTCATGCTAGGAAACCTCACAATATTTCTCATCATGCATTCATGTATAAAAATGAGGCTTCTAGTTCTAGGCATACCACTCATGTTAAAATTGAAAGTTGCCTAGAGGGGGGTGAATAGGCAAGTTGAAACTTTTTCAACAAAAAACTAGAAACGAACTAGGTAAAACTAGTTCAACCGGGGTCAAAACCGGTTCAACTGGTTTGCACGAGCTCAACTAAATGATGAGATATAAAACTGAATTGATCTCGAGATTCACCAAGTTAACTTTGGAAATGAGATGTTCTAGATAATGCACAGGGTTCAAAGTAGTAGATCTAAGAAGGGAACTTCTCAAAATCCACACACCAAAAAGATATAAACAAATCTTCCACGGAAGGGTGAGAGAACGAAGAACACGAACAAACACAATGAACAAGAATACAAGAGACACAAGATTTATCCTGAGGTTCGGTCACACCACAAAAGGTGCCCTACTTCCTCGTTGAGGCACCCATAAAGAGCCGGGTCTCTTTCAACCCTAATCCTCCCTTCGCCGACCACAAAGGTCAAGCCCACACAATAATCTTTGCTCAAACGAGCAGGTAATACAAACTTTCTTGTGGTCTTCCACAAGATTTGGAGACTCACAAGAGACACCTAGTCGTCTAGGAGCTAGAAGCTCCAAGAGTAATGAATCCATAAAGAACTCGTTGTAGTACCAAAGCTTGAATGAAGAAGAGCTAGAGAGATTTGGAGATGAAGCACAAAAACCGCAACTCTCAAACTCACTCAGATTTCTCTCCAAAGATTTGAAATGGGAGAGGCAAGAGATGTGTGAGAGAGAGTGGGAGGTGTTCTTAAAGTTAAAAATGGAGTTTGGGTCATGCTCTTTTGTGTGGAGAGAGAGGTAGGACTGAGTATATATAGGTGGGGCTTCAAAACTAGCCGTTGGGCTGATTTTGGCTGTGGAGGACCGGTTGAACTGCCCCTAGGGCCGGTTCAACCGTCTCGGGCAGGCTGATGGTCAGTCTGCCAGTCAGGTCAGACTGCAAAAATAGGTCCTAACACCGGTTGAACCGGTCCTAGGGTCGGTTCAACAGCCTGGTGGTCAGACTGACAGTCAGTCTGCCAGTCAAGAGGTCAGACTGGTCAGGTGACCCTGACACCGGTTGAACCGCCCCTAGGACCAGTTCAACCGATATTGACCAGTGAGGTCCAGGGAAAAAACACCGGTTGAACTTTCCCTGGACCCCGGTTGAAGTGAAGTTCAACTGTAGTTGAGGTGAAGTTCAACTGAAGTTGAAAAAGCTCAACTGCAGCTGAAGATACAGTTGAAGTGAAGTTCAACTGTAGTTGAGGTGAAGTTCAACTGTAGTTGAGGTGAAGTTCAACTGTAGTTGAGGTGAAGTTCAACTGCAGTTGAGGTGAAGTTTAACTGCAGTTGAAAAAGCTCAACTGCAGCTAAAGATACAATTGAAGTGAAGTTCAACTGCAGTTGAAAAAGCTCAACTACTTTTCAACAGGAACACTCTAGGTTTCTCAATCCTAACCACGGTCAACCATAGAACGTTAAAGAGATTTTTGGTTTTCAAAAATAGCTTTTGAATATAAAGGCTTGAGCTTTGGCAAACATCAACCTTGGTTTTGGATCCCCTTTATAGTACGACGATTCCTATACTCAAGTTAAATAAAATTAATTAAGTAAACTCCTTGAGTCATTTGTGTCTCATGTGTGATTTCTCCATGGCATTGCTTCATAAGGATCACAAACATCTTTGTCTCACCTTTTGAAGCAAACACAACTCAAACCCTGTGAATTGTACCATATCACCATATATGAGTTCAAATCATGGCTCCAAGTCACCGTACTGATGCATCAACATGTTATAATTCTTCATAGCTGATTAGTTCATCAACTTAGTGCAAGTACTCTCTTCTTCACCTTAGCCATGGTACCTTGGTCCACAAGCCATCGCTTGGCCTTCACCTTCGCTTAGTTCCTCGAAGCCCTATCCTTGCTATCTTCACCCTATCAAGCCATTCTTGAGTCACATCATATTGAGCATCCATTGAGAGAATCATTTCTTTAATATTGTGAACCTTGCTTGAATGTCTTCTAGATATAACCGTTAAGATCAATCAAGCTCTAGTTTGATTCTCATAGAAGCATATATGGACTGATAGTAATATGGTCAAGCCAATTCACGATTCCTCATATCTTATTCACTTTGGCTTGACCAATCCTCTTAATCACTTCATCCTCTATTCTGATCATATGTATGTAGTGATTTCTTAGGTCTTGTCCGTATATTCAAACCAATATAGAGACTATATTATATCCATTTGCATTGTCTCACTGGTTATTTAACCTTGTGTTGAACCTTTGTTCACTATCACTATACACTATTCAAGTATGTCCATCATACTGAATTTCTTGTTCAACACTTAGCAAACTTGTTAGTCTTTTAAATGTGTTGTTATCCAAATCACCAAACTCACAAAAGGGATGAATGCACTTTCAATCTCCCCCTTTTTGGTGATTGATGACAACACATTTAAAGCTTACATAAGATTTGATAAATAAGATTTTGAATCCTATGATATAGTTTCCTCCCCCTAAATATGTGCATTTTAGAAAATACCAATTTTGGACGCAAATGCCAAAAGCACATATTTGGGTCACAGTATGGAGACAACTTATATCATACTATTCATGGGGTGCAATGTGTCTTAGAATAAACGTGATGCTCATGACATAGTATGCACTCATCAACTTTCTACATCTTATGTTTTTCTTATGATTCAACCCCCTTTTGTCAATTATTTCTCCCCCTTTTCAAAAGGCTTCTTACACTTAGTTACATAAGACTAAAGGCAAGCTTTAATGCACAATTTCTCCCCCTTTGTCATAAATCTCCAAAAAGGATACAAAGAATATAAAGGGTAGAAATTATGATTAATCAAGATTTGAATACACTATCATGAAAAGGATCCTTAGATGGCACAAAGGTAATGAATAAGTGTCATAAGTGATGTACCTTTGTGTTTTACCTTTTCAAGGGGTTTCTAGACTTGTGTTGGATTTAGAATTCATTTGCAAGCTCTTGTTGGCATAATTGTGACATAGGTCCAAGATATTAAATGAAGATTGTCATACTAAATCGAAGGTGAAACTTGATACCTAGAGTCTAGATGTCACCTAGCATTTTCTTATCATAACAAGAGACAACATGAAAATTGCACAAGTATGGATTCTACAACTAGTGGTCATGTACTAAAAATATTAATTGAAAAACACCAATTGATACAATTTGTTAGATAAGAAGATCACTAATTGCATATTACACTAAGTTCTCCTCAAGTTTTAGTGCGCATATATATGAATTCAATTGATACTTGTTGAGAGTACTTATTTGCAACTTAATGTATCATTGGCATAAAAGGAGTATCAATTGAACATAATCATGCAACATAAGGAATATGTGCACTATTTAATCAATTAAGTTCTATAAAGGAGAATTTATAAGCTATGCTACTTTAGACATTTGCAAACCAAAAGAATATGATACATGTTTACCAATTTTAGATGATGTTGGAGTAGCATAAACAAGAGAAACTTATCCTCTTCAAATGATCAACAGAAACTCATTCTCTTCAAAGAACTACACAAATTCACTAAACGAAAATGTTAGTCTTTAAGGACACAAATTATAGAATGAGATCCCCCTACATGTATGCATCAAGTACTCGAATTACTTGTAACATGCACTTGATTCTATTAAGGTTGTTAGAGGAGTTCATCATATATCTTGGTCAAGGCATAATATATTTGAAACAATTGAATTTATGCTAGAGAACACATATTGTTCCCCAATAGAACTAATCCATGGGGTGACATGTGGTAAATATTTGATCATTTCCTTGGAACCACTCATCCTCATTTGATGTTCTCCTTTCACTAAGGTGTGAGACTACCCAACATGAACTTGCAAGAAATCATTAGTCTCACAAGATATAGGCTAAACTCTCCCTCAATTTGTACATGCAAGGGTACACAAAGTACACTTATGCACATCAACAATATGAGGTTAAAGGTGAAGTTTGTGCTATATCTTGGTTTAACATAACATGCTTTACATAGATGATGAAAATTAAACCAATTGAAAGTTTAAGAACTAAAAGTATATCAATTGAAATCCTGAAGGGTAAAGCATGCTAATATGAACATCAAACCTCATAATGAAGGATATTTTCATTATTTGGTTTTCAGGATAGTTCAACTTCCTTCTTGATTCACTGTGATTTCTTTTCTCTTTATGATTTCATCCAACCAAGTGATCTTAAACTTCATTCATCTTTGCTTGGTTCGATCATACTTGATATGAGACCCATTGAAACTCGATGATTGAAAGAACCAAGACTCTTATATTTATAGATTTTGAATCCATCTTGAAAGCACTTGGAAGGCCTTGTTGAAACACTTAGAAAAGAGAGCATTAAAAACACAAGATAGGTTTCACAGATGATGATCCTTATATGTGGATGGCAAATTAAACCATCATTATTGAAACCAAAAAGGATAGTCTAAATTCCTTTAAATTAGTGCACACATATAGTTGATGTCAAAGTTATATGCATTATTGAACATTTTATATTGCAAGGAATTTAACCTATACTATGGTACATCCCACTAAGGATAGAATACTAAAACAACTGAAGGAGAGGAAGTTTTCATACCTTGGCCTCTTATCAACTTTATCTTACTTTAGTTTAATAGTATCCTTTAAGCTTGTGATTTATCCAATTTAAAACAAGCACCATCTCTTAACATAGATTTTCTATGGATAAACTCAACACAAGAAATGGCATTAGTAGCACAAGCACTAGTTTCTTATTTAGCAACCCTTTATATGTGAAAGGCAAGCGTGTTGCTAAAATAGAGAAACCTCATAATATGGACTAAATTTCCCTTGAGCCCTTATGCACAATATATTTTGAATGACATGGATAATATGCATGGTTATTCAATGAAGTCTAAAGGGCTGACTTAATCCATATTATGGTGAGTGTCTAATATAGAAGAATCAAATCCAAATTAACTAGAGAGAGTACATCACATAGTTTTGGATTTGTTGACCATATGATAATATTCATTTATCTTCCAATTGGACCTTTATTTCATAATCAACAACTGATGTATATCCTCAAGTGCTTCTTTTCCCTTAGTGGCTACACAAGTCACAAAAGAGATAAGATTTGAAAATAATATGCACTTGAGATTCAGTTGTTACCACCCTTGCTACTATCTCCAAATATGATTTATATATTCATTATCGAGCACCCAACTTGATCCATTGAAGGAGTGATCGTGCAAATCAAGTTTAAGCTTCATATCTTGGTACCCAATTTGAATTAGGTCCTTTGAGATTAGTAGTAAGAGCCTTGAGTATCCACACAATCTTTATTATGGCCTTTCTCTTTATGTAGGCATCCACATATACTTGACAACCATCTTACATGGTTTCAAGTCAATATTTAATTACACAGATAAAAGCTAGAGTTAAGAATAGGAGCCTTTTCTCCTTTTCTTTATACATCATTGTGTTGCCTTCTTGATGATGATCCTAGCTTGACCTTGGGTGCACCTAGCTTATTAAGGTTAGTCGCACAAGCATTCAATCATAAAGACAAGTTATGCATGGAATTTACAACTTAGTGATCCAATTCAATGTGAAGCACATGGATACCGATTGAAGTAGGTTTCTAAGATATCAAAATATGGGTTTCCAAAATTTAATAGAGTCAACATGCCATGGGTTAACATTGTCTAGGACACTCATTACAACAACTCTCTGCCCTCAGCTAAACCAGTTGGCTCGTTTTGGTGGAAAGATATTCTCAAAATCCAAGATTCTTTTAAGGAAATTGCCCAAGTGGAGATTAGAAATGGTAAATCTACTCTCCTTTGGCATGATTGATGGAATGGGAAGCGAATATCTGAAAAATTCCCGGAGCTTTGGTCTTTTGCCTCTGTCAAGGAGATTAACATTAGTCAAGCTCGGCTGGCTTCCTCGAATGAACTGTTCCACATTCCCCTTTCTGCTGAAGCGTTCAAGCAGCTTCTCTCACTTCAGGACACCCTTGATAATCTACAGTTGCTTGATCACAATGATATTTGGCGATGCAGTGCCTCTTCCAATTGGTTTTCTTCTCAGAAGGTCTATGCTCACTTGATTGGCACCCATCAGTCGCTCCCTCTCTTCTCTTGGTTATGGAAATCTAAATGTCAACCTAAGAACAAAGTATTCTTCTGGTTATTGCTCAAAAATAGATTGAATACCTGCTCCCTTCTCAGACGACGTTCAATGCCTTTAGACTCCTTCACATGCGACAACTGTATACTCCAGATTGAAGAAACGCCTATTCATCTCTTCTTCAGATGCAACTTTGCTAGGCGATGTTGGCTACTTTTGGGCTTCCTCCCGCCGTGTTCTACGGATCTTCTGCATACCTTAATGAGAATTAGAAGACGCTTGCAAGTTCCTTGGAGGTTAGAAACTATTATCATCATGACTTGGTGCATCTAGAGGTGCAGAAACAATTGGATCTTCAACGAAATCCCCCCTTCGGTTTCTGAGTGCAAGGCTATGTTTAGGAGTGAAATTGCCTTATTATGCCATCGATTCAAGCCTAATCTTAAGGAAGATATTGCATCTTGGTTGCTCAATTTAGGGCTGTAACTCTTCCCCCCTCTACTCCCTCTTCCTTCCATTTCTTTGTATTTTTTCTCTTTCTCCCTAAACTCAGTTCTTTTGATTTAATAATATTACTATAGGACCTTCCTACAATACCTTTACTTCAAAAAAATAGAGAGTATGGATCGCTAATTTCACCTTTTACAGTTTAAAAATCATATCCATATTAGTGCATATGTATGTGATGAATATCAACAAAAAGGATTCTTATGCACTTCTAGATTTAACGATAAGGGAATTTTAAACTGCATCAAGAGTAGCTATTTAGAAAACAAAGATTACAATCCATATGAATGAGATACAAATTTACCATTTTGGATAGTCTTAGTATAGCTTACTCAAGGGAAAGTTATTCTCTATGACACAAGATATATAATGTTCTCCCACTATATATGTGCATCAAGTATTTGAATGACTTGCCACATGCACTTTCAATTCAGTTAAGAGTCTCATGAAGAGTACATTATATATCACGATCAAGGCATGATAAATTTGCAATGAATTAACTTATCGTTAAGAATACTTACCACCAAGTAGAGCGTACCATTTGTTATACCAATTTTAAAGATCTTACTATTTGTGGTGGTGTCATCATAGTATTCTTCTTTTCATCATTTGTGGAGACTTCCTTCTTTAGCGTATTATCTCTTTTCCTTTTAATACTAGTTGAAAAAGAACTTTGAAAAGAGATATTAGTAGTACATGGAAGTGTTTAATGAACAGTGATCTTTAGATATGAATTGCAAACAAATCATCATTTATGAAGCATAAAGGCATAAGTTAAATTCTTTTTAAGTTAATGCACATGGAGGAGTGAATTAACAATATTCACCAATTTACAAATTTAAGCCAAAAGGAATTTAACCTTTATATTGACATTTCTTTCCATAGAATAGATTATTACCAATTGAAAGAATATCACTTGAAAGGAACTATTATTGATCACAAACCAAATGAAACAATTAGTTCCATACCTTTTGAAAGGGAAATAGGCTTACACCTTTTCCTATATGAATTTTGGTGGTTGAATTGCCCAACACAAATTAATTGAACTAACTAGTTTGCTCTAGATTATGAGTTCTACAGGTGCCAAAGGTTCAACACAAACCAATAAAAGACCAAGAAAGGGTTCAAATAAAAAGAGCAAAAGACCACCCAAAGGCAGCCCTGGTCTGCGCACCGGATAGTGTCGAGTGCACCACCGGACAGTGTCCGGTGCACCAGGGAACCTAACTCCGAACTTGCCACCTTCAGGAATTCTGGGAGCCACTCCGCTATAATTCACCAGACTGTCCGGTGTAGCACTAGACTCTCCGGTGTACCAGCGGAGTAACGGCTATACAGCGCCAACGGTTGTCTTCAGAGGAACAGTAAAACGCTACAGTGCACGACTGCGCGCGCAGAAGTCAGAGCAGGCGCAGAAGGCGCACCAGACAGTGAACAGGACCTGTCCGTTGCACCACCGGACTGTCTGATGACCTAGTTATCAGAAGCTCCAACGGTCGGAACCCAACGGCCTGGTGACGTGGCTGGCGCACCGGACAGTGTCCGGTGGCGCACCGGACTGTCCGGTGCGCCATACGACAGAAGCCTTCACCAACGGTCAACTTTGGTGGGTGGGGCTATAAATTCCCCCAACCACCACACTTCAATGCATCCAAGTTTTCAGCCTTCAAACCTCATACAAGAGCTCTAGACTTCATTCAAAGACACAAACAAGAAATCAAATCCTCTCCCAAGTCCAAAGATCATTCCAATTAAATAGTGACTAGTGAGAGAGACGATTGTGTTCATTTGAGTTTATGCGCTTGGATTGCTTTTCTTCTTCCTTCTTTCTTGTTTCCAACTCAATTGTAATCAAGGCAAGAGACACCAATTGTGTAGTGGTCCTTGTGAGGACTTAGTGTCCCGATTGATTGAGAAGAGAAGCTCACTCGGTGTAGGTGACCGTTTGAGAGAGGGAAAGGGTTGAAAGAGACCCAATCTTTGTGACCACCTCAACGCGGAGTAGGTTTGCAAGAACCTAACCTCGGTAAAACAAATCATCGTGTCATCCTCCTTATTTGCTTGTGATTTTTTTCGTCCTCTCTTTCAGACTTGAATTTAATTCTAACGCTAACCCCGGCTTGTAGTGTTTGCTTAAGTTTATAAATTTCAGATTTGCCTATTCACCCCCCCCTCTAGGCGACTTTCAATTGGTATCAAAGCTCGGTACTTCATTAGAACCTAACCGCTCGAAGTGATGTCGGGAGCATCCGCCAAGAGGGAGATCGGGACCAGCGACAAGTCCGCAAGCTCGGGGAGAACACACTCAAGGGAGTTAGCCCACAAGCACAAGGAGCAATCCTCTTCCTCCATCAAGTCCCAAAGGAAGGGTGACAAGAAGAAGAAGATGAAGAAGGTGGTCTACTACGAGACCGACTCTTCGTCACCCTCCACCTCCGGCTCGGAATCGGCATCCGTCACTTCTAAGCGCCATGAGCACAAGTATAGTAAGATGCCCCTTCGATATCCTCATATTTCAAAACGCACTCCATTACTTTCCGTCCCATTAGGCAAACCACCTATGTTTGAAGGTGAAGATTATTCAATGTGGAGTGATAAAATGAGGCATCATCTAACCTCACTCCACAAAAGTATATGGGATATTGTTGAGTATGGAGCGCAGGTACCGAAGAAGGGGGACAAGGATTATGATTCGGAAGAGGTCGAACAAATTCAACACTTCAACTCCCAAGCCACCACTATACTCCTCGCCTCTCTAAGTCGAGAGGAGTATAATAAGGTGCAAGGGTTGAAGAGTGCAAAGGAGATTTGGGACGTGCTCAAGACCGCGCACGAAGGAGATGAGGTGACCAAGATCACCAAGCGGGAGACGATCGAGGGGGAGCTCGGTCGCTTCATGCTTCACCAAGGGGAGGAGCCACAAGCCATGTACAACCGGCTCAAAACCTTGGTGAACCAAGTGCGCAACCTCGGGAGCACCAAATGGGATGACCATGAGATGGTCAAAGTTATTCTAAGATCACTTGTATTTCTTAATCTCACTCAAGTTCAATTAATTCGTGGTGATCCTAGATACAAGCTAATGTCTCCCTAGGAAGTTATAGGGAAATTTGTAAGCTTTGAATTGATGATCAAAGGCTCCAAGAAAATCATCGAGCAAGGCGCCACCTCTACATCCGAGGTGCAACCCGTCGCCTTCAAAGCGACGGAGAAGAAAGAAGACTCTACACCAAGTAGGGTCCCCATCGGCGCCTCCAAGCTCGACAATGAGGAGATGGCGCTCATCATCAAGAGCTTCCACCAAATCCTCAAGCAAAGGAGGGGGAAGGACTACAAGCCCCGCTCCAAGAAAGTTTGCTACAAGTGTGGTAAGCCCGGTCATTTCATTGCTAAATGTCCATTATCTAGTGATATTGACAGGGGCGACGACAAGAAGGGAAAGAGAAGAGAAAAGAAGAGGTACTACAAGAAGAAGGGCGGCGATGCCCACGTTTGCCGGGAGTGGGACTCCGACGAGAGCTCCACCGACTCCTCCTCCGACGAGGACGCCGCCAACATCACCGTCAACAAGGGTCTTCTCTTCCCCAACGTCGGCCACAAATGCCTTATGGCAAAGGACGGCAAGAAGAAGAAGGTAAAATCAAGATCCTTCACTAAGTATGCAACTTCTAGTGATGAGGATAATTCTAGTGATGATGAGGATAACTTGCTTACTCTTTTTGCCAATCTTAACATGCAACAAAAAGAAAAAAAAATAAATGAATTGATTAGTGCTATTCATGAGAAGGATGAACTCTTGGATAGCCAAAAGGACTTCCTAATTAAAGAAAATAAGAAGCATGTTAAAGTTAAAAATGCTTATGCTCTAGAGGTAGAAAAATGTGAAAATTTGACTAGTGAGCTAAGTTCTTGCTATGATACTATTGCCAACCTTAGAAATGAAAATGAGAAATTAATTGCTAAGGTTGAGAGTTCAAATGTTTGTGATGATTCAATTGTTAGTCTTAAGAATGATAATGCTAAATTAATTGCTAAGATTGACAAATTGAATGCATCCCTCTCTAGCCTTAAATTTGAGAATGAAAAATTAATTGCTAAGGCTAAAGATCTAAACGTTTGCAATGTTTCTATTTCCAATCTTAGAGATGAAAATGCTAGTTTACAAGCTAAGATTGTTGAATTAAATACTTGCAAACCCTCTACATCTACCGTTGAGCATGTTACTATTTGCACTAGATGTAGAGATATTAATGTAGATGTTATTCATGATCACCTTGCTATGATTAAACAACAAAATGATCATATAGCTAAACTAGATGCTAAAATTGCCGAGCATGAACTAGAAAATGAAAAATTTAAATTTGCTCGTAGTATGCTTTATAGTGGGAGACGCCCTAGCATTAAGGATGGCATTGGCTTCCAACAAGGAGACAATGTCAAGCTTAATGCCCCTCCTAAAAGATTGTCTAATTTTGTTAAGGGCAAGACTCCCATGCCTCAGGATAACGAGGGCTATATTTAATATCCTGTTGGTTATCCTGAGGATAAGATTAGGAGAATTCATGCAAAGAAGACTCGTTCTCATCATGCTTTTATTTATAAGAATGAGGCTTCTAGCTCTAGGCGTTCTACACATGTTAAAATGCCTAAGACGAAAATTCCTATTGCATCAAATGAACCCAATGTTTCATTTAAGACTTTTGATGCATCATATGTTTTAACTAACAAATCAGGCAAAGTAGTTGCCAAATATGTTGGGGGCAAACACAAGGGGTTAAAGACTTGTGTTTGGGTACCCAAGGTAGTTGTTTCTAATGTCAAAGGACCCAAGACCGTTTGGGTACCTAAGAACAAGGCCTAAACTTGTTTTGTAGGTTTATGCATCCGGGGGCTCAAGTTGGATCATCGATAGCGGGTGCACAAACCACATGACTGGGGAGAAAAGGATGTTCTCCTCCTATGAGAAAAACCAAGATCCCTAACGAGCCATCACATTCGGGGATGGAAATCAAGGTTTGGTCAAAGGATTGGGTAAAATTGCTATATCTCCTAACCATTCCATTTCCAATGTTTTTCTTGTAGATTCTTTAGATTACAGTTTGCTTTCTGTTTCTCAATTATGCAAAATGGGCTACAACTGCCTTTTTACGGATTTAGGTGTTACTGTCTTTAGAAGAAGTGATGATTCAATAGCATTTAAGGGAGTGTTAGAGGGTCAACTATACTTAGTTGATTTTAATAGAGCTGAACTCGATACTTGCTTAATTGCTAAGACTAACATGGGTTGGCTCTGGCATTGCCGACTAGCCCACATTGGGATGAAGAATCTTCATAAGCTTCTAAAGGAAGAGCACATTTTGGGACTAACAAATGTTCATTTTGAGAAAGACAGGATTTGTAGCGCATGTCAAGCAGAGAAGCAAGTTGGTGTTCATCTTCCACACAAGAACATCATGACGACCGACAGGCCGCTTGAGCTACTCCACATGGATCTATTCGGCCTGATAGCTTACATAAGCATCGGCGGGAGTAAGTACTGTCTAGTTATTGTGGATGATTACTCTCGCTTCACTTGGGTGTTCTTTTTGCAGGAAAAATCTCAAACCCAAGAGACTCTAAAAGGATTCTTGAGACGAGCTCAAAATGAGTTCGGCTTAAGGATCAAAAAGATTAGAAGCGACAACGGGACGAAGTTCAAGAACTCACAAATCGAAAGCTTTCTTGAGGAGGAGGGCATCAAGCATGAGTTCTCTTCTCCTTACACACCACAACAAAATGGTATAGTGGAGAGGAAGAATAGAACTCTATTGGACATGGCGAGGACCATGCTTGATGAGTACAAGACTTCGGATCGGTTTTGGGCCGAGGTGGTCAACACCGCTTGCTACGCCATCAACCAGTTATATCTACATCGAATCCTCAAGAAGACATCTTATGAACTCCTCACCGGTAAAAAGCCCAATGTTTCATACTTTAGAATCTTTGGTAGCAAATGCTTTATTCTTGTTAAAAGAGGTAGAAAATCTAAATTTGCTCCTAAGACTGTAGAAGGCTTTTTGCTTGGTTATGATTCAAACACAAGGGCATATAAAGTCTTTAACAAGTCCACTGGACTAGTTGAAGTTTCTTGTGACATTGTGTTTGATGAGACTAGCGGCTCTCAAGTAGAGCAAGTTGATCTTGATGAGCTAGATGATGAAGAGGCTCCGTGCGTCGCGCTAAGGAATATGTCCATTGGGGATGTGTGTCCTAAGGAATCCGAAGAGCCTCCACAAGCACAAGATCAACCATCTTCCTCAAAACAAGCATCTCCACCAACTCAGGATGAGGATCAAGCTCAAGATGATGATGATGAAGATCAAGAGGAGCCACCTCAAGAGGAGGACAATGATCAAGGGGGAGATGCCAATGATCAAGACAAGGAAGATGACGAGGGTCCAAGGCCGCCACACCCAAGAGTCCACCAAGCAATTCAACGAGATCACCCCGTGAACACCATCCTCGGCGACATTCATAAGGGGGTAACCACTCGATCTCGTGTTGCTCATTTTTGTGAACATTACTCTTTTGTTTCCTCTATTGAGCCACACAGGGTAGAGCAAGCACTTCAAGATTCGGATTGGGTGTTGGCGATGCAAGAGGAGCTCAACAACTTCACAAGGAATAAGGTATGGCATTTAGTTCCACATCCTAACCAAAATGTTATAGGAACCAAATGGGTCTTCCACAACAAGCAAGATGAGCATGGTGTGGTGACAAGGAACAAAGCCCGACTTGTGGCCAAGGGATATTCACAAGTCGAAGGTTTGGATTTCGGTGAAACCTATGCACCCGTAGCTAGGCTTGAGTCAATTTGCATTTTACTTGCCTATGCTACTTACCATGGCTTCAAGCTTTATCAAATGGACGTGAAGAGTGCCTTCCTCAATGGACCAATCAAGGAGGAGGTCTATGTTGAGCAACCTCCCAGCTTTGAAGATAGCGAGTACCCTAACCATGTCTATAAACTCTCTAAGGCGCTTTATGGGCTCAAGCAAGCCCCAAGAGCATGGTATGAATGCCTAAGAGATTTTCTTATCGCTAATGGCTTCAAAGTCGGAAAAGTCGATCCTACTCTCTTCACTAAAACAATTGCAAATGATTTGTTTGTATGCCAAATTTATGTTGATGATATCATATTTGGGTCTACTAACAAATCTACTTGTGAAGAGTTTAGTAGGATTATGGTTCAAAAATTCGAGATGTCAATGATGGGGGAGTTGAGGTATTTCTTAGGATTCCAAGTCAAGCAACTCTAAGAAGGCACCTTCATTAGCCAAACAAAGTACATTCAAGACATACTCACCAAATTTGGGATGAAGGATGCCAAGCCCATCAAGACACTGAAAGTCGCCTAAAGGGGGGGTGAATAGGGCGAAACTGAAATTCTCAAAAATAATCACAACTACAAGCCGGGTTAGCGTTAGAAATATAATCGAGTCCGCGAGAGAGGGTGCAAAACAAATTGCAAGCGAATAAGGAGTATGACACGCGGATTTGTTTTACCGAGGTTCGGTTCTCGCAAACCTACTCCCCGTTGAGGTGGTCACAAAGACCGGGTCTCTTTCAACCCTTTCCCTCTCTCAAACGGTCCCTCGGACCGAGTGAGCTTCTTCTTCTCAATCAAACGGGAACAAAAACTTCCCCGCAAGGGCCACCACACAATTGGTGCCTCTTGCCTTGGTTACAATTGAGTTGATCGCAACAAAGAATCAAAAAGGAAGAAGGCAATCCAAGCGCAAGAGCTCAAAGGAACACAAGCAAATCTCTCTCACTAATCACTAAGGCGTTGTGTGGAATTTGGAGAGGATTTGATCACTTGGGTGTGTCTAGAATTGAATGCTAGAGCTCTTGTAAGTAGTTGGAAGGTGGAAAACTTGGATCACTTGAATGTGGGGTGGTTGGGGGTATTTATAGCCCCAACCACCAAACTAGCAGTTTGGTGGGGCTGTTTGTCGCATGGTGCACCGGACAGTCCGGTGCACACCGGACATGTCCGGTGCGCCAGCCATGTCACCAAGGCCGTTGGGTTCCGACCGTTAGAGCTCTGTCTTCTGGGCCCGCCTGGATGTCCGGTGGCGCACCGGACATGTACTGTAGAGTGTCCGGTGTGCCAGCGTGCGTGTGCCTGACTTCTGCGCGCTTCTGGCGCGCATTAAATGCGCCTGCAGGTGACCGTTGGCGCGAAGTAGCCGTTGCTCTGCTGGTTCACCGGACAGTCCGGTGAATTATAGCGGAGCGAATTCCCGAGGCTGGCGAGTTCCAGAGCCGCTCTTCCATGGGGCAAGTGTACACCGGACAGTCCGGTGATTTATAGCGGAGCGCCTCTGGATTTTCCCGAAGGTGACGAGTATGTCTTGGAGTCCTCTAGTGCACCGGACACTGTCCGGTGGCACACCGGACAGTCCGGTGCGCCAGACCAGAGGTGCCTTCAGTTATCCTTTGCTCTTTTTGTTGAACCCATTCTTGGTCTTTTTATTGGCTAAGTGTGAACCTTTAGCACCTGTATAACTTATACACTAGAGCAAACTAGTTAGTCCAATTATTTGTGTTGGGCAATTCAACCACCAAAATAATTAGGAACTAGGTGTATGCCTAATTCCCTTTCAATCTCCCCCTTTTTGGTGATTGATGCCAACACAAACCAAAGCAAGTATAGAAGTGCATAATTGAACTAGTTTGCATAATGTAAGTGCAAAGGTTGCTTGGAATTGAGCCAATATAAATATTTATAAGATATGCATGGATTGTTTCTTCATTTTTATCATTTTGGACCACGCTTGCACCATATGTTTTGTTTTTGCAAATTCTTTTGTAAATCCTTTTCAAAGTTCTTTTGCAAATGGTCAAAGGTAAATGAATAAGATTTTGCGAAGCATTTTCAAGATTTGAAATCCCCCCCCTGTTTCAAATGCTTTTCCTTTGACTAAACAAAACTTCCTCTCAATAAATTTCTCCTCTTAGTGTTCAAGAGGGTTTTAAGATATCGATTTTGAAAATACTACTTTCTCCCCCTTTTGAACACAATAAAATACCAATTTGAAATTTCTAATTGAAAATCATTTTAAAATTAGGTGGTGGTGCGGTCCTTTTGCTTTGGGCTAATACTCTCTCCCCCTTTGGCATGAATCGCCAAAAACGGAGTCATTAGAGCCCTTGGAATTACTTTCTCCCCCTTTGGTCATAAATAAATGAGTGAAGATTATACCAAAGACGAAGTCCTTTTCTCCCCCAAAGATGGAGAGTTGCTCGGAGTGACGGCGAAGGATGAGTTACGGAGTGGAAGCCTTTGTCTTTGCCGAAGACTCCAATTCCCTTTCAATATACCTATGACTTGGTTTGAGATAGACTTGAAAACATATTAGTCATAGCATAAGAAAGAGACATGCTCAAAGGTATATAAATGAGCTATGTGTGCAAATCAACAAAAGAAGTTCCTAGAATCAAGAATATTTAGCTCATGCCTAAGTTTGTTAAAAGTTTGTTCATCAAGAGGCTTGGTAAAGATATCAGCTAATTGATCTTTAGTATTAATGTATGAAATCTCGATATCTCCCTTTTGTTGGTGATCCCTAAGAAAATGATACCGAATGGCTATGTGTTTAGTGCGGCTATGCTCGACGGGATTATCCGCCATTTTGATTGCACTCTCATTATCACATAGAAGAGGAACTTTGGTTAATTTGTAACCATAGTCCCTAAGGGTTTGCCTCATACAAAGTAGTTGCGCGCAACAATGGCCTGCGGCAATGTACTCGGCTTCGGCGGTAGAAAGAGCTACGGAATTTTGCTTCTTTGAAGCCCAAGACACCAAGGATCTTCCCAAGAACTGGCAAGTCCCCGATGTGCTCTTTCTATTGATTTTACACCCCGCCCAATCGGCATCCGAATAACCAATTAAATCAAATGTGGATCCCCTAGGATACCAAAGCCCAAACTTAGGAGTATAAGCCAAATATCTCAAGATTCGTTTTACGGCCGTAAGGTGAGCTTCCTTAGGGTCGGCTTGAAATCTTGCACACATGCATACAGAAAGCATAATATCCGGTCGAGATGCACATAAATATAGCAAGGAGCCTATCATCGACCGGTATACCTTTTGATCGACGGATTTACCTCCCTCGTCGAGGTCGAGATGCCCATTGGTTCCCATGGGTGTCTTGATGGGTTTGGCGTCCTTCATCCCAAACTTGGTTAGAATATCTTGAGTATACTTCGTTTGGCTTAGGAAGGTGCCCTCTTGGAGTTGCTTCACTTGAAATCCTAAGAAATACTTCAACTCCCCCATCATAGACATCTCGAATTTTTGTGTCATGATCCTACTAAATTCTTCACATGTAGACTCGTTAGTAGACCCAAATATAATATCATCAACATAAATTTGGCATACAAAGAAGTCTTTTTCAAGAGTTTTAGTGAAGAGTGTAGGATCGGCTTTTCCGACTTTGAATCCATTTGAAATAAAGAAATCTCTAAGGCATTCATACCATGCTCTTGGGGCTTGCTTGAGCCCATAAAGCGCCTTAGAGAGCTTATAGACATGGTTAGTATACTCACTGTCTTCAAAGCCGGGAGGTTGCTCAACATAGACTTCTTCCCTGATTGGTCCATTGAGGAAGGCACTTTTCACGTCCATTTGATAAAGCTTAAAGCCATGGTAAGTAGCATAGGCCGATAATATACGAATTGACTCAAGCCTAGCTACGGGTGCATAGGTTTCACCGAAATCCAAACCTTCGACTTGGGAGTATCTCTTGGCCACAAGTCGAGCTTTGTTCCTTGTCACCACACCATGCTCATCTTGCTTGTTGCGGAAAACCCACTTGGTTCCTACAACATTTTGGTTAGGACGTGAAACTAAATGCCATACCTCATTCCTAGTGAAGTTGTTGAGCTCCTCTTGCATCGCCACCACACAATCCGAATCTTGAAGTGCTTCCTCTATCCTGTGTGGCTCACTAGAGGAAACAAACGAGTAATGTTCACAAAAATGTGGAACACGAGATCTAGTGGTTACCCCCTTATGAATGTCGCCGAGGATGGTGTCAACGGGGTGATCTCGTTGGATTGCTTGGTGGACTCTTGGGTGTGGCGGGCTTTGTTCTTCATCCTCCTTGTCTTGATCATTTGCATCTCCCCCTTGATCATTGCCGTCATTTTGAGGTGGCTCATTTGCTTGATCTTCTATTTCATCTACTTGAGCTTCATCCTCATGTTGCGTCGGTGGGGATGCTTGCATGGAGGAGGATGGTTGATCTTGTGCATTTGGAGGCTCTTCGGATTCCTTAGGACACACATCCCCAATGGACATGTTCCTTAGCGCGATGCACGGAGCCTCTTCATCACCTATCTCATCAAGATCAACTTGCTCTACTTGAGAGCCGTTTGTCTCATCAAACACAACGTCACAAGAAACTTCAACTTGTCCAGAGGACTTGTTAAAGACTCTATATGCCCTTGTGTTTGAATCATATCCTAGTAGAAAGCCTTCTACAGTCTTAGGAGCAAATTTAGATTTTCTACCCTTTTTAATGAGAATAAAGCATTTGCTACCAAAGACTCTAAAATATGAAATGTTGGGCTTTTTACCGGTTAGGAGTTCATAAGATGTCTTCCTGAGGATTCGGTGTAGATATAACCGGTTGATGGCGTAGCAGGCGGTGTTGACCGCCTCGGCCCAAAACCGATCCGAAGTCTTGTACTCATCAAGCATGGTTCTTGCCATGTCCAATAGAGTTCTATTTTTCCTCTCCACTACACCATTTTGTTGTGGGGTGTAGGGAGAAGAGAACTCATGCTTGATGCCCTCCTCCTCAAGGAAGCCTTCAATTTGAGAGTTCTTGAACTCCGTTCCGTTGTCGCTTCTAATCTTTTTGATCCTCAAGCCGAACTCATTTTGAGCCCGTCTCAAGAATCCTTTTAAAGTATCTTGGGTATGAGAATTTTCCTGCAAAAAGAACACCCAAGTGAAGCGAGAATAATCATCCACAATAACTAGACAGTACTTACTCCCGCCGATGCTTATGTAAGCAATCGGGCCGAATAGGTCCATGTGTAGGAGCTCCAGTGGCCTGTCAGTCGTCATGATGTTCTTGTGTGGATGATGGGCACCAACTTGCTTCCCTGCTTGGCATGCGCTACAAACCCTGTCTTTCTCAAAATGCACATTGGTTAATCCTAAAATGTGCTCTCCCTTTAGAAGCTTATGAAGATTCTTCATTCCAACATGGGCTAGTCGACGGTGCCAGAGCCAACCCATGTTAGTCTTAGCAATTAAGCAAGTGTCGAGTTCAGCTCTATCAAAATCTACCAAGTATAGCTGACCCTCTAACACTCCCTTAAATGCTATTGAATCATCACTTCTTCTAAAGACAGTGACACCTATATCAGTAAAAAGACAGTTGTAGCCCATTTGACATAATTGAGAAACGTAAAGCAAATTGTAATCTAAAGAATCTACAAGAAAAACATTGGAAATGGAATGGTCAGGTGATATAGCAATTTTACCCAATCCTTTGACCAAACCTTGATTTCCATCCCCAAATGTGATAGCTCGTTGGGGATCTTGGTTTTTCTCATAGGAGGAGAACATCTTCTTCTCCCCTATCATGTGGTTTGTGCACCCACTGTCGATGATCCAACTTGAGCCCCCGGATGCATAAACATACAAAACATGTTTAGTTCTTGACTTTAGGTACCCAAATGGTTTTGGGTCCTTTGGCATTAGATACAAGAACTTTGGGTACCCAAACACAAGTCTTTGACCCCTTGTGCTTGCCCCCAACATATTTGGCAACTACCTTGCCGGATTTGTTAGTTCAAACATAAGATGCATCAAAAGTTTTAAATGAAAAGTTATGTTCATTTGATGCACTAGGAGTTTTCTTCTTGGGCAACTTAGCATGAGTTTGTTGCCTAGAACTAGATGTCTCACCCTTATACATAAAAGCATGATTAGGGCCAGAGTGAGACTTCCTAGAGTGAATTCTCCTAATTTTGCTCTCAGGATAACCGGCAGGGTACAAAACGTATCCTTCGTTATCTTGAGGCATGGGAGCCTTACCCTTCACAAAGTTGGACAATTTCTTAGGAGGGGCATTAATTTTGACATTGCCTCCTTGTTGGAAGCCAATGCCATCCTTAATGCCAGGGTGTCTCCCTCTATAGAGCATGCGTCTAGCAAATTTAAAATTTTCATTCTCTAAGTCATGCTCGGCAATTTTAGCATCTAATTTTGCTATATGATCATTTTGTTGTTTAATTAATACCATATGATCATGAATAGCATCAATATCAACATCTCTACATCTAGTGCAAATAGTAGTGTGTTCAACGGTAGATGTAGATGGTTTGCAAGATTTTTTAATTCTACAACCTTAGCATGCAATATATCATTTTTACTTCTAAGGTCGGAAATAGTATCATTGCAAACATCAAAATCTTTAGCCTTAGCAAGCAATTTTTCATTTTCATTCCTAAGGCTAGGAAGAGAAATGTTCAATTCTTCAATCTTGGCAAGCAAATCATCATTATCATTTCTAAGATTGGGAATTAAAACATTACAAACATTTGAATCAACCTTAGCTAACAAATTAGCATTCTCATTTTTAAGGTTGTCTATAGTCTCATGGCAAGTGCTTAGCTCACTAGATAATTTTTCACACTTTTCAACTTCTAGAGCATAAGCATTTTTAACTTTAACATGCTTTTTGTTTTCCTTGATTAGGAAGTCCTCTTGGGAGTCCAAGAGATCATCCTTCTCATGGATGGCACTAATTAATTCATTTAATTTCTCTTTTTGTTGCATGTTTAAGTTGGCAAAAAGAGTACGCAAATTATCTTCCTCATCACTAGCATTATCATCGCTAGAAGACTCATATCTAGTGGAGGATTTGGATTTAACCTTCTTCTTTTTGCCGTCCTTTGCCATGAGGCACTTGTGGCCGACGTTGGGGAAGAGAAGTCCCTTGGTGACGGCGATGTTGGCGGCGTCCTCGTCGGAGGAGGAGTCGCTAGAGCTTTCGTTGGAGTCCCACTCGCGACAAACATGGGCATCGCCGCCCTTCTTCTTGTAGTACCTCTTCTTCTCCTTTCTTCTCCCCTTCTTGTCGTCGCCCCTGTCACTGTCACTAGAAATAGGACATTTTGCTATAAAGTGACCGGGCTTACCACACTTGTAGCAAACCTTCTTGGAGCGGGGCTTGTAATCTTTCCCCCTCCTTTGCTTGAGGATTTGGCGGAAGCTCTTGATGACGAGCGCCATTTCCTCATTGTCGAGCTTGGAGGCGTCGATGGGTGTTCTACTCGGTGTAGACTCCTCCTTCTTTTCTTCCGTCGCCTTGAATGCGACCGGTTGAGCTTTGGATGTGGAGGGACCGTCAAGCTCGTTGATCTTCCTTGATCCCTTGATCATGAATTCAAAGCTCACAAAATTCCCGATTACTTCCTCGGGAGTCATTAGTGTATATCTAGGATTGCCACGAATTAATTGTACTTAAGTAGGGTTAAGGAAAATAAGTGATCTTAGAATAACCTTAACCACCTCGTGGTTGTTGGGACCGTGCTTCGTCGCCGAAGGTCCTGCAGGAAGAAACACTACACGTGATGCCGAAGGGTGCCGTTCATGAAGCTTCGGAATTACAAACCGACTTAAAAGTAGAATGACCCTTTAGTCCATAAGTGTTTGAGTCGTTGTTGTAAACTTTTATGAGGGGTATGATTGTAATTGCTCACAGGCTGTGTCCCGTGCCTATAAATAGTGAACAATATTCCTTTACTGTTCACGCATTCTTGTAATTGCAATCACATCACTCGGGAATTATTCTTCGCCAAGGCAGAGGTATAAATGTATCTAATATTTGAATACATTGAGTTGATATAATATGAAAGTGATGTTATTTATTTATAATTTATTTGTCTTTGATACTTCATATCTTGCATTATTTTATATAATCTACTAGAATTCAATTACGAAGATTCAACCTTCGTAATTGCGTCGTCCTTAACCTTCGTCCGAAGTTCATTAAATCCTTAAGGGAATAATGCTTCAGCGGACGAAGGGCATTAACATTTAACATTTTATGTTGCCTTGTTCTTAATCCATAGCATTTGAGAACGAGTCCCCAACATTGGCGCCCACCTCCGGTGAACTCACTACCACTTTTCTGAGCTGATGGCTTCGTTCAATATTCAAGCTGGAGCTGCTTCGGTTCCGAAGCTGGTACTCCCGATAACAGGCGGTTCATGTTCAGAACCAGCCAACAAGAAGCAGAAGAAGGAAGCACAGAGAAGGGTACAGCATGTCGGGGTGCAAGGACCCTTCATCAAGTTAAGATGGTCTCACATTCCTATTACCTTCTCCGAAGAGGATCTTCAACTCAAGGATTACCCACACAATGATGCTATGGTTATCTCTTGTGTTATCAAAGGATTTCTGGTCCACAATGTTTTGGTTGATACAAGCAGTGCAGCTGATATCATATTTGCTAAGGCCTTCAGACAGATGCAAGAGCCCGAAGATAAAATTCTTGATGCCACACATCCCCTCTGTGGCTTCGGAGGAAGGCAGATTGTAGCACTCGGCAAAATCTCAATGTCAGTGGCCTTTGGATTCATCAACAACACAAGGACTGAACAGGTTATGTTTGATATCGTTGACATGGAGTACCCTTACAATGCAATCATTGGTCGTGGTACTCTTAATGCCTTCGAAGCAATTCTGCATCCAGCTTATCTTTGCATGAAGATACCTTCGGACCAAGGGCCCATTGCTATTCATGGAAGTCAAGAAGCTGCCAGAAGGGCCGAAGGAAATTGGACAGACTCAAAAGCAATCCATAATATAGATGGAACTGAAGCTTGTGAGCAATACAAGTTCAGAAGGGAAAAAGCTGCTTCGACTGACCAGCCGAAACCCATGCTCTTATGTGAGGATATAGCAGAGCAGAAGGTGCTATTGGGATCTCAATTGTCCGAAGAGCAGGAGAAAACCTTGATAAGGTTTTTGTTTAACAATAAAGATGTTTTTGCTTGGTCAGCTAATGATCTTTGCGGAGTTAACAGGGATGTTATTGAACACTCGCTCAATGTTGATCCATCCTTCAGACCCAGGAAACAAAGGCTTCGAAAGATGTCTGATGACAAGGCCGAAGGTGCTCGGAATGAAGTGAAAAGACTTCTCAGTGCCGGAGTTATTAGAGAGGTAAAATACCCAGAATGGTTGGCTAACACTGTTATGGTGAAGAAGGCCAATGGTAAATGGAGAATGTGTATCGATTTTACTGACCTTAATAAAGCCTGTCCGAAGGACGAGTTTCCATTGCCAAGGATAGATTCCTTAGTTGATGCAGCAGCTTCATCAGAGCTCATGAGTTTGCTGGATTGCTATTCAGGCTATCATCAAATATGGATGAAGAAGGAAGATGAACCAAAAACCAGCTTCATAACCCCTAGTGGGACATATTGCTACCTTCGGATGCCTGAGGGGCTTAAAAATGCTGGAGGAAGTTTCAGCAGGATGACAACGAAGGTCCTTCACTCTCAGATAGGAAAGAATGTGCTGACTTATGTTGATGATATCATTGTAAAAAGCACGAAGCAAGATAATCACATTGCTGATTTGCAGGAGACCTTCGCTAATTTTAGACAGGCTGGTTTAAAGTTGAATCCAGAAAAATGTGTCTTTGGAGTAAAGAAGGGGAAATTTCTCGGTTGCCTAGTCTCAACAAAGGGCATCGAGGCTAATCCAAGCAAAATCGAAGCAATACTTCGAATGGAACCACCAAGTACAAAAAAGGGGGCTCAAAGATTGACAGGAAGGCTGGCGTCTCTCAACAGATTCATATCTAGATCAGCAGAGAGAAACTTACCATTCTTTGAAGTGCTGAAGACAGCTGAAGTCTTTCAATGGGGACCAATCCAGCAGAAGGCCTTCGAAGAACTGAAGCAGTATTTGATAGATCTAACAACATTAACTCCACCTACGCCAGGGGCTCCTTTGTTATTATATGTGGCAGCTTCGCACTCAGCGGTAAGTGCAGCACTTGTTCAGGAGAAGCTTGAAGGCCAAGTTAAGAGGCAGGCCCCAATATATTTTGTATCTGAGGTTCTTAGCTTATCAAAGAAAAATTATACAGAGTTGGAGAAGGTACTGTATGCTGTCTTGATGGCCTCCAGGAAGCTTCGACATTATTTTCAAGCTTACAACATAATTGTTCCTTCTTCACAACCTCTGAAGGATATTATGAGGAACCGAGAAGCTACTGGAAGGATTGGAAAATGGGCTGCAGAGCTCAATGAATTTTGTATTGATTATGTTCATAGATCTTCGATTCAGTCCCAGGCGTTAGCAGACTTCATTGCTGACTGGACGCCAGGGGCTCAGGAGGAAGAAACAAATAAAGACGCCGAAGCATGGACAATGTTTTGCGATGGGTCTTGGGGAACCTTCGGAGCAGGAGCGGCTGCTGTGTTGGTTTCACCTTCCAAAGTTAAAACTTGTTATGCGGCAAGACTTGATTTTAGTTGCACAAATAACATCGCCGAGTATGATGCTCTGCTTTTAGGTCTTCGGAAACTAAAGGCAATGGGAATCAGAAGGGCCATTCTTAAAACTGATTCTCAAGTTATTTCTGGTCATATTGACAAAAGTTACAAAGCAAGAGACCCGAAGCTTGAAAGGTATCTAGATACAGTCCGAAGGATTGAGGCTTCTTTCGAAGGTTTCTCTGTCAAAAATATTCCTCGTGGAGAAAATGAATACGCTGATCTATTGGCTAAGTCAGCAGCCCAGGGGCTCCCTATACCTTCGGAAGTATTTTTTGAAACAATAAAAGCACCTTCGGTCGAGCTTCTTGAAAGAGCAATCCTCAACATATCCCCTGTTTATAGTGAAGATTGGAGAACTGAAATCATCTCTTTCCTTCAGGGTAATTTTCTTTCAGACGACGAAGCTTATAATAGGAGAATAGAAGCAAGAGCTCGACCATATGTCATAATAGAAGGGGAGTTATACAAGCGCGGGGTCTGTTCCCCATTGCTCAAGTGCTTATCCAGATCCGAAGGTATAGAGTTAATGAAGGACATACATGCAGGTCTGTGTGGATCTTACATTGGATCTAGGCCCTTGCTTGGGAAAGTTTTTCGCCAAGGATTTTATTGGCCAAAGGCAGCTTCGGATGCAGCGAATTTAGTTCAAAAGTGCGAAGGTTGTCAGAAATGTGCAAGAGATCAAAAACAACCTTCATATTTAACTCAATTAATACAGCCCACTTGGCCATTGCAAAGGTGGGGTCTGGATTTGCTAGGTCCATTACCACCAGCACAGGGGAACTTAAGATATGTGGTGGTGGCAGTGGAATATTTTTCCAAATGGATTGAGGCGAAGCCCTTAGCCACAATAACTTCATATACTGTTCAAAAGTTTTTCTGGCAAAACATTGTTTGTCGCTTCGGAGTGCCGAAGGCTATCACTGTGGATAACGGGACACAGTTTGATTCTGAAGCCTTCAGAGAATTTTGCAATCAAATCGGCACGAAGATCCATTTTTCATCAGTCCGACACCCAGAATCTAATGGACTTGTTGAAAGAGCCAATGGGATCATAATGACAGGAATAATGAAGTCAATCTTCAATCAGCCGAGGGGAAAGTGGCCAGACGAGTTAATCAAAGTGGTGTGGAGTCATAACACAACCATCTCAAGATCAACAGGCTTTACACCCTTTAAACTATTGTTTGGTGACGAAGAAATAACCCCAGAAGAGGCTAAAACAGGATCAATAAGGACAATAGCTTCGGTAGAGGGCGAAAACGAAGCTGATTGCTCTGTGGAAAAAGATGCTATTGAAGGGATTAGACTTCAAGTTGTGGAAAACATCAATAAATATCAAGCTGAAACAATAAAATGGCGTGATAGAAAGGTCAAGCTGAAGAATATTGAACCAGGACACTTGGTACTTCGAAGAGTAGCTAACCCTGAAACAGTGGGCAAATTACAGCTGAAGTGGGAAGGCCCTTTTTGGTAGTGTCTTCGTCAAGACCTGGTTCCTACAGATTGAAGGATATGGACGGCAATGACATTCCTAGATCGTGGAATGTGGATGAGCTTCGGCGATATTATGTTTAGTTTGATGTAATTTTTTATATTCTTTTTTGTGGCACCCTTTTCCTTTCCAAAGGGGGAGAAAGGTTTTTAATGGGGCCACAACATGTAATTTTTCTTTTCCTTATTTCAAATTCTATAAGAGCGATATCCCCCAAAAATGTAAATGTAAAAGCTGAGAACGCACCTTCGAGTGCAAAGAAAAAAGAAAAGAAAACAGAGAGAAGCTCAAAAGTCGTTCCTAAGGGAATGCAGAGCTTACAGCGAAAAATAAACGCTGATTCCGCTGAAAGTAAAAGGCGAAGAAGCTCCTAAGGGAGGCTTACAGCAAAAAATAAACGTTGATTCCGCTGAAAGTAAAAGGCGAAGAAGCTCCTAAGGGAGGCTTACAGCGAAAAGTCAACGCTGATACACCGAAAAGTAAACGGTGAAGCCGAAAAGTAAACGACAAAAAGATTTTTATCATTCTTGAGGGGATGAAGGGTCGTGCTTATGGTTTTTTGAACATATGTCTTAATATTCATTTGTACATTACATGTCATCATGTCATTCACATTCATAAACATCCATTTAGACATATATAGAATCATCATCATGCTACACAAAAAAGACAGGTGCTTCAGAGAATAAGGAAAAGATTCGAAGGAAAAGTTTTCTATGCTTCGTTGTGTACGAAAAGAAGGGGAGGTGTTTTTCGCCTTCGGCTCAAAAGAGAAGTTTCGTCCACAGCAAAGCAGAGTGGATGCGGATAAGGGAGACGGAATATATTACAAGGTATGTACAAATTTACATAAGTTATTCCATATCTATATTACAAGAGTTTCTCCAAGAGTTTTTGCAGGAAAGCACATTATAAGCAATTTTAAGCTTCAGCTAAGGCTTCGTCTTCAGTTTTATCAAACTTTAGCATTGTCAATCTTCAGCTTCGTCATCCTGTATATACCAAACAGCACGGTAAGAAAGGTACAAATTTCAAAGGAGAAGGTAAAAGTAACAAACAAAAGTTTCTTACCGGCTTAAGATGGCTTCGAGCTTCGTCGCCTGCCATTTTCCGCCCGCCACTTACCCAGATCTGGGTCATGAATCTATTTCCGATACTTCTGGCTAAGCTTGGGATATCCATCAAATCTGAAGCTGACAAGCTGAAGTTTGGTCTGTTCACAATGTTTCCATGCGTGCAGCCAGCCTTCAAAAAAGTCGTAGCTGTGCCCCGAGAAGCTACCAGGGCGCAGAAGTCCGCATGTCCACCGATAACTTCGTCAAGGGCGTCAACTTCGCCTTCAATATATTCCAATGTTCTTGGCAGATTCTCAGCTGAAGGTGTAAATTTCGAAGAGCTAGCTCCGACAGAGTGAAACACATCCTTCAGCCGCTGCACACATCGGTTGCCGAAGCTTAAGCATTTCTCCTGGAGTTCTTTAAAGGATTTTTCCAAATTTGAGTATTTATCCACTTCAGCTTTCAGGCTTACTTCAAAATATTTCTTTTCTTGCTCGAATTTTTCTGATTGTCGAAGCAATTCATTCTTTAATTTGTCATTTTCAGTTTGGACTTCAGCCAAAGAACCCTCCATGGTCTGAATAACAAAATCCTTCTTTTCTAATGCACCTTCGTGCTCTTTGACCATGATCTCAAGGTCTTGGATTGCGAAGTCTTTCTTTTTCAGATTGGCTTCGTGATTTTCAATTTTTTCAGCCAAATCTTGAATGACAGTTTGTTTTTCTCTTCCTCCAGATCTTGTTGCATTTTCAGAACCTTGCTTAATAATATGCTCTGTCGAAACGATCTTCGTTAGAACACGACCCAAAAGATAATAATAATAGTAATAAAATAACAAAAATATTCGTTACCTTGAAGTTAGCATAAAGCAAGCTTCCGGCGATGTGGTGTCGTTGATAACGGCACAAATCCGCTTCCAGCTTCGGCAAGCCAATGCTTTTGGAAAGGGTTCTAACAATTTTAGCCTCGGTGCGGTTCCGAAGGCATCTTAGTTTCCCTTCGTTCACCCCACCAAATAGCATAGCGCCTGATTTATATCCGCAAGATATGGCATATTTTTTCAACTCCTCTTTCTCAGCGTCTGTTAACTCTTGTCCAAGTAGATCTTGAAAGTTAAAATCTTCTCCTTCAGAAATTTCATCAATTTTCTCTTTCCCCTTTTCAGTTGCCGTATTCACTGCAGCCACAGTAGCTTCTTCTTCAGCCATTTTCAGGAGAATATTGTCAATAACCTCAAGTGTAGTTTCCAGGTTCGACTCTTCGGTGGCCCCGGCTTCGGCCCCGGTAGCTTCGGCTTCGCCGGTTTCAGCTTCAGTAGTTTTCATTCCTGAAAGGGAAATGTGCCTTTGGGCCATTTCTAAGTATTTTGGTGATTGAGTGCAAACACAAGTGCTTAAATGTGAAAATATGCCCAAGGATGATCAAAGTGCAAATCACAAGTTAAGGTATGTTTCTAAGCCTTAGTACATTGGTTTTGTGTACTAATATATTTGTCTAAGTGTTAGAAACAGATAGAAGAAGAGAAGAGAAGACTTGGCTGTGTACAGCCAAGGGGCTGCTTCGGTCTGGGGCACCGGACTGTCCGGTGGTGCACCGGACAGTGTCCGGTGGTGCACCGGACAGTGTCCGGTGCGCCAGGCTGCCTCGGCCGAAGAGGCCGCTCTCGGGTTTTTCTCCGGCGACTTCGGCTAAAATTCACCGGACTGTCCGGTGTGCACCGGACTGTCCGGTGAGCCAACGGTCAGCCGGGCCAACGGTCGGCCGCGCGATCGGCGCGCGACACGTGGCCGAGCCAACGGTCGGAAGGAAGCACCGGACTGTCCGGTGTGCACCGGACTGTCCGGTGCGCCAGATCTGCAACGGTCGGCAACGGTTGGCTTCGCTTTTTATGGAAACAAATCGGGCACCGGACAGTGTCCGGTGTGCACCGGACTGTCCGGTGCGCCACGAGACAGAAGGCAAAGATGGCCTTCCAGATTTGTTCCCAACGGCTCCTAGCTGCCTTGGGGATATAAAAGGGACCCCTTGGCGCATGGAGGAGCACACCAAGCATTCCTTGAGCACTCTTGATCACTCACACATCAATCTCGCGCACTTGTTCGACATTCTAGTGATTTGAGCTCCGTTCTAGTGTGCTAGTCTTTTGAGCTCAAGTCTGGGTCTTGTGTGTGCGTATTCGCTGTGATCTTTGTGTCGTGTGTGAGTTGCTAATCCCTCCCTTGCTCTGTGATTCTCTGTGAACATCTTTTGTAAGGGCGAGAGGCTCCAAGTTGTGGAGATTCCTCGCAAACGGGATTGAGAAAAGAAAAGCAAGAACACCGTGGTATTCAAGTTGATCATTGGATCACTTGAGAGGAGTTGAGTGCAACTCTCGTCCGTTGGGACGCCACAACGTGGAGTAGGCAAGTTTTGTACTTGACCGAACCACGGGATAACCACTGTGTCATCTCTGTGATTGGATTCTTGTGGTTATTGTGTTTTGACTCCTCTCTAGCCACTTGGCATAAACTGTGCTAACACCTAATCAAGTTTTGTGGCTATAAGTTTAAGTTTTACAGGATCACCTATTCACCCCCCCCCCTCTAGGTGCTCTCAATTGGTATCGGAGCCGTTCTCTTCAAGAAAGGGACTAACCGCCCGAAGAGATGGATCCTAAGGGGAAGGGAATTGTGATCAACGACAAGGAGAAGGAGTCCTTCGTCAACGAGCCAAGGGATGACAAGTCCAATGACTCGGGCTCGGGCCACAAGCGAAGAGATGGGAAGAAGAAGAAGACAAGACGCATCAAGGAGATCGTCTACTACGACAGCGATGAGTCCTCTTCTTCCCAAAAGGACGACGACCACGACAAACAAAGGAAACCGGTTAATTCTAACTTTTCTTTTGACTACTCTCGTATTCCGCAAAGTTCAAATTCACATTTGCTTTCTATACCACTCGGCAAGCCCCCACACTTTGATGGGGAGGACTACGGATTTTGGAGCCACAAAATGCGTAGTCACCTATTCTCTCTCCATCCTAGCATATGGGAGATTGTAGATAGTGGAATGCACTTTAATAGTTCGGATAGTCCTATATTCATTAATGAGCAAATCCATAAGAATGCACAAGCTACTACTGTTCTTCTAGCCTCATTGTGCAGGGATGAATATAATAAAGTGAGTGGCTTGGATAACGCCAAGCAAATCTGGGATACCCTCAAGATCTCTCATGAGGGAAATGACGCTACCTTGCTCACCAAAATGGAGTTGGTGGAGGGCGAGCTTGGACGGTTCGCGATGATAAGGGGCGAGGAGCCAACTCAAACATACAACCGGCTCAAGACCCTTGTCAACAAAATAAGGAGCTACGGAAGCACGCGATGGACGGACCACGACGTCGTCCGACTAATGCTCAGGTCCTTTACCGTTCTTGATCCTCATTTGGTGAATAATATTCGTGAGAATCCCAGGTACACCAAAATGTCGCCCGAAGAAGTACTAGGAAAATTCGTCAGCGGGCGAATGATGATCAAGGAGGCAAGGTATGTGGACGACGCCTTGAATGGACCGATCAACGAGCCGCAACCTTTTGCTCTCAAAGCCACAGGGAACAAGGAGGCGCTACCCAGCAAGGTGGCGCAAATTGAGGCGGCCGGTCTTAATGAAGAAGAAATGGCCCTCATTATCAAGAGATTCAAGACGGTGCTAAAGGGTCGCAATGGACAGCCGAGCAAGACTAAGACCAAGGGGAAGCGATCATGCTTCAAATGCGGTAAGCTTGGTCATTTTATTGCTAACTGTCCTGATAATGATAGTGACCAGGAAAAGGGGAACAAGAGGGAAAAGAAGAAGCATTACAAGAAGGCAAAGGGCGAGGCGCATCTAGGCAAGGAGTGGGACTCGGATTGCTCCTCGTCCGACTCCGACAATGAAGGACTCGCCGCCACCGCCTTCAACAAATCAACCCTCTTCCCCAACGAGCGTCACACATGCCTTATGGCAAGAGAGAAGAAGGTATGTACTCGCAACTCTACCTATGCTTCTTCAAGTGAGGACGAATCTAGTGATGAGGATGAAGTAGATTATTCATGTTTGTTCAAGGGCTTAGATAGATCTAAGATAGACAAAATTAATGAATTAATTGATGCCTTGAATGAAAAGAATATACTTTTAGAAAAGCAAGAGGATTTGTTGTATGAAGAGCATGATAAATTTGTTGAGGCACAAAAATCCTATGCTTTAGAAGTTAAGAGAAATGAAATGCTTTCTTTTGAACTATCTACTTGTCATGAAACCATTTCTACTTTGAAAGGTGTCAACAATGATTTAAATGCTAAATTAGAAGTAGCAAACAAATCCAATTCTTGTGTAGAACATGTTGAAATTTGTACTAGGTGTAAAGACTTTGACATTAATGCTTGTAGTGAACACCTAGTTTCAATTTCCAAGCTTAATGATGAACTGGCTAGTCTTAATGCTCAACTTAAGACTAGCAAGAATGATTTCGATAAGCTAAAATTTGCAAGGGATGCCTACACAATTGGTAGACACCCCTCAATTAAGGATGGACTTGGCTTCAAGAGAGAAGCTAAGAACTTAACAAGCCATAAGGCTCCCATTCCCGCCAAGGAGAAAGGGAAGGCCCCTATGGCTACTAGTGCTAAAAGGAACCATGCATTTTTGTATCATGATAGAAGACAAACTAGAAATGTAAGTCATGATGCTTATGATTCATATGTTTATGATTCTCATGCCATGTTTGCTCCTAGTTCCTCTTATGTGTATGATAGAAATGTTACTAGGAGAAATGTTGTTCCTAAAAGAAATGCTATTCATCATATGCCTAGAAGGAATGTTATTCATGCTCCTAGGAAAATAGCAAATGAACCTTCTACAATTTATTGTGCTTTGAATGCTTCATTTGCAATTTGTAGAAAGGATAGAAAAGTAATTGCTAGGAAGTTAGGGGCAAAATGCAAAGGTGATAAAACTTGCATTTGGGTCCCTAAGGAAATTGTGACTAACCTTGTAGGACCCAACAAGAGTTGGGTACCTAAGTCCCAAGCCTAAATTTGCCTTGCAGGTTTATGCATCCGGGGGTTCAAGCTGGATTATCGACAGCGGATGCACAAACCATATGACGGGGGAAAAGAAGATGTTCACCTCCTACGTCAAAAATAAGGATTCCCAAGATTCAATTGTATTCGGTGATGGGAATCAAGGCAAGGTAAAAGGGTTAGGTAAAATTGCGATTTCTAATGAGCATTCTATCTCTAATGTATTTTTAGTAGAGAGTCTTGGATATAATTTGCTATCTGTTAGTCAATTATGTCATATGGGGTATAACTGTCTATTTACAAACGTAGATGTGTCTGTCTTTAGAAGGAGTGATGGTTCACTAGCTTTTAAGGGTGTATTAGACGGCAAACTTTATTTAGTTGATTTTGCAAAAGAAGAGGCCGGTCTAGATGCATGCTTAATAGCTAAGACTAGCATGGGCTGGCTGTGGCATCGCCGCTTAGCACATGTGGGGATGAAGAACCTTCACAAGCTTCTAAAGGGAGAACACGTGATAGGTTTGACTAACGTTCAATTCGAAAAAGATAGACCTTGTGCAGCTTGTCAAGCAGGGAAACAGGTGGGAGGAGCACATCACAGCAAGAATGTGATGACCACTTCAAGACCCCTGGAGCTGCTGCATATGGACCTCTTCGGACCCGTCGCCTATCTAAGCATAGGGGGAAGTAAGTATGGTTTAGTTATTGTTGATGATTTTTCCCGCTTCACTTGGGTGTTCTTTTTGCAGGATAAGTCTGAAACCCAAGGGACCCTCAAGCGCTTCCTCAGGAGAGCTCAAAATGAGTTTGAGCTCAAAGTGAAAAAGATAAGGAGCGACAACGGGTCCGAGTTCAAGAACCTTCAAGTGGAGGAGTTCCTTGAAGAGGAAGGGATCAAGCACGAGTTCTCCGCTCCCTACACACCACAGCAAAATGGTGTGGTAGAGAGGAAGAACAGGACGCTCATCGACATGGCGAGGACGATGCTAGGAGAGTTCAAGACCCCCGAGTGCTTTTGGACGGAAGCCGTGAACACGGCTTGCCACGCCATCAACAGGGTCTACCTTCATCGCCTCCTCAAGAAGACGTCATATGAGCTACTAACCGGTAACAAACCCAATGTATCGTACTTTCGTGTATTTGGGAGTAAATGCTACATTCTAGTAAAGAAGGGTAGAAATTCTAAGTTTGCTCCCAAAGCTGTAGAAGGGTTTTTGTTAGGTTATGACTCAAATACAAAGGCGTATAGAGTCTTCAACAAATCATCGGGTTTGGTTGAAGTCTCTAGCGACGTTGTATTTGATGAGACTAATGGCTCTTCAAGAGAGCAAGTTGTTGATTGTGATGATGTAGATGAAGAAGATGTTCCGACAGCCGCTATACGAACCATGGCGATTGGAGAAGTGCGGCCACAGGAACAAGATGAGCAAGATCAACCCTCTTCCTCAATTATGGTGCATCCCCCGACTCAAGACGATGAACAGGTTCATCATAAGGAGGCGTGTGATCAAGGGGGAGCACAAGATGATAACGTAATGGAGGAAGAAGCGCAACCGGCACCTCCAACCCAAGTTCGAGCGATGATTCAAAGGGATCATCCCGTCGACCAAATTCTGGGTGACATTAGCAAGGGAGTAACTACTCGATCTCGATTAGTTAATTTTTGTGAGCATTACTCCTTTGTCTCTTCTATTGAGCCTTTCAGGGTAGAAGAGGCCTTGCTAGATCCAGACTGGGTGTTGGCCATGCAAGAGGAGTTAAACAACTTCAAGCGCAATGAAGTTTGGACACTGGTGCCTCGTCCGAAGCAAAATGTTGTGGGAACCAAGTGGGTGTTCCGCAACAAACAGGACGAGCACGGGGTGGTGACGAGGAACAAGGCTCGACTTGTGGCAAAAGGTTATGCCCAAGTCGCAGGTTTGGATTTCGAGGAGACCTTTGCTCCTGTGGCTAGGCTAGAGTCAATTCGAATCTTGCTAGCATATGCCGCTCACCATTCTTTCAGGTTGTTTCAAATGGATGTGAAGAGCGCTTTCCTCAACGGGCCAATCAAGGAGGAGGTGTACGTGGAGCAACCCCCTGGCTTCGAGGATGAACGGTACCCCGACCATGTGTGTAAGCTCTCTAAGGCGCTCTATGGACTTAAGCAAGCCCCAAGAGCATGGTATGAATGCCTTAGAGACTTTTTACTTGCTAATGCTTTCAAGGTTGGGAAGGCCGATCCAACTCTTTTTACAAAGACATGTGATGGTGATTTGTTTGTGTGCCAAATTTATGTCGATGACATAATATTTGGTTCTACTAACCAAAAGTCTTGTGAAGAGTTTAGCAGGGTGATGACGCAGAAATTCGAGATGTCAATGATGGGCGAGTTAAACTACTTCCTTGGGTTCCAAGTGAAACAACTCAAGGACGGCACCTTCCTCTCCCAAACGAAGTACACGCAAGATCTGCTAAAGCGGTTTGGGATGAAGGACGCCAAGCCCGCCAAGACTCCGATGGGGACCGACGGACACACCGACCTCAACAAAGGAGGTAAGTCCGTTGATCAAAAAGCATACCGGTCAATGATAGGTTCTTTGCTTTATTTATGTGCTAGTAGACCGGATATTATGCTTAGCGTATGCATGTGTGCTAGATTTCAATCCGATCCTAAGGAGTGTCACTTAGTGGCGGTGAAGCGAATTCTTAGATATTTAGTTGCTACGCCTTGCTTCGGACTCTGGTATCCAAAGGGGTCTACCTTTGACTTAGTTGGATACTCAGACTCCGACTATGCTGGATGTAAGGTCGATAGGAAGAGTACATCGGGGACGTGCCAATTCTTAGGAAGGTCCCTGGTGTCATGGAACTCTAAGAAACAAACCTCCGTTGCCCTATCCACCGCTGAGGCCGAGTATGTTGCCGCAGGACAGTGTTGCGCGCAACTACTTTGGATGAGGCAAACCCTCAGGGACTTTGGCTACAATCTGAGCAAAGTCCCACTCCTATGTGACAATGAGAGTGCTATCCGCATGGCGGAAAATCCTGTTGAACACAGCCGCACAAAGCACATAGACATCCGGCATCACTTTTTGAGAGACCACCAGCAAAAGGGAGATATCGAAGTGTTTCATGTTAGCACCGAGAACCAGCTAGCCGATATCTTTACCAAGCCTCTAGATGAGAAGACCTTTTGCAGGCTGCGTAGTGAGCTAAATGTCTTAGATTCGCGGAACTTGGATTGAATTGTAGCATACATGTGTTTATGCATTTGATCAGGTTCATTCTGCATTTTGTTGCTTATTGTGGTGCTCAAGTTGTACCAACACTCCCTGGACCTCACAAGTCCGTTGCAAAGTGATGCACATGTTTAGGGGGAGATGTGTTACAACTTGACCCTTTGAGACTAACCATTTGCTTGAGTTTGCTTGATTTAGTCTCGAAGGAGGATTGAAAGGGAAAAGGTGGACTTGGACCATGAAAGACTTCCACTGCACTCCGATGAGAGGGTAACTAATTCCAAGTTCATCTCATGAAATCTTATTGCCATTTGCTCTTAATTGAAGACTTTGGTGAGGCAATGGGGTTAAAAAGGCCAAGATTGATCCCGTTTTGGTGCTTGATGCCAAAGGGGGAGAAAATAAAGGCCAAAGTGATAAATGGATCAGCTACCACTTGAGAGATTTTGAAAATAGTAGAATAGAGTTTTTGTTTTGTCAAAAGCTTTTATTGTCTCTTATTTTCAAAAGTTGGCTTCTTGTGGGGAGAAGTGTTGATTATGGGAAAAAGGGGGAGTTTTTGAAATCCGTGATCAAATTCTTTGAAATGACTCTCTTTATGCTTCAATATGTGTGTTTGACTTAGAGATAGAGATTTGAGTTTGATTTGCAAAAACAAACCAAGTGGTGGCAAAGGATGATCCATATATGCCAAAATTGAATCAAAACCAATTTGAGTTTTTATTTAAAGTGATTTTGCACTTGTTCTAGTTGCTTTATATTGTGTTGGCATAAATCACCAAAAAGGGGGAGATTGAAAGGGAAATGTGCCTTTGGGCCATTTCTAAGTATTTTGGTGATTGAGTGCAAACACAAGTGCTTAAATGTGAAAATATGCCCAAGGATGATCAAAGTGCAAATCACAAGTTAAGGTATGTTTCTAAGCCTTAGTACATTGGTTTTGTGTACTAATATATTTGTCTAAGTGTTAGAAACAGATAGAAGAAGAGAAGAGAAGACTTGGCTGTGTACAGCCAAGGGGCTGCTTCGGTCTGGGGCACCGGACTGTCCGGTGGTGCACCGGACAGTGTCCGGTGGTGCACCGGACAGTGTCCGGTGCGCCAGGCTGCCTCGGCCGAAGAGGCCGCTCTCGGGTTTTTCTCCGGCGACTTCGGCTAAAATTCACCGGACTGTCCGGTGTGCACCGGACTGTCCGGTGAGCCAACGGTCAGCCGGGCCAACGGTCGGCCGCGCGATCGGCGCGCGACACGTGGCCGAGCCAACGGTCGGAAGGAAGCACCGGACTGTCCGGTGTGCACCGGACTGTCCGGTGCGCCAGATCTGCAACGGTCGGCAACGGTTGGCTTCGCTTTTTATGGAAACAAATCGGGCACCGGACAGTGTCCGGTGTGCACCGGACTGTCCGGTGCGCCACGAGACAGAAGGCAAAGATGGCCTTCCAGATTTGTTCCCAACGGCTCCTAGCTGCCTTGGGGATATAAAAGGGACCCCTTGGCGCATGGAGGAGCACACCAAGCATTCCTTGAGCACTCTTGATCACTCACACATCAATCTCGCGCACTTGTTCGACATTCTAGTGATTTGAGCTCCGTTCTAGTGTGCTAGTCTTTTGAGCTCAAGTCTGGGTCTTGTGTGTGCGTATTCGCTGTGATCTTTGTGTCGTGTGTGAGTTGCTAATCCCTCCCTTGCTCTGTGATTCTCTGTGAACATCTTTTGTAAGGGCGAGAGGCTCCAAGTTGTGGAGATTCCTCGCAAACGGGATTGAGAAAAGAAAAGCAAGAACACCGTGGTATTCAAGTTGATCATTGGATCACTTGAGAGGAGTTGAGTGCAACTCTCGTCCGTTGGGACGCCACAACGTGGAGTAGGCAAGTTTTGTACTTGACCGAACCACGGGATAACCACTGTGTCATCTCTGTGATTGGATTCTTGTGGTTATTGTGTTTTGACTCCTCTCTAGCCACTTGGCATAAACTGTGCTAACACCTAATCAAGTTTTGTGGCTATAAGTTTAAGTTTTACAGGATCACCTATTCACCCCCCCCCCCTCTAGGTGCTCTCAATTCCAGTAGCTTCGGCTTCGGCAGTTTCAACAAAGGCAATTTTTGGCACCGTTGCCGGTGGCGGCGTCTGGTGGATCACATCTGTTACTTGAATAATTCTCCGTTTTTTCGGCTTCGCAGGACTTTCTGCTGCCGAAGCTGCCTTGTCCTTCTGAAAAAACTTCGTCAGTTCCAGTGCCAGTGGACTTAGCCTGATAGGCAAGGGTTCAGTCATTACCTTCATAATCTCTTCTACTTCAACAACAGAAGGAGAAGCAGGAATATCTTCTTCTCGGACCGGCGTTTCCGGCTCCGGGGATGCACTTTTTCTCTTTCTTGAAGTGGCCACCTTCGGCTCAGGATTTAACTCTTCAGCGCTAAGATTTTCAGAATCTTTCTTTTTCTTTTTGGCTACCTTGACGACCTCTTCGTCAATAGCGCTGGCAATCCTTTTCCGCTTCGGGCCTCCGGCATCTCTTCCCTGTCGACCGTAGTCAGCGTATTCAAATCCTATGGCATCAAGCACCCTGTTCAGCCTTCGTTTCGGCCGAGTGCCGAAGGCCGCTGTCATCAGTTGGTCCTCTTTTTTAGAGTAGTTCCCAAGAATTTCATTGCTCATTATTTCAATTGTATCAAGCCATTCTTGGCAGGGTACTTTAAAATATTTCTTGAATTTATAATGATAAGGTAGCCTGACGAGTTCCCCCTCTTTCTTTTCCCATTTAAGCTTCGGCATTGTCCACTCTTTCATCGTTGGAAAAACTCTGAAGGCCAGGAATTCTTGCACTAAATCTCTAGTGCCAATATGTTCTGCTATAATTTTGAATTCGCCCAGTGCAGCCCAAGTTGGACCTTCTACTGCCATTTTGCATCGGGGTCTTGTTTCTCCGAAGATTAATTCAAGAGGGCTCTGAACCAGCTTCTCTTTATCTTCATCAACTTTGACATAAAACCATTCTGATTTCCAGCCTGCCGGCCATTTGCTTCGGTAGCTGATCACGGGAAACTTCGTGGTTTTCCGATAAGCAAAATTATAGCAACCAAAATTTTCATGCAATCCATCTTTTCTGGCCTTAGTTTGGTAATGTAGCTCATGAGCTCGACAGAAGCTGTCGGCAAACGGCTCCACCGCCTGGCTTCGGAGAGCCCAGATATAGACGCTGAGCCTGACAATTGCGTTGGGAGTCAGTTGGTGAAAGTAGATACCAAATCTTTGCAGCACATCAGATATCATCCTATTTAAGGGGAATCTTAATCCAGCTTTTAGAAAGCTCTTGAAAATAACTATTTCATCTTTTTCTGGCTTCGGGGTAGTTTCTTCCCCCCCGAAGCGAAGTAGCTTCTTCTCATTCTCACTGAAATAACCCGACTTCACCATCTTGGAGAAGTCAGCCTTGGAGACAGTCGACTTCCCGAAGTCCAAGTGGCTGGGCTTGCTTGGCACGGCAATATGGTAATCATCATCGGAATCAGCTTCCTCAATGTTTCCTTCTTCCGCTTCAGCAACAACTTCTTCTGTCTCGGCAGCAGTCTGCTCTGTCTCGACAGTACGGATTCCTTCCGAGGTCACCAGTCCAGATCGTTGCATCGCTTCAGAGATAGGAACAGTCTTCGCTCCTTCGGCTTCGCCTCCCTCACGCTCAACCCTAGCGGTAGAGCGCACTCTGGCCATTTAATTCTGAATTTCTTGGGAACTGAAAAACTTTTTCTTCCGAAGCTTTTTCTTCTGACGAAGTAGGCTTTAAACTGGAGCTTCGTCTGATTCCGGGAGTCAAGCTTCGGCTATGGTTAAAAATTTTGGCAGCAAAACAGTACAATAGCAATGAATGCTGTGGTAACTTCACACCTACCCGTCTGTTTATATAGTGCTGCAGGTAAGAAGGTGAATCGTCAGGATTTTTACACCAGGCAAACAGCTGCTTGCACCCGCTGCGCGGTGGACCGCAGAGACCAAACAATAACCCTGCAGGGTGGGGCCGCCACGTGCTCGGAAACTGGATCGTTTCTCGACAACGAGCTCAGAGAAGGTGTTTTTCGGACCTTCGGCTTCCTGAAGCCTAAGAGACTTTTTTCATGGATCAAGCTCGTTACGAAAAACGATCTAGCACCGCGAAGGGGCTACTGTTGGGACCGTGCTTCGTCGCCGAAGGTCCTGCAGGAAGAAACACTACACGTGATGCCGAAGGGTGCCGTTCATGAAGCTTCGGAATTACAAACCGACTTAAAAGTAGAATGACCCTTTAGTCCATAAGTGTTTGAGTCGTTGTTGTAAACTTTTATGAGGGGTATGATTGTAATTGCTCACAGGCTGTGTCCCGTGCCTATAAATAGTGAACAGTATTCCTTTACTGTTCACGCATTCTTGTAATTGCAATCGCATCACTCGGGAATTATTCTTCGCCAAGGCAGAGGTATAAATGTATCTAATATTTGAATACATTGAGTTGATATAATATGAAAGTGATGTTATTTATTTATAATTTATTTGTCTTTGATACTTCATATCTTGCATTATTTTATATAATCTACTAGAATTCAATTACGAAGATTCAACCTTCGTAATTGCGCCGTCCTTAACCTTCGTCCGAAGTTCATTAAATCCTTAAGGGAATAATGCTTCAGCGGACGAAGGGCATTAACATTTAACATTTTATGTTGCCTTGTTCTTAATTCATAGCATTTGAGAACGAGTCCCCAACAGTGGTCATCCCATTTCTTGCTCCCGAGGTTGCGCACTTGATTCACCAAGGTTTTGAGCCGGTTGTACATGTCTTGTGGCTCCTCCCCTTGGCGAAGACGGAAGCGACCGAGCTCCCCCTCGATCGTTTCCTGCTTGGTGATCTTGGTGAGTTCATCACCCTCGTGCGCGGTCTTGAGCACGTCCCAAACTTCCTTGGCGCTCTTTAATCCTTGCACCTTGTTGTACTCCTCCCTACTTAGAGAGGCGAGGAGTATGGTTGTTGCTTGGGAGTTGAAGTGCTCGATTTGGGCCACCTCGTCCTCATCATAATCCTCATCTCCTACGGATGGTACCTGTGCTCCAAACTCAACAACATTCCATATACTTTTGTGGAGTGAGGTTAGAAGAAATTTCATTAAATCACTCCACCTAGCATAATCTTCACCGTCAAAGGTTGGCGGTTTGCCTAATGGAACGGAAAGTAATGGAGTATGTCTAGAGGTGCGAGGATAGTGTAAGGAAATCTTACTAAACTTCTTGCGCTCATGGCGCTTAGAAGTTATGGAGGGCGCATCGGAGCCGGAGGTAGAAGGTGATGAAGTGTCGGTCTCGTAGTAGACCACCTTCCTCATCTTCTTTATTTTGTCGCCACTCTGATGCGATTTGTGAGAATAAAGTCTTCTTCTCCTTCTTCTTCTCCTTCTTCTTCTCCTTGTTGCGGGACTCTTCCGATGAAGCCTTCCCGTGGCTTGTAGCGGGCTTGTCGCCGGTCTCCATCTCTCTCTTGGCGAGTTCTCCCGACATCACTTCGAGCAGTTAGGCTCTAATGAAGCACCAGGCTCTGATACCAATTGAAAGTCGCCTAGAGGGGGGGTGAATAGGGCGAAACTGAAATTCTCAAAAATAATCACAACTACAAGCCGGGTTAGCGTTAGAAATATAATCGAGTCCGCGAGAGAGGGTGCAAAACAAATCGCAAGCGAATAAGGAGTATGACACGCGGATTTGTTTTACCGAGGTTCGGTTCTCGCAAACCTACTCCCCGTTGAGGTGGTCACAAAGACCGGGTCTCTTTCAACCCTTTCCCTCTCTCAAACGGTCACCTAGACCGAGTGAGTTGATCGCAACAAAGAATCAAAAAGGAAGAAGGCAATCCAAGCGCAAGAGCTCGAAGGAACACAAGCAAATCTCTCTCACTAATCACTAAGGCGTTGTGTGGAATTTGGAGATGATTTGATCACTTGGGTGTGTCTAGAATTGAATGCTAGAGCTCTTGTAAGTAGTTGGAAGGTGGAAAACTTGGATCACTTGAATGTGGGGTGGTTGGGGGTATTTATAGCCCCAACCACCAAGCTAGCAGTTTGGTGGGGCTGTCTGTCGCATGGTGCACCGGACAGTCCGGTGCACACCGGACATGTCCGGTGCGCCAGCCACGTCACCAAGGTCGTTGGGTTCCGACCGTTGGAGCTCTATCTTCTGGGCCCGCCTGGATGTCCGGTGGCGCACCGGACATGTACTGTAGAGTGTCCGGTGTGCCAGCGCGCGCGTGCTTGACTTCTGCGCGCTTCTGGCGCGCATTAAATGCGCCTGCAGGTGACCGTTGGCGCGAAGTAGCTGTTGCTCTGCTGGTTCACCGAACAGTCCGATGTACACCGGACAGTCCAGTGAATTATAGCGAAGCGAATTCCCGAGGCTGGCGAGTTCCAGAGCTGCTCTTCCATGAGGCACCGGACATTGTCCGGTGTACACCGGACAGTCCGGTGTACACCGGACAGTCCGGTGATTTATAGTGGAGCGCCTCTGGATTTTCCCGAAGGTGACGAGTTTGACTTGGAGTCCTTTGGTGCACCGAACACTGTCCGGTGGCACACCGGACAGTCCAGTGCGCCAGACCAGAGGTGCCTTCGGTTATCCCTTGCTCTTTTTGTTGAACCCATTCTTGGTCTTTTTATTGGCTAAGTGTGAACCTTTAGCACCTGTATAACTTATACACTAGAGCAAACTAGTTAGTCCAATTATTTGTGTTGGGCAATTCAACCACCAAAATAATTAGGAACTAGGTGTATGCCTAATTCCCTTTCAGACACCCATGGGAACCAATGGGCATCTTGACCTCGACACGGGAGGTAAATCCATAGATCAAAAGGTATACCGGTCAATGATAGGTTCTTTACTCTATTTATGTGCTTCACGACCGGATATAATGCTTTCTGTATGCATGTGTGCAAGATTCCAAGCCGATCCTAAGGAAGTTCACCTTAGGGCCGTAAAACGAATCTTGAGATATTTAGTTTATACTCCTAAGTTTGGCCTTTGGTACCCAGGGGATCCACTTTTGATTTAATTGGTTATTCAGATGATGATTGGGCAGGGTGTAAGATTGATAGAAAGAGCACATCAGTGACTTGCCAGTTCTTGGGAAGATCTCTGGTGTCTTGGGCTTCTAAGAAACAAAATTCTGTAGCTCTTTCTACCGCTGAAGCCGAGTATATTGCCGCAGGCCATTGTTGTGTGCAATTACTTTGGATGAGGCAAACCCTTAGGGACTATGGTTACAAATTAACCAAAGTTTCTCTCCTATGTGATAATGAGAGTGCAATCCGCATGGCGGATAATCCCGTTGAGCACGGTCGCACTAAGCACATAGCCATCTGGTATCACTTTTTGAGGGATCACCAACAACGGGGAGATATCGAAATTGCTTACATTAACACCAAAGATCAATTAGTCGATATCTTTACCAAGCCATTAGATGAGAAATCTTTTACCAAACTTAGGCATGAGCTAAATATTCTTGATTCTAGGAATTTTGATTGATATTTTGCACACATAGCTCATTTATATACCCTTGAGCATATCTCTTTCATGTGCTATGACTAATGTGTTTTCAAGTGAATATTATGCTAAGTCATAGATTGAATGGGAAATGGTGTCCTCGGCGAAGACAAAAGGCTTCCACTCCACTCCACCAAATTATTCATCCTTCGTCGTCGCTCCACACCGCTCTCCAATTTGGTATAATCTTCACTCATATATTATTTATTTACCAAAGGGGGAGAAAGATTACCAAAGGGCTTATATTTCACTCACAAGTACCCGTTTTTGGCGATTCATGCCAAAGGGGAGAAAGTATTAGCCCAAAGCAAAAGGACCTCACCACCACCAATTTCAAAAATTTGTAGTCTTTCAATTATTAAAGAAGTTTTTTTACTTTCAAATTGGTATCTTATTTTTGATATAATTTCAAATTGGTATACCCTCTTCAAAATTAATATCTAAAACCCTCTTGAACACTAAGAGGAGGATTTCATTAAGGGGGAGTTTTGTGTAGTCAAAAGGAAAAGCATTTGAAACAGGGGAGAAAATTTCAAATCTTGAAAATGCCTCTCAAAATCTTATTCATATACCTTTGACTATTTGCGAAAGACTTTGAAAAGAATTTCCAAAACATTTGCAAAACAAAACAAGTGGTGCAAGCGTGGTCCAAAATTTTAAATAAGAAGAAAGCCATCCATGCATATCTAGTAAAAATAATTATTGGTTTCATTCCAAGCAACCTTTGCACTTACCTTATTCAAACTAGTTCAATTCTGCACTTTTATATTTGCTTTGGTTTGTGTTGGCATCAATCACCAAAAAGGGGGAGATTGAAAGGGAAATAGGCTTACACCTTTTCCTATATGAATTTTGGTGGTTGAATTGCCCAACACAAATTAATTGAACTAACTAGTTTGCTCTAGATTATGAGTTTTATAGGTGCCAAAGGTTCAACACAAACCAATAAAAGACCAAGAAAGGGTTCAAATAAAAAGAGCAAAAGACCACCCAAAGGCAACCCTGGTCTAGCGCACCGGACAGTGTCCGGTGCACCAGGGAACCCAACTCCGAACTTGCCACCTTCGGGAATTCTGGGAGCCACTCTGCTATAATTCATCGAACTGTCCGGTGTAGCACCGGACTGTCCGGTGTACCAGCGGAGTAACGGCTATGCAGCGCCAACAGTCGTCTGCAGAGGAACAGTAAAACGCTACAGTGCGCGACTGCGCGCGCAGAAGGCGCACCGGACAGTGAACAGGACATGTCCGGTGCACCACCGGACTGTCCGGTGACCCAGTTGTCAGAAGCTCCAACGGTCGGAACCCAACGGCCTGGTGACGTGGCTGGCGCACCGGACTGTCCGGTGGCGCACCGGACTGTCCGGTGGCGCACCGGACTGTCCGGTGCGCCATACGACAGAAGCCTTCACCAACGGTCAACTTTGGTGGGTGGGGCTATAAATACCCCCAACCACCACACTTCAATGCATCCAAGTTTTCAGCCTTCAAACCTCATACAAGAGCTCTAGACTTCATTCAAAGACACAAACAAGAAATCAAATCCTCTCCCAAGTCCAAAGATCATTCCAATTAAATAGTGACTAGTGAGAGAGACGATTGTGTTCATTTGAGTTCTTGCGCTTTGATTGCTTTTCTTCTTTCTTCTTTATTGTTTCCAACTCAATTGTAATCAAGGCAAGAGACACCAATTGTGTAGTGGTCCTTGTGGGGACTTAGTGTCCCGATTGATTGAGAAGAGAAGCTCACTCGGTCTAGGTGACCGTTTGAGAGAGGGAAAGGGTTGAAAGAGACTCGGTCTTTGTGACCACCTCAACGGGGAGTAGGTTTGCAAGAACCGAACCTCGGTAAAACAAATCACCGTGTCATCCGCCTTATTTGCTTGTGATTTGTTTTCGCCCTCTCTTTCGGACTCGAATTTAATTCTAACGCTAACCCCGGCTTGTAGTGTGTGCTTAAGTTTATAAATTTCAGATTTGCCTATTCACCCCCCTCTAGGCGACTTTCACCTTTGCCTTGAGCATTCCTAATCTTTCTTTTAGGTGAAGATTAACCTTTAATGCTTGTGATTTTACCAATTGAAAGAGCACAATCTCTACTTATGAATTTCCATGAAATATCTTAAAAGAGATTGCATTTGAAACACAAGCAATAGTTTCCTATTTAGCAACCTCTAGTATATAAATGATAAAAAGGTTACTAAAATAAGGAAACCTCATGATATGAACTAAATTACCCTTACAAGCATCATGCATAACATTAATTAAAAAAAGATGAAAGTAGCATGATTATTTAATTAAGTTTATAGGGCAATTTTAATTCATAACATGGTGAGTGATTAATGTAGAAGACTCAGAACCAATTTAAAGCATGTAGATTGTCAGAATATAAACATATACACTTGCAATCTACCATATAATTGGATCTTTTCCAAGGCAAGGTAAAATCTTTTAAGTTCATTCTCAAGTGCTTCATTTTTCCTATGTGGCTACAAAAGACACAAAGGAATATACTAATTAAAAGCAATGTGCACTTAAGAATTAATTGTTACCATCATTTGGATATCACTTAGTTGTAAGCCTTTTGCTTGATTCCCACAAAGGTTAATCCTTATTCCCTACAACACAAGTTCTTTGCTAGAGATGAATATGAAGTTAGTGATATAACAACTCAATTCATCTTTGGGACGATCTTAAAAGAATAGTCAATGTAAGATTGATAGCTTGAGATAAGAATTGAGTTAAACCACTCAAGCACCCCAAAGCTTCATATCATCTCTAGGTACCTACAAAACTTATCAAGTACATTTTGGTACCCATCTCATGATGGGTCCATCAAGGTTAGCCAATAAGGACTTAGGCACCCAAATAGCCTTGGTCCTAGAATGTGGTGAACTCATCACCTTTCTAGCACAAGAGTCAAATTTGGGTCTCCTAAGCATATTTGAATGTATTGCCAAGTTAGGCTTAGGATTTTTACCCTTTGGACAAACCTTGAATAGATGACCCTTTTCACGGCAATTGTAACAAAGGCGGTGCTTGTCCTTGCAATGCATTTGCCTTTTGTTTTCATCTTTTTTGATGGTCATCTTTCTTGATCGTGCAAGGTTTTGGTTCTTCATGTGGGGGCATGAATCAATTTCATGACCCTTCTCCTTGCATCCATAGCACCTTATATCGCTTCTCTTTGATCTTTCTTTGTTGAAGCACATAGGTACATTGTTAGAGCAAATAGTATGAACATTAATTTTCTTACCATGAATTTTGCTCATGCCCTTCTTGGAAAGCTTGGTATTCTTTTGAAGGGGTTTTGTGCATGCTACGGTTGTCCCTTTCTCAAGCTTTTTCACCATATTATCATGATTATCTTGAGAAGGTTGAGCATGACACTTTCCCTTCAATTGAGTCAAGCTCCTTCTTAGCCTCTCATTTTCTTCCTTGAGCTCATTGTTTGCTTTTGCATAGGAAACATTACTTGTTCCTGAAAATTCTTGCTCAATGGAAGATTGACTTTCTTGAGAGCAACATTTGTTAGCACATGATAATATAGTTTCTATTTGAGTACATGTGCATATGTGAGGTTGGTATGATTTCAAATTAATTAACACAACCTCATGAGCCATTTCTAGCATGATATGTGAATCTATAAATTTATTATGAGAGCACACAAGCATATCATGTTTTTATTGTAAAGCTAGATTTTGAATATTTAGCTTTTCTATCGTGTTCTTGAGCATAGCATTTTTATTTTCTAATTGAGCAATATATGATGAATGATTAACAACTTTAATTTGCTCAATTGAAATGTCTTCATACCTTTGGACCAAATCATCATGAGAGCACTTTAGCTTCTCATGCTCTTTGGTCAACTTCTCTAAGTCTTCGATTTTTCTAATGAGAAAGTCTTCTTGCTTATGAAGCATTTCTTTTTGTTCTTCCGCTCTTTTCATGAGTTTGAGCAAGCTCATCCAATTTTTCTTGCTTAGCTGAGCGAAGAATTGTTGAAGATCATTCTCATCTTCACTATCACTTTCTTGCTCCTCCTCATCCTCACTTTCTCTTTCACTGTCACTCACATTAGCGATAAAGCACATATGAGAAGTGGATTTGAAAGACGAACCTTGTGAAGAGGTGGATTCGTCGTTTGGTCTCCATCGATCATTTTCTTCTTCTTCAATCTTGTTCTTTGCATCATCTTCCTTCATTTTGAGGAACATCCTTTCGGCGATTCTGATGGCAAGGTCTATTGCCCTAGGATCAACATCTGTACCAAAAGATGAAGTCGAGGCAACCTCAGCTTTTTCAAGCTTAGAAGCACTTTCGTTTCTTAGTCCCCCCGACATGATCTTTTCCTCACGCGGTTAAGCGTTAGAACGAGGATTAGGCTTTGATACCAATTGAAAGTTGCCTAGAGGGGTGTGAATAGGCAAGTTGAACCTTTTTCAACAAAAAACTAGAAACGAACTGGGTAAAACTAGTTCAACCGGTGTCAAAACCGGTTCAACTGTTTTGCACGAGCTCAACTAAATGATGAGATATAAAACTGAATTGATCTCGAGATTCACCCAGTTAACTTTGGAAATGAGATATTCTAGATAATCCATAGGGTTCAAAGTAGTAGATCTAAGAAGGGAACTCCTCAAAATCCACACATCAAAAAGATATAAACAAATCTTCCACAAAAGGGTGAGAGAACGGAAGAACACGAACAAACACAATGAACAAGAATACAAGAGACACAAGATTTATCCTGAGGTTCGGTCACACTACAAAAGGTGCCCTACTTCCTCATTGAGGCGCCCACAAAGAGTCGGGTCTCTTTCAACCCTAATCCTCCCTTCGCCGACCACAAAGGTCAAGCCCACACAATAATCTTTGCTCAA